>NC_064931.1:76619298-77229875 GCF_023897955.1 Schistocerca gregaria
AAAAAAGTAGGGGTAAGCTATAGGGAGAGACGGGTCATATACAGTATGTTCAACAACCAAGAGGGATTAATAAGAGTGGACGATCAAGAACGAAGTGCTCGTATTAAGAAGGGTGTAGGACAAGGCTGTAGCCTTTCGCCCCTACTCTTCAATCTGTACATCGAGGAAGCAATGATGGAAATAAAAGGAAGGTTCAGGAGGGGAATTAAAATACAAGGTGAAAGAATATCAATGATACGATTCGCTGATGACATTGCTATCCTGAGTGAAAGTGAAGAAGAATTAAATGATCTGCTGAACGGAATGAACAGTCTAATGAGTTTACAGTATGGTTTGAGAGTAAATCGGAGAAAGACGACGGTAATGAGAAGTAGTAGAAATGAGAACAGCGAGAAACTTAACTTCAGGATTGATGGTCACGAAGTCAATGAAGTTAAGGAATTCTCCTAACTAGGCAGTAAAATAACCAATGACGGACGTTGCAAGGAGGACATCAAAAGCAGACTCGCTATGGCAAAAAAGGCATTTCTGGCCAAGAGAAGTCTACTAATATCAAATACCGGCTAAGGCCGGTATTTGAGGAAGAAATTTCTGAGGATGTACGTCTGGAGTAGAGCATTGTATGGTAGTGAAACATGGACTGTGGGAAAACCGGAACAGAAGAGAATCGAAGCATTTGAGATGTGGTGCTATAGACGAATGTTGAAAATTAGGTGGACTGATAAGATAAGGAATGAGGAGGTTCTACGCAGAATCGGAGAGGAAAGGAATATGTGGAAAACACTGATAAGGAGAAGGGACAGGATGATAGGACATCTGCTAAGACATGAGGGAATTACTTCCATGGTACTAGAGGGAGCTGTAGAGGGCAAAAACTGTAGAGGAATACAGAGATTAGAATACGTCAAGCAAATAATTGAGGACGTAGGTTGCAAGTGCTACTCTGAGATGAAGAGGTTAGCACAGGAAAGGAATTCGTGGCGGGCCGCATCAAACCAGTCAGTAGACTGATGACAAAAAAAAAAGAGTGACTGGACAGAAGCCATCAACCCACTTAGAGATTTTACGTAGGACCGGAATGTTCTCGACAAGGTCTTTCGCTTAGGCATAGCGGCAGAATTTGTAGTATGCTGTGGGCATCGATGTCTTACAGATGCACGAATTTTTGCTAACGTTTACCTGACGACATTTGTGCGCTCTTTTTTGAACTGAGAGTATAACAATCTTCAATAGGAATCGGTATCTTAGTCTATTTGATATACTGCTTCTTTTTCTTAAGACTGTGGAATAACATTATCTGTGGGAACAGTAGTACTTTATATAAATACATTCCTGGAAATTGAAATAAGAACACCGTGAATTCATTGTCCCAGGAAGGGGAAACTTTATTGACACATTCCTGGGGTCAGATACATCACATGATCACACTGACAGAACCACAGGCACATAGACACAGGCCACAGAGCATGCACAATGTCGGCACTAGTACAGTGTATATCCACCTTTCGCAGCAATGCAGGCTGCTATTCTCCCATGGAGACGATCGTAGAGATGCTGGATGTAGTCCTGTGGAACGGCTTGCCATGCCATTTCCACCTGGCGCCTCAGTTGGACCAGCGTTCGTGCTGGACGTGCAGACCGCGTGAGACGACGCTTCATCCAGTCCCAAACATGCTCAATGGGGGACAGATCCGGAGATCTTGCTGGCCAGGGTAGTTGACTTACACCTGCTAGAGCACGTTGGGTGGCACGGGATACATGTGGAGGTGCATTGTCCTGTTGGCACAGCAAGTTCTCTTGCCGGTCTAGGAATGGTAGAACGATGGGTTCGATGACGGTTTGGATGTACCGTGCACTATTCAGTGTCCCCTCGACGATCACCAGAGGTGTACGGCCAGTGTAAGAGATCGCTCCCCACACCATGATGCCGGGTGTTGGCCCTGTGTGCCTCGGTCGTATGTAGTCCTGATTGTGGCGCTCACCTGCACGGCGCCAAACACGCATACGACCATCATTGGCACCAAGGCAGAAGCGACTCTCATCGCTGAAGACGACACGTCTCCATTCGTCCCTCCATTCACGCCTGTCGCGACACCACTGGAGGCGGGCTGCACGATGTTGGGGCGTGAGCGGAAGACGGCCTAACGGTGTGCGGGACCGTAGGCCAGCTTCATGGAGACGGTTGCGAATGGTCCTCGCCGATACCCCAGGAGCAACAGTGTCCCTAATTTGCTGGGAAGTGGCGGTGCGGTCCCCTACGGCACTGCGTAGTATCCTACGGTCTTGGCGTGCATCTGTGCGTCGCTGCGGTCCGGTCCCAGGTCGACGGGCACGTGCACCTTCCGCCGACCACTGGCGACAACATCGATGTACTGTGGAGACCTCACGCCCCACGTGTTGAGCAATTCGGCGGTACGTCCACCCGGCCTCCCGCATGCCCACTATACGCCCTCGCTCAAAGTCCGTCAACTGCACATACGGTTCACGTCCACGCTGTCGCGGCATGCTACCAGTGTTAAAGACTGCGATGGAGCTCCGTATGCCACGGCAAACTGGCTGACACTGACGGCGGCGGTGCACAAATGTTGCGCAGCTAGCGCCATTCGACGGCCAACACCGCGGTTCCTGGTGTGTCCGCTGTGCCGTGCGTGTGATCATTGCTTGTACAGCCCTCTCGCAGTGTCCGGAGCAAGTATGGTGGGTCTGACACACCGGTGTCAATGTGTTCTTTTTTCCATTTCCAGGAGTGTATCTTTAAAAGACTTATGGACTGTAGGTTCATATACAGTTTTTAGTATATTCATAATGCAGTGAACATCCTCAATTTCAAATTTTTTTTGTAACTACGCCAATTTGTGACAACTTTGCATTAGTATAAACGGAAAATGCAGATACGTTGTATTCCTCCTTCGTATCCAGATTCTTCCATATTCTGTGTGTAAATGTATATAAAGATTTTGAACAAGAATGTTTGTGTTCTTATTGGTTATCCTACTAGGAGTGAGCTGCTTTCTTTACCATCCATCTGTGATAACAAATTCCCCACCCAGCTATAGTACCTATAAACTGCTTCACGAGCATTTCCTCTTTCTCCAAACATCTACTCAGAAAATCTTCCGTAAACACACAATACAAACTGTCAGAATTACCCATTACATACACTACAACACATGTTCTATGAGGAGCTGGAGTGCATTACAATGTTAGTTAGCTATTTTAAATATAGCTTTAAGCTTCCTGATTCTTACAATATCTCACTCCATGGGCACTTTCTTGCAAATTAATAACATGTAATACTGATCAACTGCAGCTGCCAAAGGCCTTGGAGCGAGATTTTGTCCAAAGCATTAGAAGCCGTTTCCAGGAAATGTAAAAAATCCTGTGGCTATACCACGTAAATACGACATTAAAATGGATGTCTTAATGGAACAGCTACATGTACACGACTGTTACGTTATGGACATGGATAAAACACAAGATTTAGCTTGGACTTTTAGAAAATGGAGATGTGTGACAGCCTAACATCAAGCCACAACGTATGTCTGCAAGCAGAAGAATACCAGGAAACCGTAATGAGTAATGTTATTGTAAGCAATTATAAGACTATTTAATGTAGACTAGTGAAGCCTCCCCTGAGAAAAATTTATGAATGACTGTGCTGGTAAACCTCTTGCGTTATTTGATTTTCAAACAGACATTTCTCTCTTTACTTATGCTGATCATCAATAAACTGACACACAATATTTTTAGCGAAACGTAATCTGACTTTCAATAATCCCCACAAAAGAATGGCCCTGACTAATAATAACTTATACCTTTCATGAATCACTTACCTCACAAAACTCTTCGTTACTCGAACTACTGCAATACAGCGAGCGCCAATACTGCCAGCTAAATAAAAGATTCTAACTACTGAAGGCACTAACCACTAATAGGCATAGTTAGCAAATGAAAGATTTTGATAGAGAACAAACAATGTACTTACCTTAATAATATTCAAAAGTCGTCATATATATCAGTTCATGATATACAGTATTACAAATTTGGTTTTTCTGACGGACACACGTCCAGATCGTCCGCTCTCATAAGTCTGCCATCTCTCTTCCCACATCCACCACCACTGCTGGCGGCTCGCCTCCAACCGCACAACGCTATGCGCTGTTCACATCCAACTGCCCAACACTACAACAGCGAATATTTCAACAATGGCAACCAGCCACAGACTGCACACAGCATGTAAGGTGTCAGGCAAATCCAACACCTTCCATGAAAACCCTGCATGATAAGCAAATCCAGTAGTATGTCACATAGCTCCGAATAAATCGTGACATTAAATTAACCAAAGTAATATGAGTAACGAGTGAGCAAATGGAATACCAGAGACTAACACAAGAATGCCTAAATGCATGTCATACGTTCCCACCGTGAGACAGACACAGTTCCGAGGGGGAAACGAGAACAGAAGCCGAGAGCTGAACCGTGTTAAGCTAGAAGGCCCTACGATAAGGGACGGACTGGACACCCACGTCGCCAGTTAACCACTAGGACAACGCCAGCTGCAAGTTTTAGCGTGAGACTTTTTCGCGTCTTTGTTACGTCAAGGACCTCCCCCCAGCCCATGTTAAAAGCTAGAGCCCTCCAGAAAAACAGTATAGATCTTACGATAACACAAAAAGGGCCACACTACCCGCAAGTTTTAGCGTGAGACTTTTTCGCGTCTTTGTTACGTTAGGACCACCCCCCAGCCCATGTTAAAAGATAGAGCCCTCCAGAAGAACAGTATAGATCTTACGATAACGCTAAAAGGACCACACCAGCTGCAAATTTTAGCGTGAGACGTTTTGACGTCTCTGTTACGTTGCAAACTTTAAAAACATTGCCCCACAGCGAAAAGTATAACGTTTCTCATTGGACAGACAGAATTTTTGTAGGCGGAGCTTAAGGTTAACATTGAGACCTTGATTGGTCAGATGAAAACACAGCCAGATAGTTTTTTAAACCCACTTCGGTAAAATTGTAGTAAGGAGAAGTTAGGGGAGAGTTAGTTTCGAGATGGCGAGGTGAGTGGAGCTGTGCTGCCCGCCGCCGCCCTGAAGCTGCCTAACCACGACAAGGTAATGAACGCACGCGATGCCGCATTTTTGAGCGCATAAAGCTTCACTCAGAACTGCAGAAGTCTCATCTGTTACACCCCTTTTTGCGTAATACTAGTGTCGATCGTAAATTAAAGCTCATGGTGTTCACATTTGCCACTTGAAGTAAAAATCGGAAACGCTATGATTTCTCTGTTATATAATTATTGAGAAGCTACATCAGCCACTGTAATTTACGACAAGTTAGATAAGTAATTAAAGATAATTGAGGGTCACTGTAGACCACTTTGATAGTTTTCTCTTTTTTGAAACTTAATTTAAACCTAGATTATAGATGTGATATGGCATAGGTCATCCTTCGATCGATTGTAGAACTTGGAAACCCATTCAGGGAATATTCGTTCACATTGTTGTTGAACGCAGTTGGTTTTTACCATCCTGTATTAAAACACTTCCTTTTATCAATAGTGCAATTTATAAACAATGTTTTGTGAGTAGAATAAAATTTCCAATGGTAAACTTAACTGCTTTTTCGACGTTATTTTACCAGCTAACTAAAAATAGGAAAGCCTTGAACCCCTTCCACTAAATTTAGTTAGTATTAAGATTCTTTTACAGGGAGTGCAGTGGAGCTGACGCTGAAATCATTAAGTATTTGGTTATATCATCGCTAGTCTCATTGAACTCTTCTGAATTCTACATGTCATGTGTGGTCTGGCGTCTCCTTACCAGCAACAGGTCCCAGGTTCAAACTAGTTAATTCCCTAAAAAACACGCCCAGAGCGTCGTTGCGTGATAGTGGTAGGGAGACGCGATATAGAACAATCAGACACCACCATGAATGTTAGAAGCACAGCCAGTTATTTTCATACAGAGCGCTACGTGACGTTACCGACATAAAAACCTAACTAGCCTACTTACACTAGCTCCAATTTAGTATAAACATATATCACATGCCCTGGATTGGACGAAGTTATTGGTAGCCGTATTATGCACTTTATATTTAAAAAAAAGGAAGTGGTGCTGTGATACGCATCTACGAGAAACTTTTATTTCTTCCTTGACTAAAGAACATTGTATTATCAAACAACATGCTACGATTTATATATATGAATGGAATGTGCGTGCTTAACCCTGTGGAGGAGTGTGTGAATCAATGGTTCCCCACCTTTTGTAGTCCATCGCCCCTTAGTGCAATTACAAATTAGCTAGTACAGTACCCGTGCCGTCCCCTCCCCCCCCCCCCCCCCCATCCCCCGTCCCACATTATCACCAAGTTTAGCACCTAACTAAGCTGTCGATTGAGGGGCTTTTCATGGAACACTTATATTTTTAAAATGATGAAAGATGAAGGTATTTAATTATTTAATTTGTGTGTGTGTGTGTTGGAACGAATGACAAAGGAATCCGTTGCGCATCGCTAGTGCTACACACGAATCCTTCTTAGATAAGAAAGCTATCTTTCCACAGTGAGGCCAGACACTCCTACATTACTCCTCTCCATTGCGATACTTGCTTCACCTGTACACTGAAACCCCTCTTTAAAGTCAACCAAATTAAAATGTGTGCACTATACTTACTGTTCGTAAATCACTTGATTGCTCCACTCCTTACTTCTGAACTAGCAGATCTTGGACGGCTTCAGGCTGTTGTGTCTGACCACAGCCACTAATAATACTAGTAATAATAATGTCCCATAGAAGGTGTAATTAGATGAATGACGAACACTAATTCACTTAACGAAGGTTTATTCAGCACTTGCACATACAAGAGCGCCGAACGAACTGCCTCCGGTCAGAACACATACAGTATATACAGGGTGGTCCATTAATCGTCACCGGGCCAAATATCTCACGAAAGAAGCGTCAAATGAAAAAACTACAAAGAACGAAACGTGTCTAGCTTGAAGGGGGAAACCAGATGGCGCAATGGTTGGCTCGCTAGATGGCGCTGCCATAAGTCAAACGGATATCAACTGCGTTTTTTTAAAATTAGAACCCCCATTTTTATTACATATTCGTGTAGTACGTAAAGAAATATGAATGTTTTAGTTGGACCACTTTTTTCGCTTTGTGACAGAGGACGCTGTAATAGTCACAAACACATGGCTCACAATTTTAGACGAACGGTTGGTAACAGGTACGTTTTTTAAATTAAAATACATATCGTAGGTACGTTTGAACATATTATTTCGGTTGTTCCGATGTGATACATATACCTTCGTGAACTTATTATTTGTGAGAACGGATACTGTTACAGCGTGATTACCTGTAAATACCACATTAATGCAATAAATGCTCAAAATGATGTCCGTCAAGCTCAATGCATTTGGCAATACGTGTAATGACATTTCTCTCAACAGCGAGTAGTTTGCCTTCCCTAATGTTCGCACATGCATTGACAATGCGCTGACGCATGTTGTCAGGCGTTGTCGGTGGATTATGATGGCAAATATCCTTCAACTTTCCCCATAGAAAGAAATCCGGGGACATCAGATCCGGTGAACGTGCGGTCCATGGTATTGGTGCTTCGACGACCAATCCACCTGTCATGAAATATACTATTCATTACCGCTTCAACGGCACGCAAGCTATGTGCCAGATATCCATCACGTTGGAAGTACATCACCATTCTGTCATACAGTGAAACATCTTGTAGCAACATCGGTAGAACATTATGTAGGAAATCAGCATACATTGCACCATTTAGATTGCCATCGATAAAATGGGGGCCAATTATCCTTCCTCCTATAATGCCGCACCATACATTAACCCGCCAAGGTTGCTGATGTTCCACTTGTCGCAGCCATCGTGGATTTTCCGTTGCCCAATAGTGCGTATTATGCCGGTTTACGTTACCGCTGTTAGTGAATGTAGCTTCGTCGCTAAATAGAACGCGTGCAAAAAATCTGTCACCATCCCGTAATTTCTCTTGTGCCCAGTGGCAGAATTGTACACGACGTTCCAAATCGTCGCCATGAAATTCCTGGTGCATAGAAATACGGTACAGTTGCAATCGATGTTGATATAGCATTCTCAACACCGACGTTTTTGAGATTCCCGATTCTCGCGCAATTTGTCTGCTACTGATGGGTGGATTAGCCGCGACAGCAGCTAAAACACCTACTTGTTCATCATCATTTGTTGCAGCTCGTGGTTGACGTTTCACATGTGGCTGAACACTTCCTGTTTCCTTAAATATCCGGCGAACGGTCCAGACACTTGGATGATGTCCAGGATAGCGAGCAGCATACATAGCACACGCCCGTTGGGCATTTTGATCACAATAGCCATACATCAACACGATATCGACCTTTCCCGCTATAGGTAAACGGTCCATTTTACCACGGGTAATGTATCACGAAGCAAAAACAGTCCGCACTGGCGGAATGTTACGTGATACTACGTACTTATACATTTGTGACTACTACAGCGCCATCTATCAGAAAGCGAAAAAAGTGGTCCAACTAAAACATTCATATTTCTATACGTATTACACGAATATGTAATAAAAAATGGGGGTTCCTATTTAAGAAACGCAGTTGATATCCGTTTGTCCTATGGCAGCGCCATCTAGCGAGCCAACCATTGCGCCATCTGGTTTCCGCCCCTTTTTTTTTTTTTACCTTTGCCTTTCGTGGACAAGTGCTCAACCACTTTTTTTCCTTTTTTTTAATGGCAGACGCTCTATCCATCTTTTTTTTAATAATTTTTTTTTGTTTTGACCTTTGCCTTTCGCGGGCAAGTTTTTTTCCGCTCTATCCATCTTTTTTTTATTTTTTCTCTACCGACTTTTTTAAATTTTTTTAATGGTAAATTATTTTCTCAGCCAACCTTTTTGTTTTTGTTTTTTATTTTTTATTTTTTTTATTTTTTAGATGGAAAGAGGCGTCTTTTAGTTAAAACAAACAAAATTAGAATGTACATCCATAGCAACAACAGAACAAGAGTTCCTTCTAAACTATGAAATAGAATTTGAAACTAATAGTGTGATGATAGATAATAAAGAAAGAAAAATGTAACCAAATCCCTTACGCCATTCCATGTGCATGGCCCATCTGCGTACAGATTCCATGTTCCCAATTGGTACAACATTTCTCAGCGTGTGGAGCCCCATGAAGGCG
This sequence comes from Schistocerca gregaria, assembly GCF_023897955.1. Lineage (NCBI taxonomy): Eukaryota > Metazoa > Arthropoda > Insecta > Orthoptera > Acrididae > Schistocerca > Schistocerca gregaria. The sequence continues at coordinate 76,628,515 of NC_064931.1, forward strand.
GTCATCCTCTGCCCGGTACTCCCCAACTGTGAGGGGGGTTATCGAAGACAATGCACAGATAGTTCGCAAATAATTGTCGGTATCGGGGTGTACACTCAAGTGTGCTATGACTGTCCTGGAGAAATTGCCAGTAATCAAGCACCATCTTCTCATCATCTCGAAAGAGGTAGTATATGGACATGCCTTTAAACCAAGTGAGAGCGTGAGTCTTCGCAGGTGGGAAATAAGTATCCTCTGGACAAAGGAGGAGCCGTGGCTCAATTGTGCGAGGCGTGATTCGTAGGTAGCAGGCGAGGATCTTCTGCACTAGCAGCCATACCTCTAACGCCGAACCACATGTTAAACGGTGTTCGTCAGTATCCACGAGGTGGCAACGTGGACAAAGGGGGGAATCCGTCATCCCAATAGCGTGCAGCCTTTGTCGTGTTACAACCTTCCCGTTCACCACCTGGTACCACGCGGCTCGTACCCGCGTGGGGAGGAACGGCTTCTGGACCGCTCTCCACACTGCAGGCCATAGGGTCGTAGGGCTCTTCCTCTCAATCACATTCCAAGGGATGGACCTTAGCAGCAGTCTGTAAAGGTCTCTCGCCTTGGGAGTGCGAGTGTTGGGAAGGTCTGGGTGCACGTAACTATACTCAAGAATAAATGCCGAGAGATGCGAGAGTGAGGGTGTAATGTGCCCAACAGCGACAGGTGGCAGAAGAGACGCCGGCAGCAATTCCCTTTAACAGATGTCCCGTAAGGGAAGCATCTTTGTGGGTCCACAATTTCATCATTGTGCACAAGTATAGCGCTGTAGCTCTCGCTCGTACATTTATAAGTCCCAGTCCGCCATCACACGGAGGGAGGGTGAGTGTTTCGTAGCGGACTTTGAATAGGTGTCCGGCGGTAAGGTAATATCCAAACGCTGCTTGCAGTCTGTGTGCCATCGCTGTCGATATCGTTAGGAGTGGGCCGTGTGGATCATCTTAGTCGCCACGTGAAGGTTGAGGTATTCCACACGCTGTAGGAGGTCCATCCGTCGAAGTAGGTTCCGGCGAACTTCTGTGCGTATTGTCTGTAGTAATCGTGCATAGTTCATGGCAGCCGTGCGGCGCACATCCTGTGTAAATGTTATGCTCAAGAACCGGATCTTGTTAACTAGTGGGAGTGGAGCTAAAGCGTCCTGCTGTAGACCTCTCCCAATGGGAATCGCTGCCGACTTGGCCACATTCATGAGGCTGCCCGCTGACAACCCATAGCGATTAATCCATTGTATCACCGAGCGTACCTCGTCACCAGATCGGACAAGTAATAGAAGGCCATCAGCATATATCCTGCAGTTAAAAGGTGTGATCCCTCAATGACATGCTCGAGAGCCTCTTTTTCAACCCTCCGACAAGTGGTTCGAGTGCGATCGCGTAAAGGATCATGGAGAGTGGGCATCCTTGGCGAACTGACCGGATCGGAAAGGGACTCGCAATTCGTCCATTCACCAGTACACGGGATGCAGCTCCACGGAAAAGGCGCTGAAAGATGTCGTGGAAGTCAGGCGGGAAGCCCATGCGGGCCATAACGGACAGAAGGAACTTGTGGTGAACTCTGTCGAAGGTGTGGTCGAAATCAATGGAGATCAGAGCAGCTCGAAGGCGACAGGATGTGGCGATGGCTATTAAATACCTGCATTCGCTGGTTGCCGTTTGCATGTTGGTCACTCCGCCCTGTGTCGTTTGCTCCATTGAGAGGAGTAGGGGCAGAAAATTCTGTATTCGGCTGGCGAGTAGTCGGGCGGATATTTTATAGTCCGAGTTGAGCATTGTAATTGGCCTGTAGTCCTCGACCGTCCGACCTCTGGAAGGCTTGTGTATCGGTATAAGGAGTCCTTCCACGAATGCTGGCGGCACGTGGGAACCGGGGGTCAGCAGTTCTTGGTACATGATGATCCATCGGGGCATCATTAGGTCGTGGAAAGTCCGATAAAACTCGAGCGGCAGTCCGTCTGGCCCGGGAGATTTGTTGAGTGCTCCCTTGTTAAGCGCGTCCTCGATGTCGTCCCGTGTAATTCCACCCAACAGCGTCGTCGCTGCTGCATTGTCGAGGGTGTGCGACACGTGCTGCAGTATGTCGTGATCGTCCGCTTCCTCGTCCTCTGTATTCACCTTGTCGTAAAAACGACGATAGTGATCTACAAAGGCCTCTGTAACCGCCGTCTGAATCATTAAGACCCTACGACCTGGCAATACGAGGTCTGTGATCAGCTGCTGTCGGCGTCGGCGGCTGTCGAGCACGATGTGATGCATAGACAGGGTTTTTCCTTCCGCTCGGTCTTGACGTCGCGATCAGACTACGACCCCCTCCAAACGTTTCCTAGTGAGAGACAATATTTTACCTTTAATTCGGCGGCACTCCATTTGTCGGTTTGGAGATGTTGGTTGGCTGTCGAGTTTGCGAAGCATCGTGTAATAAAAGTCCAATGTGTGACGATGCCAAGCTGCGATATCTTTCCCGAATTGTGTTAGCAAACGCCGAAACGCTGGTTTTGCACAGTCCACCCACCATGCTAGAGTCGAAGCACATCGGGGTAGACGACGTTCGCAAACCAGCCATGTGTTGGCGATAATCTGACGGCATTCCGGGGCTTGAAGATGTGCTACATTCAGCTTCCAGGGTCCTCGGCTGCGCCATATCCGCTGCTGTTGTAGAGTGAGTGTGCATATGAAAACGCTATGATCGGAGAAGGCAAGCGGCCAACGTTCGGCGTCCAATACTCCCGGCGCTGGAGCTCGTGAGACATAAATGCGGTCTAGGCGACTGGCTGAGTGACGGTCAACGCGCACTGTCTCCCACGTGTCGGTGAGAAGCAGATCTCGAACCAGGAGCCGAAGTTCTTGACAAGTCGAGAAATATGGGACTTGGTCTTTGGGGTGGAGCACACAGTAAAGTCGCCGTCGAAGATATATTGATCGAAGCGGCTGATAAAGAGGGGGGCGATATCCTCCGAGTAGAACAACGATCGTTCGCGGCGTTGGTCAGTTCCTGATGGAGCGTAAATGTTAATGATGCGCGTTCCCAGTGCTGTGATCGCCAGCCCCGTTCCTGACGGAAGGTAAGTCACTTCTTCGATGGCAATTCCGTCGCGCACTAGTATTGCCGTACCGCTGCCATTTCGGTCCGCCGGTGACACATATGTCACATAAACGCAGAAAACGGGAAGGGCCGCTATATACACTTCTTGCAACAGGGCAATGTCAACATCCGAAGAACGAAGCATCTCACGCAGCAACTGGATCTTCACTGCCGTTCGTATCGTGTTGATGTTAAGCGTGGCGATACGATACACTTGTTGCCGAACCGCAGGTGTAAAGTTATCCATTAAGACTGGAATTACCTATGACGCTTTTGACTGTATTGACACCTCCACATCCCCCCAAACCTCACCTGCTGTCCTTTCCAGAGAGCCGGCGCCAATGGCGTGGGCTCTGTTGGCATAATTTGCATGGTTCGGTCGTCGCCGTGGTCATCCGCCCACGTCGGGGAACTCAAAGCAAGATCGGCTTCCCTAGCTTCCTCAGGACACGGCATGGGTGCTTGCACTCCAGAAGGTGCTGGGCAGCATCTGTCCTGCATATCGGCATCCGATTTTGCCACTTTAGATATATGTGGTTTGTCCTCAGTTCCGTTCGGTGGTGCCACACTGCAGCAAATGGCGGCTGCCTCTGTGGTAGCGTCGTCATTGAAGGTGGAGTCGTCGTCCTCTGGAGGCTGTGTCACATCCCGTTCGGAAGTTGCTCTACGCCTCCGCTTCCGTCGCTTCGGAGAGCGTTGCTTCCTGGTGTGTCCTTCTGTGTCAGACGATGGGAAAGATTCACGACGTGCCGGCACAAAGGCAGCCGTAGGCACAATAAGCGAGTCTACGGCCATGCTATTGTCATGTATGTAGTTATCTGTCGACGGGGGCGGCGGCATCGGAGTTGAATCCGTAGCTAGTGGAACGGATGTGTCATCATCGCCCTGTATTGGAGGATGGAGCCGCGACCCAACAGTGGATGTCGGCTGTCGTGGTGAAGTGGTAGCTGTCGTGAGGGCTGCTGCATAAGTCACGGGAAGCAGCGTCGGCTGCGATGGCGGGTCCGCGTCAGCCGGCGGCAGATGAGTGATTCGACGTTGGATACATTCTGATCTGAGGTGACCCTCCTTCCCACAACCAGAGCAGGTCTTCGGTTGCCCATCGTACATAACGATGGCACGGCAGCCACCGATATTCAGATATGAAGGTACATGTCTTTTAAGTTCTATTCGGACCTGGCGGACTCCGTTCAGCACAGGATATGTCTGGAATTGCGTCCATTTTTCCACAATATGATCATGGACCGTGCCGTAGGGGCGCAGCGCTGTTACGACGTCCTCCGCCGGTAGTTCGAAAGGAAGTTCGAAAATTCTGACAGTGCGAAATCCCATGCCAGAATAATCGACGTGCACAGCCCCACATTGCCATCAGCATGGCAGAAACGGAGGCCCTGTTTCGTGTCCCGAAGGATCCGTTCACATGTTGCGTCGTTGGTGATCTTGACATATACGATACTACTCACAATGGACAAGTGAATGCCGAGAATGTCAGTCGCCGGGATTTGAACTTCTTCTCGTAGAAAGCGTTCGACTTCGAGTGCTTTGGGCCGTACAAATTCATTGCGGAACGTAAATTTGAGCGTCGATTTTCTGTATTGGTGCGCCATAGTGATCTATATGCTGGGTACGGCACGCGCGAAACGGCCGAGTACGATGTAAACAACACAAGCGCTCGCTCCGCGGCAGGAACACAAACAGCGCGTCCTCACCGCAGCACAGCCAAAGGCCAACTACCCCCCTTCAAACTAGACGAGTTTCGTTCTTTGTAGTTTTTTCGTGAGATATTTGGCCCGGTCGCTATCAATGGACCACCCTGTATACAGCTGCAGAACATTCCAGTTCAATGGTTCTTGACACTTGTGGATACTTCTAGAATGTATTCGAACCGAACATAGAAATATAAATGGTACAGTCTAGGGAGTTTTGAACTCACACCTCTGTATTGAAGAGTTCAGAATCATAACCACTACACCACGTTGCTACTCAGCTTCTTCTGCGACAATAATAATACTGAGTACAGTACTATAGTAGCCCTTATGTAGTTACTGCTGTGTTGTACTGTCAATTAGTTCATTTATCTGTTTCGAACCGAGTAATGAAGTAATTTGTGGCCTACTGCAGGTATTATCTGCAATTCTATCTTGAGATATTTAGCATTTGTTATGTTTTGTATGCGTCTCACTTTTATCATCCGCGATGTACGGGACGCAGAACAACATGTGTGTGTAGTGGGTGGACTACCTGAGGAACCAGTAACCTCCATTGCATTAATGCTACTAAATGAGAAAAAGTGATTACTTATAACTTACACAATCAGTATTAGAGTCTTACAAAATTGTGATAATAGTTACGATCTTATGGAAATAATTTAATTTCGTGACTGAAACTGAATCGATTCATTTAGTCTTTACCCCTCAGAACATTTCATTTTACCCCTCAGGCGGTAATTAACCCCAGGCTGTGAACCAGTGGTCTAAATATATTAAATGTTAACAAACAGCGTTTCTTTTAAATATGTTGCACTTTACTCTGCAATAATCAGTTCCATGTGGTGTAAATTGCTAGAGTGCGTAGAAAAGTGTGTTAAACAGCATTCTTCAAATTGTCTACTCGGGGCAATAACAACACATGGCAGTTGACTAGTGCACAAGTAAATCTTCTAGACAATCAAGAACGAGAAAAGATTATATACTACGTACTGCCTACCTATACTGTTAATTATTAACCTGTAAACTATGTGCTGATTTTTAATGCAGGACATTACTCCTCACAGTATCCTCAGATACAGATACAACTGAAGTAGGATTGGTTTCAATGAATAATGTTATTCCACAAGTCTTAAAAATGAACTAATGTGCCGAACAGATTTACAGATTACTTTAAACACTGGGTCTGGAAAAATCTGGACACACCGTGGTAATATAAGATTTACTGTAAATAGCAAGCAAGGTGCTAATGCGTCAGAGTGCTTGCAGAAAATGCATCAGTATCTACACTTTTTCCTGACTGAAAAATATAGTATTAAGTTGCTATTTATAGCTACATGGTGATGCTAGGCATTTTTCAGACAAGTAAACAGTATTTCTACGGTATAGCTCGTGATGTGTTATGCTTCTAGTTTGGTGCAAATTAACGATCAGTCTTTTTTGAAGGTACTACATTTTAGAGGTATTTGTCTGATAAGGTGAAAAAAAACTAGTTCTACACACAAGAATGTAGGGAAAAGGTCTGCCCATAGATTTAATTAAACAGCATACATGTTGCATCTGGCCTACCAAGAATTGCTCCATGCAGGAACAAAATTCGTTTGCTATACCTCACGATTTCACTCTATTATCTCGAATGGTATTATGTTTTAGTATTATCTGCCAGGTTATTAAATCCTTAATTGCTAGCGACGTAATACACGATGTAATCAAATGTATCAAATGGCTCTAAGCACTATGGGACTTAACATCTCCCGCATCTCGTGGTCGTGCGGTAGCGTTCTCGCTTCCCACGCCCGGGTTCCCAGGCTTGATTCCCGGCGGGGTCAGGGATTTTCTCTGCGTCGTGATGGCTGGGTGTTGTGTGATGTCCTTAGGTTAGTTAGGTTTAAGTAGTTCAAAGTTCTAGGGGACTTATGACTATAGATGTTAAGTCCCATAGTGCTCAGAGCCATTTTTTAACTTAACATCTGAGGTCATCAGTCCCCTAGACTTAGAACTACGTAAACTAACCTAAGGACATCACACACATCCATGTCCGACGCAGGATTCGAACCTGCGACTGTAGCAGCCGCGTGGTTCCGGACTGAAGCGCCTAGAACCGCTCGGCCACAACGACCGGCCTCAAAAGTATCCGGACACCACGAAAAACGTAAGTTTTTCATATTAGGTGCATTGTGCTGCCACCTACTGCCACTTCGGTAGTCATTAGACATTGTGAGAGAGCAGAATGGGGCGTTCCGAGGAACTCACAGACTTCGAACTTGGTCAGGTGATTGGGTGTCACTTGTGTCAAACGTCTGTACGCAACATTTCCACACTCCTAAACGTCCCTAGGTCCACTGTTTTCTATGTGATAGTGAAGTGGAAACGTGAAGGCACACTACAGCACAAAAGCGTAAAGGCCGGCCTTGTCTGATGACTGACAGAGACCGCCGACTGTTGAAGACAGTCGTAAAGTGTAATAAGCAGAAATATATCCAGACCATTACACAGGAATTCCAAACTGCATCAGGATCCTCTGCAAGTACTATGACAGTTAGGTGGGAGATGAGAAAACTTGGATTTCGTGGTCGAGCGGCTGCTCATAAGCCACACATCACGCCGGTAAATGCCAAACGACGCCTCGCTTGGTGTAAGGAGCGTCAACATTGGACGATTGAACAGTCGGAAAACGTTGTGTGGAGTAACGAATCACGGTACACAATGTGGCGATCCGATGTCCGGAAGTGGGTATGGCGAATGCCCGGTGTTCGTCATCTGCCAGTGCGTGTGCTGCTAGCAGTAAAATTCAGAGGCGGTGGTGTTATGGTGTGGTCGTATTTATCACAGCAGAGGCTTACATTGATGTTTTAAGCACCTTCTTGCTTCCCACTGTTGAAGAGCAATTCGGGGATAGTGACTGCATGTTTCAGCACAATCGCGTACATGTTCATAATGTACGGCCTGTGGCGAGATGGTTACACGACAATAACACCCCTGTTATGGACTGGCCTGCACAGAGTCCTCACCTGATTCCTATAGAACACCTTTGGGATGTTTCGGAACGCCGACTTCGTGCCAGGCCTCACCGACCGACGTTGATACCTCTCCTCAGTGCAGCACTCCGTGAAGAATGGGCTGCCATTCCTCAATAAACCTTCCAGCACCTGACTGAACGTATGCCTGCGAGAGTGGAAGCTGTCATCAAGGCTAAGGGTGGGCCAACACCACATAGAACTCCAGCATTACCGATGGAGGGCGCCACGAACTTGTAAGTCATTTTCAGCCAGGTGTCCGGATACTTTTGATCACATAGTGTATCTGCGCACTGTCGTGCCTCCAGCGCTAACGACGTACATAAGCGACAGGTTCTGAGCGTGCTAGGGGTGCTAACGTCGGCTATATGTGTTTCGAGATTTTTGCAGGAAACACGCACTGTAAAACACACGATCTGTGTGAACAATTGGTACACAAGTCCAGCTCACTTCCGCTATTTGCACGAAAGAAGAATAAATCCAAAATGTAACATACATTATGATGACTCTGAAGTGGCATGACAAAAGAGACACTTTTATGTTGACGACGTACCATACATTTGCAATTGAGTCAGATGTGAAAATGGACCGCAAAACTGATACCGCTAAATTTAAACCAAACTGTGTGTTGGACTATGAGTCTATGTGTGCAGTGAACAACTACAACAAGCTACTTAGCTCAACTGGATGTGTTCACTAAACACTGAAATGGTACAAAACATTCTTTCTTCACTCCTTAGACATGTCTGTGCTAAATTCCCACATTATTTAGAAGGTTCAAATCGGAAACAATGCTTCCTTCACCTGATTTCATCCTGGCATCATTTGTGAAATTTTAGACATACAACCAAGAAAGAACAGCTCTAGGATGTCGTTGACCAGATGAGGAAAATCCATTACGGCTTCGAGAAAGGTACTTTTCAAGCGCCGTTGAATTGCCAGTAAAGCAACACGCACCTGTAAGAAGATGCATCATATGCAGAAAGAACAAAAAACAGAAAGAATCTCCATGTGATGTGGGGCAATGTGTTGTATCTTCTTTCGAAATATATCACACACAAAAAGTTCTAAAATTTCCTTCTTTGTAATGTTTTAGGAACTTCAACAATAAAGAATATTCAAAGTACACTTTATTTTAAGAACTTATTAGTGAGAATAAATTCAGAAAATCCTCCGATGATAACGTCTCGGCGCAGCAGGCTCTGCAGTGCTCAGCGCTACATCGTGCCCAGTACGGCGAGCACCGCCGTGTGGAGCTTCGCCATGGACGTGCACACTATTAAGGCCCACTCAGCAGTGAAAGGGTTAATACACCAGAGTCCCAATACACTTCGCTGGAGCACGTATTAATTTACTTCGAAATTTGTCGATGATTGTCCTTACAAGATAATATGGTATCCTTCATACTATGAAACGTCCCCTTAGAAAAATTGTACACGACTGTGCTTAAACTGACACACAATAGTTTTTAGCGCAACGCAATCTGACTTTTAAAAATCCCTACGAATGAATGGCCCTGACTAACATTAACCTATATGTTTCACAAATCACTTAGCTCACAAAAATCTTCGTTACTCGAACTACTGCAATACAGCGAGCGCCACTACTGCCAGCTAAATAAAAGATTCAAACTACTGAAGGCACTAACTACTGATAGGCATAGTTAGCAAATGAAAGATTTTAATAGAGAACAAACAATGTATTTACCTCACTAGTCATAATATATATAGCAGTTCATGACACCAATTCTTACAAATTTCAAAACTCCGCCATCTCTCTCCCCACGTCCACCACTGGTGGCGGCTCACCTCCAACTGCGCAACGCTACGAGCTGTTAGCATCCAACTGCCGCTGCCCGACACTACAATGGCAGACAACAATGCAAATTAGCCACAGACTGCGCACAGCACAGCCAGTGATTTTTCATACAGAGCGCTATGTGGCGTTACCAATAAGAAAACCTAAACAGCCTACTTACAATACCAATAAATTCTCAGTCCAGTCACAAAATTCGTTTGATGCCATGTTTGATCATACTTAGACTAATGACTGGTGGTGTCGTTCTGAGCCAAACACTTCTAGGAAGTGGAGAAATGATGCACTCCCCTGAACACCTTGACTCACGGTTTTCAGGATGACGTACGAGATATAGCGAGTAGCGTTACCGGAATCCGTGGTGCTTGACATGGAGGAAGCCATTCTGTTGGGGTACTTCGTTAGTCTGAAGGCAGAATACGTTCTTACATTCTAAAACAGATAGATATCAACGATATTGGACGGTATTTTTGTGGTTCACTTCTGCTACCCATTTTGTAGTTAGGAGTGACTCGTTATTTCTTCCAGTCATTGGACATAGAGTTTGTTCCATGGGTAGATTATAGTTAGGGCAGGAGCTAACGCAACCACAAATTCTCTATAGAATTTGACATGGATTCCATCGGGTCCTGGGGCATGGTATACTTTTTGCCATAGCAGCTGTTTTGAACGTCAGTAACATAAATATCTACACTGATAGGCCAAAACATTATGACTGCTGCGCACCACGATGTTGGATTCCTCCTGGTGGCCTTGTGGGAACAGGAGACGGTAACAAAAGTATGTAAGCGGAGCAGACAAGGATGGGTGATCACTCCATCGAAGATATGGGTTGCAAATGGCGAAATCCAGTGAGATAAACGACTTTGACAAAGGGCAGATGACTGTTACGCTGAGCATATGAACAAGTACCTCGAAAACGGTGAAGCTGGCCGAATGTTCACGTGCTCCTGTCGTGATCATCTACGGAAAGAGGGAGGACAGTGAAACTACCACTAGGCGTTATATATGGTTGCACGCCCACGACTCTTCACAGGACGTGGGGTTCGGAAGCTTGTGTGCACTGTAAAGTAGGATAGATGGTGACGTGTCATCTCTGCCGAAAGAGCACAATACTAGTGCACTCACAAGTGTTTCGGAGCACGCCGTTCGTCGTACATTGTTGAACATGGGGCTCCGAAGCAGATCACCCCCACACGTTCACACGGTGATCCAACGACATTGTCAATTACCATTACAGTGGGCACGAAGCCATAGGGATTCGACCGTCGAACAATGGAAATGTGTCGGCTCTTCGGGTGAATCACATTTTTCCTACACTAGGTCGATGGTCGTCTCCACAAAACCCGTCATAGATGTGAACGGCGGCTAGAAACGGACGCAGGCAGGTGCGAGCAGTATTATGCTATGGGAAACATTCTCCTGCGCTTGAATGGGACCTGTGGTAGCGATCGAAGACACACTGACAACTGCGAGCCATGTTTGATGTATTCCCAGACGGCGATATCATCTTTCAGCAGTATAATTGTCCGTGTCTCAGAGCCAGAAACTTGGTACAGTGGTTTGAGGAGCATTATAGTGAACTCACATAGATGTCTCTGCGACCACATTCGCCGAATGTAAATACTATGGAACCCATCTGGGTCGGGCGCCATCACCTCGTCCACAAATCAGCGGCTCGTTACTTACGTGCATTACATGGACTGTGCGTAGACACTTAATGCCACTTATCTTCATAAACCTGCAAACAAACTGTCGCATTTCTGATACTGAGAATCAGTGATTATTTCGTTTTAAAGACGGGCAGACAAGCTATTAAGCAGAAGCCATAATGTTTTGGCTCATCAGGGTATATTACTCACGTTTACGGTGGAGCGAGGTTTAAACTGGGAAACTGCCGCTGGGTCTTCCTTTGTAATGGAAGATTTGAAAACAGAATATCATTTAACTGGAGTTCAAAAACTTGGATTCAGAATTTTCACAAATTTGTGCAGTGAAATCAATAGCATCGTGGAGGTAGATACAAGGCCAGGAAAGGAATGGTTGCAGTATTATAACAGCTATTAGTCAAGGAAAATGATCTCTACTGTACCAACACTGTGAATGTTGGACAATACAGTGCAGTCACAATGACAGACTCAGAAAGTTTAAAGGAGACCAGGAACAGTATAGCTATAGGTGGAGAGGGAATAAAGGTGGAACTTGTAAAATATGTCACTATTAAATGGAAAACGTTTATTGCGCAGTTGGTGAATGATATTGGTGCTTGGGAAAAATTTCAGAAGAATGGAAAGTTGCAAAAATTATTATAAGTACAGGGTATCTCAAAACATTCGGTGCGACTTTAATGTGTTATAGCAGCCAAACTCACGCCATGTTTGGCTTATGTGACGAACTATCTCAAGAAGTTCTTATGCCCTCCAATCAATTTCAACATATGCGCCTTTGGTGGCATGCACAACATCCAGTCTGTACTCAAGCTCTATCCTCTGTAGGCGCAATATATTCGCTGTCAATGGCAGCAACGATTCGCTTCTTTACATCATTGGTGTGGCAGCCACACGTTTGGAAGACGCTGTAATTGACATACCCCTATAGAAAGAAGTCCATCGGTGCAACGTAAGGCAGCCTAGGAGACCAGGAAATCTGACCATCCCTGCCAGTCCAGCGATCTGTAAATACCACAGCATGGGCCCAGTGACACGTTGCACCATCGTGTTGAAAAACGACTGTCTTGGCGTCAGCGAGTTGTAATGCAGACAGCTCCAGCATATCAAGGTAACAGATAGAATCAACTGTTTTTTTCTGAGAAAAAAATACACTGTCGGACATTAAAATTGCTACACCAAGAAGAAATGCAGATGATAAACGGGTATTCATTGGACAAATATATTACACTAGAAGTGACATTCGTGCACCCAGGTTCGTCGTTGAGTACACCATCGCAGGCGCTCCTGTCTGTGATGCAGCGTCAAAAGGAACCGCAGCCATGGTCTCCGAGCTGATACTCCATGCTGCTGCAAACGTCGTCGAACTGTTCGTGCAGATGGTTGTCTTGCAAACGTCCCCATCTGTTGACTCAGGGATCGAAACGTGGCTGCACGATCCGTTACAGCCATGCAGATAAGATGCCTGTCATCTCGACTGTTAGTGTTACGAGGCTGTGGGGATCCAGCACGACTTTCCGTATTACCCTCCTGAACCCACCGATTTCATATTCTGCTAACAGTCATTGGATCTCGACCAACGCGAGCAGCAATGTCGCGATACGATAAACCGCAATCGCGATAGGCAACAATCCGACCTTTTTCAAATTCGGAAACGTGATGGTACGCATTTCTCCTCCTTACACGAGGCATCACAACGACTTTTCACCAGGCAACACCGGTGAACTGCCTTTTGTGTTTGAGAAATCGGTTGGAAACTTTCCTAATGTCAGCACGTTGTAGGTGTCGCCACCGGCGACAACCTTGTGTGAATGTTATGAAATGCTAATCATTTGCATATCACAGCATCTTCTTCCTGTCGGTTAAATTTCGCGTCTGTAACACGTCATCTTCGTGGTGTAGCAATTTTAATGGCCAGTAGTGTAGTCCCACAATGCTATCAGCCAACAAACAACACCAAACATCCACTTTCGGGCTGTGACGTATCCCTCCCGTCACGGCATACGGACTGGTTGCGTCCCAGGTGCCAACATTGTGTTTATTTACCTTGCCACACACGTGGAATGTTGCTTCGTCATGTTGTTTAGAACATTTCCATACTCTTCCAAACGATGAAGAATGTCCACAGTTAAATGCATAGGTTGTGGCTTGTCGTGTGGTTTCAATGCGTGCAACAATTGTAGTCGTTATGAATACATCAGTAAACATTTTCGAAGGGATCCGATGCACGGTCTCCTTTGAGATATGCAGCTCCTGCCGTCCCCACTGAACGTATTTTTGCGGGAACACTGTAAAGCCAACCGTATCCGTTTTGTGTCGGTTTTTTTTGTGTCAGGTCGTCCAGTATGATGCTTCACATTAACACTTCCTCTCTCCACACAATTGCTTTCCCACCGGCGTATCGACGTCCGCGAGTGTGGGTGCTTCCTATATCGTGTTTAGACGTTGCTTTCAACCAGCGTGTCCGATTTGGTCTCAGTAAATCATTTCACACACTGAACCTTTCCTTGAACCATTGTCATTATGATTCACTCACGACAATCTGGAACAAACACAAACAAAACTTCTTGAAGTTGTCTGACACGTAAGCCTAACATAGTATGAATATCTTAATTATTTCGGGTACTATAACACATTGAAGTTGTAGCGTACCTATTGAGACATCCTGTATATACAAGAAAGTGGATAAAAAAGATTGTTCAAATTACAGGCGTATATCCATTTTAAATACTGCTTATAAAATCTATACAAAAGAAAACTCCAGCCAACAGCAGAAACAATTTTACGAGAAGAGAAATGCGGACTTCGTAAAGGCAGATCCCGTGCAGAGGCAACATTTGATTTAAAACAACCGACAGAAAAGAAAGCAGTGTTCAACAAGCCACTATTACTGCTCATCTTGCACTATGACAAGGCCATTCGTAACACAGGTAGAATGAAATTTTTTGAACGCCATTAAATCACTACAAGATAACACTTGAATTAGTAGAAACGACTGTAAACCAGGGACTAAAACAAGGGTGTGATCTCTAACCAATCCTTTTTGACGTCCAGAGTGATAAAACGTTAACGCAATTGCCTGGCGACCACCGCTGGCGGAGTGTGTATTTTCCCTCCGCTGCGAGGCCTTTGTTTGTGTAGAAATCTCGTGCATGTAGCACGTGTTTGTTAGGTGACGAAATACAGCGTATTGAGTGAAAGTACTTCAAGTGACACGGTGAAGCACAAACATTCTATTCGTCAACGAGTATTCATCTATGATCTACATGTGCATGGAGATTACTTCAAGAGGAATTTCCTGATGTTCAAGGTCCTAATCAGAGTACAAATCGTCGATTGATGAATACATTTCGCGAAACGGGATGTGTTCTTGACAGGAAACATAGACGACCACGTACAGTACTCACAAAAGAAACTGGATAACATTGGGTATGCTATGGAAAGGACTCCTAGAAAATCAAATCGATGACTATCTTAAAAGTTGTAAGTTGGCTGTTTAGGTTTTTTTATTAGTAACGCCACGCAGCGCTCTGTATGAAAATCACTGGCTGTGCTGTGTGCAGTCAGTGGCTGGTTTGCATTGTTGTAATACTCGCCATTGTAGCGTTGGGCAGATGGATGTGAACAGCGCGCAGCATTGCGCAGTTGGGGGTGAGCCGCCAACAATGGTGGATGTGGGGAAGTGAGATGGCGGAGAGCGGGTGATCTGGACGTGTGTCCATCAGAAACAGTACATTTGTAACAAGGGATGTCATGAAGTGCTATATATATATTATGACTTTTGAACACTAATAAGCAGGCAGTAGTGGCGCTCGCTGTATTGCAGTAGTTCGAGTAACGAAGATTTTTGTGACGTAAGTGATTTGTGAAACGTATAGGTTAATGTTAGTCGGGGACGTTATTTTGTAGGGATTTTTGAAAGTCAGATTGCGTTGCGCTAAAATTATTGTGTGTCAGTTTAAGCACAATCTTGTATAATTGTTCAAAGGGAACGTTTCATATGTCGATCCTTAGCCGAGGATACCTCACTGGAATCTTCTGATTTTTTCTTGTAGTTTCTGTAATTAGTATAGCTATTGTTTACTGCTAGCGCGTAATTATAGAGAGAATTTTCTTTGTAGTTGTAGTTTTTCATTGATGTACAGTTAAACACTTGTTGCATGCATGTAGATTTGCACCAAGTATTTCGCAGCTGCGTTTGCAATTAACTAGATATGATTGTCAGTGCTATGTTAATGTGTTTTCTTATTTTTGCTATTCAAATTGTGCTTTTCTGTGTTATCGTGTGAAATATTGTGACAATTATGGTGTGTGAAAAACGTAACATTAGGCTCCAAAGTAAACTGAGGAATGACAGTGAAGACGAAAGCAGTGTGTTAGCGCCACCGTGTAATGAATTAACTAATGTTCAAAGTAGTAATTTGGTAATTGTGCCTAGGGAAATGGAGCGGGCTGCAAATAATGGTGTAGGCAGTGAAACAATTAGTGAACAGGAAAGCGTTATCGATCGATCGGTCGGCAACAGTTCGCCTCAGGAATCCAAAATGACAGGACACAATCTTGCAAATACTGTAGATTCAGGTTTTGCGTCCTCACCGATTTCTCAAATAAGTAAAGAGACACTTTCTGCTCGTCAAAATATGAATGTTGCCGGTGCAAATGCACTGCCGAAAAGCATAGAGGATCAGATTCCAGACACTAATACATTATTATTGCAATTAATGCAACAAATGAAACAAAATCAGAGACAAACACAGCAACAAATTGAACAAAAGCTTCAAAAGTTAGACTCAGTGGAACATACGCTTGAATAAACATGTGAAGATTTAACTACTGAATTACATAAAATCGAATCGAAATGTCAAAAAGTCTGTAATGACGTAAAAACACAAATTTGTGAGCATTTCCAACCTATTTTTTCGCGGCATGAAAATGCATTACAGAATCACGAAGCAGCCATAAAAGAACTGAAAACTATTGTTCATGAAAATCATGAGACCTTGCAAGCTAAAATTGACTCAGTTGCATCTACCGATTCGCTTACGCAAATTGCAAAAACTCAGGAAAACTTAAAGGACACAGTAGATACTCTGAAAATTGGTTCAGAAAGACACATGGAGTAAATCAGTTCATTATCAGAGAAAGTAGTTGAACTTTCGGATCAGCTAAATAATTTATCTACGGAGGTAGATGATAATCTGAATGACACAAAACCGGTAGTCTTTAATGACACAGAAGAGTTCGAACAAATTAGGAAATTCAAACAAATCAGAATCAAATTAATACATAACACCAAAGAGAAATCCGGGAAGTACTAGATCAGCTGACACAGGTAATAGAAGAATTCCGTATTTCAGAGGACACTCGCGCTGCAATACGGGTAGAGGGACATAGAAATACGGAACAGCCACAAAATAATAACACAGCTGCACTTCGGAAATTATGAAAGAAATTGGCAAGGTACACCGAATTTTGAGATGGAACCGCCGAAACGACGTAACAATGACCGACATGCGACTCGCCGACATGATGATTTGGACTATAAGCTGTTCATTACTACACGTAAATTCAAAACATTTAAGAATTCTTGCAACGACATTCATCCACAAGCATGGCTCCATCAATTCTCTCATTGTTTTCCTCCCAACTGGTCATTAGAGCACAGATTAGAATTTATGTGTGGCTACTTAGAGAATGAACCAGCTGTAAGAATGCGATCGGTCATTCACGATTGCCACAGTGAAGGAGAATTTTACCATCCCTTCCTCTCAGCATATTGGTCTCAAGCCACACAAAACCGAGTAAAACATAGTATCATAATGAAACTTCCTGGCAGATTAAAACTGTGTGCCCGACCGAGACTCGAACTCGGGACCTTTGCCGTTCGCGGGCAAGTGCTCTACCATCTGAGATACCGAAGCACAACACACGCCCGGTACTCACAGCTTTACTTCTGCCAGTACCTGTTCCGCATGGTTCGCAGAAGAGCTTCTGTAAAGTTTGGAAGGTAGGAGACGAGGTACTGGCAGAAGTAAAGCTGTGAGTAGCGGGCGTGAGTCGTGCTTCGGTAGCTCAGATGGTAGAGCACTTGCCCGCGAAAGGCAAAGGTCCCGAGTTCGAGTCTCGGTCGGGCACACAGTTTTAATCTTCCAGGAAGTTTCATATCAGCGCACACTCCGCTGCAGAGTGAAAATCTCATTCCGGAAACATCCCCAAGGCTGTGGCTAAGCCATGACTCCGCAATACCCTTTCTTTCAGGAGTGCTAGTTCTGCATGGTTCGCAGAAGAGCTTCTGTAAAGTTTGGAAGGTAGGAGACGAGGTACTGGCAGAAGTAAAGCTGTGAGTACCGGGCGTGAGTCGTGCTTCGGTAGCTCACATGGTAGAGCACTTGCCTGCGAAAGGCAAATGTCCCGAGTTCGAGTCTCGGTCGGGCACACAGTTTTAATCTGCCAGGAAGTTTCATATCAGCGCACACTCCGCTGCAGAGTGAAAATCTCATTCTGGATAGTATCATAATGATGAAACATTTCGAACAATCTGAATTTTCCAGTCTTGTGACATATTTTGAAGACATGTTGCACAAGAATCAGTACCTGTCAAACTCATACAGCCCCTCAGAACTCATCCGCATTTGCTTAGTCAGATTACCTGAACATTTACGACATATTATTTTGGCAGGAAGTTGCAAACATGACATTGAAGCATTTCACGGACTCTTACAAGAATTAGAAATTGACACTGACAATCGCGGAACGCGAAAACAGGAACACAACAATTACAGGTCACATCCGCCGCAATTCCGCGATGAAAGAAATAATAACTGGACACGACAAGGCTATTCTCACAACACAAATCGTGACCAAAACAGACACCACCCGTATGACAACCGTTGGCAGAGTAGTAATAATTACAGGGAAAGATCACCTCTCCGTGGTAGTGACTATCACAGAGACAATCAGAGAAACAGACAATGTGGGAACCAAAATAAATATTATCAAGGGAGACAGAAAAACTTTAGACGTAACGGACCAGCGCGCAGTTACGATTCAGTGAAAAATTCTCCATCACGTGACCGACATGAAAGTAACTACGGAATCTGCCGACATGACGACAGACGATATTATCGTAACGACAGACCTGAATTGCATCAGAACTGGCGGAATTCAAACAGAGCAGGGCCCTCTCGACGAGGTGAATTTGTAGAAGTTAGGTCTCCAAATCCCAATAACGACGCGCGCCAGCAAAGAGACAATAGGCAGTGACTCATACTGCTGGCAGCCACTAAACGTACGTATAAAACTGACGACGGAGCTGCCATACCTAGTAATTACTAACAAATGGAAGACATTAGGGACATCTCACTCCAGGAACACGACGTAGAACATAAAAACATTGCATATCCTGTGATTCACATTACAGTAAATGACGTAAAATTTACGGCATTACTTGACTCTGGCAGTCCCATTTCAGTTATTAGTGAAACAGCCTTTAGCAAATGCAACAAATCGAACGATTGCCCCACACTTCCGTTACGTAAGATTAAACTACAAGGTGCAGTCGTTGTAAAAAGTGTAGAGGTACGCCAACAAACCAACTTAGAATTCTTTTGTCAAAGCCACAGCTTCTCTATGAACTTTCTTATTGTTCCATTATTGTCGACGGAAATTATATTGGGAATAGACTTTTTGAATGAATACAAAGCAATCTTAAACTTTCACGATGCTGAAATAAGTTTAGAGGAAGAATGTAAGTCAAAAGCTTTGAAATTTGAAGATTGGCTCTCAAACCATGACGAGGAAATTAATCGCCTTTACCTTCTGTTAGACAACAGTTCGGAATTTTCTACGGAACTAGGCACTAACAGTCACTCTGAAAGTACTGACAGGGATGATATCGACGGCATATTTGATACTAATGAGTTAATTCAGAATAAAATTCAAACAATTGAGAATTGTAGTGACACTGATAGGCAGGACCTTTTTGAGATTTTGCAAGCCCATTCCACAGTTTTTACTCCCAAAACAGGAACAATTAAGGGATTTCAATACCAATTTCGTGTTCGTGAGCATACTAAATTTTGTGTTAGACCATGCGTAATTCCAGCACATTATAGGGACCGTGTTAGAACAGAAATATAATCTATGCTTGACGAAGGCATTATTGAGCCTGCAGTAAGCTCATACAACAATCCATTACATGTTGTTGAGAAGAAAATTGGATCGATCAGGCTTGTCTTAGATTCGAAACAAATCAATACTATCATCATTCCTGAAACAAACGATTGAAGAACTTCTTCAAAATTTTAATGGTGTAAAAGTGTTGTCTTCTATTGATCTCAGATCCAGCTTTTATCAGATCGAACTTCATTCATAATGTAGAAAATACACAGCTTTTCTTTGTTTCGGCGTTTGTTATCAGTTTCGGAAACTTCCTTTTGGTTTGAACATTTCTTTGGCAGCATTCATTCGCGGACTAAATTCCATATTACCTGATTTCTTAAAACGTCACATCACCTTATATGTTGATGATATTCTAATAGCAGAAGCGTCATAGGAACAATATAATCGCATCCTCAACAGTTTGTTACGTATTTTTGCAGGAGCTGGAATTACAGTTAACTTGGAAAAGTCTGAATTCGGTAGGTCAAAGATGAGGTTTTTGGGACATATTATTTCTTCTGAAGGCATTCAGCCGGATCCAGAAAAGTTAGAAGTAATCATAGCCATTCCAGTTCCATCCACAAAAAGACAAGTCCGCAGTTTCCTAGGTCTCGTCAATTTTTACCGTCGTTTTCTGAATATGCAAATTCTAGTTACACCAAAACTTTGTTCTCTCACTGCAAAAAATACTGTTTGGAACTGGGACGAACAGGCACAGTTGGAATTCAATTCTTTGAAAGAATCGCTACTTAACGCGCCAATACTAGCTCATCCAGATCTCTCACAAGATTTTTGCCTTAGCACGGATTCTTCTAAAGTCGGTCTTGGTGCACATTTATTTCAAGAAGCCATAGAAAATGACACCACTGTTCAGAAAACCATTGCTTTTGCTAGCCGAGTGCTAACAAAATCTGAAAAAAATTATTCCGTTACTGAATTAGAAGCTTTAGCTATCGTTTGGGCATTTAACAAACTCCGTTTCTTTCTTTCTGGTAAGCACGTAAAAGTATACAGTGATCATCGTGTATTACAGTTTCTTATGTCTTCAAAATTAAATCATGACAGGTTAAAACGTTGGGCATAGTTTATGTAAGAATTCCACTTCACAATAGTGTACATTCCCGGCAAGGAGAACATTGTTGCGGACGCACTGTCACGCGCACCGGCTGGGCTTGAGAAAAGTAACACAGAAGGCAACCTCGAGAAAAATTTCACTATTCTTTACATTCAGAAAGTCGCCTTTGAAAACTTCATCACCACATCTTTAAAGGACATTGCTCATGAACAAGATAAAGATCCGATTTGGAAAGACATCAAAAGTAAATGGCATGAAAAGACACACACACAGATTCGGCATTATTATCTGGTTAGAAACAACATACTGTTCAA
Organism: Schistocerca gregaria; assembly: GCF_023897955.1. Classification (NCBI taxonomy): domain Eukaryota; kingdom Metazoa; phylum Arthropoda; class Insecta; order Orthoptera; family Acrididae; genus Schistocerca; species Schistocerca gregaria. The sequence continues at coordinate 76,649,377 of NC_064931.1, forward strand.
ACGATGCACTGCTGATGACAAGCTATGGGTACTTTGCATTCCAGACGACTTCGTTAATAAGCTCATTTGGTACATTCATTTCAGCTAAGCACATTTTGGTCCACGAAAATGTTATCATATTCTTCGAACGACTTGTTATTTTAACAATATGGAAAAGAGAATTCGAAGAGTCTTGTCTATTTGTAAACTTTGTCAAAAGGCGAAACCATCTACTATCTCACATCGTGCTCCGTTGTTTCCTATCATTCCTTCTAAATTAAAAGAACTTGCTGCTGTTGATCTATTGGGACCCCTTGTCAGAACATCGAATGGATTTTCGTACGTTCTAGTCGCTGTTGAGCTTACTTCAAAATTTGTTTCTTCCACTCCGTTACGTAAAGCCACTGGACGGTATGTATCCAACACCTTTGTTAAAAATTTCTTACCTGAAGTTGGACACGCTAGTAAAGTAATTTCAGACAACGGATCGCAATTCAGATCTGGTTTTTGGTCACGCATGCTTCCGAACCATAAAATCAAATCTGTTTTTATTTCATTGTACTCACCACATTGAAACCCGTCTGAACGGATTATGAAAGAAATCAATAAGCTTTGCAGACTTTATTGTCACAGAAAGCATCAGCAATGGGATAGATATTTACACTTATTTCGAAACGTGCTGAATGAAATGCCTCATGACTCCACTGCTTTACCACCTGTTCTTGTACTGAAGGATGAAGAACCACCGAACAGAATCAAAGCTTGTACCTTTTCCGAATACACGTAAACTGCGACACAAAGACATAATTGATTTGGCTATTAAAGATATAAATTCTGCAGCAGACAAAAGAAGAAGACTACATGGTAAAGCAAATGCAAAGAAATTATATATTGGTCAGAAAGTTCTCATTAAAGCTCGTTCATTGTCACATAAGAAGAAATACTTGAGTCACAAATTCTTTCTGATTTACAATGGACCTTACACAATCCGATGTATACCACATGATAATTGCGTTGAAGTTGAAACTCTGCGTACCAGGAAGAGTAAAGGTTTACACCACATTTCACATGTAAAACCGTTTATTGAAAGATAATCTGCTTTTTAACTTTGTCTTTGCCATACAACTTTTCACTTCACGTTACTAGTATGCGTTGTCACACTTCGAAACTGTTATCATGCAACAATGTTATGAAGTTAACTATCCAGTCTAGAACCTACGGAACATATTTAGACAGTAATTACCACTGCATTGTGATAGTGAACAGAGGACACGGTGTTACTGTGTGTGTACATTCTTGCTTGATAGTTGCACGATTACTAACGACTACAAGGCTTACATACTCAGAACATATACTGATAATGAGATTTTAATGCAACATTTTGGTTTACTTGAAAAGACATTCCTTATTTCAAGTAGTTTTTGTCACATTAAAGATGACTTAGTATTTGGTTTCTTTGAGAGCTACACGATTTTATCATGACGCTACTAATGAGTGAGAATTTACAATGTTGCTTTTTCGATGTTTCTGTTTTATATCTGCACAGTTTTTCTGAATTCTTCTGGATAGGGAAACACGTTTTAGTAGAAACTTTTGTGGTATAGCTACAACGAGACAGCCTTTTCCGTAGCACAACAATACGTTACAGCACAGTACTTTCTTCATCACGGCAATAAGCGTAATAACTAAGATATTTATACGCAAAGCATTTCACTTTTGTTTATCATGAGGTAAGTACATTGACTTCTGCATAACTTAGCTTTCGGAGGACGATAACTACGACACTTCCACAGAATTATGTTACAACAAGACGCACATTTAGCGCTACAGGACACACATTTGAGTGATTAATTTTGTACTTCAACCATTTATTTTTCAAGATTTTTTAATTACATAGAGAGTTTTCCGTGATACATTTCATTGCATTGCTGTAATCTGTAACACCTGAGGGTATAATTACATTAATCCTCAGGGGGGTACATGCTTACTTTGTGTACCATGTGTCTGGCAAGCACAAGACCCCTAGCTAATATTGTATTTGCTTATACAACTTAACACATCGGTACCATATTTCTCTAACACATAAATTACACAGCTATCTTATCATTTAACTGAGGGACAAACATTTTTTTACTACATCAGTGACACATGTTTACACAATTACACAGTTGGTTAACTTCACACTTATGAAACTGTATTTTGTCTGTATTGTGTGAACTGTTCATATTTTTTCGGAAGCATTGTGATAATTTGAGAGCTTTGAATGATGTATTTGGTATGGGATCATGATTTTTAAAGTAAGTTTGAGGTAGATGACACTTTTGACATGAGCAGAGAAGTTTTTTTAGGTTTTGAAATTATTGCAAAAAGCTACGACGTTTTTAAGATTTGGCTGAGGTTTTATGATGTTATGATGACTATGTGTATTAAGCTGTTGCGGTATGTTTATGAGCAATAAGCTGATGCTATATGAGGAATTTGATTATGATACATATTTATTATGATGAAATATTGAAGAAGTGTCTGCAAACATGTATATGTGTAATAAAGCAAGGAATAATGAGCAGTGGTTAGGGACTCTGGTTTGTGAAAAAGGATGTTGGAAACCGAGAATCGTACTTTAAGATCTATGAAATGTGTATATGCCATAATGTATCACTATGCTGGCGAAAACTTTTTGGGCACTGTTATATTTACAGGATTTTGTTTCTACAAATTTGAAACTCAAATTCTTGACCTGTGAAATTTTTTATATGAGACTGCCACTGTAGCAGAAACTGCTGTCGTAAATATTTTAGTAAGAAAGGTAAGTGACCTTGACGTAAAGCGTTTTGGGTGCCCAGCTGAGAGGTAGTCGTCTGACAAAAGAAAGACACTAGGTGGAGAAAAAAAAGAGGGCATTATCCTCGCTATTGACATTCCTTTGTAGAAAGCATCGCAAATACGACACGCTCATTACTTGGAAAGATACTTACATCTGCACACCTGATTATGACAAGCGTCTTTCTACGAGAATTGTGAGAATTTTTTACTACCTTATGAAATGCCATATGGCTAATGAATGATGTTTCATGCCTTCCTTTGTACATATTTGCTCATTTTGTTTAATATCTAGTTTCTTGTTGCACTGCAGCATTGTTTAAATTAAAATTTAATAGATGTACTAATAGAAACCTTTTCTGTCTACAGACCCAGTAAAGAATAATTTTATGATGTACTTTCTTAGAAAAGAGAGCAAAAATAGACATTTTCCTTCACAGGAATTATATAAATAATTTTTTAACGACTTGGTAACTTTCTTGCAGAGTACGTTTTTGTGATGCATCACCCTAGTGTTATGATGTGACATAGGTATTAAACATGGCCATTTTTACTGTAATATTTTTTCTGCTTGAGCTTTGTCATGTTTAGATATAAGTTATTGCATTTGCTGCTGCTGTTTGCCAGGCATAATGTTACTGAATTTGACTTTGTATTACTCTGTTAAGCCAGTTTTACTACGGATTTATTTTTCTTGTTTGCTGTGCATTGCCTTATATTAGTTGTAATGTTGCATTTGCTGTGCTAATTTAGATTTGCTGCTGCTTGCTTTGACAATTTCCATTTTTTCATTGCTGTTTGTATTAATTGTTTTGTGCTGCTGCATTGCCTTGTCCCTTAGTTTAGCATCTGAGCTCAGTAGATTTAAGTTACCTTAAGAGGGGGTAGACTATATAAGAGAATGAGTTGCGATGAATTGGAAGGAATGCATTGAGAAGCTATAAGAAGATGGTTTGGCCAAAAAGTATTTTGAAAGAGGATAGGAACAAAAAAAGTAGGGTTCAGGGACAATAGGTTTAGGTGGGATTTTCTTGGAAATAAATGATGAGGTAAGATGATGGAAAATAAATAATGAGGTAAGAAATATGTGAACATATAAATACAGAAAGCATACTTGGATAGTATTATTTTTGGCTGGAGCAAATGTTGAAATAAGAGGGACGATCTATGGGATGAAGTTTTGGGATGGACTGCAGTACCAAATGTTACACTGAAAACAAACCCTGTCCTTTCCTTTTGTGTTATCCCACTATGTGTTTGTGTACCGTTGTGTATTTGTTTTCTTCCTGTCTCTGTGTACTGTTTCATAGAATTTTTTCTCTTCTAATACAAAGCTACATTCACTATGATGAGGAATACTGTTATCCTCAAATATAATTTGCATTAATAATATGGTATTTATTTCATAAAGATGTTTAACCATTATTTGTTCTGTTTTGTTTTAATGCTCATGTGTGAAGTTGATGTTTCAAAAGTTATTCTGATCTTTTATGTATTTACTTATGTCATAATTCCTGTAACACTGATGTATATGTTTATTTCTATTCTTTTGTAAAGCCCCTATTACTACAAATGTTATCTGTATTGTTATGTTCTTTAATGATGTATTTTGTACCTTTGTTATTATATTCTTATGTTATAAAATTGTAATTGACACCACTTCATCAAATTAAGTAACTTGTAAATTACATTTCACTGCACACGTTTCTGTTGATCATAGTATATGGACAATATGTGAGAAGTAGGTACTGATAGTGTCTGCACTTGTGTTAATAATTCAGCAAGGGACTGGATAACAGCATTTCTGGTTCTAAGGACATTTCAAAAAAAAATTTGTTAGTGCACATGTGGTGGTTTATGGACTTGCTGTATTCTCTGCAAGACTCTTCGATGGTGATTGTGCACCTGCACAGTCGCAACAGATGGCTACTGGCCACCTCTACAAGGACTACAGTGGTTCTGCATCTCTGGTGGCCCACCAATACCGTAATCTCTACCGGGACTACAGTGGGTCTGTTCTGTGATGACCTACCTACCAATATTCTTCAAAACTTCGACTGGCTCTGCTGTGGGTTTGCTCTGTTGTGGCCCATTAACTGTCTGCATGTCAAGAGTCAGCACTGCCTGTCCGTTGGAAGGACAACACTACTTCTTCAAGACAGCATGGAAATGCACTATTTCTGTGTGCATTTTCTCTTACTGCTCAGACTTTGAGGAAAAAAATGCAATTTTACTGTGATGAATGATCAGGACTGTCTTTATAGACTGTGAGAAAATTTTAGTTTTTGACCAACATTGTATCAAAAAGGTGTGCATTTGATATCGTTGTTATTGTAATTATGAAATTTTTTTTCAAATCTGTATTGGCCACTGCCCAAAACAATATGTAAAATTTTTTTGGGAGCATGGGGGCTATGTAAGTAGGCTGTTTAGGCTTTTTTTTATTGGTAACGCCACGCAGCGCTCTGTATGAAGATCACTGGCTGTGCTGTGTGCAGTCTGTGGCTGGTTGGCATTGTTGTAATACTCGCCATTGTAGTGTTGGGCAGATGGGTGTGAACAGCGTGTAGCGTTACGCAGTTGGAGGTGAGCCGCCAGCAATGATGGATGTGGGGAAGTGAGATGGCGGATTTTTGAGAGCGTGTGTCCATCAGAAACAGTACGTTTGTAAGAAGGGATGTCATGAAGTGCTATATATATTATGACTTTTGGACACTATTAAGCTGGCAGTAGTGGCGCTCGCTGTATTGCAGTAGTTCGAGTAACGAAGATTTTTGTGATGTAAGCGATTTGTGAAACGTATAGGTTAATGTTAGTCGGGGACATTATTTTGTAGGGATTTTTGAAAGTCAGATTGCGTTGCGCTAAAATTATTGTGTGTCAGTTTAAGCACAATCTTGTATAATTGTTCAAAGGGGACGTTTCAAAGTTACTGCGTTATAAAATAACTGCAGTGCAAGAACTGAAAGCAGGTGACCGTGCCAAAAGGATGCGTTTTCATGAAAGGATTATGAATAGGCTGGAAGATGGAGAAATTTGTTCCGGCACGACCACAAGCGCCACCACGAAGACGAAGAACACCACAGCAGAAAAGGCCTTGAGACAATGTCAGGCAATAGCATGCTGACTAGGATGTCACGACGACAGGAGTGGCCTCTACAAGACGAGAATAAAAGCACCACGCCTGCCAGCCTCAGCCTCCACCTGCCCACCTCCTCCAATATGCTAATGACACCTCCTTCTTGGCTCTCTATCCTACCCTTCAATGGTGCCAACGCACCCTCCACTTCATTTGACCAGTTCACCACTTGGTGTAACCAGTGGCTCCTTCACATCGACCCCTCCAAAAATTAGGTAATCATCATAAGCCACACCACCCACTTCTTCCGTCTCCACGATTTCTACCTCACCATTTATGGTCATCGCATCCAGCTCACCACAGCCCTGAGATACCTTGGCCTCACCTGCGACCGTCACTGCAGCTGGACCCTTCATCTCCTGACTATCCAGCAGAAAGACCATTCCCACCTCCACCTCCTAAAACTCCTCTCTGGCCAGACGTGGGGATTGCATCCTTCCACCATCCTCCACACCTCCAAATCCCTCAGCTGTGTTATCCTCTGTTATGCCAACATTGCCTGGATCTCCGCCCCCCCTCGCTTTTATAAGGCCGTTCGCCTTGCCTTCCGTATCTGCCTTCCTTCCCCCACACAACTCCTGTATGCCCTAATCCCCTTCTGTATGCCCTAATTCTCCACCTCCTCCTTTTCCTCCAATATCTCCGCATCCTTTACACTATCCGCAGGCTTGATACCCCCACTCCCTCGTTTCCTCCTTCCTTTCCACCTCCTGCCCATTGCCGCACCTCTATCGCTGTATCCCTCCCACTCTCCACCTCCACAGCCTCCGTCTCCTTCATCAGGGCAATTTCTACCACCTCCCTCTCCCAGATGTTGAACTTTGCTGTGACATCTACCCTTCCTTCCAACTGTAACCTGGCCTTGTTTCCCCCCCACCCCCACCCCAGGGCCCCCCTCTTCCTCTCCCCTCCTGCCCCGAGAGCACAGTTTCCTTCACCCCCCTCCCCCGAGTCCCTGCACCACCACCTTGACTATTTCTGTCCCACATCCTTCCCTCCCCAGCCATCTTTGGTGCCTCTCCCCCACCCATCTCTCCCTCTCTCCTCCCTCTCCATCCCTTCTTCCCTTCTCCCTCATCTCCATGCCCATGATAGATCCTCTCCGTTTGCTCATCGTTATCAGTGTGCTATGTCAGTGTTGTGTGTGGTGCTGTTCTCCCTTGATGTCGAGAGCTGTGATTCTAATTGTGTGCTGGACTTGTACATAGTGTTACTGTCAATGATTGTTATGTGCTATGCTACCCATTGATACTTTTATGGTGGTGGTTGTTGGGATGTTTAAGGGAGACTAAACAGCTATACTTTTATGCTCCGGCCATACTTCGCCTTGTGTTCTTTTCATTGTCCCAGTGTGTGTGTGTTCTTTTGTGTTTACTATTTTTTCTATGGCTTTTGTCTCCATTTTACAGTCATCCCCTTTTTCTCTGTTCTCTTCCATAATGCTACTTTTTATATCTATGTAAGCCATATTTTCTCCTTTATGTTATTTTAAATCTCTTCTATTGTATAATTAGTGTCTTTCGGCTGAAGTTCGGCGCATATGCTGCTGATAGCTCACCCCAGATGGGGCATTGAAATACAATACAGGAAAAAAAGCCTGCCTCACTGTATTCGGCACAGTACAAGACCCGCCACAGTACTAGACCGGCACTACGATAGCAGTTATCAGTGACCCAGATAAACTGCTGAAGTGGGCATTGTATATAGTAAAAGGCACTGATTTGTTTGCATGTCGCCCATCGCTTTCGACACCATTGTAAATTCAAAGTTCAGTATTGTCAATCTTCTTTATTGTAATAAGAACTATAAATATTACTTTTTGAATTGTTGTATAGCATTCCGAGAACGCAGCATCCTTTAGGCACCCTATAAGCGACGAGTGGGCAAGACCCCACAAAACTGAGCCTCACCTAACTTTCTTTTCGAACAAGCATGGTTTCTCCGAAGTCGATATGTTAATTCACAAAATAACCGTTATTGGAATGCTAAAAGGCCTAAATTAATATACGAGGTACCAGTGCATGATCAAAAAATAGGAGAGTGATACAGTATTAGCAGTGAGGGAATAATACACTACTGGCCATTAAAGTTGCTATACCACGAGGATGACGTGCTACGGACGCGAAATTTAACCGACAGGAAGAAGATGCTGTGATATGTAAATGATTAGCTTTTCAGAGGATTCACACAAGGTTGGCTCCGGTGGGGACACCTACAACGTGCTGACATGAGGAAAGTTTCCAACCGATTTCTCATACACAAACAGCAGTTGACCGGCGTTGCCTGGTGAAACGTTGTTGGGGTGCCTCGTGTACAAATGCGTATCATCACGTTTCCGACTTTGATAAAGGTCGGATTGTAGTCTATCGCGATTGCGCTTTATCGTATCGCGACATTGCTGCTCGCGTTGGTCGAGATCCAAAGACTGTTAGCAGAATATGGAGTCGGTGGGATCAGGAGGGTAATACGGAACGCCGTGCTGGATCCCAACGGCCTCGTATCACTAGCAGTCGAGATGACAGGCATCTCATCTGCATGGCTGTAACGGATCGTTCAGCCACGTCTCAATCCCTGAGTCAACAGATGGGGACGTTTGCAAGACAAAAACCATATGTACGAACAGTTCGACGACGTTTGCAGCAGCATGGACTATCAGCTCGGAGACCATGGCTGCGACTACCCTTGACGGACAGGAGCGCCTGCGATGGTGTACTCAACGACGAACCTAGGTGCAAGAATGGCAAAATGTCATTTTTTTCGGATGAATCCAGGTTATGTTTACAGCATCATGATGGTCGCATCCGCGTTTGCCGACATCGCGGTGAACGCACATTGGAAGCGTGTATTCGTCATCGCCAGACTGGCGTATCAGTTAATTCTATCTGTTACCTTGATATGATGGAGCTGTCTGCAATAAAACAACTGGCTAACGCCAAGACAGTCGTTTTCCAACACGATGGTGCAACGCCTCAGTGGGCCCATGCAGTGGTGTTTCCAGAGCGCTGAACTGGCAGGGGTGGTCAGATTTCCTGGTCTCCTAGGCTGCCTTACATTGCACCGATGGACTTCTTTCTATAGGGGTATGTCAATTACAGCGTCTTCCAAACGTGTGTCTGCCACACCAATGATGTAAAGAAGCGAATCGTTGCTGCCATTGACAGCGAATATGTTGCACCGAGAGAAGATAGAGCTTGAGTACATACTGGATGTTGTGCATGCCACCAAAGGAGCATATGTTGAAATTGATTGGAGGGCATAAGAACTTCTTGAGATAGTTTGTCACATAAGCCAAACATGGCGTGAGTTTGGATGCTATAACACATTAAAGTCGCACCGAATGTTCTGAGATACCCTGTACTTATAATAATTCTTGCTACCTTCCATTCTTCTGGAATTTTTCCCAAGCACCAATATCATTTACCAACTGCGCAAAAAAGATTTTCATTTAATAGTGACATATTTTACAAGTTCCAGATTTATTCCCTCTGTACCTGTAGCCATACTGTTCCTGGTCTCCATGAAACTTCTCGAGTCTGTCATTGTGACTGCACTGCATTGTCCAACATTCACAGCGTTGGTACAATAGAGATCATTTTCCTTGACTAATAGCTGTTATAATACTGCAACCATTCCTTTTCTGGCATTGCATCTACCTCCACTTTGCTACTGATATCACTGCACATTTTTTTTAAAATTCTGAATCCAAGTTTTTGAACTCCTGTTAAATGATATTCTGTTTTCAAATCTTCCATTACAAAGGAAGACCCAGCAGCAATTTCCCAGTTTAAACGTCGCTCCACCGTAAACGTGAGTAATACACCCTGATAAGCCAAAACATTATGGCTACTATTTAATAGCTTGTTTGTTCGTCTGTGAAACGAAATGCATCGCTGATTCTGCGTATCAGAGATCCGACAGTTTGTTGGTCACCTTTTGTTCGCATTGACGGCACTTTGAACAGTGGACATTACATTCCAGATGTGTTACGACCCGTGGCTCTACCCTTCATTCAATCCTTGCGAAACCCTACATTTCAGCAGGATAATGCACGGCCGGATGTTGCAGGCCCTGTACGGGGCTTTCTGGATACAGAAAATGTTCGACTGCTGCCCTGGCCAGCACATTCTCCGGATCTCCACCAATTGAAAACGTCTGGTCAATGGTGACCGAGCAACTGGCTCGCCACAGTACGCCAGTCACTACTCTTGATGAAGTGTGGTATCGTGTTAAAGATGCGTGGGCAGCTGTACCTGTACACGTCATCCAAGCTCTGTTTGAGTCAATGCCCAGGCGTATCAAGGCCGTTATTATGGCCAGAGGTGGTTGTTCGGGGTACTGATTTCTCAGGATCTATGCACCCAAATTGCGTGAAAATGGAATCACATATCAGTTCTAGTATAATATATTTGTCCACTGAATACCCGTTTATCATCTGCAATTCTTCTTGGTGTAGCAATTTTAATGGCCAGTAGTGAAGCCCCTATTTTTTTTTCCAAGGGAACAATTGACACTGAAAGATATTGTAAACTTGCCCTCGGTGGTGTTAAATCCTAATGCCTGCTATTCATAAGTATCAATTCGTTTGTACTTATTTTGGGTATTATTTATTGTTGTGATTATTGACAACAGGATATACGTTCTGATTATGGCACGATTAGTTACGAAAATAAATAATTGAATTTTATCACTGAGAGTAATTACTGATATAATGCAAATGGATAAAACACTATGAATCAGCCAACATCCAGAACAATCTGCTCAGAGCGTGAGTAGAGATTTGCATTTGCCCAAACTACTTCCCTTTATACTTTTAATTATTTTCATTCTCACCTTAGTAGTTTCTGATTTAGTGATTATCCTGAATAAAATACCATCAAGTACTTGGAAATTTACCTTGATGGGGAAACTGTGGGGCTCACATGTATAACAAGATCAATGCACGGATATTTTCTATACAGTGTAGATTTATTCCTCAGCAGTTAATGGTAGAAGTTTCAGTTACTCTTTTATCTATGGCATTTCCAGTGGGGATTAACTTGGTCTCGCACGATTACTCTAAAGACATCACACGATTAGGTAGTATAAGTGTTTTATGTAACGGGGTAAGTCTCATCTCACAGTACACTATTCACTGTCATGCGGGAACCTCTCTGTATCTAACTAGTGCGATCTGAATATCATTGCGCATGGAAAGGCTAAGCAACTGAGATAGGTAGAACACCATACTGACTATGAGATCTCATTACAACGTAACAGCGCCAAAAAATTACTGCGCTACCTGAATAACTAAGGCAGGCGTCAGGCAATGAAAAAAGGCTACTCTGTATTTTATTAGCACGAAACAGAAAGGAATGCTGAATTAGTGATTATATCAGTTAGAACATTCGAACATGACTTCGCTATACTATTTCTCCTGTAGTTTATGTTAAATTTACATTAAATGTATTCGAAATTGCGAATATAGACAAACATCAACTATAGAATGGAATGATGACAATGAAGGTATGTGCCGTATCAGGACTGGATCCCGGATTTCCCGCTTACCGCGAGCGGTCACCTGGCCATTTTTTTTCTTTGTTGATCTCATTTTGTTCGTTATTGCTCGTTCTATTTGTTCGGAGCGGACATTCCTTGACGCTTGTTCAAGTTCATCGGTGATCCATTAACTCAGTTCTTCATTACGGAGGGCAACTAATCCTCTGACCGAACACGCTGAGCTACCGTGCTGGCTACCGTTTGGCTATCCCTGCACGCTCGGGGGTCAGACCCAAACTTCCATATGTCGTCAGCCTTGTGTCGAAAACATGTACTCGTACATATATTATGTGTATTCCCGTACAGGCGAGACATTTTACGCGAAAATTCCTTGCCCAGTGTTGTTGGGTAGAGACGATATGGCAGTGCCTGTGTTTTTACTAATACGATGCAAAGTTCCTTTGGACATGCATGCACGTAATAACACAATTACTGCAATATCGTCCATATTAAATTTAATTAATTAAAATTATCAACCATACGAATGTGCCTGCAATTATTAGTGAATTTACTGTGATGATCTAATGAATTGAATTAGCATAAACAACACAGAAATTTATCTCATATAATCTACCATAAAACTCGTGATAAGAATTCCAATATTTAGTGAACTAACATCACAGTCCGAGCCTCTGTACAATGAACAAACGTGCATAGCCACAAGTGGTAAACCACGTGCTACTGCCACTAATCACAAATAAAATTCGAACTTTTACCCTCATTAATTAACAACAATGCTCTCACTGGGGTGCAACTTTCCCTAGTAACGATCGTACATTAATCGAGAAGACAAATTAATAATTATGTAGCACTGAGCACTAGCTACCTAACGTGGCGCGGAACACAGCCTTGAATACAAAGAAAAGCATCTTACATTTGTAAAATGATATTTAAAATGTATCTCAGATCAGTTTAAATCACATCCAGTACCTATTGCAGTAAATACTTCTGTACAATTACAGCTGGTTATCAGCTTTAGTATAAGGTACTGTCAGGGGTGCCAACTGTTATTCATTTTGGAGTCGCAAAGAAAACGCGTGACATGTTAATATAAAATTCTTGAAATTATTCGTCTAACCTTCTACAGTACCTAGCAATAATTACTTGGGTTTTGAAGATGCATGAAACTTTGAAATTTAACAGCTTAGGCTGCTGTACGTGTTCGGTGCGAAGTGCACTCAGCACCAACACAGAAAGAAAAGATCGTGCTAATCAACCAAAGTTAATCAAATCGTACACGGAGATGCTTCGCCATAGCTGCTCTCTTAACTGAGGAGCTTTTAATTTTGATTATCAAATAAAAAACGGACCACACTGATGACCAGCACCATCCAGTCGTAGCTACACTATCTCAATCATTTAAATTCTCAAGGTCACGACAATTGTCACATCTCCTAGCACCTCTCTCTCTCTGTATTGACCTTAAGCAAAACATGTCGACCATGATCTAAAATAATATAGCACATTTTCTACTAACTTTTCTTACCACACCCGATCACCCGACGTGGAGACCTTCACCATCCACGCCCTCGCACTGTGCAGTCCTAAGATGGCGAACCCCCGGGACCAAGATCTCTCAGTTTGAGCCATGGGGGGAAGAAGCCTCCCACTGTCTGAGCTCCTAAACGGCCCTTGAAACTACGAACACGATGTGAAACCTATGCCAACCTCAAAAGCATCACCCTCTACACATCTTTGATTAGTGCCAGAACTGAATAACTCAAGGCAGTCACACTTTCATTCACTCATTTTAGTGGAAATGTAAAGATAGGATTCAGGAAGTGTGACTAGTAAAATATAAGACAGAAAATTGGCATTTTCAGATCCAGATGGCCCTCGTGTGAGAAGGTTAGAGGGCGTAGCCGCTCCTTCTGCTACTATAAGTCGCGATTATCAGTAGAATGATTCCTTATGTTATCAACCCTCAGGGATTGCATGATGCGTACGAGCTGTACAGCGTTAATATGTGGAAAGAATTTTGTGGCCTTTGTTTAGCCAATTAACAGAGGGAGAGAACGTGCATCGGCGACCTTTCAGCAGGACTCTGCAACGGCACATATTGCCAACTCCTCATTACAGGGTATTCATGACTTGTTTAAAGGCCAGCCTATGTGGCCGAGCTGTTCTAGGCGCTTCAGCCTGGAACCGCGCTACCACTACGGTCGCAGGTTCGAATCCTACCTCGGGCATGGATGTGTGCAATGTCCTTAGGTTAGTTAGGTTTAAGTAGTTCTAAGTTCTAGGGGACTGATGACCTCAGATGTGAAGTCCCATAGTGCTCAGAGCCATTTGAACTTGTTTCAAGATAGAGTTACTATTAACAACATATGGCCGCTTCGTTAACCCAGTTTAACGCTCAGCAACTTTTATCTCTTGGGGCATTAAAAGAGAAGGTGAACAAATCAGATCTACTCGGTTTAGATGAACTGAAAACTAACACTCCGTCAAGACATTTCTGCCATTTCTCAGAGGGAAATGTAAAGTGTAATGAGAAATTTCCTAAGCAGGTGTCCGTAATGCTAGAACAACGAAGAGAGGCAGTTCCAGCCTCCCCTTGCATGATGTATGCGAGTAATTTACTTTTGTTTTAAGTTTTTGTGTTATGTATGTTAGAAATAACTTATATGACAAACATACTATATTTAAAGGTTGCCGCGCAGGATTAGCCGATCTGTCTAAGGCGCTGCAGTCATGGACTGTGCGGCTGGTCCCGGCAGAACTTCGAGTCCTCCCTCGGGCATGGGTGTGTGTGTGTTTGGCCTTAGGATAATATAGGTTAAGTAATGTGTAAGCTTAGGGACTGATGACCTTAGCAGTTAAGTCCCATAGGATCTCACACATATATGAACATTTAAAGGTTTTTTTTTTAATTACCGCTACCAGTCACAAACTTTGTCAACTATTGTAGTACTTATTTATTTAGCGACATGTTTCGAGGGAATACCTCATCTTCAGGCTAAATGGCATTACGAAAAAAACTTTACAATAAGGTCATACTGATGTTACATAGTCTTTTCGTAAATGCTATGGCCATCCTATGGAAGAAGAGAAAACTTAGTAAGAGGTGATGTCACTTTAGAAGCTGGTCTGATGTTTGCACGAAAATGTTTTGTAACGGTCACTCACTTTCTTCTTCTGGCGTGGCAGTCTCGTTGTGATGCGCTGAGGTGTTTCCATTTCCGTGGCTCTCTTGGTCACTGTTCACAAATTGTCACTAACATAACAGTAGCTTGGAAACACGATCTCCAACAGTTCTGTGGTGCAGTGGACAAGATGGCAGTCGAAATAGAGCTGGTTTCGATTTGACTATCGATTTGTCGATCTATGTGGTGTCAGATGTTTTCATGTCTTCTGCACGTCTTGTTATCTTATTACAGATGTAGGTGATTTGTCGATCTATGTGGTGTCAGATGTTTTCATGTCTTCTGCACGTCTTGTTATCTTATTACAGATGTAGATTGACGAAATACATTACAAATTGAGCACCTGTTACGGAAGTTTGGCTCGGGCCAGAGAGCGTGCACGGATGGCCGAAACTATTAAGGCCATAACTCGCGATATGCGGGAAATCCGGGTTCGAGTCGCTGTCCGACACAAATTTTCATATGTCGTAACTGGGTAATTCATCTATACTCACTGCAGCTCATGATATGAAATTCATATTCAGAGAATAGCTTTGAGTAATATATCATACAGCTGCAGATCGTTAAATCATGCGAAAGAAACGTTTTTGTAAACGTTTTTACTTTGATAATAACTGCCGCTACAACAGCCATATTGATGCAGTTTTAGAATCGATGTCATCAAAGAGGTCAGGTCCATTTGTTGCCATTAGATCTAATATTTATCTGTCACTATTTCTCCTCCGAATTATTAAATCTACAAGTAGTTTTCAGAGAAAGCATTTAGAATCTTCCGACAAATCAAGCAAAAACCTTGACAATAATTGTAGGCAAAATGAAACGTGCATTATGTCCCCCACACTTTTGCCTAAATATACATTGCAGTTAAATCCACAAAACTAAAACACTAAAATAACACGAACTTATACTTGAACAAAACCTAACAGGAACCCGCACCTACCGACCACCTAAAAGAAGGCCCAAAACAGACTAAAACTGCCAACCGTTCGAAAGCGGGGACTACATCTTACACCCACACAAACAAGCCCCTTATTTTCCCCATTCTGACTACGCTAATGTTGCATGAACCTGTGTTTGTCCCAAGCACCACTTCAAAGCCCTGAATGTGATGCATCCTACCTCGTTTTCTGCAGGCAACTACCTTCTCCTATCTGTATCCTGTACGACATCATAAGGCTCGCTGATCTCGTCTAATCACTTTGCCAGTTCCATATCTCCCATAAACTTGGGCCCCAACACCCTTTCGTACAATATCTCCTATCCTTAAGAACACTGGCTTATTAACACTCCTACTTCAGCACAGCCCACTTTCCTTCCCTATCCAAACACTCCAATGTTCTTTCTCAGAACATTTTAATTGCGCTACTGAGAAGCTGTAAAGATGAGGTAAGAAGCCGGATCACGCTAGGATGAGTGGCTATGAGGAAGCTCACCAAGATCTGGCAGAAGAGCGCAATACCGAACCCTAAAAGGGTTGTTGAAATACTCGTGTTTTCCTTCTTCTTTTATCGTTGCAAAATATGGACCCTTAAAGCCAGACACAAACAGCACATCGATGCATTTGAGCTTTGGCGCTGGTGCACGATGCTGCGCATAGAATGGACTGAAGGAAGAACAAATGTATCCATCAACTCAGTATCTCCACGCGTCTTTCTTCTTGTATCAACCAAAAAATTCTCCAGCTCTTTGGCCCTATTTGAGAAGAGATGGAGAAAACCTGAAGGAAGTAATAATGGAAGGAAAACTCAAGGACAAGAGACCAAGAAGAAGAGCAGCGAACAGGTAGATTGATCAAATGAAGAATATCCTGGGTCTACCTCATCAGCAGGTTCTTAGAGATGCTAGTAACAGTCCGGTATGGGAGGGGACGCTTGGTTCATGGGGTAACGACGCACAGCAATGAGCAGAACGACTTGTGATAATGAACGTCTAGATGTTATCAGTGTACGCAGTTGCAATGGAATGTAAGTTACAATACTCAAGCATAGCTCACGAAATGTAAAAGAATGAAACTGAATATACAAGTTGAATTGCACAGTGGCAGAACGGTGTTTTTTTGCGGGCGAGTAGCTATCTTTGTAGACAACGTGTCATACGGATACAGTAGTGGTGGTAGTTAAAGATAGGGAGTTCAACATCGAGCTCATGAACACTCATGCGGATACAATGACGTGCATTTGTGGTTATGTAGCGAAATCACGCACAGACACCGTCACAATACAACACCGGACATCGTCTAGACGAATCGACAGATTAAACTCCATAGTGATGACCAAGGTAAGATACGGATACGGCAATCTGGCGTTAACTAAGACGGCCTACTTTGTTAAAATGGACTGCATAACGACGGATAGGTGGATAATTGCATATACTTACCGCTGTCTAAAATTGATAAAGAAGGAAAAATATATAATTTTAGCCACATTAAAGAATATGTTTGGTACAACAGATCGTAACTTCAAATTGCCCCTGTTATTATGAAAAAGCTTAGTGACATAAAGTGTTACTTAATCAGTATGCGAGGGTGGCACTGGGATATACACTGACGAAAAAAAAAATCGCAACACCAAGAATGAATTGTGCGACATAAAGTGAAGTTGGTAGGCGTGTTTGTACGTCCGAAAGATGATGTGTGTTGAGTTTTGAGGCCGGCCGCATAAGAGTGGCGCTAGTAGCGCTACTATTAGAATCGTTTGTTACCTTCGAGAGTGGATGTGCTGAGCTGATGTTAGGCATGAATGCCTTTAAGGCGACAAAGACGCCATTATCAACGTCTCACTGAGTTTGTGTAATAATCCTCAGAGAAGCTGGATTATCCATCTGCAATACTGCAAAAAGACTTGGCAGGAATGTAACCACAGTTTATGATTTCTGGCAGCGGTGGTTACGAGAATTTACGCGCTCTGGATGACCAAGTGACGCTACCGAAAGAGAAGACTACCGTGTTCGTCGTATGGCAATGGCGCGCCGTACTGCGTCTGCGGCACCAATTTGAGCAGCAGTTGGCACCACAGTGAAACAACGAACTGTTACTAATCGATTACGTCAACGACAACTCCGAGCCAGACGCCGTGTAGCGTTCATTCCGCTGAACCGAAAACCAACACCGTTTGCAACTTCATTGGTGTCAAGCGAAAGCTCGTTGGAGAGCAGGGTGGAGGTTTGTTGTACACTACTGGCCATTAAAATTGCTACACCACGAAGATGACGTGCTACAGATGCGCAATTTAACCGACAGGAAGAAGATGCTGTGATATGCAAATGATTAGCTCTTCAGAGCATTCACACAAGGTTGTCGCCGGTGGCGACACGTACAACGTGCTGACATGGGGAAAGTTTCCAACCGATTTCTCATACACAAACAGCAGTTGACCGGCGTTGACTGGTGAAACGTTGTTGTGATGCCTCATGTAAGGAGGAGAAATGCGTACCATCACGTTTCCGACTTTGATAAAGGTCGGATTGTAGCCTATCGCGATTGCGGTTTATCGTATCGCGACATTGCTGCTCGCGTTGGTCGAGATCCAATGACTGTTAGCAGAATATGGAATCGGTGGGTTCAGGAGGGTAATACGGAACGCCGTGCTGGATCCCAACAGCCTCGTATCACTAGCAGTCGAGATGACAGGCATCTTATCCACATGGCTCTAATGGATCGTGCTACCACGTCTAGTTCCCTGAGTTAACCGATGGGGACGTTTGCAAAACAACAACCATCTCCACGAACAGTTCGACGACGTTTGCAGCAGCATGGACTATCTGCTCGGAGACCATGGCTGCGGTTACCCCTGACGCTGCATCACAGACAGGAGCGCCTGCGATGGTGTACTCAACGACGATCTCCTACAATGGCCGTACACCTATGGTGATCGTCGAGGGGACACTGAATAGTGCACGGTACATCCAAACCGTCATCGAACCCATCGTTCTACCATTCCTAGACCGGCAAGGGAACTTGGTGTTCCATCAGGACAATGCACGTCCGCATGTATCCCGTGCCACCCAACGTGCTCTAGAAGGTGTAAGTCAACTACCCTGGCCAGCAAGATCTCCGGATCTGTCCCCCATTGAGCATGTTTGGGACTGGAGCGTCGTCTCATGCGGTCTGCACGTCCAGCACGAACGCTGGTCCAACTGAGGCGCCAGGTGGAAATGGCATGGCAAGCCGTTCCACAGGACTACATCCAGCATCTCTACGATCGTCTCCATGGGAGAATAGCAGCCTGCATTGCTGCGAAAGGTGGATATACACTGTACTAGTGCCGACATTGTGCATGCTCTGTGGCCTGTGTCTATGTGCCTGTGGTTCTGTCAGTGTGATCATGTGATGTATCTGACCCCAGGAATGTGTCAATGAAGTTTCCCCTTCCTGGGACAATGAATTCACGGTGTTATTATTTGAATTTCCAGGAGTGTATGTTTGTCCAATGAATACCCATTTATCATCTGCATTTCTTCTTGGTGTAGCAATTTTATTGGCCAGTAGTGTATTTTTTGATGAAAACTGGGTCTGCCTCGGCGCCTGTCATGGCAGTGGGTTGGTTAGATGGATGTCATCTCAGGCTCTGTAATAGACCACTCTGCTTGCTGGACACACTGGACCTACACCTCGAATCATAGTCTAGGCTGTGATTTCGCATGACAGCAGCGACACCCTCGTTTACTCCAAATACCCTGATAGCATATTTGAATGTCAATCTGGTGATTCGACCTGATGTGCTGCCATTCACGAATAGCATTCCATGGTGTGTTTTCCAACAGGATAACGCTCACCTACATACCGCTGTTGTAATCCAACATGCTCTACAGAATGTCGACATGTTGCCTCGGCCTGCTCGATAACCAGCTGCTGTCTCCAATCGAACACAGATGGGATGTCATCGGATGACAACTCAGGCGTCACCTACAAAGAGCATTAGGCCTAACTGTTTTTGTAGTGGTCGCACATTTGAATTTTTGCATTCGTACATTCTGGCAGTTACACTGGCTATTAATGTACTCATACTAGCGATGATTTATCTCGCACTTACATTAACGTTTGGATCTTGCAATGTTAATCACTTACCTAGACACATGTATTCCCGAAATTTCACAAGTCCCGATTAGTAATTTTTTGGTGCTGCGATTTTTTCCCGTCAGCATATCTATGTGAAGAATAGAAATTCACCCTCACAATTACAGGTCAGCGTCGTAAGTTTCTGGGAAGACTGGGTGGAACAATTAGATGCTGGCAAAGGGCTCATCTGGTAAAAAGGGACCGTGTTTGTGTAAAGCCCTTATCCGAGGCCTGGATGTAATATGTAGCCGCTCGACTGGATAGGTCGCATAAAGAAGCAAAACACCGCGGGTCACCTGAGGTTTACATAAGAGACAGCCACGCAGGCGTTTCCTTGTAGGGTGTGGCGGACACGCCAAAAGCATCCCGCAGCCCGATCGGATAAGCTACTTGTGCCGCCTGCAGACAACTCAATAAAATTCCGTTGAGTACCAACTGCCTGTGCTCAGCCGCAACTAGTTCCCTGCGGTTGCTGTCGTTCAGCCTGCTCAAGGCTGCTGTCATTTCAAGTCTGATCTTGAACGAAATCTACACTGTGCTCGCAATGGGTCTCATATCTGCGGAAACTTGTGACACACTTTTGAGACGTAACTACACTACTGGCCATTAAAATTGCTACACCATGAAGATGACGTGCTACAGACGCGAAAATTAACCGACAGGAAGAAGCTGCTGTGATATGTAAATGATAAGCATTTCAGAGCATTCACACGAGGTAGGCGCCGTTGGTGACACCTACAACGTACTGACATGAGGAAAGTTTCCAATCGATTTCTCGTACACAAACAGCAGTTGACCGGCGTTGCCTGGTGAAACGTTGTTGTGATGCCTCGCGTAAGGAGGAGAAATGCGTACCATTACGTTTCCGACTTTGATAAATGTCGGATTGTAGCCTATCGCGATTGCGGTTTACCGTATCGCGACATTGCTGCTCGCGTTGGTCGAGATCCAATGACTGTTACCAGAATATGGAATCGGTGGGTTCAGGAGGGTAATACGGAACCCCATGCTGGATCCCAACGGCCTCGTATCACTAGCAGTCGAGATGACAGGCATCTTATCCAAATGGCTGTAACGGATCGTGCAGCCACGTCTCGATCCCTAAGTCAACAGATGGGGACGTTTGCAAGACAACAACCATCTCCACGAACAGTTCGACGACGTTTACAGCAACATGGACCATCAGCTCGGAGACCATGGCTGCGGTTACCCCTGACGCTGCATCACAGACAGGATCCCCAGCGATGGTGTACTCGACGACGAACCTAGGTGCACGAATGGCAAAACGTCATTTTTTCGGATGAATCCAGGTTCTGTTTACAGCATCATGATGGTCGCATCCGCGTTTGGCGACATTGCGGTGAACGCACATTGGAAGCGTTTATTCGTCATCGCCATACTGGCGTATCACCCAGCGTGATGGTATGGGGTGCCATTGGTTACACGTCTCGGTCACTTCTTGTTCGCATTGACGGGACTTTGAACAGTGGACGTTTCATTTCAGTTGTGTTACGACCCGTGTGTGATATTTGCCTTACACGTTGTTTACTCTTCCTTTACCTGCTGAAAACGGGGATCACTTCTTTGTGAACTCCTTCGCAAATTATTCGGTACTTTATTACTTGAATGAACAAGGATTTCGATTTGCATTGATGCCAGATGCATTTCTGTTTTATTTCCAAAAGAGTGTTATAGTTACGGTGACGTTAGCCCACCTTGAACTTCAACTGTCTGCTGAAGGTCATCACGTGGCCGTCCTGTGCACCTACCCACGAAGTCACAAGCCGTGCCGCCCCTCCCGCTTGTCTATGACCTCTCGTCATCACATTACAACCCATGTCCCCATTATCAGTGACGTCATTCACAAGCAACAATCACCATCTCATTTCGTGGAACTATATCAATGACGTCATTCACAGTCCAAAATTCCCCACCTCAATTTTTGGAACGGTGATGGCCATTAAAATGAAACAGCCAGTCACAGCCCAGTATTTCACTAGGCATTAAAACCTTACAAACAATCACAGCCCAGTACTGCTCTAGCCAGTAAAATGCAAGAGTCAATCGAAATGGAGCGGCCATGTTCGAAAGTATCTGAATTTATTTTGCACTATGTCCAAAAAATATGTGAAATGTAGTATTTCCACCTCTGTATTATTTAATAAACAAATTTATTTAAAATTTTGTACCTTTTACCGCACATCTGCGCACATAGAATAAAAAAAAATATGTTTCTTACTGACCTGCAGAAAAATGGCTCCACCTTGTTCAAAAAACGTATTAGGAAAAATATAGTATCTCCAAAAAGATTATGTAAGCTTCACTCGAACTGCATAAAATGGTGTCACATTAAGATATTAGAAGTACTACAATATTTCCAACAGATAAGTAAACTTTACTTGAATTGCATAAAATGGTGCCATATTCAAAAATACTTGTCAATAGTGCACTATCTTCAAAAAAATTACGTAACCTTCACTTGAATTGATGCTACGTAAAAAAAAATGTTACGTAAGCGTTTGAAGCTGAACTGCGTAAAGTGGTGTCATTCAGCACACATGTATCTGTCTTTCAAATTTTATTAGTAATGTTTTGGACAAAAATTGTACTCCTTACACATTATCTCTCTCTGGCAAAGTTATGCAACAATTGTGTATACGTTTTTATGAAAACACAGAAGCTTTCCTTTTTTTGTATGCACACACACACACACACACACACACACACACACACACACACTCACGTGTGACAAATATATTATGGACTTCTGTACAGCTACTAACTGGAAGATCGAAAGAGAGGGAGGGAGAGAGAGAGAGAGAGAGAGAGAGAGAGAGAGAGAGAGAGCGAGAGAGAGAGAGAGAGAGAGAGAGAGAGGTCCAGAATTCTAGACAGCTAACATCTCTGAGAAAGACACCTTATAAACTAAGCGGTGGAGTGTATGGCTTCATGACCCAACTGCAGAGATGACTTTTGATAATATGTGCCCCCTGCCAGCCACTGCTGCTACTGCTCCATCCACTGCTGACTGCTGCTGATTTTGCCCTACAGAGAGAAGTATCAAGTGTAATACTGTACTGTTAGCTATTTTCGAATATGCCACAAAAAATTCAGAAATTTGTCAACATGGCAGCTACACTGTAATTAGATGTTTCATTTTAATAGCCAGTCAAATACTGGCTATAATTGGCTGTCAGCCAGTGAAATATATGACATACTGCTTCTTTTTAATGGCTACCACAATTCCAAGCAATGAGGTGTGTGTTCTTGGGTTTTGAATGATATTTTGTATTAAGTCGGTCATGACCTGTATGTGGTGATGATGACATCCTAGATAAGGGAAGCATGGTTTGTGTCGTTATGGGTGAGTGTGGGTGGGGGGCGGGGGGGGGGGGCGCGGTAAGGATTATGATGGACACGTGATGACCTTCAACAGACGGTTGAAGATCAATGGTGGTCAATGTCGCCATAGCCATATCACTCAAAAGTTATATCGCTATAAATGGCGAACTTCGTCTGTCATTATTCACATGGCAGTTCTGTGTTGCAGAAGTTATGATATCAATAAGCCAACGAATTGTTAAGATGCAACTGTGGACGATACAGTCTGAAATCAAAGAAATAATACCCGAGAAGCATTTCCAAGGAGAGTGTGAATTTCTTTGTATGTGTGTGCTTTAAGTGAGTTTTTCCTTCTTAGCAGTACCGAAATCATTAACACATCCAAGTAAATTAAACTACCTATTGATGCGAACACACAGACGGCCTGGAAACTGTGCAGTGAGGTGTCGGAAAACGATGTAAAATAATTCACTCATAGTGGCGGCAACAGGAGACAGCACTAGGTCACTCAACAACTCGTCCTTTTCCGCTATTTTAAAATTTCTTCCTCGTCAGATGGGTGCGCTTTTCTATTTTATCTGTTGAAAGAGAGAATGGACAAGAGCAGAAAGAGACTTTTTCTTCTCTCTTCTTTTTTTGGGGGAGTTTGTCCCACTTCTGAGCAGGGTCGGGATTGGACATGGTTAATTCAAGGGGTGGCAGTATGCCCTCACTGTCGCCACCCCGTTGCCGCCTGGGACATAATGTGTGTACGACAATAGTCTGCGTCTAGTGTTGCTCATGTGATAGTGTGCGAAAGCTCTCTAAATGTTTGTGCAGCGTGTAACTGAGGCGAGACTTGGGTACCGGCCCAGTATTCACCTAGCTCAATGTGGAAAATCCCCTAAAAGCCACATCCAGGCTGGTCGATACACCGAACCACGTCGTTAACCTGTCGCGGATTCATTTTGGCAGCAGCGCTTTAACATGCTCAGCTACCTAGGCAGGTAGAGTAGAAAGATACGTTGGCTTAGGGTTTACGATTTAAGTTATTCTAATTCTAAGACAATATTATAAGAACCGATTCAGATTTCAGTTTTCTTTCGATATTACTTGTTTCCGAATTTTGCGCGTTCTTTAAGAGTGGTAGACAATATTCCTTGCCTAAACACGCTAAGCAAACATCAGTTTTGGAGACCCAGGCTTTGCCTGTCGCAAGCCACCATAAGGGGGAGCTATGCAGCGACGTCATCAAAACACATTGGTCAAACTACTCAGTGATTGGTGGACACTCTGAGTATGAGAATTACGAAGACCACAGGTCAGGTAAATACATGCTGGCGTGGTCGGAAAACCTGGATGTTGAAGTGTGGCACTGGGGGAGGGGGGGGGGGGGGGAGGGGTAGCTGCAATGGAAGCGACCAGAATAAATATCAAATAAAACAATGTCTCATACATTGTGAACCCAACTAGTTACAGACAAGCTAGTAATTTGCTTACAAGGACAAAAGTAAGACTAGTGCTTGGGTAAAAACGCATCGTCGATACGAATTGTTGTTTCTAAGTAATAAAATGCACTTTAAAAATTTATATTCGACAAAGTCTTAAGAGATTTTCACAAACACAAACAAAGTGCTAACGGATAGATCTCATTGTGCACTATCGGAATATTATAGTAGATATTTAATAAATATTACATATTTTGAATTATAGGCCTGAATGTGCATTCTGCGTGTAAAACTACGAATTTTTACATAAATAATGAATGAAACCCTAATAGTAGCGGCAGGTTTACGAAGCAGACATAGCTAGGGATATATAAATGTACTTAGTTGTCGTTACTTATATATTTATTAGTAACAGAACAACGTAAATTAGTGTATGCGCAGATAAAAACATTATCTATCAACAAACTCTTTAAATTAGAGGAAAATTAAGAACAGCACTAAAAAAATAGCTCTGACCACTATGGGACTCAACTGCTGTGCTCATCAGTCCCCTAGAACTTAGAACTACTTAAACCTAACTAACCTAAGGACATCACACACACCCATGCCCGAGGCAGGATTCTAACCTGCGACTGTAGCAGTCGCACGGTTCCGGACTGCGCGCCTAGAACCGCGAGACCACCGCGGCCGGCCAGCAGTAAAAAAACCAAGGAAATTTACGGGTAAATTCATACATGATTCAAGTATGTAACATTAAATTAATAATTTTTAAGTATGCTGTGGAAGTTGGAAGTATTGGTGGTTTACTCACGTCAAGACGAGGGCTTAAACAGCGGCAACCATCTTGGCACATGACTCTTTGGTTAGTATTCATGTGGCAGTCGGGTTTGAGATCTGCAACAGACTGCTCATATGGGTAGCAACAGGTCAAGTTTTAAGTGTGTTGAGATTTTATCTCAGTGTTAGGTAGAGGACTTGTGATACCATGTGTGTCCCTAGAGGATACTCTGAAATATTTTCAACTTGTGGACGTTGAATATTACGTGTAGGCGAACACATTCTGAACTTAACTGCACTTATTTCTGCAAATGAGTTCACTCGGAA
The DNA here is from genome assembly GCF_023897955.1 of Schistocerca gregaria. Classification (NCBI taxonomy): domain Eukaryota; kingdom Metazoa; phylum Arthropoda; class Insecta; order Orthoptera; family Acrididae; genus Schistocerca; species Schistocerca gregaria. The sequence continues at coordinate 76,674,922 of NC_064931.1, forward strand.
TTTAGTTAGTTCACAGTTGTGGAACTTTAAATTTGCGCTAAAGGAATTCTAACTATTTTCTATAATTTTACAGAAGTTTACACAAATGTGAGCTGTTGTTGTTGTCGTTGTTGTGGTCTTCAGTCCTGAGACTGGTTTGATGCAGCTCTCCAAGCTACTCTATCCTGTGCAAGCTTCTTCATCTCCCAGTGCCTACTGCAGCCTACATCCTTCTGAATCTGCTTAGTGTATTCATCTATTGGGCTCCCTCTACGATTCTTACCATCCACGCTGCCCTCCAATACTAAATTGGTGATCCCTTGATGCTTCAGAACATGTCCTACCAACCGATACCTTCTTCTAGTCACGTTGTGCCACAAGCTCCTCTTCTCCCCAATTCTATTCAATACCTCCTCATTATTTATGTGATCTACCCAGCTAATCTTCAGCATTCTTCTGTAGCACCACATTTCGAAAGCATCTATTCTCTTCTTGTCTAAACTATTTATCGTCCACGTTTCACTTCCATACATGGCTACACTCCATACAAATACTTTCAGAAACGACTTCCTGACATTTAAAACTATACTCGATGTTAACAAATTTTTCTTCTTCAGAAACGCTTTCCTTCCCATTGCCAGTCGACATTTTATATCCTCTCTACTTCGACCATCATCAGTTATTTTGCTTCCCAAACAGCAAAACTCCTTTACTACTTTAAGTGTCTCATTTCCTAATCTAATTCTCTCACCCGACTCAATTCGAGTATATTCCATTATCCTCGTTTTGCTTTTGTTGATGTTCATCTTATACCCTCTTTTCAAGACACTGTCCATTCCGTTCAACTGCTCTTCCAAGTCCTTTGCTGTCTCTGACAGAATTACAATGTCATCGGCGAACCTCAAAGTTTTTATTTCTTCTCCATGGATTTTAATACCTACTCTGAATTTTTCTTTTGTTTCCTTTATTGCTTGCTCAATATACAGATTGATTAACATCGGGGATAGGCTACAATCCTGTCTCACTCCCTTCCCAACGACTGCTTCCCTTTCATAGTCCTCGACTCTTATAACTGCCATCTGCTTTCTGTACAAATTGTAAATAGCCCTTCGCTCCCTGTATTTTACCCCTGCCACCTTCAAAATTTGAAATAGAGTATTCCAGTCAACATTGTCAAAAGCTTTCTCTAAGTCTACAAATACTAGAAACGTAGTTTTGCCCTTCTTTAATCTAATTTATGATAAGTCGTAGGGTCAGTATTGCCTCACGTGTTCCAACATTTCTACGGAATCCAAACTGATCTTCCCCGAGGTCGGCTTCTACTAGTTTTTCCATTCGTCTGTAAAGAATTCGTGTTAGTATTTTGCAGCTGTGACTTATTAAACTGATAGTTCGGTAATTTTCACATCTGTCAACACCTGCTTTCTTTGGGATTGGAATTATTATATTCTTCTTGAAGTTTGAGGGTATTTCGCCTGTCTCATACATCTTGCTCACTAGATGGTAGAGTTTTGTCAGTACTGGCTCTCCCAAGGCCGTCAGTAGTTCCAATGGAATGTTGTCTACTCCGGGGGCCTTGTTTCGACTTAGGTCTTTCAGTGCTCTGTCAAACTCTACACGCAGTATCGTATCTCCCATTTCATCTTCATCTACATCCTCTTCCAATTCCATAATATTGTCCTTGTATAGACCCTCTATATACTCATCTACATCTACATCTACATGACTACTCTGCAATTCACATTTAAGTGCTTTCTCTTCTTCGCTTAGAACTGGGTTTCCATCTGAGCTCTTGATATTCATGCAAGTGGTTCTCCTTTCTCCAAAGGTCTCTAATTTTCCTGTAGGCAGTATCAATCTTACCCCTGGTGAGGTATGCCTCTACATCCTTACATTTATCCTCTAGCCATGCCTGCTTAGCCATTTTGCACTTCCTGTCGATATCATTTTTGAGATGTTTGTATTCCTTTTTGCCTGCTCCATTATTGCATTTTTATATTTTCTCCTTTCATCAATTAAATTCAATATTTCTTCTGTTACCCAAGGATTTCTACTAGCGCTTGTCTTTTTACCTACTTGATCCCCTGCTGCCTTCACTACTTCATCCCTCAAAGCAACCCATTCTTCTTCTACTGTATTTCTTTCCCACATTCCTGTCGGTTGTTCCCTCATGCTCTCCCTAAAACTCTGTACAACCTCTGGTTCTTTCAGTTTATCGAGGTCCCATTTCCTTAAATTCCCAACTTTTCGTAGTTTCTTCAGTTTTAATCTACAGTTCATAACCAATAGATTGTGGTCAGAGTCCACATCGGCCCATGGAAATGTCTTAGAATTTAAAACCTGGTTCCGAAATCTCTGTCTTACCATTATATAATCTGTCTGATACTTTCTAGTATCTCCAGGATTCTTCCATCTACACAACCTTCTTTCATGATTCTTGAACCAAGTGTTAGCTATGATTAAGTTATGCTCTGCACAAAATTCTACCAGGCGGCTTCCTCTTTCATTTCTCTCCCCCAATCCATATTCACCTACTATGTTTCCTTCTCTCACTTTTCCTTCTCTCGAATTCCAGTCACCCATGACTATTAAAATTTCGTCTCCCTTAACTACCTGAATAATTTCTTTTATCTCATCATACATTTCATCAATTTCTTCATCATCTGCAGAGCTAGTTGGCATATAAACTTATACTACTGTAGTAGGCATGGGCTTCGTGTCATCTTGGCCACAATAATGCGTTCACTATGCTGTTTGTAGTAGCTTACCCGTACCGCTATTCTTTTAATCATTATTAAACCTACTCCTGCATTACCCCTATTTGATTTTGTATTTATAACCCAGTATTCACCTGATCAAAAGTCTTGTTCCTCCTGCCACCGAACTTCACTATCTAACTTTAACCTATCCATTTCCCTTTTTAAATTTTCTAACCTATCTGCCCGATTAAGGGATCTGACATTCCACGCTCCGATCCGTAGAACACCGGTTTTCTTTCTCCTGATAACGACGTCCTCTTGAGTAGTCCCCGCCCGGAGATCCGAATGTGGGACTATTTTACCTCCGGAATATTTTACCCAAGAGGACGCCATCATCATTTAATCATACAGTAAAGCTGCATGCCCTCGGGAAAATTACGGCTGTAGTTTGCCCTTGCTTTCAGCCGTTCGCAGTACCAGAACAGCAAGGCCATTTTGGTTAGTGTTCCAAGGCCAGATCAGTCAATCATCCAGACTGTTGCCCCTGCAACTACTGAAAAGGCTGCTGCCCCTCTTCAGGAACCACACGTTTGTCTGGCCTCTCAACAGATACCCCTCCGTTGTGGTTGCACCTACGGTACGGCCATCTGTATCGCTGAGGCACGCAAGCCTCTCCACCAACGGCAAGGTCCATGGTTCATGGGGGGGACATCATCTATAGTGCAGCCATTTCGAATACAGTTGACTGTTGGAGCTATTTCTTTATAACATTCTAACCGCCAATTGCGATTTTTTTGCTACCTATATGCTTTTTGTTATGAAGAATTTCATATTTTTCTTACTTTGCAGCAACTATTGTGCTGGTAGCCACGTCCCAAAATATAGTTCGACGGCATTTTATAAATTAAAGACAGTAAAGCAAGCGAATTGACAAGTATACAGTGGTGAACTTTGATAAAAGCTAGGCACACGCTCTAACTTCTACCAGAGATCTTTTAAAGAATTGTCTTTTATAAAAGCCCCCCTAGTACACTGTCAACGTTTTGACCAAAAGCTTTGATAAAAATCTCCGACGAAGATCTTTTACAGTGTAATGCGGGCCTTAGGTGCACCCAAGTAGCAACATTTCCCGATCGGAGCAGGTTACAGTGGGCACTCTGACCTGCTCAGTTTGCAAGATGCCACTAGGAACGGCAAAGTGACTTACATAACTCAACAAGAACTAAATCCAAATTCATATGCTCACATGCTGAATAAGGCTTTCTGTGATTTCCCATTCGACGATCTGTAAACGATCTTGTCCCAACAATCATCAAATTTGTGGGCTAATGAGTGTGGGCATCCAATGCAGTTTGAATGTTCTAGATATCCACTCTTTTATTTGTAACACAGTACGTTATGTGGAGACTATATCTAATTCATTTCTGATTGTTTCTTCCTTGGTTGGCAAATTTAACGAACTACTTTAATCCGCCACAACGCTCTGTACAGCGTACGAATTGCTGCATTATGGAAGTCTCCTTCTCAAAAACGGGCAAGATTAAAAGCGTAAATTAATACAATCAATTTGAGGGACGGTTCGTTTTCCCACGACTGATGGATTCGTAAACTGTGACGTTGTGGTACTACATTTATTTTACCAGCAAATTAAGATACTAATAAAAATAAATGAAAACCTTGCCTCCGATGTTCTGTGTGTCTCCAAGACGAGGGAGACACGGAAATTACCTAAAATTATTCCATCTGCACAGCAGTAATTTTGGGCCACTTTCATGTACGGTAAAGTTTATCTAACTACAATTAGTTGTTGTTAGCAAGATGGAGGTGACCTTTGAAGAAACTCCCTGGTTTGAAGAACGACGCCACGAACGTAGGGGTACATTCCTAGGATGCAGTTAGCGTTTCGGGCCGGATTAGTGTGGAGGTCCGTTGTGCCGGTCAGTCTGTGGATGGTTTTTAAGGCTGTTTTCCATTTACCTCGGGGAATGCGGGCTGGTTCCCCTTATTTCCACTAAGTTACACTGTGTCGACAGTTGCTGCGCAAACACTGTCTCCACGTACGCGTGCACCATAATTACTCTGCCACGCAAACATTTGGATTACACTCGTCTGGTGTGAGACGTTTCCGCGAGAGGGGGGGGGGGGGGGAGGAGGGGGTCCACTGGGGTCTTGCTGGCTGCATGGGGCGGCGGTGGGGTGACTGGACTGCTGTAGCCTGTTGTGGGGTTGTGTACCACTGAGGGCTACGGCGGGAGCGAAGCCTTTCTGTCGTTTCTAGGTTCCCACTTCAATACAATACAAGATAAATGACAATACTTAACTTTGAGAATTTACAGTGAGGTGTCGTAAGCAATGGGCGACAGACAAAATAAGAAATCTCATCAGTATAGACAATGCCTAATACAATTGAAATTATACAACTCCTCAGTCGCTGCTGTAGAGCTCATAGACTATTCTTCAACTGGGCCGCGGCCAGGAGGCGCTGTGCTTATGTCCTCTTCGTGTAGAGGCCGCTTCTGTCTCGTTGTCGCCCAAGAGAGGGGTCGGTCAGTGTACTATTGGCTGACGTCTTCTTTACAGTCCTGTCTTCTTTAACGTTCTTCACCGTCTTGCCGGTGCTTCACTTTATGCCGGAACAAGGGCAACATAACAGAGTTCGCTCAGAACTAGTTGAAAAGATAAATAGCTTTCTGTAGGAAAGACCATTTAGGGTGGCAATAGAAAAGCCGCATACCCTGACAGTCGGCGTTTACTTGCTGGGACCGATTTACGAAACGGGACCGAGCAGGGTCACGCAGCCTCAGTTTTGCCGGGGTTCTGCAGGAGTAACACGTAGGTGCTGGATCTATCACAGAGGACCTCGTGAGTCATTTGTGAACATAAGCGGTGAGCAGGCGAGAAATAATATCACGGTGTTTATTTGTCTTCGGTTACTCCAACAAACGTTAGCTCGAACACGCTGTCAGTTACTTCTCTCCAATGTCAGAGATACTCCGCAGAGACAACTATCTCCTCATGGTTCCAAAGTTGACTAACATTCCTCTCACTGCTTTCTTTACATGATACCTTAAGAGCCGTGATTTTAGTGTTTACGGAGTTTAATAAAGCCTCTGATGCGACCCCACAGCAACTTCTGCTAATAAAAACGTTAATGTGGGGTATACGACCAGGTGCATTAAAATGTTTGGAAAGACAGAACACAGCACGCAATCCTTGGAAAAAAATAGTTTACGGTTTACCGTCCCACTGACAACGAAGTAATTAGAGTTCGAGTGCTGCAGAAGGATGGGAAAGGAAATCAAAGTTTCCTCTAATAAAGAAACCAACAAGTGATTTGTATTTAGGGGTTTAGGGACATTTCGCAAAAAATAAATATGGATGGCCTGACGGGATTTGAACCGCTGTATTCCAGAAAGCGAGTGCATTGCCTTAACCACTGCGCAACCTCGCTCGGTACAACCCTATATGGAGGGGTATATAAAGACGCAGATGTAGTATCTGGTGTGCTCCGGAAACTGTAGTAAGACCATTAATATTCTCGTTAAATATTAACTGCTTAGTGGAAAATCGTCCTAATTATCATCAGTAACAACAGACAGTTGGCTTTAGCTGCTGCTAGACTCTTCTATACCTTACACACAGGTTGACCTCACATTAGATCGTTGTCTGGCTTTCTTCTCATCTCTCAGAATCCATCAAAGAACTTCATTAGTCCATCTGCCATCCATTCATGTTGTACATGCCCTCCCCCCCTTACATTATGGTTTTCCGTTGAAGTCAGAATCATCTATTCCTGTCTGTCTCTGGTTCCATTTATTTGTTTCCTGTCTCACCAACTAATTCCGAAAATGCGTCTCCCCATTGCGCGCAATGCAATCTGAATTTGCGGTATAATATTTAGATCAAAAGATCTTATCTCATTATCATAAACCAAAAATGTGACTAAACCTTGATTGTAAACTTTACACAATGGAAGCTTTGGTTTTGAAACTGTCCATAATTTACCAAAAGAGCTCCGGGCCATTTATGTTTGTTGTCCGTGCATTCATTGTCTTCTATCTGCTTTTTTGACACTGCAGTCACATATTGCTATGCGATTTTGATTTATTTTTGTCTCCATTTCGTTGTTAATTTTATTTAGTGTGTGGTGGGCACATTTTCTTGGCGTTTTTCCGCTGGGAAGGCGGTCTCCCAGTGCGGTCTCAGGGTCCTCTTTGTCAGCTCATTGGGAAGAGCGAGGATCCCTTGGGAGCTGGTCAGTATTCGCAGAAGTAAGGCTGCAGTCTCCTTCGTGCTTTTATCGGCAGAGCTGGTGGCTCTCCTTGCCCTGAAGGGGAGGCACTGGGCCGTCATTGACATTCCTAGAGAATAACTGACCATAACATTTTCTCTATTCTATTTGGACATCAAAAGACGAGACAAGGCGACACTGCCTAACCAGCCGGGGACGGTATTCTGCTTTCGCTGCAAATTTGGTGAACCCAACCGAATTGAGTCGTTCTGCCACCGTGCTTGGCACGAAGAAGAGACCAATCGATGGGACACTGCTCCATCTTGGTACAAACCTCTTACATGTTAAGTTACGTTTTGTATGCCAACAGTGGGAAGTTGCTGCAGCGTTACCCCGGTTTTTCACGAAATAAGCGATATTCTCTGTGCTGGCGTAATGTGTCGCTAGCACACCGGTCGGCAAAGATGAAATGCGAAGATCGATTAGTAGGCGCTGGATCAAGCTTATCCATACGGACAACAAACCGCCAACGCCAACGCCAATGCCGGCAGTGTGGCCGAGCGGTTCTAGGGGCTTCAGTCTGGAACCGCGCCACCGCTACGGTCGCAGGTTCGAATCGTGCCTCGGGCATGGATGTGTGTGATGTCCTTAGGTTAGTTAGATTTAAGTAGTTCTAAGTCTAGGGGACTGATGACCTCAGGTCTTAAGTCCCAGAGTGCTCAGAGCCATTTGAACCATTTTGAGCGAACGCCAATGCCCTCTCGACAGCATGTATTTAAGTCGCCGCCTCTGACTGGAGGATTTCAGGCACTCACTCATCCAATTTGGCGTCTGTCAGTTTACTTGCACAGCGGGTTTAGTTCATCACAGGCTACGATAGTACATAGCGACCAGATTAGTGACTATAGTGGGACTAGTATTTCGCATCTGTCAGCAAAAGTGCTATTACTAATGAGCTTGTACCACAACACATGTACTCTATTCAAGTTAAGTGAAACTTTTAAGAGCCGTATATGTTTCGTGGCCATTCGTTCGCCGCCCGCTGTGAAGGTCACTCGTCTTCCGGCTGCCATTTGTTGCTGATGCGTGAAAGCTTCGCATTTTCTCCTTGGCTCATCAGTCTTCTACTGAGTTGTTTGATACGGTGTGTGTAAATCCTCCTCATTGCATATCTTATCAGTCCGCGTAATTTTCAACATTCATCGGAAGCACAAATGCGGTAGCGCAGACAATTATTGAGTCAAAAGGAGAGCTACAAATGTCATACAAATTACTGATAGCAAAGAAGTGTAGAGATACGAAATGTTACGGAAAAATGAACTCAGTTGTAGGTAAAGGTGGGATAATTGGGAACTTACGTTTGTAACAAAAGTCATTACTTACAAAATACGTGCACAGTATATACTGGAAAACTCGTTAGGTTCCATAGCATGCAGGACTAACAGGGAACAAATGTGTGTGAATTTCTAAGGGACCAAACTGCTGAGGCCATCGGTCCCTAGACTTACACACTACTTAAACTAACTGAAACTAACTTATTCTAAGAAGAACACACACACACTCATGCTCGACGAAGGACTCGAAACTCCGGCTGGAAGGGTCGTCTGCTCCGTGACATGACGCCACAAGCCGCGCGGCCACTCCGAGCGGCTAACAGAAAACATAAAGCATGTGAAAAGGGAACGCTCCTCCAGTGTCCTAGGACGCCGGACTAACAGATAACATCGAGCGTGTAGAAAGGAAGGCGATGCGAGTGGTCTCGGTTGTTTGACTGACGGGAACATACATGCTGAACATTCTTAAATGACAGACGCCGCATGTGTCGCGGAAAGTCTACTCCGAAATTTTCAAGAACTGCTTCTCGTGTCAGAAACTACGAATATTCTTTATTTCGATTAGGTAGAAACGCTGAAGATAAAATCAGGGTAATAATGGTCTGCACGTGTAACCAATGTTTCTTCGCAGGCCTCATCTGTGAATCGAATGGAAGAAACACTCTCATATCTTACGGTAGAAAATATCCTCTGCCAGACACTTCAGTGATTATCAGTGTTCAGAAAAACAAAATCATTTCCGCCACAGCAAATCACTGAGATTCAATCAAATAAAAAGACACATGTTATCAAAAGTATCCGGATACCCCAAAAACATACGTTTTTCACATTAGGTGCATTGTGCTGCCACCTACTGCCAGGCACTCCTTATCAACGACCTCACTAGTCATTAGACAACGTGAGAGAGCAGAATGAGGGGCTCTGCGGAACTAACGGATTTCGAACGTGGTCAGGTGATTGGGTGTCACTTGTGTCATACGTCTGTACGCGAGATGTCCACACTCCTAACGTCCCTATGTCCACTGTTATCGATGTGATAGTGAATTGGAAACGTGAAGGCACACTACAGCACAAAAGCGTACAGGCCGACCTCCTCTGTTGACTGACAGGGACCGCCGACAGTTGAAAAGGGTCGTAGTGTGTAATAGTCAGACATCTATCCAGACCATCACACAGGAATTCCAAACTGCATTAGGATCCACTGCAAGTACTATGACAGTTAGGTAGGAGGTGAGAAAACTTGGATTTCGTGATCGAGCGGCTGCTCATAAGCCACACATCACGCCGGTAAATGCCAAACGACGCCTCGCTTGATGTAAGGAGTGTAAACAGTGGACGACTGAACAGTGGAAAAACGTTGTGTAGGGTGACGGATCACGGTACACAATTTGGTGATCTGTTGGCAGGATGTGAGTATGGCGAATGCCCGGAGAGCGCCATCTGTCAGCGTCTGTACTGCCAACAGTAAAATTCGGAGGCGGTGGTGTTATGGTGTGGCCGTGTTTTTCATGGAGGGGGCTTGCAGCCCTTTCTGTTTTGCGTGGCATTATCACAGCAGAGGCCTACATTGATGTTTTAAGCACCTTCTTACTTTCCACTGTTGAAGAGCAATTCGGGGATGGCGACTGCATGTTTCAGTACAATCGAGCATATGTTTATAATGCACGGCCTGTGGCGAGGTGGTTACACGACAATAGCATAACTGTAATGGACTGGCTTTCACAGATTCCTGACCTGAATCCTATCGAACATCTTTGGGGTGTTTCGAAACGCCGACTTCGTGCCAGGCCTCACCGACCGACATCGATACCTCTCCCCAGTGCAGCATTCCGTGAAGAATGGGCTGCCATTCCCCAAGAAACCTTCCAGCACCTGATTCAACGTATGCGTGCGAGAGTGGAAGCTGTCATCAAGGCTAAGGGTGGGTCAACACCAAATGAATTCCAGCATTACCGATGGAGGGCGCCACGAACTTTTACGTCATTTTCAGCCAGGTGTCCGGATACTTTTGATCACATAGTGTACATTTGTGTATGGGCCTAAAGTTTACGGTTCTTTAAATGGTCTCAATCTGCTTTTCGAGTCGTATTTGTATCACATATACTTACTGTACGCTAAACTGAGCAAAAGTGAATAAGTAAAATACGCTGCCAACAACACTAACTCCCTCACACTGTGCGACATAATATTTGTCAGTTTCGAGATGCAACTGCATAGGCGCTTTCGTGGCATCGCCGTAAATTCAATGGCACACACGAATCGTTTATTATTGGGATTCATTATCCGGAATATTTGCCTTTGCGAACAGTATACTCAGACAGAAGTGGATCGCACACAGCTGATCGCCATGAATCCAGGTGCGAGTGCTAAGCCTCTGTACAGCGCGTAATCTGGTGCCCGAGCAGCACTGATGGGTTAATATGTGAAAGCGGGCTGGTGGCAGATGGATCCGGGCAGCGCCAGCAGTAGAGATTTGATCAATACAGCGAGAGTGGCGCCGCCGCACTCATTCCCCCATCCCCCATTTCCGGGGCAGCACACGGACCAAATAAAAACTCTGCGAGCTTGGATTTTTAAGTGTTCGTGGCAACAGTTAGATTGCTCATCACCAATTTTCTACTTCTCGACATGTCCTGGTATATTGCTGCAGCTGAAGGTTGGCAAAATCTGGCGACTGGATAAAATGCGTGTGACTAAATAGTCATCAAAGACTGAAGGTGACATAAATTAGACGTGGCTTTTTTTTTAGTGAAATTATTTTTGTGCACAATATGCAGTTTGTAAAAGCTCCATTGCGATGTCATTTAAATGAAATATTCAATAAAGTAAGTGTTATATCAGAAAAGTCGTAATGCGCGAGTTATAATATCAAACAATGCATATTTTAGTAACTGAAAATGCGCTATGCTTTTCAAACGAGTTACCCCGAGAAGCTTCGTACCCTGTGAGATACCATACCAACAGCATTTCTGAAGACCCAGAAATGGAATTGTAGTCGATTCACTAGGCCACAACAACTTTCAGAATGCTGCCCATGGCGAAACTGACATATTACAAGAAATTTTCGTTCATGGGAAAAATTACAAAGTTGCACATGTACGGAAAATGTAGTTTCCGTAACTGCCGTCAATTCTTTCGTAAATCAGTAACGGTCAGCGTTATGTGACAATAAGCATCATTGTGCTGCTACAGAGAACAAATTATCTTACCCTTACAAGACCAACAAGTCATGTAAACCTTCTTAAACTTCACGTTACTATCGTTAAATGACTCCTTGTCCTTGTGGCGTGAATTATTTATAAACAACTTCTTTCTGACAAACATCAAAAGAGCATTCGTTTTAATGTTAAGTGCTCAGCTTTGCTCCTTCAGAGATCGATACGTTGTGTATTATCTTTCTTTGTATTGTATTCAAAATCCAATAATTCAGAGAAATATGACGACGGCAATGAAGATTTTTATACCGAGCAAATTAATAAGAGGGGGGAGATCCTCTATGGTACACAAAACAGGTGAGAACGGTATTGCATAAGCAGCTAAATACCCCTGCCAGATTTAAAAGAACGCAAAATCTCAGAGATTGACAGTGGCTTACAGAATGTCGAAATTTAGTGTGGACTTCAATGCGAGATGATATTTAACAGTTTCCACAATGAAATCTTGTCTCGAAACCTACCATAAGATCCAAATCTCGGTCCTATGTCGCGTATATGGGCAGTAAAACGTCATAGCAATGTTCGCGTAACAGAAGCCAGCACCAGTAAACCACAGTTTATAAGCACGATTTTCCGAAATCTTTTGCAAAGAAGATACCGTTAATATTTCAGAATTTTTTTCAAGGAAAACTGCTAATATGACGTATTTAAAACTAGGTCCCATAGGTATAAGTAACCTAAGTCACTTAATAAAAGACAGTATTCTGGTCCAGACTATGTAACACTTAGGTTCTTTCAGAATATGGTGCCGAACTCTCTATTTGTATCTATCGAATAAAACCTTTTGCTTAACAAAAATCCTTACTTAAGGACTGAAAAATTATGTACAGGTCGCACAAACACATGGTAAATAAATAGAAGCAATGCCAAAAATTATAATTCAACTTCATTAACGTCGATTTGTAGTAGTGTTTTGAAATATTTATTGTGTTAGCGCATTGCAAGGTACCCCGAAGAAAACGGGCTGTTACCACATAACCATCACAAATTCAGAAAATGCCGTTCATGTAGACAAAACTGGTTGTGTTTTCGTAGAAAGCAGTGAGTCTGATAGACAGGATATCAGTTGGTTCCGTATTCATAGCCTTCAGGGGAGCTCTTAACATCCTCCTTCAAAAGCGGCTTCTAACTACCGTCTCAACTACATAACTGGCTTCGTGAGTTCCTGTGAGAAAGCGCACATCACACAGTAACCGACAGCAGGTCATCTAGTATAGCTGAAGTTATAGCTGGCATTCCTTAAGGAAGTGTGGCAATCCGTTTTGCATTCTTGATTTAAGTAAATGATTTAGGAAATACTCTGAGTAGCCCCTTATATTGTTTCCAGATTATGCCGTCGTGTAGTCAAAAGAAGATCAAAACGAACTACGAAATGAAAATCACACAAACTGATGGATTATCGACTCAACTGAAACTTGGGGAACAACTGAAAATGGAACGATCGGGCAGAATATGTTGCAGCCGACCGGAGTGGCCGAGAGGGTTCTAGGCGCTACAGTCCGGAACCGCGGGACTGCTACGGTCGCAGATTCGAATCCTGCCTCGGGCATGGATGTGGTGGTGTCCTTAGGTCAGTTAGGTTTAAGTAGTTCTAAGTTCTAGGGGACTGATGACCATAGATGTTAAGTCCCATAGTGCTCAGAGCCATTTGAACCCATAGTGCTCAGAGCCATTTGAACCATTTAACCTGCGTCAAGGACACCCAAAAACCGAAACTACCGTTGGAAACATCAAGAAAGGGCACGATATGGTACTGGACTATCAGAATTAAAGGTATCTAAATACAATAAATAGCTAAAAAATCTGATACATCTGCCTAATATCGATAGGACCCCTGCGAGCACACAGAAGTGCCGCAACACAACGTGGGATGCATTCGAATAACGTCTGAAGTAGTGCTGGGGGGAACTGACAACATGAATCCTGCAGGGCTGTCTGCAAGAGTACGAGCGGGTGGAGATATCTTCTGAACAGCATGTTGCAAGGCATCCCAGATATTCTCAACAATGTTCATGTCTGGAGAGTTTGGTGGCCAGCGGAAATGTTTACACTCAGAAGAGTGTTCCTGGAGCCACTCTGTAGCAATTCTGGATGTGTGGGGTGTCTCATTGTCTGTTGGAATTACCCAAGTCCGTCCGAATGTACAACGGACATGAATGGATGCAGGTGATCAGACAGGATACTTACGTACGTGTCACCTGTCAGAGTCCTATCTACACGTATCAGGGGTCCCATATCACTCCACATGCACACGCCTAACACCATTAAAGAGACTCCAACAGCTTGAACAGTCCGCTGATGACACGCATGGTGCATGGCTTCATTAGGTTATCTCCATACCCGTACAAGTCGTCCGCTCGATAAAGTTTGAAATGAGACTCGTCCCACCAGGCAACATGTTTCCAGTCATCAACAGCATGATGTCGGTGTTGACGGGCCCAGGCGGGGCGTAAGGCTTTGTGTCGTGCAGTCTTCAAGGGTACACGAATGGGCCTTCGGCTCCGAAAGCCCACATCGGTTGTGTTTCGTTGAATGGTTCGCACGGTGACCCTTGTTGATGGCCCAGCATTTAAATCTGCAGCAATCTGCGGAAGAGTTGCACTTCTGTGACGTTGAACGGATCTCTTCAGGTCGTCGTTGGTCCTCTCATGATCTTTTTCCGGCCGCAGCGATGTCGGAGATTTGATGTTTTACCGGATTCCTGATATTCACAGTACACTCGACAAATGGTCGTACGGGAAAATCCCCACTTCTTCGCTATCTCGGGGATGCTGTGTCCCATCGTACGTGCACCGACTGTAGCACCACGTTCAAACTCACTTAAATCTCGATAACGTGCCATTCTAGCAGCAGTAACCGATGTGACAACTGCGGCAGACACTTGTCTTTTGGCCGAGCGGTTCTAGGCGATTCAGTCTGGAACCGCGCGACCGCTACGGTCGCTGGTTCGAATCCTGCCTCGGGCATGTATGTGTGTTATGTCCTTAGGTTAGTTAGGTTTAAGTAGTTCTAAGTCTTAGGGGACTGATGACTTCAGATGTTAAGTCCCATAGTGCTCAGAGCCATTTGAATCATTTGAACTTGTCTTTTATAAGCGTTGCCAACCGCAGCGCTGTATTCTGCCTATTTATATATTTATTTATTTTTATTTATTTTATTTTATCTCTGTATTCGAAATACGCATGCCTATGCCAATTTCTTTGGCGTTTCAGTGTAATTGACGCCACAGGCTGAAAATGTCGTCCGTTTACATTGATGCACAAATGTCATCTGAGTACTAATGATCGGCTACTATACTCCAAACAACCAACTGTTTCGCGAAAAATGGCTGCAGCTTCAGACAAATGGGCAACCAGATTTTCTGGAGTGCCTATCGGTCGTTCTACGTCCTCCCTCACAAAAAAGTCCATGGAAGTGAGGCTAGTAGAACAGACTGTGGTGGCTACGATACTGCCGCACCCCTCCCAATCCAACATTTTTTAAATGATGTCTGATATGGTGTGGTGAGGCCCCGTCATGCTAGTGTCATAATCGTTACCTGACTGCTAGCGTTGAATTCTCCAGCATTTCCGGTAGTACTTCACGGAGAAAGATACGATAATTTCATCCAACAGACACGTTAGGCAAAAGATACGATCCCATCAGATGGTCGTGAACAACACCAACCCACACATTTATGGCAAATGTTTGGGCTGGTAAATCTCGTAGGGAGAGAACTGTTCAGTTTGAGGAAGCTGTGTTACAGCGAATTGACGATAATTTCAGTACCAGCACACGATTAATAGCCAAGGAACTGGCCGGCCGCGGTGGTCTCGCGGTTCTAGGCGCGCAGTCCGGAACCGTGCGACTGCTACGGTCGCAGGTTCGAATCCTGCCTCGGGCATGGATGTGTGTGATGTCCTTAGGTTAGTTAGGTTTAAGTAGTTCTAAGTTCTAGGGGACTAATGACCACAGCAGTTGAGTCCCATAGTGCTCAGAGCCATTTGAACCAAGGAACTAAATACCTCTAGCGCCAATGTGTGGAACGTCGTGGCTTCCAAACGTGCGTTTCTTTAAGTTCAAATGGTTCAAATGGCTCTGAGCACTATGGGACTTAACTTCTGATGTCATCACTCCCCTGGAACTTAGAACTACTTAAACCTAACTAACCTAAGGACATCACACACATCCATGCCCAAGGCAGGATTCGAACCTGCGACCGTAGCGGTCTCGCGGTTCCAGACAGAAGCGCCTAGAACCGCACGGCCACATCTGCCGGCAATTTACCGTCTAGTAACGTCATCCGAAGACCAGTATCAGTTGCAAAGTGATTTAGAGAAGATTGCTGTATGGTGTGGCAGGTGGCATTTGACGCTAAATAACGAAAAGTGTGAGGTGATCCACATGAGTTCCAAAAGAAATCCGTTGGAATTCGATTACTCGATAAATAGTACAATTCTCAAGGGTGTCAATTCAAGCAAGTACCTGGGTGTTAAAATTACGAACAACTTCAGTTGGAAAGACCACATAGATAATACTGAGGGAAGGTTGCGTTTCATTGGCAGCACACTTAGAAGATGCAACAAGTCCACTAAAGAGACAGCTTACACTACACTCGTTCGTCCTCTGTTAGAATATTGCTGCGCGGTGTGGGATGCTTACCAGGTGGGATTGACGGAGGACATCGAAAGGGCGCAAAAAAGGGTAGCTTGTATTATCACGTAATAGGGGAGAGAGTGTGGCGGATATGATACGCCAGTTCGGATGGAAGTCATTAAAGCAAAGACGTTTTGTACGAAATTTCAGTCACCAACTTTCTCTTCCGAATGCGAAAATATTTTGTTGAGCCCAACCTACATAGGTAGGAATTATCATCAAAATAAAATAAGAGAAATCAGAGCTCGAACGGGAAAGGTTTAGGTGTTCGTTTTCCCCGCGCGCTGTTCGGGAGTGGAATGGTAGGGAGATGGCATGATTGTGGTTCGATGAACCCTCTGCCAAGCACTTAAATGTGAACTGCAGAGCAATCATGTAGATGTAGATGTAGATGTAGAAGCCTAGCGTCAAGCCCTTCAAAGATGCCTAGCTGGAAAACTGCTCACCTGTCACATTTGCGTCAAGCAACAAAAGTGTTCCTTTTTATCTCTTCTAATAACTCTATATGTGTTTGAACCATTTTAAATATGACCCAAACAATATTGTGAACAAAATTATTTCCTGTAGTTGTAACAGAAGTCCACTACTTCATACCAGACACGAAAGAATAACGAAAGCAGTGGGTCGAAGCCGGTCATTCAACGCCAAACGCAAGATCGGTTTCAACTGCCTGAAAAATTATATGGCTTGTGTTTTTCGGATATAAAACTGTCTCTTCCTATTGATACCTTACAAATAGCAAAACAAGAACTTATCAATACTAAGAAAGTCTACTGACCCATCGTTACGAGATAATACTTGAGAAGAGGCCCGGATCCCAAAAAAAGTCTGCAGAACAACGCACTTGCCCCAAAAAAGGCATTGGAAATGGGATAACCTACGAAAGTCTTCCATATTCGTCGAATTTGGTGCACCCTGACTTCTACATATTCCCAAATTCAAAGAAAATCATGACTCTAATGAAGAGGTTATGACTGCCATAGAGAGCTATTCCGTCATAAGGACACATTTGGGTTGCATCTGCCCACTTATACTGCTCTCATCAAAGCTCAGTTATCTTAAAGGAAACTACGTAGAAAAATAAGTGCATTTTCAACTAAAACAAACGAGAAATTTTCACTTATTTGTCGTTAATGTTACTCTAATCACGTAAAGAGAAAATTCGACGACATTATTAATAAAGACTTGTGCTACGAGCCGGTGAAAAAGTGAATTAAACAGTGTGGAAATTGGTGGTTTGAATACATGAATACTGTTATGAAACACTGCACTGTGCCCGGTTAAAGTGCTGCGGAATATTCCACGAGAGATTTGGTGAGAAACGTTCTCGTCTCAAGTAGCAGACACAGCTTAGGAGTATCTCTGGAAATGGACTGACTGATCACACCCGCTTCCTCTGAAGACACATTCAAATATTTTTTAATTTTTTTCATTCTTTTTTGTTTTGTAAAACGTCATATTCATACTACAGTCCACACACGTTCACGTGCAAAAAGCAAAAGGTAAAATTGTTCATTAGAATATGTACTGGAAGTTAAGTAGGTGCAATATAATTAATGCGCTAGCTACAAAGTTCTAACAATTTTCGAGTCCGTAGTTAACACCCGAGAGGACATGCGGAAGGATAGACGTGCAAATCCGCAACCAGCCATACTTTTGTCGGGAAATGTGTTAATTAATTCCGCACAAATGCTTGGGTTGTTCTTAAAGACTATGGTCAATTTCTTCAGCCGTTATAGACCGAATGCTTCTTTCGGTAAACATCGCGGTGTCTACGAGAATTTTAACACTAATATAACCATGTTTTCGTATGTTCTCTTCCTTTAAACGTTTTCAAAGACCTGAAACGAAGTAAAATATGTAAAGTGAACTATTGCGCAGAATGCTGACAACGAGCACATTAATAAGAGCTTAAAATGATACCGAGCGTATTCGCACTCAATTTACACTTTTCCTCATCAGAAGCTTGCTGTTGGCCCATTTGAAAAAAAAATCCCATACAGATAATAGTCAATCCTGAATCTCGTTTTCCGTAGAAGTGCATTGTTTAAGATTTTATTGTTAATTTATTCCTAGCATATGGAATATTTTTACCGCACTGTTGATCTACTGATGACGTTCATCTTTATTTAATTTACTTTCGACTCCGTAATAATTTACTTACAGAGCTACAATAATTACGTCCACCTAGCCACATATTTACAGATTTCGGAATTTTTCTAAAAAATTGACTCGAAGTTTAATCAGTTTTGTGTTTCCTCGCTCAGAGCAGGAGAAGGAGATTAGTGTTTAACGTCCCGTCGACAATGAGGACATTAGAGGTGGAGCGCAAGCTTGGATTAGAGAAGGGCGGAGAAGAAAATGCGACACTGTCCTTAATGAAGGAACCATTCTGACGTTTAACTTAAGCGATTTAGGGAAATCAGGGAAACCTAAATCAGAATGGCCGGAAGCGGATTTTAACAGTCGTCATCCTGAATACGAGACCAGTGTGCTAGCCACTGTGCTACCCCACTCGATCTCCTGCTTCGTGAAATGCACGAGAGACTCTCATTTGCAGGTGGATTAGACACCTATGTAGTAGAGTGTAGGCTGGTTTTCGCCTGGCCTGGACTCTACAAGCACGAAAGCGCTAATGGGTCATCCTGATCCATGATCACTCAAATGCCACCCAAAATGGGCGGTGACTGGTCGAAGTTCCAAGGTGCTCACTTGATTCGCGATGACTTAGAAGTGCTCAACAGGATTGAAACGAGATGGCTAGATGGTCCCTCGATGCCCGAATTCCTCAAACAATTCTGACACAATTACGGAGCTTTAAGATAGTGCATTACCTCGCTGAACGTACAGGATGCCTCTGGGATAATATAGACGAACAAACGGATACAGGTGATCAGGCAGTCGGTTCTTGCTTCATGCTCCATTAAGAGAAAGTGATAGACGCGTCAGGGGCCCGTGCGTAAATATTTCCCAAATGAGATTACCTCCACAAGCCGTCTGACTTGCGGCCGTGTTGTTTTCCATGTAATCGTACCCTACGACCTCCATGTATCAAATGGTTCAAATGGCTCTGAGCACTATGGGACTTGAGGTCATCAGTTCCCTAGAATTTAGAACTACTTAAACCTAACTAACCTATGAACATCACACACATCCATGCCTGAGGCAGAATTCGAACCTGCGACCGTAGTGGTCGCGCGGCTCCGGACTGTAGCGCCTAGCCGGCCTGTGTGGGCGAGCGGTTCTAGGCACTTCAGTCTGGAAGCGCTCGACCGCTACGGTCACAGGTTCGAATCTTGCCTCAGGCATGGATGTGTGTGATGTCCTTAGGTTAGTTAGGTTTAAGTAGTTCTAAGTTCTAGGGGACTGATGACCACAGCAGTTAAGTCCCATAGTACTCAGAGCCATTTGAACCATTTTTTGGAACGCCTAGAACCGTTCGGCCGCACCGGCCGGCCATCCATGTATCCACACATACTGTGACTCATCTGCTCAGACTATTTATTTCATACTGTGAGAGTCGAAATGACAGCCTTCCTGCTAACATGCTAATCTCTGAAGTCTGTGAAGCCTTGTGAGCAGTAACATAGGCGTGGAGCGGTAACGTCCGTACGTCAAAGGGGTGAAGGTGTTTCTGGATAGTATGGGCTGATCTCCAGGACTGATTTCCTGAATGATATAATGTGCCCCAGCCAGTTACAGTCTATCGTCGATGGCGACCCTTGTCACCATCACGTTATTCCCCACGGCAGCTGACCCAGGTAAGTTACAAAACACCTCGACACTGTCGCACATGAAAAGCCCAGACCTTGGATAGGGAGTGCCCATTTGTCGGAGTCGAGTGCAATAAGACGACCACGATCAAGTGGGCACCTTTCCCAGATTGAGCTCAGCTGTCACGCGGATATTGGGTAAAAGGTCTGACAACATATAGTTCATGTGCCATGAAGAAATTATTCCATTCCGTGCTGGTAGGAGTGCCGTATCTGCATCACAGCTGCAATTTCTAATGCAATTGTTCATGCGTGTGTTGCAAATCAATAAAGAACTACATATAAGGATATCATAAAAAATAAACCTTGCTCAGTAACGAAATTAAATTATTTTTACTTATTTTTAAAAGAAAGAATAGGTATTTTGCAACTTATCCATAAGCCACATTACTTATTTGGAAATCGAGCCCACATTTTTGAAGGGACACATCATTATTGTTTCACTGTAGTCTGTCTCATCATTTAGTTTGCAGTCATTTCACATACGTTGGAATTCTCCAAGTATAGATCACCAACACATAGTAATGGCATATTAAAACATTCACCCACGTATGAGGCGGCTCGGATGCCAGTAGTTCCGCTTTATTGGGCAGGGTCGGTTCCCAGGCACCTTTGGGCTGGCCAGTTGGTCCTAGATAGGGCAGGCTGGAAAGTATATTTATTCCAAATGAATACAAACACGTCATTTCGGCTAGAAATTAGATACTGTTTACCTGTGACGTCCAGATTCGTATTATTTTTGGATCTCTGACCCCAGGGTTCACGTTCCTGAAGCCTCGGTTAGCAGCTGTAACGTTCTCGACCGTGCCAAATCGACACATTTATCAACATAACTGTTTAGATTAGATTCGTCTACGTACCTCGAGTCAACTGCTACTGTAGTGACTGTGAATCGAAAAGGAATTACATATTGCATTGATGGATGCATACTATAAGATCCAGAAAAATCGCTGCTATGAGATCTGATGTGACGCTCAGTATAACCATGCAGTAGGTCTAGATGGAGTATACAGGATCAGAATTAACCGCCAGGGGAAAAATACCTCGTAACCCACATGTTTGGAAACGGCGCACATGGTGGTAGGGCGATCTGTAGTAAGTTGTTCAATGTATGCCGTTCCTTTAGCCTCCACTTCTTAGCTCTTTCTATACCAACTCTAATGACCTTCTCGTCCGCAGAATTTTAAACCCTAATTTTCTTTCTCTACTATATCACATTCCAGATATCAAACGATGGAAAAATCCAAGATGGAATAATGACAATACTGTGAAAAGGACACACTACTGCCCACCATGTAGTGGTACCTGAGTCGCACACAGGCATAACAAAACGACTGCTAAAGAATTCCGGCCTCGGCGGCCAGAGACAGGGGCCCTGTGTGTGAGTTGTGCTTGCGTGGATGTGGGTGTTATATGCTTTAAAACAAGGCCTTTTGGCCGAAATCTTACTTGTTTATCAGTCATTTTGTTGTGCCTGCCTGCAACTCAACTTCTTCACTGTATACGATATTGCAGAACCTGTGTTGTTCTGAAATATGACACAATACTCCTTCGGGCATACACGAACAACACAGTTACTGCAATATCGTGCTTATCCGTCGATACCGGGCAACCAACTTTCAATTAAAATGTCTCCACTGTACGGGGATACACATAATGAATGTACGAGTTCAGGTTGTAGAAAAATGGATCACGACATGTGGAAATTTGGGTCTGGTCGTGAGTCGTGCTGGGCTAGCTTAATGGTGCCGGCACGGTAGCTCAGCGTATTCGGTCAGAGAGCTGGCTCGTCTCTGTAATTAAACAAGCTGAGTGAAGGGATGAACAAATAACTTCAACCGATATCCTGTGACGTCCCTATAACCAAATAGAACGAACAATAACGAACAAAACGCAAAGAAAGGTAAGGCGAAAGATCGCGATAAGCGGGAAATTCAGGTTCGAAGCCCAATCCGGCACAAAATTTCGTTGTCGTCATTTCATTATATAGCTGATGCTATCACTTTCGTAACGAATACATTTAAAGTTCTCCACCATATGGTGAGTAGCAGTCTATCCTTTACATAATATTGTTTTTCTAAGTATTAAAATTCATGAATCGAAAAGTTTATAACACAGCTTTCACTGCCAGTCTTAATAATGAGTTGAGTTCAGAACGCCGTTCACATATAACTATTTTCAGCATTTGCTACCATAGTACACTACTGACCATTAAAATTGCTACACCAACAAGAAATGCAGATGATAAAAGGGTATTCATTGGACAAATATAATATACTAGAACTGACATGTGATTACATTTTCACGCAATTTGGGTGCATAGATGCTGAGAAATCAGTACCCTGAACAATCACCTCTGGCCGTAATAACGGCCTTGATACGCCTGGGCATTGCTGCCCATGCAGCTTCAACACGATACCACAGTACATCAAGGGTAGTGACTGGCGTATTGTGACGAGCCAGTTTCTCGGCCATCATTGACCTGACGTTTTTAATTGGTGAGAGATCTGGAGAATGTGCTGGCCAAGGCAGCAGTCGAACATTTTCTGTATCCGGAAAGGCCCGTACAAGACCTGCAACATGCGGTCGTGCATTATCCTGCTGAAATGTAGGGTTTCGCAGGGATCGGATGAAGGGTAGAGCCACGGGTCGTAACACATCTGAAATGTAACGTCCACTGTTCAAAGTGCCGTCAATGCGGACAAGAGGTGACCGAGACGTGTAACCAATGGCACCCCATACCATCACGCCGGGTGATATTCCAGTATGGCGACGACGAATACACGCTTCCAATGTGCGTTCACTGCGATGTCGCCAAACACGGATGCTGTAAACAGAACCTGGATTCATCCGAAAAAAAATGACGTTTTGCCATTCGTGCACCCATGTTCGTCGTTAAGTACACCATCGCAGGCACTCCTGTCTGTGATGCAGCGTCAAGGGTAATCGCAGCCATGGCCTCCGAGCTGATAGTGCATGCTGCTGTAAACGTCGTCGAATTGTTCGTTCAGATGGTTGTTGTCTTGCAAACGTCCCCATCTGTTGACTCAGGGATCGAGACGTGGCTGCACGATCCGTTACAGCCATGCGGATAAGATGCCTGCCATCTCCACTGCTAGTGATACGAGGCCGTTGGGATCCAGCACGGCGTTTCGTATTACCCTCGTGATCCCACCGATTTCATATTCTGCTAACAGTCATTGGATCTCGACCAACGCGAGCAGCAATGTCGCGATACGATAAACTGCATTCGCAATAGGCTACAATTCGACCTTTATCAAAGTCGGAAACGTGATGGTAAGCATTTCTCCTCCTTACACGAGGCATCACAACAACGTTTCACCAGGCAACGCCAGTCAACTGCTGTTTGTGTATGAGAAATCCGTCGGAAACTTTCCTCATGTTTGCACGTTGTAGGTGTCGCCACCGGCGCCAACCTCGTATGAATGCTCTGAAAAGCTAAACATTTGAATATCACAGCATCTTCTTCCTGTCGGTTAAATTTCGCGTCTGTAACACGTCATCTTCGTGGTGTAGTAATTTGAATGGCCAGTACTGTATCATCGCTCTTGATGGTAACCACCTGCAGCCTAAGCAAGACACTGTAGCGAGATATTCGGTATCATTTGCATGACGTTGCTCTGATTTGATGATGGCCGAAGTTGAAATTAGTAGTATATGAAGCTGAAGAGTTTTTATAGCAACTACAATTGAGGACAATGACAGAATGGACAGACTAGGAAACAAACGAAAGATCAACAATAGCCAGTAGCTGTTATGGCTTAGTAAATACAGTTTTGCCGGCCGCGGTGGCCGTGCGGTTGTAGGCGCTTCAGTCTGGAACCGCGAGACTGCTACGGTCGCAGGTTCGAATCCTGCCTCGGGCATGGATGTGTGTGATGTGCTTAGGTTAGTTAGGTTTAAGTAGTTCTAAGTTCTAGGGGACTGATGACCTCAGATGTTAAGTCCCATTTGAAAAAAAAAATACGGTTTTCAAAAAGTCAAGTTTTTGATCCGTCGGAAAAGGAAATATTAGGTCAGCCTGTGTTACCAGCTTTAACGTATGCCAACGAGATTTGAAATTTAAATGTGAAAAGCATTCGAAAAGTAAATGTAACTCAGAGAGAGACGGAAAGGTGCGTGTTGGCAGTAGACATGAGTGTGATACATAATTATTGCTGTAGTGAAAATGAAACAGAAGAGAGTACGGAATGTAGCCAAGCGAATGAATGGTCGCTGTACCATAGTGTCTTTATCCAGCAATCGGCTGGTGCTGAGGAAGGTCACTCGTATGTACGATTTATTAAGTAAATTAGATAAAATGTTACAACGAAAACGTTACCTACAACGGAATGCTGATAGGTGCATAAACGATTACCATCCCACACTTCGAAAACATTTTCAGCGCTGTGTGCGACTGGCAGCTATCAATAATTGTACCCCCACGAAGGCTACGACACTGTTAAACGCATTGTTAAAAGAGCATTATTGCGTGTTATTAGGATTGTGGAGAATATTAGATATCGGCACAAGAAATTATAGATTGGTCTGTCGGATAAAGAAAAACAAATAACAGATATTCATTGTACGGAAATTTTTTTTGGAAGATGGTGTATCGAAGGTCCTACATCGTAAATGAGTCATGAGGTTGCGACGCTGAGGATTTGGGTTCGATTCTCGGTACCGATTAGGATGTCCGTTGGTGGTAGGACAGGAACAGGTGCGCTCACATTCGCAAGGACACCTCTGAAGCTACTTTTAACGACAAGTAACGGTTCCGGTTTGTGACAGCCCGCATTAACGACCGGAAATGCGGGTTTTTAACCGCGTACATCTCTCCAGAATTGTCCAAATGACAAGCTGTCGGGCCGGCCGGTGTGGCCGAGCGTCTAGGCGCTTCAGTCTGGAACAGCGCGACCGCTACGGTCGCAGGTTCGAATCCTGTCTCGGGCGTGGATGTGTGTGATGTCCTTGGGTTAGTTAGATTTAAGTAGTTCTAAGTTCTAGGGAACTGATGACCTCAGAAGTTATGTCCCATAGTGCTCAGAGCCATTTGAACCATTTTTGAACAAGCTGTCGGCCGACATAGCATGGCCCCTTTGGGACCTCTACCTGTTTGGTTATAAATTAGTACACTACCCAACAAAAGTATGCGGACACCCGTAAGTAATGCGGAATTGACCGCTAGATGTCACGAGAGGCGGATCCGCCAGTATAAAAGGAGGCGGTGAGTACTGTGTTGTCGGTAGAGAAGCAGTGACAGCACAATGGGCAGGTCAGGAGAGCTTGATGACTTTGAATGTGGACTACTCTCTTTTGATGTCAGGTAAGTAATTGATCAATCCTTCTAAATTGGCCCAAGTCGATTGTTGGTGATGTGACTGTGAAGTCGAAACGCGAAGGAACAATTACACCTAAACCGAGACCGGACAGTCCTCACGTACTGAGGACAACGGCCGTCGAGCATTGTGGAGGGTGGTTGTAAAACATCGGATGTTACCATCGGAAGGAATCACTCGTGATCTTGAAAATACAGCCGGGTGGCGTCATCCAACAGGCGCCGACTTCTTTCCATCTTCAGGCGTTCGTGGAGGCTGATTGATCTCTGATGTATGGCGACTTTCTCCCTCCCGCAGCCTTCGTCCTGACGCAACAGATCGTGGACAGCAGTCCTTCCGCGTACCGCACTCTGCCGCCGTGGTGACAGTGCGTCATCTTCTTCAAGTGTCCTCACAGGAGCGGATTCCCGTGTAGACAGTCGTTGTGTTTTAATCGTACCCAAGGCTGGATCCCAGGCTTTGCTTAACTGTAAACCGCTGCCTTCATTTATTAGCTCGTCGCGCAGACAGATCTCCACTGCCCCTTTGAGTATACAGTCTCAGAAGGAGTTCGATTACTGTAACACCTTTTTGCCATCGTAGATCATTTCATGTCCTTGTGATAAGCAGTGCTCTGCCACGGCGTATTTGGTCGGCTGCGCGTTGCCTGTGTGGCGTTCATGTTCACTGAATCTCTCCTGTACCGTCCGGATGGTCTGGCCTCATACACAACTGGCCATTAAAATTGCTACACCAAGAAGAAATGCAGATGATAAACGGGTATTCATTGGACAAATATATTATACTAGAACTGACATATGATTACATTTTCACGCAATTTGGGTGCGTAGATCGTGAGAAATCAGTACCCAGAACAACCACCTCTGGCCGTAATAACGGCCTTGATACGCCTGGGCAATGAGTCAATTAGAGCTTGGGTGATGTGGACAGGTACAGCTGCCCATGTGGCTTCAACACGATACCACAGTTCATCAAGAGTAGTGACTGGCATATTGTGACGAGCCAGTTGCTCGGTCACCATTGACCAGACGTTTTCAATTGGTGAAAGATATGGAGAATGTGCTGGCCAGGGCAGCAGTCAAACATTTTCTGTATCCAGAAAGGCCCGTACAGGACCTGCAACATGCGGTCGTGCATTATCCTGCTGAAATGTAGGGTTTCTCGGGGATCGAATGAAGGGTAGAGCCACAGGTCGTAACACATCTGAAATGTAACGTCCACTGCTCAAAGTGCCGTCAGTGCGAACAAGAGGTGACCGAGACGTGTAACCAATGGCAACCTATTACCATCAAGTCCGGTTGATACGCCAGTATGGCGATGACGAATACTCGCTTTCAATGTGCGTTCACCGCGATGTCGCCAAACACGGGTGCGACCATCTTGCTGCTGTAAACGGAACCTGGATTCATCCGAAAAAAATGACGCTTTGTCATTCTGGCACCCAGGTTCGTCGTTGAGTACACCATCGCAGGCGCTCCTGATGCAGCGTCAATGGTAACCGCAGCCATGGTCTCCGAGCTGATAGTCCGTGCTGCTGCAAACGTCGTCGAACTGTTCGTGCAGATGATTGTTGTCTTGCAAACGTCCCCATCTGCTAAGTGATCGAGACGTGGCTGCACGATCCGTTACAGCGATACGGATAAGATGCCTGTCACCTCGACTGCTTATGATACGAGGCCGTTGAGCTCCAGCACGGCGTTCCGTATTACCTTCCTGAAACCACCGATTCCATATTCTGCTAACAGTCATTGGATCTCGACCAACGCGAGCAGCAATGTCGCGATACGATAAACCGCAATCGCGATAGGCTACAATCCGACCTTTATCAAAGTCGGAAAAGTTATGGTGCGCATTTCTCCTCCTTACACGAGGTATCACGACAACGTTTCACCAGGCAACGCCGGTCAACTGCTGTTTGTGTATGAGAAACTGGTTGGAAACTTTCCTTATGTCAGCACGTTGTAGGTGTCGCCACCGGCGCCAGCCTTGTGTGAATGCTATGTAAAGCTAATCGTTTGCATATCACAGCATCTTCTTCCTGTCGGTTAAATTTCGCGTCTGTAGCACGTCATCTTCGTGACGTAGCAATTTTAATGGCCAGTAGTGTACATTTTACCGCACAGACAAGGGATGCGGTAAACTCCCGGTTTTCGGAGTCCTAAGTCGTCCTTGACTGATCCTAATAACGTCTTCGTTTTGGATGGAGGCCGAAACACGCACAAAGGTGTTACAGCAATCGAGCACCTTCTGGGACTATATCCTACAATAGACAGTGAATATATGGCTGCATCACGAGCTAACAAATACAGACAGCGGTTTCCAGTTAAACACACTCCGTATTAGTGTCCACTACCAGGTGTTCGGATAATTTTGATCAGATAGTGTACATCAATCGAAAACACGCCACTAGGTAGTGAAGAATGTTAGTATGTAGGCGGAGTTCGTCCTCTTAGAGTAATAAAGGAAAGAAGAAATCAGGTGGTGTGCCTGGAGGAGTGCTGTCTTCCAGCCGACAAGGTCGCTAGAAACAGAGCACAGGCATTTTATTTGAAAAGAGTTGGGAGACAGTCGGTCTTGTCCGTTTCAAAAGAACCTTCCATCCGTGCATTCACCTTTATGGATTTGGGGAAAGCGCGGAAAATCTGAATCAGTATGAATGAAAGTGAATTTCAAATCCATGTTCAGTGTCTTAATCAATGCCCCACCTCCCAGAGCAATTATTGACTCATTGGTACTCTATTTTACACACGGACACAGACACTGGTGTACAAAATCTATCGAGCACGTGGGATAAAGTAAAATATTGTTTAACAGTAAAATCATAACACAAAAGAAACGAAAAAATATTAATTTTAGTGTGGAGTTTGTGACCATTTTCTCTTGGTATGGATGTTAAGCCGTCAGTATATATATTCCAAGATCATCGACACTTTGTCACAATATTCAGAATGATTTTTATTTCATTTCTGGAACTCTGCAAACGAAAAAGCCTCTCCATTTAAGCAATCTAGCTCTAATACATCACTATTTTCTAAGAGTACAGAAAGTAGCATGAAATCTCAATTTTTGGTCTTTTACGTAAAATATAAGTAATTTGCTGTATACAAGCATTTCACGAATTAATGATAATGCCTTTCTTTTCTTTACAGGAAGGAGTCTATCAAATTCCAGTGTCTTAAGTCAATGGTGGTATTTCTTCTTCCCAGTCTTTGTAATATGAGAACCATTCTTTAACTTTCAAAAATAAAATATCTGATACTGTAAAATGTGTTTTAATTTTGTAAATTAAATTGTAAAATCCTGATCACTGTTAAATAAAGCGAGTATAGTGGCTAATAGTCCTCAAGAATCACTGAATATGTCGTGGTAAGTAGTTGCGAGAAAGCACAACGGAAACACATCGTGTGTGAATCCTCTGCATACCGTCATGACGACCTAGTATTTTTCTAGACGAATGCAGAGATAATCTTCAAGTTACATCTAATCTACCAAAGTGCAAAAAGCGTTATTTCAGTTAGCATTCAAAACGAGTTGCAAGTTTAATCAAAATATGCTTTCTCATCTGTTTTCTTCTCCAACAATAAGCCCGAGAAATTGGCGATAAAATTAATTTAATACCTCTCTCATATCCGCAGTATAAAACAGTTAAATAAATAAGTAAACTTTGGTGTCATTCGAGCTTTACACACCATAAGAGGAAGGACATTTGACAGACGGAGCCAGAAGAAGGAATTTGGCGCGTACAGTCTATTACAAACCTTTACGTCCAAAAGGAGTACTTCTATATGAGCGTAGTAGAGAACAATTAGAAGGGTAGCCTAATCATTATACCAGACTATTTAGCCGGTTCAGTTTTCATTGAAAATATGAACACAGCTGCCCTTTGTGTGCCTCACAAACCCAGTACTTGATATGACATCGTATATAAGAACACGGCATCACTGTGTGTACAGTTTTTTAATTGACTAAGGAACTCGTCAGTGTTCACCTGGTCACAGTCACGCACAGTTTGCAATTAGTGTAATTATTCAAAATAATTCTCATCAAAGTCTAAAATGCGTTATGCCAACGAAATTCTTTCTCACTCTCTGGAAGATTCTTGGTCTCTTCCACAAACTAGCACACAACTACACCAGAGGTCAAAAATCAAACATAATCAAGACATGGTAGAACGTTCCCGGGACAGGATATCGAAAGGGTTACAGCAGGAATTAAAACATAATAACAGGACAATAGACATAAAACTTCAAGCAGGTGAAGTTAGGAACACACTGAAGAATTTGCAGAGTACTAGAAGACCTTAGTCGAAAAAAAAGTGGAACAGATTCCCCCAGAATTATTGAGATATTTTGGAGAGCCAATGACGATCAAATTATTGAACCTGGCGTGCAAGATATTTGAGACACGTGAAATACCCTAAGTGTTCAAGAAGAATGTTGTTGTTGTTGTGGTCTTCAGTCCTGAGACTCGTTTGATGCAGCTCTCCATGCTACTCTATCCTGTGCAAGCTTCTTCATCTCCCAGTACCCACTGCAAGCTACATCCTTCTGAATCTGCTTAGTGTAGTCATCTCTTGGTCTCCCTCTACGATTTTTACCCTCTACGCTGCCCTCCAATACTAAATTGGTGATCCCTTGATGCCTCAGAACATGTCCTACCAACCGATCCCTTCTTCTAGTCAAGTTGTGCCACAAACTTCTCTTCTCCCCAATCCTATTCAATACTTCCTCATTAGTTATGTGACCTACCCATATAATCTTCAGCATTCTTCTGTAGCACCACATTTCGAAAGCTTCTATTCTCTTCTTGTCCAAACTATTTATCGTCCATGTTTCACTTCCATACATGGCTACACTCCATACAAATACTTTCAGGAACGACTTCCTGACATTTAAATATATATTCGATGTCAACAAATTTCTCTTCTTCAGAAACGCTTTCCTTGCCATTGCCAGTCTGCATTTTATATCCTCTCTACTTCGACCATCATCAGTTATTTTGCTCCCCAAATAGCAAAACTCCTTTACTACTTTAAGTGTCTCATTTCCTAATCTAATTCCCTCAGCATCACCCGACTTAATTTGACTACATTCCATTATCCTTGTTTTGCTTTTGCTGATGTTCATTTTATATCCTCCTTTCAAGACACTATTCATTCCGTTCAACTGCTCTTCCAAGTCCTTTGCTGTCTCTGACAGAATTACAATGTCATCGGCGAACCTCAAAGTTTTTATTTCTTCTCCCTGGATTTTAATACCTACTCCAAATTTTTCTTTTGTTTCCTTTACTGCTTGCTCAATATACAGATTGAATAACATCGGGGAGAGACTACAACCCTGTCTCACTCCCTTCCCAACCACTGCTTCCCTTTCATATAGAACCATCAGTTATGTAAATAATTACTGCAAGTTACTGAAACTAATTATTTGCAGACTAAACAAAAAACGTGTAAATGCTGACCTTGGGAAAGATGAGCTGGGTTTAGAAGAAATGTATGAACATTTGAGGCGATACTGACTATATGTCTTACCTTAGCAGATAGGTTAACGAAAGGCAAACCTGCGTTTATAGCATTTCTAAATTTAGAGAAAGTCTTCGAAAATGTTGACTGGAATAGCGTTTTTGCAAACTGAAGGTGGCAGGGATAAAATACAGGAAGCAAAAGATTATAACCTGTGCAGTAATCAGACAGCGGTGATAAAATTCGAAATACATGAAAAGAATGCATTTTTTAAAAGTGAATGAATCGGTTGTAGCCTATTTCCGATGTTATTCAGTTTGTGCAATGAGTAAATAGTAACGGAAACCGAGGAGAAATTGTGAAAGAGTGTCAAAGTTCAGGGACAAGAAATAAAATTTTTGAAGTCTTCCAACGAGATTGTAATTCTGTTATAGACAGCAAAATATTTGTACGGAAAAGAAGTTATAAGCTGAACCTCTGCAAAGGATAATGGAATGTAATCGAATTAAATCAAGTGATGCTCACGGATTTCGATTAGCAAATGAAATAAGATGAGTTTTGCTATTTGGCAGTAAAATAACTGATCATGGCTGAAGTAAAGAAGACACAAAATTTAGACTGTCAATACTACTAAAAGCGTTTGTTAAAAAAGATAAAGTTATTAACATCGAATATAGATTTAAGCGACAGGTAGTCTTTTCTGAAGATATTTGTCGGGAGTGTAGTCTTGTATTGGACTGAAAAATGGAGAATAAACAGTTCAGACAAGTAGAGAATAGAAGGACTTGAAATGTGGTGTTACAGAAGAAAGTTGAAGGTTAGGCTTGTAGACAATAATTTATGAAGAGGTACTGAAGATAACTGTGGAAAAAAGAAACATAAGGACACGAGGGTAAGTCAATCATTATCCGCAAAGTAGTTATAAAATTTTATTGTAATCAAATAGGAAACTTACAAGAACATCATTTTCGACATAGCCTACTTGCGTTTCAACGCACTTGGTCCTTCGTTGTACAAGCTTTCTGATGCCCTCATAAAAGAAGGTTCTCGGTTGAGCTGTGAGCCAGGAATTCGCCGCTACTTTCATTGTTGTCCGAGGCAAATTGACGGCCCCTTAATGTCTATTTGAGTGGACCAAGCAAGGATAGTCAGAAGAGCAAGATCGGAACTATATGGAGGATGATCCAGAAACTCAAATTTGAGTTTCTGGAGCGTTTGAACAATGTGGGCAGCAGTATGCGGACGAGCATTGTCGTGCAACAACACAACACATTTTGATAGCAATCCTCGACATTTGCTTCGAATTGCAGGCTTTAGGCTGGCAGTAAGCATCTCACTGTAACGTACACTGTTTACTGTTGTGCCCCTTTCCGCATAACGTTCCAGTACTGGGCCTTGTGCGTCCCAAAAACCGTAAGCATCAGTTTTCCAGCGGACGGTTGGGTCTTGAATTTTTTCTTGCACGGCGAACTTGGATGTTTCCATTCCATATTCTGTCGTTTACTCTCCGGCTCGTAATGATGGATCCATGTTTCGTCACCAGTAATGATCCTGTCTAAGAAGTTGTCCCCTTCGTTACAATAGCGATCCAAATTCTTTTGCAGATGTCCAGGCGCGTTTGTTTATGCTACTGTGTGAGTTCTTTTGGGACCCATCTTGCACAAACTTTATGAAACACAAGTCTGTTGTGGATGATTCCGTATGCAGAATCGTAACTTATTTGGAGACGATGCGCCACTTCGTCAATAATTAATCGTCTGTCTAAGAGAATCATTTCACGTGAACGCGCAATGGTTTCTTCATTTGTGGCGGTAAACGGTCGTCCTGCTCCTTCATCGTTCGTAACACTTGTGCGACCATTTCGGAATTTTTCAACCCATTCGTAGACACTCCGTTGTGGCAAAACACTGTTCCCGTACTGTACCGAAAGACTTCGATGAATTTAGGCCTCTGATACGCCTTCCGACCACAAAAAAAACTGATCACTGAACGTCGCTCTTCTGTGGTGCAAATACACGGCGAAGCAGCCATGATTAACAGCGCGGCAGCGATAACGAAACTAACCTAGCAGCTTGAAAACTGCAAAGATATAACAACAAATAAACAAAGCATGCGTCATCAACGTAAAACGACAGTACTACGAAAATAAACAAAAATATAACTAGATTGCGGATCATAATTAACTTACCTTCGTATATTGACAGGACATAAACGGAGGCTTGAAGTAATCGTGAATTTAATAATAGAGGGAAATGTGGAGTGTAAATATTGTAGAGGAAGACCAAAGTTTGAACAAAGTAAGCAGGTCAAAAGGACGTAAGTTGTAGAATTATCCAGAAATGAAGAGGTTTGCTCAGGATAGACTGGCGTGGAGAGCTGCATAAAACTATTCTCCGGTCTGAAGATTGCAACAACAAAAAAAGTTCAAATGTGTTTGAAATCTTTTGGGACTTAACTGCTAAGGTCACCAGTCCCTAAGCTTACACACTACTTAACCTAAATTATCCTAAGGACAAACACACACACCCATGCCCGAGGGAGGACTCGAACCTCCGCCGGGACCAGCCGCACAGTCCACGACTGCAGCGCCAAAGACCGCTCGGCTAATCCCGCGCGGCAAGACGACAACAACAACACCTGAAAGCGATAACTACAGTTTTTTTTAAGACAAGGAAATCATAAAAGTGTCCTCTGGCAGCACGAAACAGTAGAGGTACTGGTTACCGTTACATCCCAGGCATGCGTGCTAACGACGTGGCAGGCCCTCGGTAAACTAATCCAAGAGTGTCGTTAACAGTCGATGCCATTGGTGAGAACGACGGATGAGCCCAAGGCGCAGCGGACGGGTTGATATGGTCTACTCCATGCTCTTAACACATGCTCCATAAGATCCGAAATCGTCGCTGGTCAGTTCATGGGGTGGGTATCTTCCCTGCAAGAAATTCATCCAAAAGAGCATCTAGACTCGATCGGAGATTATAGCCCACGAAAATGAGCTCTGGATCAATTGTACGTCTGAAAAGTCGCAAAGATGGTTTCAATGTCTCATATCTACATCTCTGGGCGATTCTGTATTACTGTCAGGAGACACACACAGCCGGACGACAAGCGAACAGGTCGCCCCCTATAAACAGAGTTCTGAGATGACAAAAGTCATGAGCTACCTCCTTGTATCGTGTCGGATCTCTTTTTACCCGACGTAGTGCAGAAACTAGACCTGGCTGTCCCCAGAGGAAATACTGAGCCATGCTGCCCCTATAGCCATCCATAATCGCGAAAGTGTTTCCGGTGCAGGATTTTGCGCAAGAACTGACCTTCCGATTATGTCCCATAAATGTTCTATGTGATTCACATCGGGCGATCTGGGAGGCCAAATGATTCCCTCGAACTGTCCAGAATGTTCTCCAAACCAATTGCGAACAAATGTGACCCACTGACAAGGCGTATTGTCATCCATAAAAATTCCATCGTTGTTTGGGAACATGAAGTCCATGAATGGCTGCAAATGGTCTAGTAGCCGAACATAATCATTTCCAACTAATCATCGGTTCAGTCGGATCAGAGGACCCACTTCATTCTATGTAAACACTGCCCACACGATTATGGAGGCACCACCAGCTTGCACAAACTTGGGTCCATGGCTTCGTGGGATCTGCACCACATTCGAACCCTACTATCATCTCTTACAACTGAAATCGGCACTCATCTGACCAGGCCACTGTTTTACAGTCGTCTAGGAGCCAACCGATATGGTCACGAGCAATGGAGAGGCTCCGTACGCGATATCGTGCAGTTAGCAAAGGAACTCGTGTCGGTCGCCTGCTGCCATAGTCAATTAACGCCACATTTTACCGTACTGCCCTAACGGATACGTTGGCGGTATGTCCCACATAGATTTCTGCAGATATTTCATGGAGTGCTGCTTACCAGTTAGCACTCTACGCAGACGCCACGGCTCTCGGTCTTTAAGTAAGGCCTTCGGCCACTGCATTGTCCAAGGTGAGAGGTAATACTTGAGATTTGATGTTCTCGGCATATTCTTGACATTGTGCATCTCGGAATACTGAATTCCCTAACGGTTTCCGAAATGGAATGTCCCATGCGTCTAGCTCCAACTACCATTCAGCGTTCAAAATCTGTTAATTCCCGTCGTGCGCCCATAATCACGCTGTACAACGTTTTCACAAGAGTTACCTGAATGCAAATGATAGTTCCGCCAATACACTGCCGTTTTATACCCTGTGCACACGATATTACCGGCATCTGTATACGTGCATATCGCTATCCCATGACTTGTCACACAATGGTATATACTAAATGCTACCCGCAGCCTCATCCGAAAGATTTTCTTCCTCATCAGGGGCATTTGAATCTACCTCTACATCTACATTTATACTCCGCAAGCCACCCAACGGTGTGTGGCGGAGGGCACTTTACGTGCCACTGTCATTACCTCCCTTACCTGTTCCAGTCGCGTATGGTTCGCGGGAAGAACGACTGCCTGAAAGCCTTCGTGCGCGCTCCAATCTCTCTTATTTTACATTCGTGATCTCCTCGGGAGGTATAAGTAGGGGGAAGCAATATATTCGATACCTCTTCCAGAAACGCACCCTCTCGAAACCTGGCGTGCAAGCTACACCGCTATGCAGAGCGCCTCTCTTGCAGAGTCTGCCACTTGAGTTTGCTAAACGTCTCCGTAACACTATCATGGTTACCAAATAACCCTGTGACGAAACGCGCCGCTCTTCTTTGAATCTTCTCTATTTCCTCCGTCAACCCAATCTGGTACTGATCCCACACTGATGAGCAATACTCAAGTATAGGTCGAACGAGTGTTTTGTAAGCCACCTCCTTTGTTGATAGACTACATTTTCTAATGACTCTCCCAATGAACCTCAACCTGGTACCCGCCTTACCAATAGTTAATTTTATATGATCATTCCACTTCAAATAGTTCCGCACGCCTACTCCCAGATATTTTACAGAAGTAACTGCTACCAGTGTTTGTTCCGCTATCATATAATCATCAATAAAGGATCCTTCTTTCTATGTATTTGCAATACATTACGTTTGTCTATGTTAAGGGTCAGTTGCCACTCCCTGCACCAAGTGCCTATCCGCTGCAGATCTTCCTGCATTTCGCTACAATTTTCTAATGCTGCAACTTTTCTGTATACTACAGCATCATCCGCGAAAAGCCGCATGAAACTTCCGACACTATCTACTAGGTCATTTATGTATATTGTGAAAAGCAATGGTCCCGTAACACTCCCCTGTGGAACGCCAGAGGTTACTTTAACGTCTGTAGACGTCTCTCCATTGATAACAACATGCTGTGTTCTGTTTGCTAAAAACTCTTCCCACTCCATACTTATTCCCTTCCAATAAATTACGTCTGTCTTTAGTAATCCTTACTACCCTGTAGTCTATCCAACTGCCCATCCTTTGTCACCAGAACCAACACCAATTCCCGTGTCTTCCACCCTACCGAAGCAATGCCTCAAAAGTCTGCCGTCTGTCACCCTCCTATGTATCCTTGACACTGCTGACATGTCGAAGCCACCACGTACTCCAGCAGAATATCCAAAACATCTACTTATGAGGGAAATTTCGTATCATATATTTATTCATAGCTGAGTGGCCACCAAAAGTTACTGAGTAATGTTAGAAAAACCTACTTGTGTGAAAATGAAATTTAACTCTATCTGAATTCATTGAGAATCAGGCGCACCGTTGAGACTTAGTGCTGAATTTAATGTACGCAACGGGTATATAGTTCACAAGCTACCTCAATACCAGTGAGCAGCAACACACATATATTTCGAATATGTAAACTGATGAAGATTTTCGTGATAGCCACTCACATCGATTATATTCTGTGACGTAGTTCTTCAGCTTACATCTGATTATGATGATAGGTGATTTCACCAAAACTTACTGAGTAATGTTACAAAAACCTACTTGTGTGAAAATGAAATTTAACTGAATCTGAATTAATCGTGAATCAGGCTCACCGTTGAGTCTCAGTGCTGAATTTAATGTACGCAACGGATTTACTAATGCTCTCATGTTTATTTAGGGCCTAGCAGTGAATCTAGAGGAAGAACTGTCATAATACTTACCATTCAAAGGGATTAAAAAGTGATAATGGATTCAAGATTTTAGTGTACCCTATAGTTTATTACAGAAGAGAATTGGAGTTATAAAGCATTAAAAACAATTATGTGAATTTAGAATTTACCGTGATGTACCGGATGGTTGTAATTAAGCTGACAGTGTTCTGAGTGCTGCAGTGTGGGCTGTATACATCGCAGGACGCTGAAACATTGTAGGTATATTCATTAATCAGTGCGCTCGTGGAGTATGCTGGAAAAATTAGTAGTTCCACTTTATGTCACCAGGTGAACCTTTGGTGCTGTAAGCAGTCAGCATCTGACATGTTCCTTGTTTTGACGTCAGTATGCTGTTTGTCGCTTGGCGACACATGTTGATTTCTTATGTGAAATGACTGTTGGTGCAAAGAATTAAGGCCCGCATCTCGTGGTCGTGCGGTAGCGTTCTCGCTTCCCGCGCCCGGATTCCCAGGTTCGATTCCCGGCGGGGTTAGGGATTTTCTCTGCCTCGTGATGGCTGGGTGTTGTGTGTTGTCCTTAGGTTAGTTAGGTTTAAGTAGTTCTAAGTTCTAGGGGACTGATGACCATAGATGTTAAGTCCCATAATGCTCAGGGCCATTTTAACCATTTTTGTATGGAAAATGGGTACTGATTCGAACACCTCACTTAAATGAACATAACACTCCTGAAAATCCACCGAGTACAGATAATTATGTACAGCTCGTTGAATCCAGCTGCAAGATATTGAAAGTTTGTTGCTACATAACATAACTGACAGAAATTTGATTTGTTACGTTTCTCTTGTGCTTTTGTCCCCCATGTGCACATGGTCGGCGAGGTTATTAACGGACTTGGCACGGATAGTTTAAGGAGAGTCCTTTCCTGTCACCACCCCATTACTCCCCAGGACAGAATGTGTCTGCATGTAGTGTGATCCGTGTGCAAAAATTGTCTAAATGTTGCGAAGTGTGTAGCTTAGGCGGGACTTGGGTACCAGCCCGGTAGTCACCTAACCAAATGTGGTAAACCACCTAAAAACCACATCCAGGCTAGGCAGCATGCCGAGGAGGGGGGGAAGGGGGGTGGCAGGCGGATTCGGTCTGGGGCCGGAGCACCTCTCCGTCCTGCAGGCGGCGCCATAAACACACAGATCTATCCTGGCAGGTGAAATTTGATTTGAACAGACTTATATAAATACGTCAGCAATGACAGTAAAAATAATGTTGGGCATAAAAATATACCTTGTTGCAATTCTCTGTAAAATAAGTAAATAAACTATGTCCATAACGCCGCAGAAAAAGTTACGTATGTTATATGTACCTATGTCAGTAAATATTCCTTTCACTTACTATTTCGTAAATTACAGAGAAAAGCACCTTATCTGAAACACTGGCTTCTTCTTTTCCCTGGCGTTTATTCCATCTCGTATAGGGCGCACTTTTTCGGAATTTTGGAAATTTCATGTAACTATTTAACTTTTTCGTCGGATACCCTTCCTGACGCGACAGTCGTCAAGGTAAGTCTTCTGATTGGATTGGTGCGGCGCGCCACGAATTACTCTCGTGTGCCAATCTCAGAGTAGCACTTAAAGCCTACGTCCTCAATTATTTATCGGATGTAATACAATCTCTGTCTGCCTCTACAGTTCTTACCTTCTAGTACCATGGAAGTAATTCGAAGATGTCTTAACAGATGTTCTAACATCATTTCCCTTCTTTTTGTCAGTGTTTTCCATACATTCATTTCCTCTTCGATTCTCCGGAAAACCTCCTCATTCCTTACCTTATCAATCCACCTAATTGTCAACATTCTTTTGTAGAAGCACATCTCAAATACTTCAGTTCAATTCTTTTCCGATTTTCCCACTATCATACAATGCTGCGCTCCAAATGTATATTCTCAGAAATTTCTTCCTCAAATTAAGGCCTATGTCTGATACTATTAGACTTCTCTTGATCAGGAATGCCCTTTTTGCCTGAGTTAGTCTGCTTTTTATGTCCTCCTTGTTCCGTCCATTATGGATTATTTTGCCGTCGAGGTAGCAGAATTCAACTTCATTTACTTCGTGATCACCAATCCTGATGTTAAGTTTCTCACTGTTCTCATGTCTCCTACTTCTCGTTGCTTTCGTCTCTCGTCGATCTACTCTCAGTCCATATTCTGTAGTCATTAGATTGATCATTCCATTCAGAAGATCCTGTAACTCTTTCTCACTTTCACTGAGGATAACAAACTCATCAGCAAATCTTATCCTTTCAAATTGAGTTTTAGTCCCACTCTTGAACCTACCTTTTATTTCCGCCATTGCGTCTGCGATGTATAAGTTGAACAGTAGTGCCATTGATCAGTCCGTACAGGTCTGTAAGGACGGTGTGCCGGCCGGAGTGGCCGCTACAGTCTGGAACCGCGCGACCGCTACGGT
Organism: Schistocerca gregaria; assembly: GCF_023897955.1. NCBI lineage: Eukaryota > Metazoa > Arthropoda > Insecta > Orthoptera > Acrididae > Schistocerca > Schistocerca gregaria. The sequence continues at coordinate 76,714,123 of NC_064931.1, forward strand.
CGCAGGTTCGAATCCTGCTTCAGACATAGATGTGTGTGATGTCCTTAGGTTAGTTAGGTTTCAGTAGTTCTAAGTTCTAGGGGACTGATGACCTCAGAAGTTAAGTCCCATAGTGCTCAGAGCCATTTGAACCATTTTTTGAGGACGATGTGACGTCGTCACTCAGACACTCGTGTTCGTCCAGTGTGCCAGGCCGTTTCTACAATTAGGCAAGATTAGGAGGCCGTCTAGGGTGGCAAAATGGTATGGGCAGCAAAGGGTGGAAAAAATTAATTTCAAATCCAACACCGAAAAAATTGATCAAATTAGGAGAAAAAAATGCAAATGAGGAAAAATTGAAATACTGAATTGTTTTCAAAAGCATGCGAAACAGTCGCTTAATAAATATTTACAGTCGACTCTTGATTATCCGATCTTCGATTAACCGACTCCACGGATTATCCAACCATTGGGTGCAACGTCCGTCTGCGCTCCGCAACGAAAAGCGTGCCAGCGTTACCGCTCGATTTTACTGCAGTAGCAACAGGTGTCCGAAGCACGCTCCTCATGCACGCTCAGTTCTGAACAGAAGGCAAGGGATTCTTAAAGACTAAAAACGCTACAAATCAGAAAAGGGAACGTGTTGTGTGGACAATCGAACCGAAACTAAGTGTTCTGCAAAGACTTTACAAAGGTGAGCTTGTTATTAAATTAGCCTCTGAAATGAGTGTTGGAGCGACAACAATTAAATCCTGGAAAAGCAACAGAAAATATGTGAAGGTTTTTCGTTGACTGTAGGTGATGAAACTCTTTGAAAACTAGAAAAGCATTGGGGGGAAAAATCAGAACTTGAGCTCTTGGATGACGCTGTGTGGGTTTGGTTTGTCATAAAAGACGTAAGAGGACCAAACTATCTGGTCGTATCGTAAAGGAAAGCCATTCAGTTGCACCAAAAACTGTTGTTGTTGTTGTGGTCTTCAGTCCTGAGACTGGTTTGATGCAGCTCTCCATGCTATTCTATCCTGTGCAAGTTTCTTCATCTCCCAGTACCTACTGCAACCTACATCCTTCTGAATCTGCTTGGTGTATTCATCTCTTGGTCTCCCTCTACGATTTTTACCCTCCACACTGCCCTCCAATACTAAATTGGTGATCCCTTGATGCCTCAGAACATGTCCTATCAACCGATCCCTTCTTCTGGTCAAGTTGTGCCACAAGCTCCTCTTCTCCCCAATCCTATTCAATACTTCCTCATTAGTTATGTGATCTACCCATCTAATCTTCAGCATTCTTCTGTAGCACCACATTTCGAAAGCTTCTATTCTCTTCTTGTCCAAACTATTTATCGCCCATGTTTCACTTCCATACCTGGCTACACTCCATACAAATACTTTCAGAAAAGACTTACTGACACTTAAATCTATACTCGATGTTAACAAATTTCTCTTCTTCAGAAACGCTTTCCTTGCCATTGCCAGTCTACATTTTATATCCTCTCTACTTCGACCATCATCAGTTATTTTGCTCCCCAAATAGCAAAACTCCTTTACTATTTTAAGTGTCTGATTTCCTAATCTAATTCCCTCAGAATTAGCCGACTTAATTCTACTACATTCCATGATCCTCGTTTTGATTTTGTTGATGTTCATCTTATATCCTCCTTTCAAGACACTGTCCATTCCATTCAACAGCTCTTCCAAGTCATTTGCTGTCTCTGCCTGAATTACAATGTCATCAGCGAACCTCAAAGTTTTTATTTCTTCTCCATGGATTTTAATACCTACTCCAAATTTTTCTTTTGTTTCCTTTACTGCTTGCTCAATATACAGATTGAATAACATCGGTGAGAGGCTACAACCCTGTCTTACTCCCTTCCGAACCACTGCTTCCCTTTCATGTCCCTCGACTCTTATAACTGCCATCTGGTTTCTGTACAAATTGTAAATAGCCTTTCGCTCCCTGTATTTTACCCCTGCCACCTTTAGAATTTGAAAGAGAGTATTCCAGTCAACATTGTCAAAAGCTTTCTCTAAGTATACAAATGCTAGAAACGTAGGTTTGCCTTTCCTTAATCTTTCTTCTAAGATATGTCGTAGGGCCAGTATTGCCTCACGTGTTCCAGTATTTCTACGGAATCCAAACTGATCTTCCCCGAGGTCAACTTCTACCAGTTTTTCCATTCGTCTGCAAAGAATTCGTGTTAGTATTTTGCAGTTGTGGCTTATTAAACTGATAGTTCGGTAATTTTCACATGTCAATACCTGCTTTCTTTGGGATTGGAATTATTATATTCTTCTTGAAGTCTGAGGGTATTTCGCCTGTTTCATACATCTTGCTCACCAGATGGTAGAATTTTGTCAGGACTGGCTCTCCCAAGGCCGTCAGTAGTTCCAATGGAATGTTGTCTACTCCGGGGGCCTTGTTTCGACTTAGGTCTTTCAGTGCTCTGTCAAACTCTACACGCAGTATCGTATCTCCCATTTCATCTTCATCTACATCTTCTTCCAATTCCATAATATTGTCCTCAAGTACATCGCCCTTGTTTAGACCCTCAATATACTCCTCCCACCTTTCTGCTTTCTCTTCTTTGCTTTGAACTGGGTTTCCATCTGAGCTCTTGATGTTCATACAAGTGGTTCTCTTCTCTCCAAAGGTCTCTTTAATTTTCCTGTAGGCAGTATCTATCTTACCCCTATTGAGATAAGCCTCTACATCCTTACATTTTTCCTCTAGCCATCCTTGCTTGGCCATTTTGCACTTCCTGTCGATCTCATTTTTGAGACGACTGTATTCCTTTTTCCCTGCTTCATTTACTGCATTTTTATATTTTCTCCTTTCATCAATTAAATTCAATATTTCTTCTGTTACCCAAGGATTTCTACTAGCCCTCGTCTTTTTACCTCTAGGTCCTCTGCTGCCTTCACTACTTCATCCCTCAAAGCTACCCATTCTTCTTCTACTGTATTTCTTTCCCCCATTACTGTCAATTGTTCCCTTATGCTCTCCCTGAATCTCTGTACAACCTCTGGTTCTTTCAGTTTATCCAGGTCCCATCTCCTTAAGTTCCCACCTTTTTGCAGTTTCTGCAGTTTTAATCTACAGGTCATAACCAATAGATTGTGGTCAGAGTCCACATCTGCCCCTGGAAATGTCTTACAAATTATAACCTGGTTCCTAAATCTCTGTCTTACCATTATATAATCTATCTGATACCTTTTAGTATCTCCAGGGTTCTTCCATGTATACAACCAGCAAAAACTGGGTGATGAAAAAGTCATATTCCAAGCAAGTGAAGCTTGGCTTCTCCGGTGGAAGTATCGTAATGGTGTTAGGCAAGTAGCTATTTCAGGTGAAAATCGGTCGGTGATGATAATGCAAGTAGGGAGTTTGTAGAAAATTTTGAAAAAAATGGGTCAGAAATAAACTGATAGCGAATCAGTTACACAGCACATTGATGTGACTGGGCTAAACCATTAAATGCTCCTTAAAAAACCACTGCCTCAGAGAACGAAACAGCCACAGGCACGAGACTAGAAAAGGAAGGGGTGACCATTGCAACATGCAGAACGCAAGTGGTGACTACAAATTGCCGTTGTTTGTAAAACGCAAATCTAAGATACTAAGCAGCTACAAAAACTAACACATCGGCACTCCCCGTTCATTACAAAGATATAAAGTACTTCGATAAATGGTAATTTGTTTAAAGAATAGTGTTTTGATGCATTTGCTCTAGCCTGTAAAAAATACAACAACCCCGTAAATTTTTATTGCTAGACAACGCCCCATACCACACCTCAGAGTCAGGACTCAAACAAGGTGACATAAAAGATTTTTGCTCCACCACATGACTTCAATAATCCAAACAATGAGCCAGAGTGTTATTGAGTGGTTAAAACGACTTTATAGGAGGAAATACGTCAGCGCTTTGTTACAGAAAACAGAAGTGGGTTGCGATCTTTTTGAAGCAATGAAAAGCTTCAGCTTTAAAGATGCAATTTACACAGTCGTTCAAGTTTGGAAAGAACTTAAGAAAACTACTCTTCAAAAATCATGGAATAAAGTTTGTCGTAGCCTAAACCAAGACCAAGAATTTCCATAATCTAATGAATCAGACCCTGCAGCTTCAGACTCTTCGGAATTGTATCAAGCACACCGATGTAGAGGAATGGGTAGTAGAAGATGATGGTGCTGCTGTCACCAATAAAGAGCTTGAGGATGATCAGATCATCGATCTTGCTTTGCAACAGTATAACGTTGAGCAAGAGGAGTCACATGATGAGAAAAAGGAAGATCAAAAGATCGGCCACTCTGCAGCAAAAGATGCGTTCGAGACTGCCCTCAAATATCTGAAACAAGAGCAAACCGCTGCAGCTACGGACATATTGTGGGAAAAGAAGTGGCGTGACGCTGCCGCAAAGACAAAGTTTAAAATTAAAACAAAAAACATTTTACAGTTTTTAAAATAGATTTTCAGTTTAAAAAATGTTATGTTTTCCTTTTTCTTTATTAGAAATTTAATTAATAATTCAATTGTGATTTATTACGTCGTTTTGAGCTGTGTAAATAATTTGTTTCTTTCTAATCTGATTATACGACCTTTTTAGCGTTCCGACGACTGCCTGGTTCCAAAAGTGATAGTTAATCGAGGTTCTACTGTACTTACTTTGACTAATGTAAACACATTGCCTCTACTTACCTCAAAACTACCCGCTACTGAGTACGAAACGGAAACAAACATCAACTTGATTCATTTCTGTCGAGCGCTACAGAGGGACATTTTGATGTTTCGGAATGTCTTCTATAAGTATAGCATAATTTCTGATTTCAAGGAAAAATTCATTCGCACTAGAAAATACACTGAAGAGCCAGACAAACTGGTACAACTTCCTAATATCTTGTACGGACCCCGCGAGTGCCGCAACAGGTATCCCAAATACTCTCAATAATGTTCATGTCTGGCGAGTTTGGTGGCCAGCGAAAGTGTTTAAACTCAGAAGAGTGTTCCTGGAACCACTAGCAATTCTGGACGTATGGAGTGTCGCATTGTCCTGCTGCAATTGCCCAAGTCTGTCGGTATGCACAAAGGACATGAATGGACGTAGGTGATCAGACAGGATACTTACGTACGTGCCACTGGTCAGAGCCATATCAGAGACGTGTCAAGGATCCCATACCAATCGAACTGCAAACGCCCCACGCCAATGCAGACCCTCCACCAGCTCCAACAGTCCCCTGCTAACATGCAGGCTATATGGATTCATGAGGTTGTCTCCATACCCGTGCACGTCCATCCGCTCGATACAGTTCGAAACGAGACTCGTCCGACCACGCAAGGCAACATGTTTCCAGTCATCAACAGTGTAATGTCGGTGTTGAAGGGCCCAGGTAAGGCGTACGGCTTTGTGTCGTGCAGTCATCAAGGGTACACGAGTGCGGCTTCGGCTCTGAAAGCCCATATCGATGATGTTTCGTTGAATGGTTCGCCCGCTGACAGTTGTTGATGCCCCAGCATTTAAATCTGCAGCAGTTTGCGGAAGGGTTGCACTTCTGTCACGCTAAACGATTCTCTTCAGTCATCGCTGGTCCCTTTCTTGCAGGATCTTTTTCGGCCGGAGCGATGTGGGAGAATTGATGTTTTACCGGATTTCTGATATTCACGGAACGTTCGTGAAATGGTCGTACGGGAAAATCCCCACTTCATCGCTACCTCGGAGATGCTGTGTCCCTTAGCTCGTGCGCCGACTGCAACGCAACGTTCAAACTCACTTAAACCTTGATAACCGATCTAACAACTGCGCCAGACAGTTGTCTTATGTAGATGTTTCCGCCCGTGCGCTCTATTATGCTTGTTTACATATCTCTGTATTTGAATATACATGCCTATACCAGTTGCTTTGGCGCTTCAGTGTAGTTCCACACCTTTATTAGCAAATTTTCTTGCAATTAACAAGCCCTATTTTTCCAATGTTAAATAGCCCTTACATTACGTTTTTTTTCAGAAAGTATTTGAGATAGGAAGTTGAAATTTTATCTATTGTGATGAAAATTCACTACTTTTTTGTGCCTTTTTCTGTTTATAACTTCAACTGTATATAGGTTTTTGGAAAAAGGTTGTGTTAAGTTACGCAGAAGGGAGTGTGTAACACATTGAAAATTTGAAGCAAATTGATTTGGTAGATCCTGAGAAAACATGTGAGATGAATTAAAAAATAAAACTTTTCGGAATCGAGCGACAAAGTTTGGATTATCTTTATAGTGCATTCCAAGTCCACAGGATAGATTATCTTCATCTTCTGCATACTCGTCCTCTCTTTGTCCTCCTCCTGTTTACTCTGGCTTTTACACTCCTGGAAATTGAAATAAGAACACCGTGAATTCATTGTCCCAGGAAGGGGAAACTTTATTGACACATTCCTGGGGTCAAATATATCACATGATCACACTGACAGAACTACAGGCACATAGACACAGGCAACAGAGCATGCACAATGTCGGCACTAGTACAGTGTATATCCACCTTTCGCAGCAATGCAGGCTGCTATTCTCCCATGGAGACGATCGTAGAGATGCTGGATGTAGTCCTGTGGAACGGCTTGCCATGCCATTTCCACCTGGCGCCTCAGTTGGACCAGCGTTCGTGCTGGACGTGCAGACCGCGTGAGACGACGCTTCATCCAGTCCCAAACATGCTCAATGGGGGACAGATCCGGAGATCTTGCTGGCCAGGGTAGTTGACTTACACCTTCTAGAGCACGTTGGGTGGCACGGGATACATGCGGACGTGCATTGTCCTGTTGGAACAGCAAGTTCCCTTGCCGGTCTGGCAATGGTAGAACGATGGGTTCGATGACGGTTTGGATGTACCGTGCACTATTCAGTGTCCCCTCGATGATCACCAGAGGTGTACGGCCAGTGTAGGAGACCGCTCCCCACACCATGATGCCGGGTGTTGGCCCTGTGTGCCTCGGTCGTACGCAGTCCTGATTGTGGCGCTCACCTGCACGGCGCCAAACACGCATACGACCATCATTGGCACCAAGGCAGAAGCGACTCTCATCGCTCAAGACGACACGTCTCCATTCGTCCCTCCATTCACGCCTGTCGCGACACCACTGGAGGCGGGCTGCACGATGTTGAGGCGTGAGCGGAAGACGGCCTAACGGTGTGCGGGACCGTAGCCCAGCTTCATGGAGACGGTTGCGAATGGTCCTCGCCGATACCCCAGGAGCAACAGTGTCCCTAATTTGCTGGGAAGTGGCGGTGCGGTCCCCTACGGCACTGCGTAGGATCCTACGGTCTTGGCGTGCATCTGTGCGTCGATGCGGTCCGGTCCTAGGTCGACGGGCACGTGCACCTTCCGCCGACCACTGGCGACAACATCGATGTACTGTGGAGACCTCACGCCCCACGTGTTGAGCAATTCGGCGGTACGTCCACCCGGCCTCTCGCATGCCCACTATACGCCCTCGCTCAAAGTCCGTCAACTGCACATACGGTTCACGTCCACGCTGTCGCGGCATGCTACCAGTGTTAAAGACTGCGATGGAGCTCCGTATGCCACGGCAAACTGGCTGACACTGACGGTGGCGGTGCACAAATGCTGCGCAGCTAGCGCCATTCGACGGCCAACACCGCGGTTCCTGGTGTGTCCGCTGTGCCGTGCGTATGATCATTGCTTGTACAGCCCTCTCGCAGTGTCCGGAGCAAGTATGGTGGGTCTGACACACCGGTGTCAATGTGTTCTTTTTTCCATTTCCAGGAGTGTATTTATAGGCTATTTACAGCCCTGTCAGCAGCCCGAAGACGTAGGTTGTCTAAAGCAAGCATCGTTCGTACCATGCTGAAACTTGTCTTCATTCCTATATTTCGAAATACTTTGCATTTTACAATGTTGCCATCATTGAAAGTAGTAACAGCATGATACACACCAAAGTGAAATGTTTCTGTTCCAACAAACACAGTATTGCGGATTCTTGGCCATATAACACTATTTACATTTTCATTGGGGTTTTGAGTTTTTCCGTAAACGCACTTTTTCAACAGTTCAAAGTCTCTGAAAACAGGTTTCATTACCTCCATTACTGCATTAGTCAGACTATGGTTATTAGTGTGCACTTCATCAGTTAGCAGTCCCTTGTATACTTACACCAACTCTTTTCTCCTTTGGAAAACAAGTAATGATGGGGATTTTCAACGGTTAAAGAAGAACAAAAAAAAAAGCCCGAACAGCCTTTTTCTTTTCATACACACTGTGTGTTTTGGCTAATAGCCATTCATTAATAGTTCTGTATTTTGTCAATTAGACTGTCAGTTAACCTTCCCTTCCCAACCAATCCTTTACCATTACTGAGTTTTTGTTTCTTGTACGAAACTTCCACTCGCCGAAGTCTTGATCCCATTCGTTTCTGTTCCAGTCCAACATACTCAAATTTCTGCACTACAACATCATCACTATAGGGCTTCAGTTCTTGAATATGTTTGAAAATTTTTTAATCACCGTCACCAAGGTAATCCACATATCGCGCTTCATCACACTCAACAGAAAGTCGAAATACACTAGCAACACCAGCCACTTCCATTCCTCCATTACAGCCACTGTCGTTAGATGTGGAATTATTTTCATGTGTACCTTTATTTTTTGTGGAGACGTACAATATTTAGATATTACTGTTACATCCAAAACTTTCCCTGTACGTATACTGCTGGCAAATACTACACCCTGAAGAGGTGTGTGTCCCCGTTTATGCCACGTACCATCGAATGCAGCAGTCAAGTCGCTATTACCACTGCTTTCTATTACTGCCTCTTCCAGAGCTTTCTTAGTAGATTCTATTCAGACATCATCTACTTTAGACCCTATAAATCTATTATAGTTTGTAAACTTGGTTGGGGGATTTGGGAAATTCATGTCACAGAAAACTGCACCTGCAGCAGCACCCTTACCAACTGTAGGCAAGGCATAAACAAATCTAATGTTGTGTTTATATATTTTGCTACCATTTTCTTCATTTGGAGTTACTGCAACACTGTTCCAAATGGTGGTCATGTATGAACATTTACCACACTTCAGTTTCACTTGTCTGGCAGGTCCTACATGATTTTTTTGTAGAGTGTTCCAGACTGACTTCACTACACTGAATACATCTTACACAGCTTGCAAATATCCCGTTGAGAACTGACATATCAAATATGTATTTCACTTACACCCGATTCGCCCATAAAACATTCATATTTTTCACTAACTGAACCAAGTTCCCTCTGCGTAGTTCTTTCTTTCTCACTTTCACTGCAATGGGCAGGTGTATCAGAAAAGTTAGGTTCACACACTTGGTTATCGTCTTTATTGTTTATGTTTTCCAACATTTATCGTTTTCTTTAAAGCCTTCACAGGATTCCTATTCACTTTACGTTTATTCATGATTATCCTTCAATGAAACGGAGACTTCAATGAACAAAATTCACTACGAATGTTTTCAGGATGACAAATAAAGTAAATAAACACGAAACACACGACAATTGAGTGAGCGATATATATCGAACTATCAAAGGTTAGCAATAACACTCATTTTGTAACACTTATTTTCTCTCACGTCATCAAAATGTACAGGATGAGCATGTAGATCCATGAGTACATTGTTTGACAGCAGTTTAACAGTGCCACAGTGGGTCACACCCATGCAGAACACATTTCAAAAATATTTTCAAAATAGTTGTAATCTTCTGTACTAAATAAATTATATATCTATAGAAAGGAGAAAGTCTGTAGAATTTTAAAATACAAAAAAGTAAAAACTGAACATTTCATGATTTTGAACCTTTCTGGAGTTTAAAATGTTCAGCATACTCTTCCTATTTCAATTATTTTTAGAAATTTCGAAAACTGAGGACAAAATATAAGAAATCGGGGACATTTGTTGTCGTCAATCAGTTTTATAGGAACTGAGGGCAATGTATGAAAACTGAGAACTGTCGCAGAAAATGAGAACGTCTGGTCACCTTAGTTTAATGATTAAAAGTAGATTAAAAGTATAATAAGAGATTTGCGTCGTTGTGTCGTTGGATATTGCTAATTGGGGGCGGGAGGGGGAGGGGGAATGTCGGGGAGACCGATGGTAGTAGAAAGACGGGGCGTTTTTCAATTCACGCCTAGGGCGGCAAAACACCAAGCAACGGCCCTTCCTCAGAGACGATTTACGCGTGTCGCAACATTGCTGACGACCCATCCTAGACTCTGATGACCTCAGCATTCCGAATTCTTGGGTAGTCTCGGATATCCTAAGATACGAGTGGCGTTCAGTAAGTAATGCAACACTTTTTAATGGCAGGTTGGTTTTATTCAGGATTCCAATACACTATATTACTCCCTAGTCTTCTGGTTACCAAATCCTGTTTTTCAAGATAATTTCCGTTCGCTGAAACAGCCTTACGCCACCTTACTGCGAGGGCTTGTATGCTCGCATGGTAGCACTCTACTGGTCGACTTCAGAGCCGCTGTCTTGGTACATCAGTATCCTCCCCATCATTGACGTACTGCATCCCGTGGAGTGCATACTTCGTTGGGCCAGACAGGTAGAAGTCGGCAGTTGCAAGATCCGGGCATAGGATGGATGAGAAAGAACAATGCAGTGGAGTTTTCTGAACTCCTCTCGGGTTTGCAGACTTGCTTGAGGCCTTGCTTTGTCATGGATAAGGAAAAGTTCTTTTGCACTTTTGTCGCGACGAACACACTGAAGTCGTTTCCTCAATTTCCTGAGGGTAGCACAATACACTTCAGTGTTGATCGTTGAGCCATGAGGGAGCACATGAAACAGAATAATCTCTTCCGACTCCGAAAAGACCTTCGTTCATGGCTTTACCAGCTCAGAGACCGACTTTGGACTTTTACATCGGGGGGAGGGGGGGGGGGGTGACGCCGCTCCATGGATTCCTGTTTCGTTTCCGGTACGAAGTGAGGAACCCTCGTTTCATTGACTGTGACGGACGATGTTAAAAAAAAGTAACAATCAGCCTCGTAACGCGCAAACAATTCCACACAGATGATACTTTGCTGCTCTTTATGGTCTTCTGTTAGGCTGTCAGGAACCCAGCGAGCAATCACCAAGAGAGCTCAAGTCTTTGGTGTTTCAAGAGGAACCATATTGAAGATTTATATCGCATACGGGGAAAGTGGAGAAACATCATCCGTTAAGTCAAAATGTGGACGGAAGGACGAAAGGGTGTGTTCATTAATCGCCATGGACGGTCGTTGAAGACGACTGCAACGAAACATAAAAGGACGACAGCTATAAAGGACACTGCAGTGCTGACTGTCAGACTCGTGAGTCTTGTCAGCTCCAGAAGCAGTCAACTGTAGGGTTAGCTGGAATTCCAAAATCACTAATCAGTGATGCAAATGATAGTAACAGGAAAACGTTGCGTCGAAGCCATTAAGTCCTAGACTATGGATCAATGGAACGGTGTTATTTTGTCGGATGAGTCTCGTTTAGCGCTGTTTCCAACTTCTGTGCTACACTACTGGCCATTAAAATTGCTACACCACGAAGACGACGTGCTACAGACGCGAAATTTAACCGACAGGAAGAACATGCTGTGATATGCAAATGATTCGATTTGCACAGCATTCACACAAGGTCGGCGCCGGTGGCGACACCTACAACGTGCAAACATGAGGAAAGTTTCCGACCGATTTCTCATACACAAACAGCAGTTGACTGGCGTTGCCTGGTGAAACGTTGTTGTGATGCCTCGTGTAAGGAGGAGAAATGCTTACCATCACGTTTCCGACTTTAATAAAGGTCGAATTGTAGCCTATTGCGAATGCAGTTTATCGTATCGCGACATTGCTGCTCGCGTTGGTCGAGATCCAATGACTGTTAGCAGAATATGAAATCGGTGGGATCAGGAGGGTAATACGAAACGCCGTGCTGGATCCCAACGGCCTCGTATCACTAGCAGTCGAGATGGCAGGCATCTTATCCGCATGGCTGTAACGGATCGTGCAGCCACGTCTCGATCCCTGAGTCAACAGATGGGGACGTTTGCAAGACAACAACCATCTGAACGAACAATTCGACGACGTTTACAGCAGCATGCACTATCAGCTCGGAGGCCATGGCTGCGATTACCCTTGACGCTGCATCACAGACAGGAGTGCCTGCGATGGTGTACTCAACGACGAACATGGGTGCACGAATGGCAAAACGTCATTTTTTTCGGATGAATCCAGGTTCTGTTTACAGCATCATGATGGCCGCATCCGTGTTTGGCGACATCGCGGTGAACGCACATTGGAAGCGTGTATTCGTCGTCGCCATACTGGCATATCACCCGGCGTGATGGTATGGGGTGCCATTGGTTACACGTCTCGGTCACCTCTTGTCCGCATTGACGGCACTTTGAACAGTGGACGTTACATTTCAGATGTGTTACGACCCGTGGCTCTACCCTTCATCCGATCCCTGCGAAACCCTACATTTCAGCAGGATAATGCACGACCGCATGTTGCAGGTCTTGTACGGGCCTTTCCGGATACAGAAAATGTTCGACTGCTGCCCTGGCCAGCACATTCTCCAGATCTCTCACCAATTAAAAACGTCAGGTCAATGATGGCCGAGAAACTGGCTCGTCACAATACGCCAGTCACTATTCTTGATGAACTGTTGAAGCTGCATGGGCAGCTGTACCTGTACACGCCATTCAAACTCTGTTTGACTCAATGCCCAGGCGTATCAAGGCCGTTATTATGCCAGTGGTGGTTGTTCTGGATACTGATTTCTCAGAATCTATGCACCCAAATTGCGTGAAAATGTAAACACTTGTTAGTTCTAGTATAATATATTTGTCCAATGAATACCCGTTTATCATCTGCATTTCTTCTTGGTGTAGCAACTTTATTGGTCAGTAGTATAGTTTACATTCCAAGAGTGAAACATGGCGAGGATTCGGTAACGATTTTTGCAGCCATGTTGTGGTATTTCCTGGGCCTCATGGTTACCCTGTAAGCTCGGATTACTGCTAAGGATTACATGGCCATTTTGTCTGATCAGGTCCATCCTATGGTACAGTGTTTGTTCCTCAATGGTGACGCTGAGTCCCAAGACGACAGGGCCCCCGTTCACTCAGCTCGCGTCTCCAGGACTGATTTTACAAGCATGGGGATGAATTATCGCATTTCCCTTGCCGCCACAGACGCCAGATCTCAATTCAGCTTTTGGGGTCTACTTTGGAGTTAGGGTATGTGATTGCTATCCATCTGTACCGTCATTACCTGAACTTGCCGCTATTTTGCAGGCATAACGATATAAAATTACATTGCAAAACTGTACAGAACCAGTTTTTATCCATTCCGAGATGACTGGAAGCCGTCTTGAATTCCAGCGGGTTTCCTAAGCCGTGTTAGGCAGGGTAATGTGTTGTGTTTGTGATGCGATGTCGGTATCTGTAACTTCTTAATTCATATTTTCGTCAGTGCTGCAAATCATATTTTTATCGTAGACTAATTTCAACCAATTTCGTTCATTGTCAAACCATTACCTATATTAGAAGGTACATTGTACCTTCTATTACAGGTAATGGTTTGAGAGTCAACGAAAATGTTCGAAACTAGTCACTAATAAAAATACATATTATCTGGAACTCTGATGGACACATAAATTAACAAATTCCAGAAAACATTGCTATTAGATTAGATTCAGTTCTCGTTCCATAGACCCAAAAATGAGATGATTTTCGTGGCTGTGGAACATGTTAGAAAGTATAACATAAAAATTATAGATCATTTGAATATAATACTCACTTCTCGGATCTTTTGCCAGAAGTTTGTCAAGATATGTGAATACATTAATGTAAACTGGAACTGCTAATTTTACATAATTATACACTGTCAGAATGAAACAGAGTTATTCACTTCTAATAAATTTGTCATAGACATAATACCTAAGCTTGACTGTTGTAACCACGTTCTGTCCAAATTGAAATCTAACAGACATTTTTACTTAAGCTGGTGTAACAGCCCTCTTAAGATATTCATCTATAGAATAGAAGGAGTAATATACCAAAAAGTGTTTCAAACTCTGTGTAAACTGTACTTTATTTGAAATAAAACTTTTGATGACTGCCCGCAATTTATTGAAAATGTGTGTTCCTGAATATCGGACCCCTTTCTGGACCAAGGTAATTTTACATTTTTATGTAAATTGTTCTTATTTCTAGCATTCATCCTATGTATCCAGCAATTTGTTATCTAATGAATTAAATACATTCTCTCTGTACATGTAAATAGCCTTCCCTCTATCAGAACCCTTAAAGAACACAAACTGTGACTTGGACAGTACATATTTTGCAATCAGACCCTTAAGCAGATACTTGAACACGACCTTTTCAAATATTTTCGATGTTGTCTCCTTAGGCAACTTTTTGTAAAGAGGTTTAACTTAAGCATATGTCGGCCAGTCTCAAAGTATTCCACTGATAAGAGATTGATTATACAAATAAATTAAGGTAGAACTGAACTCACATGAACACTCTTTGATTAACTTTGTTGATATGTCAGCATAACCACTAATTGATTTTAAGGAATTTATGATAGGTGCTACCTCTTTGAGAGAAACGAACGCCACTTCCATTTCACTGAAGTTATTTGTAGAGACAGATGTCAGATATTCGACTACACTGTTTACTGCATCTGATAACCCCAAGTTGTCAGTACAGGTAACAAAGTATTTGTTTAAAAGGTTTACAACACTACATTCACTTGTTACCAATTTCTTAATTACTTCTAGAGATATCTGTTCCTCTTCCTTTCTCGACCCACCTGTCTCTGTCTTCACTATATAGCATATAGTTTTTTTTGTTGTTGCCTGATATAATCATCTTTTCCTCATAATAAAGCTGCTTAGATTTCTGGATTATTTGCTTCAATATTTTGCTGTATTCTTTGTAATGTATTACAGTGCTAACATCAGACAGTAGATACAGTTTCCTTTTTGTCCCACATGATACCTTTATAACTTGTGTAACCCACGGTTTATTTTTAGATTCTGTTTGATTTGAGTTACCTACAGGGAAAACAATTTTCAAATGAGGAAGTAACTTTATTAATGAATCATTTTTATTTTAGATTTTTGCGTCAGAAGTATCGTAAACATCTATTCAGTTCATTTCTTTGAACAATCTCAAAAAATTATCTGTTTCTGACTGGATTTTACCCTGCTGTACCCAGATTTAACAGATTTTGCATCCTGACAAGTTTCAGTGTGATGGTCTGGATAGATGTCTGACTACTACACATTACAACCCTCTTCAACTGTCGGCGATCTCAGTCAACAGACGAGTTCGGCCTGTACGTTTTCGTGCTGTACGTGTCCCTTCACGTTTCCATTTCACTATCACATCCGAAACAGTGGACCTAGGGATGTTTAGGAGTGTGGAAATATCGCGTACAGACGTACGACACATGTGACACCCAATCACCTGATCACGTTCTAACTCCGTGAGTTCCGCAGAGCGCCCCATTCTGCTCTCTCACGATGTATAATGACTACTGAGGTCGCTGATATGGAGTACCTGGCTGTAGGTGGCAGCACAATGCACCTAACATGGCTCTGAGGACTATGGGACGTAACATCTGAGGTCATCAGTCCCCTAGACTTAGAACTACTTAAACCTAACTAACCTAAGGACATCACACACATCCATGCTTGAGGCAGGATTCGAACCTGCGAGCGTAGCGGTCTCGCGGTTCTAGACTGACGCGCCTAGAACCGCTCGGCCACTACGGCCGGTGCACCTAATATGAAAAACGTATATTTTTGGGGGTGTCCGGATACTTCTGATCTCATAGTGTAACTCTATATTTTGCAGACTGTAACCACATACACCAGTAATAGTGAACCTGGTCGCTACCACCTATTAGTGGCGTTCCAGCTGTCAAAGCGATCGGTAGATGGTAGGGTTTTTAAAAGCATTGTCATTAGATTTTTACAAAATTTAAACGTACTGTATCTGGTAAATAATTACTGTTACATGCTTTAGCTTGCTGTAAATCTGTATTACAAATTTTATAATGTATAGTTGTTTCTCTACGTCACAGATCATCATTAGAGTGGAACCGGCAGAGGTACAAAAATGGATGTTAGGTACAAAAGGTTGAATACTCCTGAAATATTCCACTGAACGTACCTACAAAACTATATCATTGTGCGACAAATAGTTCAGGAGATAAGACATCATAACTATTGAGATGCGTGAAAAACTCGCTTTTCTTAAAACGAAGTGCAGATTGCCTAGGCTGTACTCATACGGTGTTTGACAAAGAGTTTTAGACACGGGAGTTCGATTGAACAAAGAATCGGGGGTGGGAATTACTGGTAGGATAATTTTGAAGACCTAAAATATTCCGACACAGACTAGGAGTTTGCCATTAGAAACGCCTTCCACGTGGGTTTGAAGCATGCCGTTTATCTCAAACACCCCTCAGCTCTATGGGAAGCCTTTCCAAATTGTTCGTCACAGAATGATGCCGTGCTCGACATTAGTTAAGATGCGCTCAGCACGTAAAAATTGACCGCCTATCTTTTATTGAGCGTAAGAATACGCAGCTCCTTAAATAGAAGCTTACATGAGTTTGTTGAATTAGCACCACGTATGGTAGCCGTTAATTATTAACTTCCTACATAGTAGATGTAATTGTGAACATGACTTGAGCTATACACTAAGTTGACAAATGCCATGGGATACCTCCTAACATTGTGTCGGACCTCCTTTTTCCCGGCCTAGTGTAGCAACTTGGTGTAGCGTGGAGTCCACAAGTTGTTGGAAGTCCCGTGCAGAACTATGAAACCATCCTGCCTATATAACCGACCATAATTGCTAACGTGCTGCCGGTGCAGGATATTGTGCGCGAACTGACCTCTCTATTATATCCCACAAATGTTCGATGATCCTCCTGTGCCGGCCGGCGTGGCCGTGCGGTTCTAGGCGCTACAGTCTGCAGCCGAACGACCGCTCCGGTCGCAGGTTCCAATCCTGCTTCGGGCATGTATGTGTGTAATGTCCTTAGGTTAGCTCGGTTTAATTAGTTCTACGTTCTAGGCGACTGATGACCTCAGAAGTTAAGTCGCATAGTGCTCAGAGCCATTTGAACCATTTTTGATCCTCCTGTCGTCTGCTACGGTCGCAGGTTCGAATCCTGCCTGGGTATGGATGTGTGTGATGTCCTTCGGTTAGTTAGGTTTAAGTAGTTCTAAGTTCTAGGGGACTGATGACCACAGCAGTTGAGTCCCATAGTGCTCAGAGCCATTTGAACCATTTTTTTTTTATCCTCCTGTCGAGCGATCTGGGTGGCCAAATCATTTGCTCGAATTGTCCTGAATTTCCTTCAAATCAAAAGTGTGTAATTGTGGTTCACTGTCATCCATAAAAATTTCATCGTTGTTTGGGAATATGAAGACCATGAATGGCTGGAAATTGTCTCCAGGTAGCCGAACATAGCCATTTCCTTCCAATGTTCGGTTGAATTAGACCAGAGGACCCAGTCTATTCCGTGCAAGCACTCCCACACCATTATGGAGCCAGCACCAGCTCGTACAGTACCTTGTTGACATCTTGGGTCCATGGCTTCCTGGGGTCTGCGCCACGCTCGAACCTTACCATCAGCTCTTACCAACTGCAATCTGGTCTCATATGGCCAAGTCACGGGTTTTCAGCTTTCTATGGTCAAACCGACATGATCACGAGCCCAGGATGGGCGCTACCGGCGATGAGCTATTAGCATTGGCACTCGAAGCATTGTCCTAATAGGTGCGTTGGTAGTACGTCCTACATTGATTACTGCAGTTTTTTCACGCAGTATGGCTTGTTTGTTAGCACTAACAACAGTAAGTAAACGCCGCTGCCCTCGGTCGTTAAATGAAGGCCGTCGGCCACTACGTTATCCGTTGTGAAAAGTAATTCCTGACATTTGGTATTCTCGGAACGCTCTTGACACTGTGGAAATCGGAATATTGAATTCCCTAACGATTTCCGAAACGT
The DNA here is from genome assembly GCF_023897955.1 of Schistocerca gregaria. NCBI lineage: Eukaryota > Metazoa > Arthropoda > Insecta > Orthoptera > Acrididae > Schistocerca > Schistocerca gregaria. The sequence continues at coordinate 76,732,132 of NC_064931.1, forward strand.
AATGTCCCATGTGTCTAGCTGCAACTACCATTCCGCGTTCAAAGTCTGTTATTATTTCCCGTCGGACACCTTTTTACATGCATTACTTGAGTACAAATGACAGCTCCACCAATGCACTGCCCTTTTATACCTAGTGTATGGGATACTACCGCCACGTGTATACGTGCATATCGCTATCCCATCAGTTTTACCACCTCAGTGTATAGCTAGGCTTTAGTGAGTTATTATGCAGCCAGTGTAAATGAAGTTTCTTCACAAAATAGGAGCAGAAGAGAAGAGCTTACTCTGCAGCACTGATCTGAAACCATGTGCGCACAAAGTGTGCAATAAAGCGAATAGCGAGCGTCCGGGGAGAAGCGAACCGCTATCTGAAATCGTTACCGCGCTCCACGGCTCCCACCCCGTGATTGCAGTATAGAGCGTACCAGGGAACAAAGGCGCTAACGGTGTTGTTCCAAATATTACACTTAACTTCGACCGGCTGATAAAAATAAGAAATTTTACTAGAACATTACCTCTCCAGCGGCGTTTGTTCGAATCACCCAGAATCCATTTTATTAAATAACATCATATCCTCATTATTTAATGACGTTAAGAAACCAGCTCCTATGCAGAAAACAGTCGCGACTGCTGATGCATGTAGGTTCCAGGATCTGTCCCCGGTAATCATCCAACTTTGTTTTCCAATTATTGCAGCACTCCAAGGCCAAATATGACACAGCACGGTACGAGGGCAACGAGTAACTTTTTTTTAGCCTAACATCGAGAGACTGAGTTTTTAGATAAAACATACTTAAGTTTCCACATAGTCCCCATTTTGATATCAAATTGATATGCAAATTAATTAATTTGATCAATTAATTCCCACCCCCTCGCGACCGCACCCATCCCCACCTTCACCCTCAGATGACGTCATATGTTTTTCTCAGTCTGCACGATTTTCAGCAGTCGGATTACATTCACCACGTAGCTCAAATGGGAATCCGTGGAAGGAAGACGATGTTCTTTTTGAGGAACACTGTTGAGAACCAACATTGGAAGCTGACTGCAGAGGGAGTCTACAGCCCACAACATACATTTTGCGAAATGACTGCACTATTAAAAACACCACCATAATGGCTATGTTGCCGTCACACTGCATAGAAAGTGGTCTTGAGTCTACCGGCATACACGAGTCGCTGATAGCGCTACGCTTTCTCTTAGAAAGGCTGTCAACGATTTGCAGTCAAGTATATCCATTCAACCACAAACTTGCGTTGGATTCTGTAGGGGCATCTTTTAATTAAACATATCCATGCCACTCTCATATCGCGAAACGAGTCACATTTTTGAACCTATCTGCTAAGGATCCCATACAGCAAAAACTCCAGCGTAGATTTTTTTAGACAGTCCCTCTGCATCTTGTAACTGCTCCTCAGTCTCTGCCCTGCCCCCTGCAGCTTCGTCCATGTGATCGTCCCTATTTAAATTGAACCTAAACAGAAGTCAGAGAGCGCTGTATCTAAGACCTTCTGCATCCCGTGGAGAAACAGGACGAGCTGAGTTAATGCGACAGGACTGCGTTTTGACCACTCGGTGGAAATGGGAACGTGTTAGCTTAGCTACGCCAACCGTGTACAGTGTGAAAGGCCAGCACCAAAGGAAGCTTTCCCCTCAACACGAGGTAGTAGAAAAGATAGTACGAGCAGTTACGGTGGTTTCTCTTGTTGGGAAAATCAGGAAGACTCCACATCATATAGAGCATGGAAGATGGACAAGGATTTTGATACTGCATTGCGGTATATCTCCAAACTACACACAGGGACTGTAGTGTGAAGGAGATATGCGTCTCTCAGGGTGCATTCATGTCTGTTACCCAACCATTCTCTGCCACCTCAGTATTTTGTACCATCGAACAGAGAAAAACAACGAACTACAAAAACTCCGATAACATCATCAACAGAATTTGATGTTACTGTGTATATCTTCTGTTATACCGAAAACAGATACAGTCTGCATACCGGCACTGACCATATGTTGCGATCCTATTAAATATACAGGTATTGGTTCAATGGAGCAGGTGGCTCGTGATCGAAGTCGCTTCCACAAACCAGTGTAAAGTTTCGTCACCTGTAATGTAGGCTCGTCGGTGTAGCCGAGCGGCTCTAGGCGCTTTAGTCTACGTTCTAGGGGTCTGATGACCTCAGATGTTAAGTCCCATAGTGCTCAGAGCCATTTTAACCATTTTTTGTAATGTAGGAGAACCATATCAATCGCAAGAGAGGGTCCATGTGTTGTTGTTTGATACGTTTTTTTTCTGTTGTAACACATCCAAGTAGTGCATAAATATAGCTAGCTACATGCACATTCATCATTTTGTTTTTTCCATCACAACTTCGAGGTCTGTGCAGATGCTAAACCGACAATAACACATCTCGATCCATTGGCTCTTATAGAAAACAGAATATCGCATGGTGTGAATTATGCTGCTATTGCTTCAACAATACACACAGGATGATTGAAATAAAAGACAGAATCGGTGTTCCTTATTAACAAAAAAAAAAAAAATGCAGAAGACACCACGACATATGGAAACTGGTAGAGTTCTGTGGCATTGTGGGGAGTTTCCAAAGAGCTGTCTGAGGGTGACTGATGATCTCTGCATGTAAAGCCATCTTTCACAGTGACGTGGTAGCAGATGTCCAGATTCCCCGTTTCGATTGATCCGTCATATTGCAGTCACGTGCGCAATCACTGCTTCGGTGCTGGCCATCCTCGGAGGGTATTGAGGCCACTAAGATCCTCTCTCCATCTGAAACAAGCGATGTCAGTCAATAATCAAGTGGTAATCAACAGCGTACCGTTGGATGGATGGAATGGAAAAGACGATGTCGACTTACTATAATAAACACCACAGTTGATAATGTGACCAATTTCCCCAATTTTAGATGTTTTTCCGTAATTTCAACACCGACCAATGAGGCACCAGCATGCTTCGCTGTTTCTGTATCATCGCTAAGTCAATACTACTACACTACTACCGGCCGCAGTGGCAGAGCGGTTCTAGGCGCTTCAGTCTGGAACCGCGCGACCGCTACGGTCGCAGGTCCAAATCCTGCCTCGGGCATGGATGTGTGGGATGTCCTTAGGTTAGTTAGGTATAAGTAGTTCTGAATTCTAGGGGACTGATGACCTCAGATGTTAAGTCACATAGTGGTCAGAGCCATTTGAACCATTTGAACTCCACTACTTTGCGAGTACCATATGCAAGATTGCAAATGTAGATAGATGACTGTGCAGTACGTCCATTCATTGTTAATTCTCGAACATATATATACCGAAGTATACCAGACAGCATCCTATACTGATATACATATTTCTAGTACTTCGATCATAATGCCTTATTTACGATTGCGATTGCCCATCTTTCCCAATGCGAATGAGAGTCACAGAGCATTCTCGCATTCTTAGGATGAAGTTGGGGATTGCGAGAACTCTCCTCTTTGTCTTTGACCAACTCTCCCTGAAACTATGTCACCAATTTAATTTGCAGCTGACCGCATGCACTACACTCCACGTCTCGTGAAGGAACAGAACGAAACGAGTGCGTAACTGCCGTTCAGCGAAGATTGTTCCGCATTAATCTTACTCTAGCGCCCATTCAAGTGTACAAGATCTCTCCAGATGCGCGCATCTGTATAGTAGACTTCTTAGTGGCCAACTGTGCTGCATACTCAGCTTTATCAATGCGAACCTTGTCTATCCGTTCAAGTTTTCTGATGCTGTTTGCTCCAGGATTAATTCCCATATGCTGTAGCAGTTTCACCCTACCAATATTGCCATCATTAAAAGTAATAACAGCATCACTGATTCCCCCCTTTAGTGTCGTCTTTCTAACAAGTCGTCTTTCCGTGAATCCGGTCCCAGGTGACGGGCACGTGCACCTTCCGCCGACCACTGGCGACAACATCGATGTACTGTGGAGACCTCACGCCCCACGTGTTGAGCAATTCGGCGGTACGTCCACCCGGCCTCCCGCATGCCCACTATACGCCCTCGCTCAAAGTCCGTCAACTGCACATACGGTTCACGTCCACGCTGTCGCGGCATGCTACCAGTGTTAAAGACTGCGATGGAGCTCCGTATGCCACGGCAAACTGGCTGACACTGACGGCGGCGGTGCACAAATGTTGCGCAGCTAGCGCCATTCGACGGCCAACACCGCGGTTCCTGGTGTGTCCGCTGTGCTGTGCGTGTGATCATTGCTTGTACAGCCCTCTCGCAGTGTCCGGAGCAAGTATGGTGAGTCTGACACACCGGTGTCAATGTGTTCTTTTTTCCATTTCCAGGAGTGTATATAGGAGGTACATAACTTTTGCTCAGTCTAATATTTATTCTTCTTCGCTGCACAAAAAGTACAGTTTAGTCGACCTCATAGAAATTCCAAGGACGTTTCAAAAAGAGTTCGTTTACATGGAAGCGAATATCGACTGTGTAAGAGGATAGCCTGCAGCTAGAAATGTATTTCCAAATAGATTTTGGAGTGATTACACGACAAATCAGTAGCGATATGGGGGAATAGGTTTACGAAAACCTATGGTGGCCTAAGGGGAGTTAGAATGGAAATAAAATTTCACATTTTCGGATTCTTATCTCATTATAAAATTCGCAATTTTCCGAATAAAATGATACATATCACTTATAAACACACATAGGAAGTATTTTATTTTATTTTTTAATATAATCTACACCCGGTTGAAAATGTCAAAATTTTTACACGAATTACTTAAAGATCTAGCAAAATCGGTAATTTTTCATATAGAAGGCTGTGGATTGCTGTTTTAAAAAGGTAATGTCCAGGAGAGGATGGGCACCAGGTTGAGGAAGTCCAAAGTTTGAGAGACAAGAAACTTTCTGATGATAAACCATAAGAGGCAGGCTGACAAACAAAATGATTGATGGCCATTAAAAATAATACCGAGGACTTGCTGAGAATGGCAGTCATGGACTGTGTGGTTGATCCCGGCTGAGGTTCGAGTCCTCCCTCGGCTATGGGTGTGTGTGTTTGTCCTTAGGATAATTTAGGTTAAGGAGTGTGTAAGCTTAGGGGCTGATGACCTCAGCAGTTAAGTCTCATAAGATTTCACACACATCTGAACATTTTTTGCTCAAAAAGGAAGCAGGCAGTATGGGTTACCTTCTTCCACAGACTGTCAACTGATGAGAAACCAGTACACCACCTATGCCCTCCTGGACCTGATTCATGGTGCAATTACAGCAATGCCCAGTATTCAAACAGTTCATACAGCCATAAACCTTCCATCCCAGCAGCAGTCATGTATATCATAAAACCCATTTACAGATGTCTGGCAAATCCTGAATTACTGAAGAAGTGTCTGCGTGGTCAGACTCAAAATCCTGATGATTTATTCAATAAACTTATATGGACTCGCTTGCCAAAAGCTATTTTTGTTAGAAAGACGACACTAAAGGGGGGAATCAGTGATGCTGTTATTACTTTTAATGATGGCAATATTGGTAGGGTGAAACTGCTACAGCATATGGGAATTAATCCTGGAGCAAACAGCATCAGAAAACTTGAACGGATAGACAAGGTTCGCATTGATAAAGCTGAGTATGCAGCACAGTTGGCCACTAAGAAGTCCAGAAAGAAGAAAAAACTTGGAAAAAGATCAAGAGGATGATATACGGTAAGGTGTAGGGTGCTTCTGAATGACTAAACATAAAAAAAATTAAGTATATATTAAGTGAGTTACAGTCTTTTGAAACTTTAGAAGCCGTTTCTGAAAATTTACATTTTCTGTTGCATTATTTCCAAAATCTCAGAAACCACTTAGAGTAGAGTATTCAAATTTTCAGGGAGTTATAACATACATATCTTGAGTCTACTGAACTAAAAGAAGAACATTATGTTACATATGTTTAATATTGTTTAGGATAACGTATAACGTACAAAAAAGTACATAAAATTTTAACTGTGTAATTAAAAAATTGTATTTTCGAAAGCAGTGGCTGAAATGCAATTATTGTAGTTCAGTAGACTCACAACATACAGTTTAATGTCCTGTAAAAGTTTCATGTCAATGGCTATAGAGGTTCCAGAAATACAGGGAAGCCAAGTCACTAAATTTAACATTGTCGGGATAGGGCGTTCCAACTCTCCATAAATGATTACTAAACTTTGCGCCATCGTGCTGGAATAAATTCCAAACCTCTCCGCAGTGTCTCGTGAAATGAGAGCGTGTGAAACTGTTGATGGTGATCCGTCCTTCGGATGGGTAAGTTTAGCTCCATACCCCAGTTGGCTCTATTCGAGATGATATCTGCTACGTGTCGGCACCAAGTTTCACCTCTTCCCTCCTCTCATCACCGTGCAAAATAAACATAACACCATGCTCGAGAGACACACTAACGGCACAGCTCGCACACCACGGAGAAGCGGGCAATTGCGTTCAGGGGTAGGAAGGCGTTTCCGATGGAGCGGCTGAAAGTACGTCTCGGGGCCTCCCAGCCAACATTGCAACACAACTAGTAATTTCTTTGGTAAATGATCAACAAATTGCACAAAGCTTCGTGCTAATTAATTCACCCTTTAAAATGTATCACAACCTTTCTTTTAATAGTACATATAATCACCTACAATCACCGATCGTTCAACTAAATGTTGAAAACTTTGTCATTACTTTAATCTGAGATTGTAGCTTTGGGACGTCTTTGACATGAATCACCTGCAAGGTACGTTTGGCTACAGCTGTCCATTTCCTAACTCAACTGCTAGTAACTTTTAATGAATTGCCAATTTCGAGAAGCAGCACGAAGAAATCATGTTCTAGTGTATCCCCTGGAACGAAATATATGTAGGACTATTTCAAGAAGTTATATGAACAAAGCTACTCTGTGGTCATTTGAACATAACAACAACAAAAAGGCAACAGCCTCCTTGTTAACCACGCTGGCCAAGGCGAATTCTCCGTAAAGAAAGGATCGCACACATGGTTGTAGATTTTCAACTGCATGTTTTCCGCTGCCATGTGCTGCATTTTGTTGGTGTTTAAGGCATGATACTGCTCACATAGCAATGGTGGTCTGTCGCCGTGTCAGTGGTTACTGTGATCTTTAACGGAGATTTTTCGGGTGGAGGTATAGCATGGTATGTGGAAAGATTGCCACAGAGTAAGCATTGAGCGACGGACAGGCACGTTATTTTTATTTATTTATTTAACCCGATATGATTAGGGCCATCAGTCCTACTCTTAGATCGAACCAGGTTTTCACACATATAGTACCGTTTTTCACATCATAGTTTCCTAAGAAATACCAGTTTTAATATGACAAATACAGTCCTGGAAATTGAAATAAGAACACCGTGAATTCATTGTCCCAGGAAGGGGAAACTTTATTGACACATTCCTGGGGTCAGATACATCACATGATCACACTGACAGAACCACAGGCACATAGACACAGGCAACAGAGCATGCACAATGTCGGCACTAGTACAGTGTATATCCACCTTTCGCAGCAATGCAGGCTGCTATTCTCCCATGGAGACGATCGTAGAGATGCTGGATGTAGTCCTGTGGAACGGCTTGCCATGCCATTTCCACCTGGCGCCTCAGTTGGACCAGCGTTCGTGCTGGACGTGCAGACCGCGTGAGACGACGCTTCATCCAGTCCCAAACATACTCAATGGGGGACAGATCCGGAGATCTTGCTGGCCAGGGTAGTTGACTTACACCTTCTAGAGCACGTTGGGTGGCACGGGATACATGCGGACGTGCATTGTCCTGTAGGAACAGCAAGTTCCCTTGCCGGTCTAGGAATGGTAGAACGATGGGTTCGATGACGGTTTGGATGTACCGTGCAGTATTCAGTGACCCCTCGACGATCACCAGAGGTGTACGGCCAGTGTAGGAGATCGCTCCCCACACCATGATGCCGGGTGTTGGCCCTGTGTGCCTCGGTCGTATGCAGTCCTGATTGTGGCGCTCACTTGCACGGCGCCAAACACGCATACGACCATCATTGACACCAAGGCAGAAGCGACTCTCATCGCTGAAGACGACACGTCTCCATTCGTCCCTCCATTCACGCCTGTCGCGACACCACTGGAGGCGGGCTGCACGATGTTGGGGCGTGAGCGGAAGACGGCCTAACGGTGTGCGGGACCATAGCCCAGCTTCATAGAGACGGTTGCGAATGGTCCTCGCCGATACCCCAGGAGCAACAGCGTCCCTAATTTGCTGGGAAGTGGTGGTGCGGTCCCCTACGGCACTGCGTAGGATCCTACGGTCTTGGCGTGCATCCGTGAATCCGGTCCCAGGTGACGGGCACGTGCACCTTCCGCCGACCACTGGCGACAACATCGATGTACTGTGGAGACCTCACGCCCCACGTGTTGAGCAATTCGGCGGTACGTCCACCCGGCCTCCCGCATGCCCACTATACGCCCTCGCTCAAAGTCCGTCAACTGCACATACTGTTCACGTCCACGCTGTCGCGGCATGCTACCAGTGTTAAAGACTGCGATGGAGCTCCGTATGCCACGGCAAACTGGCTGACACTGACGGCGGCGGTGCACAAATGTTGCGCAGCTAGCGCCATTCGACGGTCAACACCGCGGTTCCTGGTGTGTCCGCTGTGCCGTGCGTGTGATCATTGCTTGTACAGCCCTCTCGCAGTGTGCGGAGCAAGTATGGTGGGTCTGACACACCGGTGTCAATGTGTTCTTTTTTCCATTTCCAGGAGTGTAGTATTAAAATGATATGAATGTCAGAAGTGGCGATGTGAATAAATAATACTGACAATAAACTAATAAAGTAAATGCTGGCATTACTGCAGCTGCTGCCACTGATAATAATAATAATAATAATAATAATAATAATAATCGCTGATATAAGAAGAATTTATAGGTGTACAAGAGAGTAATAATTAATTTTGCAGGGAATTTCAACTTCCACTCGCACCTTCTCCCCACCGACGCTGCGCACTCAGTCAGTCCGGAGGCTCACAGGGAGAGATAGGCAACGCGTATTGAAAAACAAGTTAGGAACCAGAGCATCAGTCATAAGTACTTTCTGTACAAGGTCAATTAGGTTGTGGTTCATTCGTTCAGTTACTTCGTGCCAAATCGCTAAAGGCATGTACTGTCTTAAAAAGGTGAACTACGCACTACAGAGAATCGTCATGTGGCTTCACATTTGTTCTATGACACAAGAAAGTTGTTTATCTCCGCCTGTTATGGGTACTTTGACAAGGAACAGTAATTACTTTGCGTTATAATATATTTTTTTTTGCATGCGTGCAGTCGAAACTCTTTATCACTGTCTGCTTGGACTCATTTTATACTTACAACTTTTGTGTCAATTACCGGTACATCCCCAGGAAGCTATCAGTTGCGCTCTTTCAGTGCAACAGTAAGTCTCTTGGTCAACTATATTATTTGCAAGATGGACAAATGGCTCTGAGCACTATGGGACTTTACATCTATGGTCATCAGTCCCCTAGAACTTAGAACCACTTAAACCTAACCAACCTAAGGACATCACACAACACCCAGTCATCACGAGGCAGAGAAAATCCCTGACCCCACCGGGAATCGAATCCGGGAACCCGGGCGCGGGAAGCGAGAACGCTACCGCACGACCACGAGCTGCGGCGAGATGGAGATATAATTTTGTTATATGAAATAAAAGAAAAAAAGAAAGTAATGGGAAAATATATACATTTCAGATGCATTAAGTAGTGTATGATCTACGAAATTAAGTACATCGTTCGATACAGACAGTGCCACAACACAAGTAGGTGATGCATGCTCTCGCACGCGTCTTCATTACGTACAGAAATAAGTCTGTTTATTTTGAATGTTCCAACACAGAGGCAATTTTTTTCATTTTAAGAACATATCGATGAGTCGTACGAGACAGAGCAAGCCCTGATACTAGCAAAAGTTACATCTCTTGCTTTATTTAAATCTGAACAATACGATAGAAAGTATAGACCTTACTAGGAGGATTTTAGCTGAGAAAAACTACCGAATCTAATTTCGAGGGGCTCAGTATCTCTGTTGAAGCTTATTTCTTTGTTTTTTAGCCGATAGCTATTGTTGTTATAGCTTTATAAATCGCCAGCTATAATTTGTTGCGTTTTCTTTTTATACAGATCCGAAAAACGCGGAGGAAGCGTCGTTAAAACTCAAAGTGTTCATCAAGCGCTGGCCAGATCAAAATACACATGCTTAGAGCCGGCCGCGGTGGCCAAGCGGTTCTAGGCGCTTCAATCCGCAGGTTCGAAACCTGCCTCGGGCAAGGATGTGTGTGATGTCCTTAGGTTAGTTAGGTTTAAGTAGTTCTAAGTTCTAGGGGACTGATGACCTTAGATGTTCAGTCCCATAGTGCTCAGAGCCTTTTGAACCATTTGAACACATGCTTAGAAAAAACGAAACACCTTGTACGACTAGAGGTAGGACGTGCATATTCACAGAAGATGTACGTTAGTATGTTCTGAAAAAATGATTAGCATTTCAGTCACGTCGGTTCAGCATGTGTCCTGTTGCGTAGTAGGCACAGGATCCGCCATGGGCCCTGATAACTTGGGCCATGCGTGATGGCATCGGCCCTTACGAGGCGTCAATGTCAGCCTGTGGTACAGCCATCCATGCTGCATTCACCTGGTTCCAAAGTTTATCTGTGGTGGTTGGTATTGCGTCACAACGCTGCACCCTTCGTTTCGCCAGATGCCACACATTTTCGATTGGCCACAAGTGTCATGATGTGGCGGGCCGGGGCAAAAGGCTGACATCTTGTGACACCAATAAGGCACGTTTCTTACAGCAACATATAGTCGTGTATTGTCTTGCTCAAAAATGGCGTCTGGGGTGATGTGAAGAAAAGGTATGCTACAATTCGAAGGATGTCCTTCACGTAGATCACACCGCTCATAGTGTCCTGGACACACACCAGCTGTGATTTGTGATTGTACCCAATAGCACTCCACACCATAACGCCTCGAGTCCGCGCTGTATCTCTTATGTGAACGCAGTCACTGTGATTGCCGCTCCCCCTGCCTGCGGCAAACCAAAATGCGGCCATCATTTCCAGAGAAACAGAACCTGGATTCGTCCGGAAATACTATATGATGCTATTCCTGTTCCCAGTGACGTCTTTCCATTCACCACTGCCACCTAGCATGTTGCTGCATATTCGCCAAAGGTAGGCAGAAAAATGGACGACGCACACATAACTCCTGTCGTAATAAATGGCGACGGACTGTCACCTCTGAAAGTGAACGATGTTTTACGCTGTTCGACTGTTGCGCCAGAGACGAGGAGGACGCAGATCTGTCCTGCAATGCCATTCGGGTGAGGGATGGTCTGCCTGGTGCGATCTGACTCATCTCGTCATGTTCTACGGCCTTCCGTGAACCATTCTGCGCACACCCGTCGCACTGCCGAAACACTTCGTCCCATACGAGCAGCAGTTTCCTGGATGGATGCATCACATTCTCTAATGCCGATAATGCGCCCTCTTTCAAACTCTCTGATTTGACGGTACGGTTCGTGCATACGTCTGCGATGCATCCTGCACGTCTGCCCAAGTCAAACTTATCCATTACCTTCGGTTTATAGCGACAACAAGAGCCGTAGGCACATTTTACCGGTAGATGGTGTTGCGCCGCGATATCGATGCTGACAATGAACCCGGGGCCGACATGTTTCAAATGCTAATCATTTCTGCAGAATATACTAACGTACATTTCATGTGAATATGAACGTCCCATCTCTAGTCGTTTCAGGTGTTCTGTTTTTTTCTGAACATGAGTGTACGTAACAAGTAAATAAAATATGGCAACGAATCACCTGGCCCAACGGCTACCCGTCAAGCATACAATAATTTCCACAATAACATCCTGGCGAATTATTTATCAGAAAATCGTAGAACGTTCTGTCAGGTGTAAAATCATTGAAGAGATGCAAATCTTCCGTAAAACCTCAGTGGTGTTGAAACTGAGGACAAGAGAAATGAATCTCAAATATTAAATTCCGCACTTATAAATGCAGGCTATTCAGTAATGAGAATATTAAGACACCGATTTTTCAGCACCACAGTGACATAAGTTTCAGAAGTCACATAAATGAGAGAGATTGAAATAACCATCCACGGCATTAAAAAAAACCATTAAAATTCCAAGAAGCGAACGAGAAAGTGGTCGCTGACTGAACTCCTATAAGTTTTTAACAGTGAATACACAGCGGAATTAGACATTTTCCTATATCATATTTACGGAGGATATATTGCACAGCTAACAGTCCCGGGAGACTAGAAATCAGCTAAGATTACTCCTCCCTACGAAAGAGTAAAACAACGAACCTACAGAATTTCAGACTAATGTTGTAACGTCTATAAGCTCAAACATGAAAAATAAATTTCTATCAAAGAATCGGCACGAATTCGGGAAAAATCGCTTGTATGAAACACAGTTTAAGGATTCGCTAGCACTATCTTGTTAATGGTTGATCAGGTCAACAGGTAGGTTTTCTCTTCGAAGATTTCCAAAATACGTTCGACACTATACCACATCGTCGATTAATAATCAAGATAAAATAGTACGCACAATTCCGACATACATGACACTGGCTCGATGATATTTTTGACTAATAGAATCCGTTATGTTACACTGGACGGCGAATATTCCACAGAAAGTCACACCCCAAGAAAGCGTATTAGGACCTCTAAGGTTTTCACTATAGATAAAACGTTAATCACGTATGATCAGTAGCACTATGAGAGTGTTTGCCGACGATGTCTGTATGAAAGTATGGTCGTTTTGTAAGGAAAAGTGGAAATGTATGGACAAAATTTCTACTCGGTTTAATGAACGGAATCTCTGTTTAGATGTGAATAAATGTAAGATAACGCCTGTAATAAAGAAAAGGAGACCGGCAGTATCTGATTACAAGATAAGTAATGAATATCTAGAGCACGGCACATCCTGTAAGTGTATGGGAGTAAAACTAAGAAGCGATTTAGTATTAGGGAATGCGAATGGACGGCTTCGATTTGTTGAAAAGTGCTACGCATCTGTAAGGGAAATAGCATATTAGGCGATAATACGACCAGTTTTAGTTTACTGTTCCAATTTTTGGCGCCCGAGAAATGTAAATGCAAATCTTCGTAGGAAAGGCGACATTGTTCTCGAAAAACTCTTCCGGATAAATTCAGTGATCCGGTAGTCGAGATAGACTGTATGAGAATTTTGCTGTGCGACTGCTACGGTCGCAGGTTCGAATCCTGCATCGGGCATGGATGTGTGTGATGTCCTTAGTAGTTAGGTTTAAGTAGTTCTAAGTTCTAGGGGACTGATGACCACAGCAGTCTAGTCCCATAGTGCTCAGAGCCATTTGAACAATTTTGCTGCCGTCGGCCTATACAACGTGTAAGGGCCAAGAGAATACGACAAGAGAGGTCACTCAATACGAGAATGGAACAGGATAAAAATTTACTATTATTGATAGGAAGTCCTCTCCGCTACGGGCTGCACAGTGGGTTGTGGAGTATACGGTACAACTGCGCCTGGTTCAACCCAGTTGCCTACAATTACACCCTTGCAGCAAAAACTGCATTTTAAGGAAGTGAAAAAAGGTGAGCCAAATGTTAAGAGCGCGAGAGGGAGAAGTCTGCTTCTCATTAGGGATGAGGGCAGGAGCACGGTTGAGCAAGTCGGACGGGGGGAACCCGGGCGCTACAAAAAGCCAGGTATCTCGTGGCTTACAAAGCTCGACAGCTGTTCACCCAACCGTCTCTGGGCCACAGGAGCGTCCTTATAGCGTCTCTACTAGCATCGGAACCAGGAGTTTCGTAAAGCGGCGTCCAGCCAAATAGGGTTTATGCTGTATTGTGTGCCAAAAAAGAAACAAGTATGTTCTCCTAACAGACAAGAGTTTGAAAGCAAATGCTTCGTCACAACGCTGTAGTAATGGTGTTAATTAGCACGAAGCATTTCGACTGTTTGCCCAAAGATAGCGTATATTAAGATACAAAGGAATTAAAGACATTAGCTGCCAGCAGGCATTGATTTAAATGAATGGTAAAAGTTGAAAATTTGTGCCGCACCGGGACTTGAACCCAGGTCTCCAGCTTACTCTTTCCTTTTATTTACATGATTATATGATTATAACAAATATGAATGACAGTTATAAGTGTTGCAAAAAATGTGATTCATAGAATAAACTGAAATAATTTTGTATATTACTTGTGCCGCTTCAGCGGCGAAAATCTTTCTTTAAAAAATGGTGCAAATGTAGCTTTATTACTAGGCAGTTGCGCTGACCACTACGCCATCCGGACACAGCAGTCACCGCGACTGCACGGACTACCCTAGCATATCTCCCGTTAGGCCCAAATTATCAACTTACACCACAGATCACTGCCCCTACTCATTAGTCCCATTACTCACGGCATCTCACCGATTCCCATAAAAGTTCGAGCTTGGTGTGCATCTGCACTGGAGCGATCATTGGCCGTCAGTGCTTTAATTACGTATATGTGGTGTCTGTTCGGACATGTCCGAAAGAACAGACACCACGTATATGTAGCGTATACTATTAAGTGGAGTTATTTTCCCATTAGTTAGAAATTATACTTACACAGAAGTTTGTACGGTTTACTCTCTCACCTTATTGTGTCCTTAATCACTTCCAAGAGGTCAGTATATGCAAGTAACTCATAAATATTCACGTAATATTTAAATTATATCTGCAGCTGCAAAAAAGTGTATGTGCAGGAGACCAATTCAAAGAAATTAAAGAATTATTCCAAACCAAGCAGGTTCGCCGTCTGTGATTGTTTACTGCGGTTTGTGTTACTGGAGGGAATAAGTGCGTAGTGTTGTTAGTGTCTGCAGTTCGAAGACTGGTTTGATGCAGCAGTCCGCACAAGTATGTTATGAGCGAGCCTATTCATCTCTGCAAAACTACTGTCACACACATATACACTTGTACCTGTAGTCGACCTTCGTCTTCCTCTACAATTTTTACCTCCCACACTTCCCTCCATAATCAAATTGTCAACCCCATGATGCCTCAGGACATAACCTGTCAACTGTTCCCCGTTTTTAATTACCCTGTTCCACAACTTCCTTTTCTCCACAATGTGGCTCGGAATCTCTCCATTAGTTACGCACCTACTACAGCACATTTCAAAAGCTTCAATTCCCTTCTTCGATGATTTTTTTTTGTCTTCCACTGTTCACTTCCGTAGAAGGAAATACTCCAAGTAAACACCCTCAGAAAATACGTTTATATTCGATGTTAACAAATTTCTCGTTTTCAGAAACTCATTTCTTGCTACTGCCGATCTGTCTTTTATATTCTCTCTGCTTCGGCCACCGTCATTTGATTTGGTGTTCAAATAGCAAAGCTCATCAAATTATATTGATGTCTGGTTTCCTACGTAATTCCCTCAGAATCGTCTTTTGAATTACATCACATTCCGTTACCCTTGTTTTACTTCTGTTTATATTCATATTATAGCCTTTCAGGACGCTATTCATTCCGTTTAACCGATCTTCCAGGTCCTTCGCCGGTCGGTGTGGCCGTGCAGTTCTAGGCGCTACAGTCTGGAACCGCGTGACCGCTACGGTCGCAGGTTCGAATCCTGCCTCGGGCATGGAAGTGTGTGATGTCCTTAGGTAAGTTAGGTTTAAGCAGTGCTAAGTTCTAGGAGACTGATGACCTCAGATGTTAAGTCCCATAGTGCTCAGAGCCATTTGAACCATTTGAACCAGGTCCTTCGCTGTCTATCAGAGAATTACAACGTCTTTGGTGAACCTTAAAAGCTTTTATTTCTACACCATGAATCTTAATTCCCTTCCCAAATTTCTGGTTGATTTCCTTTATTGTTTGATCAAGATGCAGATTCAGTATTATCGGAGATAGTCGTTAACTCTATCTCACACGCTTCTCAGCTATGGCCTCTCTTTCATTTCCTTCGATTCTTAAAATCGCAGTCTAGTTTCTCTACAACCTGTAGAGAACCTTTCGCTCCCCGTATTTTATCCCTATTACCTTCAGAATTTCAAATAGTGTATCGCCGTCAATAGTGCCAAAGGTCTTCTCTGAATCTACACATTCTACACTCCTGGAAATTGAAATAAGAAGACCGTGAATTCATTGTCCCAGGAAGGGGAAACTTTATTGACACATTCCTGGGGTCAGATACATCACATGATCACACTGACAGAACCACAGGCACATAGACACAGGCAACAGAGCATGCACAATGTCGGCACTAGTACAGTGTATATCCACCTTTCGCAGCAATGCAGGCTGCTATTCTCCCACGGAGACGATCGTAGAGATGCTGGATGTAGTCCTGTGGAACGGCTTGCCATGCCATTTCCACCTGGCGCCTCAGTTGGACCAGCGTTCGTGCTGGACGTGCAGACCGTGTGAGACGACGCTTCATCCAGTTCCACACATGCTCAATGGGGGACAGATCCGAAGATCTTGCTGGCCAGGGTAGTTGACTTACACCTTCTAGAGCACGTTGGATGGCACGGGATACATGCGGACGTGCATTGTCCTGTTGGAACAGCAAGTTCCCTTGCCGGTCTAGGAATGGTAGAACGATGGGTTCGATGACGGTTTGGATGTACCGTGCACTATTCAGTGTCACCAGAGGTGTACGGCCAGCTGAAGACGACACGTCTCCATTCGTCCCTCCATTCACGCCTGTCGCGACACCACTGGAGGCGGGCTGCACGATGTTGGGGCGTGAGCGGAAGACGGCCTAATGGTGTGCGGGACCGTAGCCCAGCTTCATGGAGACGGTTGCGAATGGTCCTCGCCGATACCCCAGGAGCAACAGTGTCCCTAATTTGCTGGGAAGTGGCGGTGCGGTCCCCTACGGCACTGCGTAGGATCCTACGGTCTTGGCGTGCATCTGTGCGTCGCTGCGGTCCGGTCCCAGGTCGACGGGCACGTGCACCTTCCGCCGACCACTGGCGACAACATCGATGTACTGTGGAGACCTCACGCCCCACGTGTTGAGCAATTCGGCGGTACGTCCACCCGGCCTCCCGCATGCCCACTATACGCCCTCGCTCAAAGTCCGTCAACTGCACATACGGTTCACGTCCACGCTGTCGCGGCATGCTACCAGTGTTAAAGACTGCGATGGAGCTCCGTATGCCACGGCAAACTAGCTGACACTGACGGCGGCGGTGCACAAATGCTGCGCAGCTAGCGCCATTCGACGGCCAACACCGCGGTTCCTGGTGTGTCCGCTGTGCCGTGCGTGTGATCATTGCTTGTACAGCCCTCTCGCAGTGTCCGGAGCAAGTATGGTGGGTCTGACACACCGGTGTCAATGTGTTCTTTTTTCCATTTCCAGGAGTGTATAAACGTAGATTTCTATTTCTTCAGAAAGCGTGGCTGAATGGCCGAGTACATTTCTTTCAATTGGACGCCATTTCGGTGACTTGAGTGTCCCTGACCCACTCCATTTATCCAACCGAGCGAATGGGGATCTATAATTTAACGTGTAATCCAAAGCACGTGTCATTCTTGGCGACTCCTCACATCACTGACAAATGAAGGCTATATTTCCATGGTTCGACTGGATTCATTCCCGCTACCTCTCTGTTACCACTGTCCGATTTCTTCGTTTACCTTCTAAGATAAGACGTGGGATAAATACTATCTCACGGGTTCCTATAGTTCAGCGAAAGCAAAACTGATCTTCCCCAAGGTTGGTTTCAATCAGTCTTTCCATTCTTCTGGCAATCAATCGTGATGCAGCATCTGTGATGATAACCGAATGGTGTACCGTGGTTCTTGAGGGAGACATAATCACATAACTGAAAGAATACGTTATAGGAGCGACAGCTATTGCAACTTGGTTTCTAGCATTCCTGCAAATTGTCATCTCTAATGGCTCAGCTTCTTCTTTTAAGTCTACAGGACGTTTCGAAGAAAATGACCTGTTTTTTAGCAGTTTGTTTTTGTTGATGGAAAATGCCAAAAGCACGAACAACTTCCAAAATACTCACAAAAATCCAAAATTGTTGCTGTGTTATTACAGACGCTCTGTGTGTCCACCACAAGCGGACAACATCTAGACTATATCTAAATTCGTAATCCGTTCTATATAACAATTCGTCATGGAAAGAAGTTTTGGTCTCATTTTTATCATGAACTAAATGGGGAACGGAAACATATTCCTTCATGAACAAAGAAGTAAAAGTCACATGGTTAATAGCTGGAAATCTTGGAGGCCAAGAAATTAGGGCAGTGTTTTGGGATCCCGTATGCTGTACCCAGCGATGAAGTTAAATGTCACTGAGAAATTGTTGTACACCGTCGTGCCATTGAAAGGCAATTACATTCTATTGGATTATGGAATCATCATGGTCCTCCTGAAGTTGTTGAAAAAGCCACAGCTGCAAAGCTACAAGACAGTTTATTCTAGGGGCTATGTTTTTCTAAAAAAGAATAGGTTTTACGCGTTTCCATGGAGAATGAAATAAAACACGTTTACTTTAGGCGAATTTATTCCGAGCTCGCTTATTTCCTGAGGGTTATAGAGTTCCCATGTCATTTAATTTTACCGCTATGATCAAATTAACGGCGGTAAAAGAAATGTATTCTAATAGAGCTGTTAATCAATAACGCAACCAGCCGTAGGGTGGTACACCAGTATTGTATCTCCAGTGTTAGGCTGCACTCAGATACTGATAGCGATTGGCCAACCATTCTAGCCAATCTGGATCAAAAATGGTTCAAATGGCTCTGAGCACTATGGGACTTAACTTCTGAGGTCATAAGCCCCTAGAACTTAGAACTACTTAAACCTAACTCACCTAAGGACATTACACACATCCATGCCCGAGGCAGGATTCGAACCTGCGACCGTAGTGGTCACGCTATTCCAGACTGAAGCGCCTAGAACCGCACGGCCACACCGGCCGGCGCGTTTTACGGCAGTGTGGAGTTTCATGGCAATGGCGCATTGAAGATTCATCAGAAACACTCACTCTTGGTACGTTTTCTTACAATTAAATATCAATTAATGACGGTTTCAGCAGCCGGACGGGGTGGCAGAGCGGTTCTAGGCGAATACGGTCGCAAGTTCGAATCCTGCCTCGGGCATGGATGTGTGTGATGTCCTTAGGTTTGTTAGGTCTAAGTAGTTCTAAGTTCTAGGGGACTGATGACCTTAGAAGTTAAGTCCCATAGTGGTCAGAGCCATTTGGTTAGAAAGAGGCCAGCTGAGGTCCTGCAACCAAAGTGTCAGCGTGCTAGACACCCTGGCGCTACACCTGGAGTTACCGTCTGGGGTGCGGTTTCGTGTGACAGCAGGAGCGCTCTCGAGGTCGTCTCATGCATCCTGACTGCAGTCTGTAGATTCGACTTGTTGTGCTGCCATCCATTAACAGCATTCCAGGGGCTGTTTTCCAAAAGGATAACGCTCGCCCACGTATCGCTATTGTAACCTAACATGATCTTCAGGTTGCCGACATACTGCCTCAGCCTGCTCAATCACTATAGTTCAATTCTTTTATCTTGGCGGTTCGCGCATGCCCGCCTAGACGCGGGAGATTGCTGCGTTGCCAGTTGCACGCGCCAAGCCATCTTACGTTTAGGGGGGAGCGCGCAGTTTATGAAGTAAAGCCACCAAGTCCGCATTAACCCTTTCGCTGGTACAGAGACGTTCTCCCCGCATACCGCGCTGTTCGCGATTTTGTCATCACTGCAAAAATTGTTCAAATGGCTCTGAGCACTACGGCACAACTTCTGAGGTCATCAGTCCCCTAGAACTTAGAACTACTTAAACCTAACTAACGTAAGGATATCACACACACCCATGCCCGAGGCAGGATTCGAACCTGCGACCGTAGCGGTTCCAGACTGTAGCGGCACATCACTGCACTGCTCGCCTGTGCAGACACATGGTGTTCCGACTGCTTTGACACTCTTATCATTCGTTTTCACAAAAACTATTTGGCCCAAAAATTTGATTTTTACACGTCTTCTTGACTGATACTTTCCTCCCATAAATGACTTAATTTTGTTTCGATGTTCAACGCAGTTATTGTGCAGCATTAAATGTAGTAAACCACTACACGAAATTTTGAAGAGTTTGCAGTTTCCGTATGGTTGATTTCAGTTGCCACTAGAAATTTCAAAAAATTACATTCAAACTAATAAAATTCATGAAGTAAGACACTTCAATATTGTTTTTAAATAAAGAAAATAGTAAGCACTGATCAAGGTTTGAATTTGGAACCTTACGCTTAGCAGCCAAATACTTTAACCATTACGCTAACGCAGCTCATCATTCAATAAACTTCCTGGAGGAGTTTAAACTAGGACGCAAAATACCGACAAACACTGTTGGTATGACTATGAATTACTCACATTTCGTCGAAGTACAATAGGAAATAAACAATTACCGGTGTTCTTTATTGCGAAGAAGCAGTTAGTGAAAATGATACAGACACCTTTCCTTGCTATCGCCTGAATTAGAAGGCTTATTGCTTGTTTGGTTTAATTAATTAATAGAATATGAAGCAATTGGTATAAAGAATACTTTTTCCAAACTTTCTATAAAGGAAATTCTGCTATCAAGACATTGCTTTCGTTCAGTTACTTTATTTATGACTGAACGTTTCTAAAACTGAAGACACTCGTCCGTGCTCTGCACTGCAGTCGAGCTCTGGCAACGTCGTTCTCTCTTCATTGGCTGACTGTGTTTTGTGACGTCAGATTCGCAGAACGAACCTAAACTCGGCCGTCGTCATAAATGACGCCCCCTTAGACCTGCATCCAATCAAGCACATGATATCATCGGACGACAACTCCAGCGCCATTCATAACCAACATGAACCTTTCCAGTATTGACCGATCAAGTGAAACAGGCATGTAATTTTATCTCACAAACTGACATCCGGTACCTAGACAACACAATACATGCACGTTTGCATGCTTGCATTCAATATTCTGGCGGTTGTACCGGTTATTATGTACCAGCATTTCACATCTGCAATGGCTTATCTCGCTCTTACATTGATCTGCAATCTTGCAGTGTGAATCACTTAATTATGTTACCTACAGAAATGCATTCCCGAAATTTCACGACTCTACATTCATTATTTTTTGGTGCTGTGACTTTTTTCCGTCAGTGTATAAGAGCACAGCTTCTCAGGAATGAGTTTGTTTTGTTTTGTGGCACCTGTCTGATTACGGAACTGCTGTTAGTACAGTTTGGCTGTGTGATAGCGAAGCCAGCGAATGTGATTACGATATCTTAATTATGGTGGAATATTGATGGTAGCGTACCCAAAAGCCTAGGATAGGTTGACAGGTGACAGTTTGGTTGTGAGTTGGCGAAGCGTCGTCGAAGGCTTCAGTTAACTGCATTTATATTCTTAATGATTGAAAATAATAAATAAGTTATGTTCAAAAATATGGAGACACAATGTATAATTAAATCAAAGTGGCATAGAGCTAATATTTATAGTTACATGGCCATTACTGACCATATTTCAATCACTTACCAGATTCTAAGATATATGCACCTAAAAACTACATCATTTTCCTAAAATAAAGTATTCGTAAGTGAATCTGAGGGAAATGAAGATACCGACAATATACTCATCAGTTTTCTGATTAAACTGACAACCTAGATCATGATACGTGGTACAAATCATCCTGTTATTCGACTAATAATTCGTAGGTACATTCATTTGCTTCAGACTGTTTAGTTAAAGTCAAATGTGTAAGTATACTACGGATTAATCTGTTACCACATACGAAATTTATTACAATGGAACCCTGTTTCTCAACACATTTCACTTACACGTCACCGAAAATGCACGCAGCACTCCATTGAGTACTGACAGGTGTTCTAACTTTTTACAGATCTCTGCCCAACAGGTGAGTGACGTCACTTACATCGAAATACAAGTTATAGACGAATGCCACTAGATAGCGTTAGTTATAGTCAGATGCCTTCCTTGTGGCGTCATGAAAGTTACCCAATCAGCACACTTTCAACCATAGATGCTGAAGATACTGATTCACAGTCTAACATCGGCGACAGTCAACTGTAGTACACTGGCTAACCTGAGTGTGGTTTTTAGGCGGTTTCCCAAGCACATTTATGCCAATGGATGGCTGGGCCCCAAATCCGTCGCATAGGATACGATACGGAAACAGTTAAAATTACGTTAACACAGAGAACTAAGTTTAGACGATTCACAATCAGTTGACGCACACGACTTCCCACCCATAGCTTATCTTCAGGACTGTGGCGCCAGGAAGGGCATCTGGTCACATAGTTAAATACAAAATAAAATTTTATACATCGTGAAAAAGCTAAACCAGTGGTACATAGGATAAACGCTTGGGAAAAGAAAACTAAGCATGAGTGTTCCTCTACAATAACAATCGATTTCGGTCTGTATTTGGACCATCTTCGGATCATAAATGCAGTAGTCAGTTGTAGTGCATGCTATAAATGCAACCCCTTATCGTAAGTTTGAAATTTTCGACTGTAGTAAAGTCTGCAAAAAATTTGTTTTTTCAATCCGGTCTTTACTATTCAGTCTGTAACACGCGTGGAAGTAAATCACACAATCTACCTACTGATTAAACAGTTTTACTGCAATGGAGCATTTAGAATTTATGATAAAGGATCTCACTTACATCTCAATTGTAGGATGCAAAGTTGATTACTACTTTCATAATTCGAGGTTGGTGCCAGTATAGACTGAAATCAGTTGTTCTAATTAAGAAACAATATAGCTGTATATTATACAATACGCTTCAAGAAACGCTTATTCAAAGCTGACGAAGTCGAGATACAAGAAATACACTTATTTATCAGAATGGAGTCCCGTTTCCACATATAGTTATCCTCGTTGCTGTAATGAGCATTTACAGTTCCTTCGGGACTTGCTGTGCAATTCAAAACAACTGTAGACTTTAAATACAATTACACAATTACAAATCATTGAGATACGGCAATGAGACAATACGTTATGACACTCTTTTTTTCCTGGTCTTTATCCCGTATCTTCACTGGATCGGCACGTTAATTTTCGGATTTAGCGATGTTAGTGGTAGGAGGTGGCCGGATGCCTTTCCTGTCACTTTTTTAACTTTTGTTCTAGGCTGCTTCAATGAGATGTTCGACGCAGTAATGTAAACTAGTGACGATCGTATTAACTTCTCCGCCTTTGTTAGCTATGGGATGTTTGATCACCACTGTGTTGAGCAAACCAGTCGCACAAGAAATGCTCGTGACGGGAGTACTGTTTCACAGCTCAGAGGTTTCCTTCATTCAACCTAATTTGCAGAGACTAAGGTTTATTATTTTTAGACGAATATCACATTTATTGATACGTATGTCTCTTCGAGACAGTCGTACACTAATACAAACAAGATGAAATGAAACACAGAGACAGAAGCCGGCCATACGGGAGCCGTTGCCTGGCCTGCTGCAGCGTGGTTAGTTTTAGTATCTAACAGCGGTTACCATGACTACCGGAATAACACACATTATTAATGTAAACAATATGGGGGGGGGGGCGGGGCAAAACTCCGTCCGTAGTTCTCCTGATCGCTGTCGATGCACTCTGAAAGCTCATCCTCATCTATTGACCATTGCACTTTGCCAGAACCCTTCCGACAAGTCTAAGTTTTCCATTCGACTTCCCAGATACCAATTTTAAGTGATGGTTCCATTTCATATCGCTTCTTAGTATTACCCTTGTACCCTTGGAAGATGTGATCAGCTCAAGGTGTTCACCATTTATCTTGCAGTCAGATACTATCGGGTCTCTATATTACAGGCATCAACCTACATTTATCCACGTTTACATAGAGTTTTCATTCATTGCACCACGTAAAAAACTGTCAAAACTTTTTAAAGTTTCTTACAGGACTGTTCGCTACCAAGAGGTTCTCGATAAGTATGAGCTACGAAAGGAGCTGCAATTCTGTCAGGGCCTTGTACCTTGTTCGGTTCAAGTAGAGTCAATTGTTTGTGATTGCCCCCCAGTACCGTGTGTCAAATGTATTCAGCATGCGTGCTGTTCGCTTATAGCGATGCAAGCTGGAAAACGACAAAAAGATCAGTTATCTACACTGATTGGAAAAAGAGAGAATAGGAAAAATAGGAGAGACGTTCAATAAGTAATGCAACACTTTTTTCTGAAACCAGGTTCGTTTTATTCAGGATTCGAGTACACCATATTATTCCTCACTCTTTTGGCTACAAAACCCTACTTTTCAACCTAACCTCTGTTCAATTCGACAGCCTTACGCCACCTGACTGCTACGAGGGTCAGTGTGCCCGCATGGTCCCACTCTACTCGTCGACGTCGGAGACAACGTCTTGCTGCATCAATAACCGCCCCATCATCCGCGTACTTCTTCACGCAGAGTACATCTGCCGTTGGGCCAAACAGCTGGAAGTCGGAAGATGCGAGATCTGGGCTGTAGGTCCGGCCGCTGTGGCCAAGCGGTTCTAGGCGCTTCAGTCCGGAACCGCTCTGCTGCTACGGTCGCAGGTTCGAATCCTGTCTCGGTTATGAATGTGTGTGATGTCCTTAGGTTAGTTAGGTTTAAGTAGTTCTAAGTCTAGGGTACTCATGACCTCAGAAATGTCTTTCTCCAAAGCTGTTTCACAGAGGAAGACTGCACTGTAGTTCCTTCTCTACATTGTCGCACAGATGACAAAATGCTAGATATTGAAACAGATGACAGAGGGATAGACAAACAACTAAAACCGCTCAAAAGAGGAAAGGCCGCTGGACCTGGTGGGATACCAGTTCGATTTTACACAGCGTACGCGAAGGAACTTGCCCCCCCCCCCCCCCCCCCCTTCTTGCAGCCGTATACCGTAGGTCTCAAGTGGAGCGTAACGTTCCAAAGGATTGGAAAGGGCACAAGTCATCCCCGTTTTCAAGAAGGAACGTCGAACAGATATGCAGAACTATAGACCTATATATCTAACCTCGATCAGTTGTAGAATTTTGGAACACGTATTATGTTCGAGTATAATGACTTTTCTGGAGCCTAGAAATCTACTATGTAGGAATCAGCATGGGTTTCGAAAGAGACAATCGTGTGAAACCCAGCTCGCGCTATTCGTCCACGAGACTCAGAGGGCCATAGACACGGGTTCCCAGGTAGATGCCGTGTGTCTTGACATCCGCAAGGCGTTCGATACAGTTCCCCACAGTGGTTTAATGAACAAAGTAATAGCATATGGACTATCAGACAAACTGTGTGATTGGATTGAAGAGTTCCTAGATAACAGAAGGCAGCATGTCATTCTCAATGGAGAGAAGTCTTCCGAAGCAAGAGTGATTTCAGGTGTGCCGCAGAGGAGTGTCATAGGACCGTTGCTATTCACAATATACATAAATGACCTTGTGGATGACATCGGAAGTTCACTGAGGCTTTTTGCGGATGATGCTGTGGTATATCGAGAGGTTGTAACAATGGAAAATTGTACTGAAATGCAGGAGGATCTGCAGCGAATTGACGCATGGTGCAGGGAATGGCAATTGAATCTCAATGTAGACAAGTGTAATGTGCTGCGAATAAATAGAAAGAAAGATCCTTTATCATTTAGTTACAATATAGCAATTCAGCAACTGGAACCAGTTAATTCCATAAATTATCTGAGAGCAGGCATAAGGAGTGTTTTGAAATGGAATGATCATATAAAGTTGATCTTCGGTAAAGCAGACGCCAACCTGAGATTCATAGGAAGAATCCTAAGGAAATGCAATCCTAAAACAAAGGAAGTAGGTTACAGTACACTTGTTTGCCCACTGCTTGAATACTGCTCGCCAGTAGGGATCCGTACCAGATAGGGTTGACAGAAGAGATAGAGAAGATCCAACAGAGAGCAGCGCGCTTCGTTACAGGATCATTTAGTAATCGCGTTACGGAGGTGATAGATAAACTCCAGTGGAAGACTCTGCAGGAGAGACGTTCAGTAGCTCGGTACGGGCTTTTGTTAAAGTTTCGAGAACATATCTTCACCGCGAAGTCAAGCAGTACATTGCTCCCTCCTACGTATATCTCGCGAAGAGACCATGAGGATAAAATCAGAGAGATTAGAGCCCACACAGAGGCATACCGACAATCTTTCTTTCCAAGAACAATACGAAACTGGAATAGAAACGAGAACCGATACAGGTACTCAAGGTACCCTCCGCCGCACAGCGTCAGGTGGCTTGCGGAGTATGGATCCAGATGTAGATGTAGAGGTTAAGTCCCATAGTGCTTAGAGCCATTTGAACCCTTTGATTTGGGCTGCAGTACAATAAAGATTTGTGACGATGTTCGACGAAAAAGAGTCATGATCAGCCTCGTAATGCGCAAGCAATTCCGCACAAAAGGTCCTTCGTTGCTCTTTATGGTCTTGTGTTAGGCGGCGAGGAACCCAGCGGCGCACACCAACTGGTGGATGCGTGTGTCAGCACTACCAACACAGACTTCCAGTTGTGCAGCGAGGTTGCAGGAGTCACAGCTGTGTGCAGCCGGACGACACGCGGAGAGAGAGGACTGGTTTGCGATGATGACAGACGCCTCGGCCAACGGCTCACCGTGCTCTTGTTCACTGGCGGGTCTCTGTAGACAGTCTGCAAGCGTCTATGAAAATCTGAGATACTCTAGTTTTCCGCCAAAAGAAACTCAATGGCAGCTCTCTGCTTGGAACGTAGCCGCTATTTTGGAGGCTACCTGTAGCTCCGCCACCTACCGGAAATTCATGAAATAATAGGAGATTAAGCGGGACTATTCCACGATGTACAACAGAAGATTCCACATTTTTTTCAACCGAGATTATCCGAGTAAAAAATCTATTGCATTCGTTATTGAACACACCTCGTAATTAACACAGGCTGAGATACTTGTGGGGCGAGACACGCCTCCTTGGCTGCGAGATCTGCCCTTTCATTCCCAGCAATGCCGACATGCCCCGGAACCCAGCAGAAAGCTACAACCTTCCCCACTCGCTGTAGTCGGAGGAGGGCATCCTGGATGGTCTGGACAGTTTTGTCTGCCGGATACAAACGTTGCAATACGTGAAGGGCACAGAGTGAATCGGAACAGACAAGAAATTTAGGAGAGGAAGAATGTCTCATGTGCTCCAGTGCCCGCAAGATCGCAGACAATTCTGCATCAATGACAGCGAAAGTCTGAGGCAGGCGGATCTTGAAGACACGATCTGGAAAAACAACTGAGCAACCAACAGAATCCCCTTGTTTCGACCCATCCGTAAAAACAGCTACATAGTCGTGGTGCTCAGATAAAATGGCAGAAAATGCTGCATTAAAAACGGTGGCAGGAGTGCAATCTCTCTTGTACTGCAATAAATCTAACATCACTCCGGGCCTCTTCAGTAACCAGGTCGGTTAAAACCCTAGATTTGGGGTTGTACAGACTCCACACCGAGGGACTCTAGTACACGTTGCACACAGATCCCAAACGGCAACGTAGCCCGGGGACGGCGGGAAAAAAGGCGGTCCAGAGGAGGATGGGCAACAAGATGGTGAGCAGGCGAGCTGGGAGCTGCAAGAAACTTCCAAGCCTGGCGCACCAGCAGGAGCTGCCGCCGGATGGTAAGTGGCGGTTCCCCAGCCTCAGCACAGAGGCTGGGCATGGGACTGGTCCGATAAGCACCCGTGGCCAGTCGAATCCCAGCATAGTGAACAGCGTCAAGGATCTGCAAATAAGAAGGCCTCGCTGACCCATATAGTGTGCACCCATAGTCCAACCGTGAACGCACGAAAGCTATGTAAAACTGAAGGAGACGCGCCCTGTCCGCTCCCCAAGACCTGTGGCTGAGGCACTTGAGGATGTTGAGTGCCTTCAGGGTTCTGGCTTTCAAGTCACGTAGGTGTGGCAGCCATGACAACCTGGAGTCAAAAATTAGGCCCAGAAACCGCACTGTGTCTCTAAAATGTAGGACAGTATCCCCCCATATGCAAGGCAGGCAAAGTAAAAAGACGACGAGAACGATTAAAATGAACACAAACACACTTATCGGCAGAGAACCGAAAACCCGTCTTTGCAGCCCACTCCTCTAACAGCCGCACTGTTAGCTGCAACTGACGGCTCACGGTTGCAACACTGGAGGAGGAACAGAAAACAGCAAAGTCATCCACAAATAAGGAGCACTGTACTGGACTCCTCACTGTAGACGTTATACTGTTGATGGCTATGGGAAAGAGGGTAACGCTTAAAACGCTGCCCTGGGGGACACCGTTCTCTTGCTCAAAGCGATCAGACAGTGTGTTACCAACGCGAGTCCGAAAAAACCGCTGAGACAGGAAAGACCGAATGAAAATCGGGAGGCAGCCACGAAAGCCCTATTGATGCAGTTGTGCAAGAATACAGTATCTCCAAGTAGTATCATATGCCTTACTGATATCAAAGAAGACACCAATACAGTGATGCTGATGGAGAAAATCCTGCTGAATAGCCGTCTCTAGGAGGGTCAGGTTGTCGACCGTGGACCGAAATTTTCGGAATCCACACTGAAAGCGGCTAAGGAGCTGTCTGGTCTCTAACAGCCAGACCAGACGCCGGTTAACCATCCGTTCCAGGGTCTTACCGACACAGCTTGTCAAGGAGATACTACGATAACTACTGGGACATGTGCGGTCCTTTCCCGGTTTGAGGAGAGGTATGAGGATTGCCTCCCGCCACGAGGTGGGGAACACTCCTGTCTGCCATATGAGATTAAAACATTCGAGGAGGATTTCCTTTGACGCCGCTGGCAGATGTCGAAGCATGGAGTACCGGATGCGGTCGTAACCTGGTGCAGTGTCAGAAGTCTCACTAAGAGCCGATTCAAGTTCCCACATGGAGAAAGGGGAATTGTACGCCTCAGAACTGTTCGACCGAAAGTCCAAGTTCGCTCTTTCGACAGTCGCACGGTAGCGACGAAACACTGGATCCTGATTTGCAGTGGCAGTACTTTGTGCAAAATGCACTGCCAGCGTCTGAGCAATGGCTCTGGGTGTCGTTTGGAGGCATCCCTGGTTCAGGACAGCAGCTATTGGTAAACGGCTATGTTTACCGGAAATCCGCCGGATGGCTTCCCATACTTTTGTGGAACAAGTGGAACGGTTGATGGAGTCCAGGAACGCCTGCCATGACCTTTTCTTGCTCTCTTTAATGACACGGCGTGCCCTGGCTCTCGCGATTCGAAAGGCGGTAAGATTGACCGCTGTTGGACGGCATTTAAATCGGCGAAGAGCCGCACGCCTGTCTCGGATGGCTGAACGGCACTCTTCTGTCCACCAAGGCACAAGGCGCCGCTTAAGAGTGCCAGAAGACTGTGATATGGACAGGTCAGCAGCATGATGGATCACAAGCGTGATATGATCCACCCATTCTTGGATGCTATTGTGGTGGTCAAGGACAGCCAACCGAGTGAACAGTGGCCAGTTAGCCCTGCCAACTATCCACGATGGTGGCCACTGCTCCAGCAATACACCATCCAGGAGATGAATGCGGATAGGGGAGTGATCGCTGGAATGAAGGTCGTCAATGACCTCACAGTGAACAGAGTCGGTGAGGGTTGGAGAGCAGAAAGATAGATCAATGGCTGAGAATGACCCTGTAGCAGGAGAGAAATGAGTCGGAGTACCTGTGTTGAGGATGCACAACACTTGAGATGTTAGGAGGCTCTCCAAAATTCGACCTCGAGCGCAAAGAGAAGTGGAGCCCCACAGGACATTATGGGCATTGAAGTCTCCCAGGAGGAGAAATGGGCGGGGGAGTTGGTCGATAAGATCTGTGAGAGCGTCTAAGGTCATTGCATCCAGAGGGGGTAAATAAATGGCGCAAACGGTAAGCCTCCGAGGTGAATGAATTTCAACTGCAACTGCTTGCAGGTCAGTATCTAGGGGGAGAGCAGAGGAGTGGTGGTCGTTATTGACAAACACAGCGACTCCGTCTTTGGCCCTTTCTCCAGTCAGGTCATCTTTGCGATATGACGTATAGCCCCTTAGTACAGGAGCATCAGATGGTTTGAAATGCGTTTCCTGTAAACACAAGCACAGGGGGCGTTGCCGTGCTAGGAGGTGCAGTTCCTCCACATGTGCCCGGAATCCATTCATGTTCCACTGCATAATGGGAGCCATCTATCAGGGTGGGAGTACCTTCATTCTCACTTTCTATCGGGGAGGAGAGCCCACAACAGACGGAGGCTCAGTTTTGGGGCGAGATGAGTGCCCCAGTCTGACATCAACCTCCATCGCCTCTGAAGAGGAGTCGAGAGAGACGTCAGAGAGAATGACATCCACATCAGCAGACTGTAGAATGTCGGTCTCCTTTAGCGGGCGAGTCTTCACCTTTGTCTTTGGCTTCGATTTTCTGGCCTGAGGCGGCATTGGTGCCAAAACCTCAGAAGCAGTAGGGGTTGTAGCAGCGCTGGGCAATGCACAAGACTGGACCCGGGAAGGGGCAGGAAGTTCCATGACGTCAGCTACCACGGCTTGGTCAGAAGGCCAGGGGGGAGCAGCAGGCTTCACTGGAACGGCAGCAGCACACGTACATTGACAAATGCAGGTGCTAGTGCTGACAGTAGCAACCTCCGTTTGTGTAGTGCCATCGGATTTCAACACCGGCTGTTTGAGAACGGAAGAAAAGGAAGCAGCGAACGTGGACGGCTGCATGGACCTGTAAATTTTCTTCGCCTCACCATACGAGAGGCGTTTTGTAGTTTTAAGTTCCTGGATCTTCCGTTCCTCAAGGAAAACTCTGCAGTCCCTACTCCACACAGGGTGATCCCCAGAGCAGTTGACATACTTGGGAGGAGAGGAGCAGCCAACTCCCTCATGGGCGGCTTTACCACATTTCCCGCAAGTGGCTTCCCCTCTACAGCCGAGAGTAGTGTGTCCAAAGTGTTGGCATTTAAAACACCGCATTGGGTTGGGGTAATAAGGCCGTACACTGAGACGAAGGAAACCGGCCTTCACATGCTCTGGCAATTTGGTGGTGTTAAATGTAAGGATAAACGAGTCAGTCTTTACGAGAGTACCATCCACCCGTTTCATGTGTTGCACGTCGACAATTCCTTCCCGGTACCATTCAGCCTTCAGTTCGTCTTGGGGAATGTTAACGAGATCTCTGCAAGTCACAACACCCTTGCTGTAGTTCAAGGTGTTGTGAAATTCAGTCTCTATCGCAAAAATTGCGCCTTCTGAAGGTTCTGGGCTTGCTGGAAGTTAGATGTTTCAACCAACAAGGTGCCATTTCGCAAGCGCTTTACAGACTTTAGAGTGCCAGCAATGCCTTCTAAGCCCTTCTGGATATAAAATGGTGAAACTTTCGCGAAACTCCCATCTTTTCATTTAATTACAAGAAACACATTCGGCGAAGCAGCATGCGTTCTGTTACGACTACCTGAATCAGGAGGACTGGCTACACGAGCCCTCTTGTTAGATTGGGTGTTAGAACCTACCAGCGGCCCACCCTCTCCGCTGGGAGGAGAAGAAGAAAAGTTCGAGGGTTCCATCTCGGTCCCACGAGCAGCTAGGGAACTAAGAGTCCACCTAGACAGAGCCCCGCGTGCCTGGGTAAGCCTTATACAACTGAGGTGCGGCAGGTTCCCCAGAGGTTGCCCGCTAACGACTGTTCCACCTCAACAGCCATGCATCTCATCGGCGCGCAGCACACCTTGAGATTGAGGGGTTGTTTATAGAGGTTTATTCCATCCTCGCGATCCGGGCGGCCAAGCCAAGATCCCCACTCCCTGAGACACACAACATTCCACCGCCGCGCCGCACGGTGGTCGTTGAAGCATGCCCAGAGCTTACGGTGAGAGGAGACTGTCGGCGCTTACCAGTCCGCAGCTCAGGAACCCCGGGGTCGCCAAGCCCGTACCCAGCAAATGAATGCTGAGCCCCTGGGGGCCGCATAAAATGGTTCAAATGGCTCTGAGCACTATGGGACTTAACATATCATGTCATCAGTCCCCTAGAACTTAGAACTACTTAAACCTAACTAACCTAAGGACATCACACACATCTACGCCCGAGGCAGGATTCGAACCTGCGACCGTAGCGGTCGTGCAGTTCCAGACTGAAGCGCCTAGAACAGCTAGGCCACCAGCGGCCGGCCTACGTCGCATACCCAGGATCATAATCATACGTAATTATAACCATGTAGACGACGTCAAGACATACGGTTCCCCATTAGTAATAACGCACTTTAAATCAACAGCAAACAGTTCGATAATACACTACTGGCCATTAAAATTTCTACACCAAGAAGAAATGCAGATGATAAACGGGTATTCATTGGACAAATATATTATACTAGAACTGACATGTGATTACATTTTCACGCAATTTGGGTGCATAGATCCTGAGAAATCAGTACCCATAACAACCACCTCTGGCCATAATAACGGCTTTGATACGCCTGGGCATTGAGTCAAACAGAGCTTGGATGCCGTGTACAGGTACAGCTGTCCATGCAGATTCAACACGATACCACATCTCATCAAGAGTAGTGACTGGCGTATTGTGACGAGCCAGTTGCTCGGCCACCACTGACGAGACGTTTTCAATTGGTGAGAGATCTGGAGAATGTGCTGGCCAGGGCAGCAATCGAACATTTTCTGTATCCAGAAAGGCCCGTACAAGACCTGTAACATGCGGTAGTGCAGTATGCTGCTGAAATGTAGGGTTTCACGGGGATCGAATGAAGGGTAGAGCCACGGGTCACACATCTGAAATGTAACGTTCACTGTTCAAAGTGCCGTCAATGCGAACAAGAGGTGACCGAGACGTGAAACCAAAGGCACCCCATACCACCACGCCAGGTGATATGCCAGTATGGCGATGATGAATACACGCTTCCAATGTGCGCCAAACACGGATGCGACCATCATGATGCTGTAAACAGAATTTGGAATCAGCCGAAAAAATGGCGTTTTCCAATTCGTGCTCCCAGGTCCGTCGTTCAGTACACCATCGCAGGCACTCCTGTCTGTGATGCAGCGTCAATGGTAACCACAGCCACGGTCTCCGAGCTGATAGTCCATGCTGCTGCAAACGTCGTCGAACTGTTCGTGCAGATGGTTGTTGTCTTGCAAACGTCTCCATCTGTTGACTCAGGGCTCGAGACGTGCTTGGACGATCCGTTACAGCCACGAACCCAGCGATTCCATATTCTGCTAACAGTCATTGGATCTCGACCAACGCGAGCAGCAATGTCGCGATACGATAAACCGCAATCGCGATAGGCTACAATCCGACCTTTATCAAAGTCGGAAACGTGATGGTACGCATTTCTCCTCCTTACACGAGGCATCACAACAACGTTTCACCAGGCACCGCCGGCCAACTGCTGTTTGTGTAAGAGAAATCGGTTGGAAAGTTTCCTCATGTCAGTACGTTGTAGGTGTCGCCACCGGCGCCAACCTTGTGTGAATGCTCTGTAAAGCTAATCATTTGCATATCACAGCATCTTCTTCCTGTCGGTTAAATTTCGCGTCTGTAGCACGTCATCTTCGTGGTGTAGCAATTTTAATGGCCAGTCGTGTAATTTGTGCTGTACGTCGGATAGCCAGGAACATAATCATACGTAATTATAACCATGTAGACGATGTCAAGAAAGACGGTTCCCCATTAGTAATAACTCACATTAAATCTACAGCACACAGTTGGATAATATATTGGTACTGCTGAATTGTGCATAACATGTCAGTACATTTCAAGCGTTTCGAATGCTCGCTGTACCTCACTGAGTTTGAACAAGGTCGTGTAATAGGGCTACGAGAAGATGGATGTTCCTTCAGTAGGACTGCGGAAAGACGTGGCAGGAATGTAGCCACTGTACATGATGGCAGCGGTAGTCAGGACACTGTACGGTGGCAAGAAGGCCGGACTCCGCACGGCCACGTAACACTACAACGAATGAAGACCGTTGCGCTCGGCAGTGGCGCGTCGTACTGCGTCTGCAGCAGCAGTTTCAACAGGAGCTGGCACCACAGTGACTCAACGAACTGTTACAAATCGGTTACTCTAAGTACAGCTCTGATCGGGGCGTCCTGTAGCGTGCATTCCACTGACTTCAGTTGTGTCAAGCGAGAGCTCGTTGGAGAGCAGGGTGGAACGCTGTTGTGTTTTCAGATGACAGTTGGTTCTGCCACCATGCCAGTGATGGCCGCGTGTTGGTTATAAGGAGGCCAGTGGGGGGTCTGCAACCACCCCTGGAGTTTTGGTCTGGGGTGCGATTTCGTATGACAGAAGAAACTCCCTCGTGGTTATCCCACTCACTCCGACTGCAGCCTTGTGTGTCGGTCTGGTGATTCGACTTTGTTGTGCTGCCATTCATGAACAGAATTCCAAGGGTGTTCCCCAGCAGAATAACGCTCGCCCAGATATAGTTGTTGTGGCCAACATGCTCCACAGAGTGTCGATATGTTACCTCGGCCTGCTCGACCATCAGATCCGTAATCGAGCACGTATGAGACATTATCGAACTACAATTCCAGCGTTATCCACAACCAGCATAACCGCCTCCGTATTGATCGACCAGGTGGTACAGGAATGGACCTCCATCACACAAACTTGCATCCAGCACCTGTACAACACAATGCATCCACGTTTAGTCGCTTACATACAACATTCTGGAGGTTACTCCGGTTATTATTGTACCAGTATCTCACATTTCCAGTGGCTTATCTCGCGCTTACTTTTACCTGTGTTCTTGCAATGTTAATCACTTACATATGTTATGTGGACAAATGTATTCCCGAAATATCATTAATCTACGTTAATTATTTTTTGGTGTTGCGATTTTTTTCTGTGAGTGTATTTCGTTTGCCAAATGCACGATATACTTTAAAAAGATGAGACGTTGAATCGGTTTTCACTTATCACTTTAAACACATCACTTTTGTGGGGTGTGGGAGTGCGTCTGCGGCGACGGCGAGGACGTGGGTGTTGTGGGTGTCACGGGCCGCGGAAGGAGTCCCTGGAGCAACGCTAACCGCATCACTAGCTGCACTCAGCGCGCCATGGAGACCGCGCACAAGAGACTGCTGTGTCGAGGCGCTACATGAAATTAAAATATCCTACTACGCTTTTAATCTCTCGGTGTAACTTACACTCCTGGAAATTGAAATAAGAACACCGTGAATTCATTGTCCCAGGAAGGGGAAACTTTATTGACGCATTCCTGGGGTCAGATACATCACATGATCACACTGACAGAACCACAGGCACATAGACACAGGCAACAGAGCATGCACAATGTCAGCACTAGTACAGTGTATATCCACCTATCGCAGCAATGCAGGCTGCTATTCTCCCATGGAGACGATCGTAGAGATGCTGGATGTAGTCCTGTGGAACGGCTTGCCATGCCATTTCCACCTGGCGCCTCAGTTGGACCAGCGTTCGTGCTGGACGTGTAGACCGCGTGAGACGACGCTTCATCCAGTCCCAAACATGCTCAATGGGGGACAGATCCGGAGATCTTGCTGGCCAGGGTAGTTGACTTACACCTTCTAGAGCACGTTGGGTGGCACGGGATACATGCGGACGTGCATTGTCCTGTTGGAACAGCAAGTTCCCTTGCCGGTCTAGGAAGATGCCGGGTGTTGGCCCTGTGTGCCTCGGTCGTATGCAGTCCTGATTGTGGCGCTCACCTGCACGGCGCCAAACACGCATACGACCATCATTGGCACCAAGGCAGAAGCGACTCTCATCGCTGAAGACGACACGTCTCCATTCGTCCCTCCATTCACGCCTGTCGCGACACCACTGGAGGCGGGATGCACGATGTTGGGGCGTGAGCGGAAGACGGCCTAATGGTGTGCGGGACCGTAGCCCAGCTTCATGGAGACGGTTGCGAATGGTCCTCTCCGATACCCCAGGAGCAACAGTGTCCCTAATTTGCTGGGAAGTGGCGGTGCGGTCCCCTACGGCACTGCGTAGGATCCTACGGTCTTGGCGTGCATCCGTGCGTCGCTGCGGTCCGGTCCCAGGTCGACGGGCACGTGCACCTTCCGCCGACCACTGGCGACAACATCGATGTACTGTGGAGACCTCACGCCCCACGTGTTGAGCAATTCGGCGGTACGTCCACCCGGCCTCCCGCATGCCCACTATACGCCCTCGCTCAAAGTCGGTCAACTGCACATACGGTTCACGTCCACGCTGTCGCGGCATGCTACCAGTGCTAAAGACTGCGATGGAGCTCCGTATACCATGGCAAAGTGGCTGACACTGCCGGCGGCGGTGCACAAATGCTGCGCAGCTAGCGCCATTCGACGGCCAACACCGCGGTTCCTGGTGTGTCCGCTGTGCCGTGCGTGTGATCATTGCTTGTACAGCCCTCTCGCAGTGTCCGGAGCAAGTATGGTGGGTCTGACACACCGGTGTCAATGTGTTCTTTTTTCCATTTCCAGGAGTGTATATGGAAATGCTTAGAAGGCATTCAGTGAATTTTCGTACGAAAGTCTGATTTAGTGTAACAGTGGGAAACCGTAATGACGATCGTCAAGCGGAGAATTAAATCCTGCACATCCCGATAAGAGTCCTGTCTCTGAACCACCGCACCAACTAGCTGATTCTTTGTGGTACGGTTCTTTTTTTTAACCTGGCTTTTGTCGACAGGCTGCAGGTTAAGCCGCTGGCACACGGACCGTGCCTTCGAACGTTGCGCGATGAAATGGAAGAACGCCACCTACGTCACATGGACGACATCTCTCCTCAGTACAGAATCGTCAGACGCCATATTGGCTTTTCGTAGTAGTCCAATGCATCTGTCAGTTACTGAGCCGCAGCAGATTCAGGATCTCTCGAAAACCCGTCGTTAACTGTGTGATTTGTTGTAATAAAATGATGGGAAACGTCATATTGCCGGTTAAAGAATTATTGTAAGCTGCGTGTTATCAGCAAACGGCACACTGAGGATCAATAACAAATGGGTAATTTCAAGGATGATTGCCTATCGAAGTCGTTGGGTCCAAACGATGCATATCGAACGTGCGACCGGAAATCGATCATGCGACCTCGGTGGCCGGCGTTGAGATCAATTATTTGTGATTGTAATTTTTATCTGTTTTCCGTCGCTCCCTTACTTGCTCTAAATTATATACCTCCGCGAATTATTTGTGAGTTGCTAGGGAAACCCAGACGATTTATGTCGTTAGTGAGTGGGATGTCTGGTGTTCTTGACGTTTCTTCGGCGGATTCTCTCACATGGAAGAGTCTAATTCCATGTTTATGCAGCGTAGAACATTGTTTGACTTTTTGTAGCAAATATGGAGTACTAGCGGACGAGGAAAGAAGGGATTGCCGGCCGCGGTGGTCTCGCGGTTCTAGGCGCTCAGTCCGGAACCGCGCGACTGCTACGGTCGCAGGTTCGAATCCTGCCTCGGGCATGGATGTGTGTGATGTCCTTAGGTTAGTTAGGTTTAATTAGTTCTAGGTTGTAGGCGACTGATGACCACAGATGTTAAGTCGCATAGTGCTCAGAGCCATTTGAACCAAAGAAGGGATTGTGTAGACTGTGGTGGTGTGAAGTGTGTGAAACTTCGCAAGAACAGTTTCGATGTTGAACAGTTTCATTACGGACATGGCGAAAAACGAATGAGTATGAGGAAGGATACATCTTTCGACTCTTCCAAATCATCCATCTAGATCACCGTAATGGACTTTCCCATGACGACAACACCGACGACGAGTAAGGTAAGTCGTCTCCTTCGAAATTACAAGTATTTTTGTAACGCTCTTCTTTTGTCGTTGTGTAGTGACCAATGTAAACTTACTCATAACGCCCGCCAGGTTCGCACGATCGATTTCCGATCGCACGTTCGATATGTATCGTTTAGACCCAGCGACTTCAATAGGCAATCATTCTTGAAAATTACCAAAAAATGCAATATTCTTGGAACAGTTGGTTATAATGAAATGTCAGTCGATAACATATCTACGATGAAAGCTTTCAGGAGACGATAAGATGCAAAGTATGGTCGTATTGTGCTCATGCACGCTGTTGCGCAATGAGTAGAGTCGCTGATTTCCAACGTACTGGCTGATATGTTGCTGGTTTGCGTCTCGCTGGATCCAAAACAATATTTTACTAGCCCTCGCGTTTCCTAATGGGATCTAATGCCTTCTGATTAGTTTAATAAAAGTATATTCTATAATATTCGACGTTATCTAAATACAAGTGCGCTCCTTCTGAGAAGTGAGTTGATTCGATTGGCTTAATCTTCAAGACAGCTTGCAGTGCTTGCAGTATTTGAGTTTAGCATTTCACATGTTGTGAAAATTCTGCTGCTGGGTAGGAGCAGTGATCAAGTAAGAAAGATCTTAGTGTTTTACTAAAAAGTGAGATTGATGAAATAAT
Source organism: Schistocerca gregaria (assembly GCF_023897955.1). Taxonomy (NCBI): domain Eukaryota; kingdom Metazoa; phylum Arthropoda; class Insecta; order Orthoptera; family Acrididae; genus Schistocerca; species Schistocerca gregaria. Next base: position 76,770,539 of record NC_064931.1, read on the forward strand.
TTTCATCTTATGTGGAGAACTATTGTAAATTTTTATCGTGCTGCGTGTAATGGCACTTTTATGAGCCGATGTCCGTATTGACTGGACGTAGTACTTTCCTTTACGTCTTATGACACGTCCATGGATACTGAAGTTTTCATTTATTTATCCTACAGAAAGAACAGCACGAATAGCATGTGGACAAGGGAGTAAATGTGCGTTTTAACTGAACTAACGCAGGAATTTTAAGCCTGTCCATTTCGTGAATAGGGTGATGTGCGAGATACTTACTGCCGCTAGAGCGTATACCACGTTCAGAACACTGTAGCATGATCTAATTAAGAAATGCAATTAAATTGTGAAACATGAGTAATAAAGAGACGTTATTTAATTATATAAATGAGAATATACCTCTATATTTAAATGCGTTGAACTGGAAGTTGTGATACCTGTAATACAGTTCCCAATCACAGCGTAATTAAACCAGCTTCTTATAGAGTATTTTCTTTATATACAGAACTGTTCTCTATTCTTATAAGCTTCGCTAGTCATTTATGACAGTACGCTGTATCTATTATTTTGTGTAAGAGGCAATGACGTATGAATTGTTCGTCGGACCCTGTGTAGAAGTTCGGTCGTCGTGCAATTATATGGACTTCAGTTCCTTGTCGGAGAATTGTTTTTCTCTAAGGTTCTTTTGGGACACAAATTCTGATACGCAATTTTCTCTTCTGTAACTCACTCTGTAACGCCCTCACGCTCAAATTGAATATATCTATACATTATTTCAGATTAGTTAATTTAATTACGTTTCATTTAGGAAAAAAGTAATTAAAGGAATAACTGCTTAGATAATTTGTCATTCAGGTCTAGATAATTATTTTTTATAATTGCGACCTAAAGTCCCGCTTCAACACTTATCTTGTGCACAAAGCGCATCGTTTCTTGCGTTCAGCAGCACGTCGAACTCGGCACGCAGAACGTTGACGTTCGAAAGCACGGTCCGCGTGCCGATGGCTTTAATGCTGCCTGTCTCGGAATCCGCAGTGCGCCTCACCTGCAGACAAACTAGCGAAACAGTGAACACATTGCCTCGGGAAGTATTTAGCATCTCTGCGAGTATATTCTTAGGTGCCGGCGTTCTTCCAGTATTATGCTGAAAACCGGTCTGGTGACGACGCCGTTCATTTGCGTACTGTACGGCCTCCATAATGTTTGAATCGACGACATACTGCTGTTTGGCGCATAACATATTCACCGTATGCGTGCTGCTATATTTACAGTTCCGTCACGAATTTCGTAAGACAGAAGAACCATTTCAAACTACAGACTCTTTATTGAGAAACTAAAACCTTTCAGGCAATTATTTTTCGCACTTCTACTGTTGGGAACATTTCATTTTTGTGTTTCCAGTTTCGTGTGACCCATTTACCTCACTAGACATTATTTTGCCTGACTCGGCATTCACTGATTTTCCACGCGTGTGTGGCTGTTGTAGCAAGATAAACTACGACTAGGTGCCGTAAGTTTACAGATACATAGTGCCGTTCGTTCCAAACTCGCCAGTCACGAACCTCAGTTGGAACTTTCTTCCGTGTTTCCTACAGTACAGTGACATTTTTTATGGGAGGACGGCAGTTCAAAACCCTGTCTGCCCATCCAGATTCAGGTTTACCGTCATTAACCTAAGTCGTTTAAGGCAAATGCTAAGATGTTTCCTTGACAATGTGACGTCTAATGTACTTCCTCAATCCGACTAAAGCTCCATCAGTAATGACCGCATGGCGACGGGACATTGAACCTCAATCTTCCTTTTCCGGAGCTACAGTTCGTCCCATAGGTATTCCACGGTATTCAGGTCCGAGCACTCATCAATATTTCCCCTATTTCTTCTTGCCTCCGTGGGCTCAGAGGCTCACAATCACTCGGTGAATTTTAAATTTTTTCCTCCACTGCTGTGGCTGAAGAAGCGAGCTGAAATTGACAGTAGAGGGCCTGCTGCTCAGCTCAACTTTGCGCTCCACCAGCAACTCTGCTGGTGCTGCAAACTGCACCGATTCGGACAGGTGTGCCGAAATATGCGTTGACCAGTTGTCGACTGCTTGCAGCGTTCCGCTGCTGCAGACCGCCTTAGCTATGCCGAGTGGCTTGTTGCTCGCCACACTTCAGTCTCCTTTTACACGGAAAGTGCCAACGGCCTTTGCCGCTGTGGTAACACCGGTTCCTGTCAGATCACCGAAGTTAAGCGCTGTCGGGCTCGGCTAGCACTCGAATGGATGACCGTTCGAGTCTGCCAAGCGCTGTTGGCAAATTGATTGCACTCAGCCCGTACCGTTGGAACTTACGAGGCCTGTTCGGAAGAAATTTAGTTCAGTTTAATGTGCGCGGCGGGGACGCGTAGCAGCGGCGAGTCAGAGACGTGATGCGGGAGAGACGTGACCGATTCACATTGAAGTGGCGCTGCAGAGAGACGTTGGAAGGTCGTGCTACAAAAGTGTCAGAATGTATCGTCCTCATCATATGAACATGTTGATGCACTGAATATTTTTAACTCGTGAATGTTGAGCAGCAAAGAAGATCTCGGGTACAACCATTACGGTTGCAAAAAAGGGAAAAAATATCGCACATTCGTCGTAATGTATTCCGAATGTTTCCAGAATTTTTTCAGAATGTCTCAAAAGTGTTTCTGTATTGCGTTGGACAAAGTGAAGGACAGAATTCAGAGAAAAGTAACGAAATGAAATGCTCTCATCACAATTCCTACACTACTGGCCATTAAAATTGCTACACCACGAAGATGACGTGCTACAGACGCGAAATTTAAAGGACATTAAGAAGATGCTGTGATATGCAAATGATTAGCTTTTCAGAGCATTCATACAAGGTTGGCGGCGGTGGCGACACCTACAACGTAGACATGAGGAAACTTTCCAACCGATTTCTCATACACAAACAGCAGTTGACTAGCGTAGCCTAGTGAAACGTTGTTGTGATGCCTCGTGTAAGGAGGAGAAATGCATACCATCACGTTTCCGACTTTGATAAAGGTCGGATTGTTGCCTATCGCGATTGCGGTTTATGCTATCGCGACATGGCTGCTCGCGTTGGTCGAAATCCAATATAGAAGCGGTGGGTTCAGGACGGTAATACGGAACGCCGTGCTGGATCCCAACGTCTTCGTATCACTAGCAGTCGAGACGACAGGCATCTTATCCGCATGGCTGCAACGGATCGTGCAGCCACGTCCTGATCCCTGAGTCAACAGATAGGGACGTTTGCAAGACAACAACCATCTGCATGAACAGTTAGACGACGTTTGCAGCAGCATGGACTATCAGCTCGGAGACCATGGCTGTGGTTACCGTTGACGCTGCATCACAGACAGGAACGCCTGCGATGGTGTACTCAACGACGAATCTGGGTGCACGATAGGAAAACGTGATTTTTTTGGATGATCCAGATTCTGTTTACAGCATCAGGATGTTCGTATCATTCGATCCCTGCGAAATCCTACATTTCAACAGGATAATGCACGACCGCATGTTGCAGGTCCTGTACGGACCTTTCTGGATACAGAAAATGTTCGACTGCTGCCTTGGCCAGTACATTCTCCAGATCTCTCACCAATTGAAAACGTCTGGTCAATGGTGGCCGTGGAACTTGCTCGTCACAATACGCCAGTCACTACTCTTGATGAACTGTGGTATCGTGTTGAAGATGCATGGGCAGCTGTACCTGTACACGCCATCCAAGCTCTGTTTGACTCAATGCCCAGGCGTATCAAGGCCGTTATTACGGCCAGAGGTGGTTGTTCTGGGTACTGATTTCTCAGGATCTATGCACCCAAATTGCGTGAATATGTAATAACATGTCAGTTCTAGTATATTGTATTTGTCCAATGAATACCCGTTTATCATCTGCATTCCTTCTTGGTGTAGCAATTTCAATGGCCAGTAGTGTATTTTTGATCTAACTCTCGTTTGAACATATGTCTAAATACTTTAAATTTTGCAGGAGCTATTCAAAATATTAGGACACTCTTCCAAAATCTGACCGTTCATAAATATTTCACAGCCGTAGATCAAAATTCCTTGTTACAGGACTTAGTTTCCTACCATTTGATAGAGATTTTTGTCCTTACAGACAGGAACAAAATGTCCTTTCAGCCAGACAACTGGATTACAGTCATTGCCAACGTCAAGAACAACGGATTCCTACCGCGCAAGATGGAACACGACGATTCAGGGATCTTAGCGCACAAGGCCAAGGGCTGCAAAGAGGCTTGTTCGAAATAACTGAGTATGTCAGGCTGCTACTCTAAGGGGACAGAAAAGTCATAACACCCACCAACCGTGGATTTGACCAAGCACTGCAAAAAAGCCGAGAGATACTGGGAAAAGAAATCTTCCGCCTGATTGTGTGATGCAATTCTACTAATAAAAGGGACCAAGAAGAATGCTTTAATTGACATGTGGCGGTACATTCCAGCTGAAAAACGGAATTTCTATAAGCAACTACCAGGTGATAGTGGATTTGCACTTCCGTCTAGCAAAACCCTTTGGTTAAGCACTGAAAACGTATCGCTGACCTGACTGTACATGTTTAGTGTAATTGCTACAGGATTGATGTAAAATTTTTCTGTATTTTCTGCTGCTCCTTGCACAGATTTTTATTTCACAAACATTGTGTGTTTTGACCTGTGTTGTTGTATTTTATCAAAAAAAGGTTGCTGTTTCTGCAAAAAGTAACAGAGATAAACCTAAGAGTTTCAACAGCACAACGTTGTAACGGCACAAAACGTTGTTCGTCCAAGAAAGAAAAAAAATCCTATTTTCTTCAAAGATAACGTAAGTAATTGCGTAATAACCGTTACAAAACTATGTGAAATTGTGTTTTGCCTCATATACTGGCTGCATCAAGAAATCCCAAAACGGCAAGCATAAAATAGGTACGCAAAAAACATCCAGAACACAGTATACTCTAGTTGTATCAGAAGAAAAATTCCATTTCACAATCACTGCTCGCTCGATTCCACGCCATCTGATCGACATTATGTGAAAGGAAACAGTTACTGAATGATTCGTGAATTAAACATTAGTCCGGGCAAGAAAAATTTACTTATACAATATACAGCTAATTACGTCACTGGATTTGCGATTATCTATATCTAGTTTTAAATTGAAAATAACTGTTAATGTACTGTTAACTTAAAATGTCATTGTAGCTGACTTCATATACCACGTACGAAAGAGAAACACGAGCCACCAACGTGCATAGCACGGGCCATAAACGTAAAGTGTGGCGCATCGTAGCTCGTCGTGGCCAACTGTCAAAATATGCCATTTATTTATTCTTTCAAAACGATGGAGTACAGCAATCAGTCGTCGTTTCCTTTCAGGTTTTATTAAAGCAAATCTAGATTTTGGCTAGTGCCTAGCCATTATCATTGCACTATTTCACAGTTTCAGTACATGTCCTAGTACGTCAGTCCCCTATCATTCTGGCTTCCGTCACAGTTCATTCAAGATGAAAGTGAGTGCACTAGTATTGTATTCTCGTTGTTTATGAATATTTTCACTGTTCTTGGATAGTTCTTGCAGACTGCAATCTATTAACAGTATCAGCGCCTGAGAGTTGAACATTGCAGTTATTTGTGCTGAATTCTGATATACGAGGGTTGCCCAGAAAGTAACGCACCGCATTTTCTTTCTTCAACAAAATGATTCAAATGGCTCTGAGCACTATGGGACTTAACTGCTGAGGTCATCAGTCCCCTAGAACTTAGAACTACTTAAACCTAACTAACCTAAGGACACCACACACATCCATGGCCGAGGCAGGATTCGAACCTGCGACCGTAGCGAACGCCCGGTCTCAGACTGTAGCGCCTAGAACCGCTCGGCCACGCCGGCCGGCTTTCTTCAACAATTCTTCATTGAACATCATGAGAATTACACACCCGAAATACGAGGTGCATTCAAGTTATAAGGCCTCCGATTTTTTTTCTAATTAACTAGTCACCCGAAATCGATCAAACTGGCGTTACTTCTCGACGTAATCGCCCTGCAGTCGTACACATTTTTCACAACGCTGACGCCATGATTCCATGGCAGCGGCGAAGGCTTCTTTAGGAGTGTGTTTTGACCACTGGAAAATCGCTGAGGCAATAGCAGCACGGCTGGTGAATGTGCGGCCACGGAGAGTGTCTTTCATTGTTGGAAAAAGCCAAAAGTCACTAGCAGCCAGGTCAGGTGAGTAGGGAGCAGGAGGAATCACTTCAAAGTTGTTATCACGAAGAAACTGTTGCGTAACGTTAGCTCGATGTGCGGGTGCGTTGTCTTGGTGAAATAGCACACGCGCAGCCCTTCCCGGACGTTTTCGTTGCAGTGCAGGAAGGAATTTGTTCTTCAAAACATTTTCGTAGGATGCACTTGTTACCGTAGTGCCCTTTGGAACGCCCTCGCTGTCCCAGAACATGGACACCATCATTTTTTCAGCACTGGCGATTACCCGAAATTTTTTTGGTGGCGGTGAATCTGTGTGCTTTCATTGAGCTGACTGGCGCTTTGTTTCTGGATTGAAAAATGGCATCCACGTCTCATCCATTGTCACAACCGACGAAAAGAAAGTCTCATTCATGCTGTCGTTGCGCGTCAACATTGCTTGGCAACATGTCACACGGGTAGCTATGTGGTCGTTCGTCAGCATTCGTGGCACCCACCTGGATGACACTTTTCGCATTTTCAGGTCGTCATGCAGGATTGTGTGCACAGAACCCACAGAAATTCCAACTCTGGAGGCGATCTGTTCAACAGTCATTCGGCGATCCCCCAAAACAATTCTCTCCACTTTCTCGACCATGTCGTCAGACCGGCTTGTGCGAGCCCGAGGTTATTTCGGTTTGTTGTCACACGATGTTCTGCCTTCATTAAACTGTCGCACCCACGAACGCACTTTCGACACATCCATAACTCCATCACCACATGTCTCCTTCAACTGTCGATGAATTTCAATTGGTTTCACACCACGCAAATCTAGAAAACGAATGATTGCACGCTGTTCAAGTAAGGAAAACGTCGCCATTTTAAGTATTTAAAACAGTTCTCATTCTCGCCGCTGGCGGTAAAATTCCATCTGCCTTACGGCGCTGCCATCTCTGGGATGTATTGACAATGAACGCGGCCTCATTTTAAAACAATGCTCATGTTTCTATCTCTTTCCAGACCGGAGAAAAAAATCGGAGGCCTCAGAACTCGAATGCACTTCGTAATGGTGTTTTATCTACACACCCTATTTTTCCAAGTAATCTCCATCCCGTTCTATGGTCTTTCTCTAGCGAGAAAAAAGGGGGTGTATGCCCTGTCGGTGCCAATCTTTGTCCTGGTGGCGGAGCCAGTGCTTCGCTATGTGAATCACGTCCTCATCGTTGCTCGCCCTCTGTAATTAAAAAAAAACTGAGTAAAGGAATCAACGATCAACTTGAACGGATGTCTTGTGACGTCCGCCCAGACCAAACGCAACGAACAACACCGAAAAAAATAGTGGTCAGCGCGACAGAATGTCAATCCTAAGAGCCCGGGTTCGATTCCCGGCTAGATCGAAGATTTTTTTCCGCTCAGGGACTGGGTGTTGTGTTGTCCTAATCATAATCATTTCATCCCCATCAACGCGCAAGTCGCCGAAGTGGCGTCAAATCGAAAGACTTGCAGCCGGCAAACGGTCTACCCGACAGGAGGCCCTAGTCACACAACATTTTTTACCTCCTCGTCTTCCTCCAAATGTCTTCCACGAATGGCATCCTTTAATGGCATAAACAAGTGGAAGCTCGCTGCAACATGTCGGGTGTGACAGCTGTGGATGGTCTCCCCGACCGTTGCAATCGTAGAGCTCCGCCAAACCGCCTTCTGTTGACCTCACCCTCGGTGCCCAGAGACTAACTGCACTCCTGTCGACAGCAGATGCTCCATAGACATAGCACAAGTGTTTGTCAATATTCTACACGATTTTTTTTCTCTGCAGTGAGAAGTGCAATGATGGCACGTTGCTTGTAACGTCCATCACCTACAGAAGCCATTTTGAAACTGTCCTGCAACTACGCTATCTGTCGGAAATGGCGGAAGCTTGGCGCGCTTACTCGGGAGACTTCAAAAAATACATCCGTGACGTTTCGCAATCGTAATATTGTTTTCAGCCGAGAAAAAATGCGGTGCATTACTTTCTGGGCAACCCTCGTAATTGGTATCAATCATAATCTGGCAGCACTACTTTCATGTCAGTAAAATGTGGATTTTCGTAAATTACCACTACACTGACCTCTCGGTTCGCTGACACTTCTATTACAACGCATTTGACGTCGCAGAAAGTTACGCAACATCCATAGCGGCGCTACGTGATGTTAGTGATGTGAACGTTAGAGATAGTGGAAAATCGAAGTCCGGAAACAATTGCGAGTGTATTATGGAGTTCGTCTGGAAACAGTTCTGCATACTGCTCCAATATATTCTTGATGGGTAGTGAGCCTGGACGATACAGCTGACTTGTGGATAGAAATCTGTTGGGGATGTTTGATGTCATATGTACAAAATTTGTGTGCGGTACTAGCCCGGACATTAGATCGCGTCCTGTTTGTAGGAAGGATGGCTTGAGTTTAAAGTTTCGTCTACATCGACATCAAATTTCAGTCTCACCAAGGCGTACCTATAGTGGAAATTGGCTTTAGTTAAAAAATAATACTGCCATCCGTCAAAACAGTGTGTGGATCGCTGCAGTACATCTCGTTGGGAGCCTATTGCACTCTGAATTCGTCATGAGACCTACTGAATCTGCTACGATCCCTCCGGGCTATCAAACCAACGTGCAGCAAGCAGGAGAGACAATCACTGCTTCCTACGCTTCCTGGATAATGACGACTCATCAGGCTGAACTCCAACCGAGTGCTTATTCACCTGGACTACGCCCAGAAATCTGATATGGGTTCTCTAGCACTGCCTAAGAAGACCTGGAAACGGACTGTTCAGCACCGCACTTTAAGTATACAACAGTCACACTGTATCATGTACTGTGATAGCTTTTTCACCTCTGCTACATTGACACGTCTTAATTCAGGAACTGTGCCGCACACTTCTTCAATGTATTAGCGAACCTTTTGTGTTTATTACCTACTATAGTGACAGAGTTAAGTCCAGATACGTTATGTACCCGAACTATTGTAACTGAGATTAAATAATCTTATTTCTCTCAATGGAAATCGTTTTTACTTTGTTAGAATAAAGAGCTGCTTACTTTACTCTTGCATTTTTGGAATTCGTCACGAATTCTACAGTGGCGACAAGGAGGAAATCATGAGGCTAGTGACTTTATCAGGACCACTGACTATCAGAACAGTCTGCGCGTCGAGTATTCATTATTGATTATTGTTGCACGCATTACTTCTGAGTTTCTGTATTCTGTTTCTGATTCCGTACATTTATGTAACCATATGTGCTTCAGTGTAAAACAGAGGACAATTTGTGCGAGCCTTTATGGACAGACAATGGCAGTTTTTGCAGAGTGTCTAGGAACAAATGAAAACTGCTACAGCTTCAAACACTGAGACAAGCCAGTAGCTTTTCGAAGGTTACTGTAAGGATGCCAAGCCGTTCTGCAGTTATGCCGAGCGACTGCAAAAATTCTTCAGAATCTATCATCCCACTGCTGATCTAGACCAAGAGCCTTCATTATTACGCGGTGCATCACTGAGACGTATAATCTCACATCCTGGTTGTTCCCTATGACTGCGCTCGCTCACCTCTTATTCACTGAGCTTGCAAACAAGCTTGAAACCCATCTCGTCAGCCCGAACACATCACTGCTTCCAGATTCTTGTTTGTTTGTTTGTTTTTTTTTTTTTTGGAAGATTAAACAACCAGACCAGTGATATTCTGGTTTGATTGTTGAACTTCAAGGTTTACAAAAGCAATGTGATTTTTCTTTTACTACTTGTAAACCACGATTTTATTCTCAAATAATTCGAGTCATCATAATCCAGAATACTTCTGACTTGATATCGCAGCAGGCGCTTTTTAAACTGGATTGCCCAACGTTGCACAATGTTAAGAGAGTTGCCCAAACCTATGAAACTAACCGCCATGTCGCTGAATTTACTGACTCGGAAGCTATGGATAAAGCAGTGGTTCATCGGCGCAGCAGACCTCATCTGCATGACCGGAGTGATGCCTGCGCACGGTAAACGTGGTTTGTCGTCGCCCTAGCGCAGCGGACACCCACCAACTTCAAGTCTTTTTTTTCATTGCAGCATTCCCCATACCCGGGCAGGCGCCTCTGGATCACGGTGTCCCGTGTTCGAGTCCTAGCCAGGTTGGGGATTTTCTCAGCCTGGGGACTGGGTGTTTGTGTTGTCCTCATCATTTCATCATCATCATTATCATCATTTGCGACAGTGGCTAGACTCGACTGTGAAAAAATTGGACTGTGTAACAATTGGAACTTTGTATGGGTGGTGATGACCGCGCAAAAAAATGGTTCAAACGGCTCTCAGCACTATGGGACTTAACATCTGAAGTCATCAGTCCCCTAGAACTTAGAACTACTTAAGCCTAACTAACCTAAGGACATCACATACATCCATGCCTGATGGAGGATTCGAACCTGCGACCATAGCGGTCGCGCGGTTCCAGACTGAAGCCCCTAGAACACCGGCCGGCTGATGACCGCGCAGTTGGACGCCCCATAAACCAAACATCATCACCCTTGCAGGCTTCCCCAACTGCAAAGCCGTTTGCCATGGCTGCAGAAAACAAGGTCACCTGCAAAACGTCTGTTTCAACAGCGGAAGGAAATTTAAAAATGCGTTCTCAGCTGGAAATTTGTGGTAAGGACTATGGGACCAAACTGCTGAGGTCGTCGTTCCGTAGGCTTACACACTACTTAACCTAACTTAAACTAACTTACGCTAAGGACAACACACACACCCATGCCCGAGAGAGAAGAGCCGCGCGTACCGTGACAAGGAGCCTCAGGTCACACGGCTACCCCGCGTGGCTGCGTTCTCAGAGGACAATATGGGAATTGACTTGGTACAGACTGCCGCCAAAACACATGTTGTGCGACACACTGCACAGGAACTTCAAGGGATATCCATTTCCTTAACCGTTGCCACCAAGCCTGTAACCTTTTGTGTGGACACAGGTTCAGCTGCCACACTCATTAACTTAACCTAAACCTTTCACACATTTATATTCCTTATTAATAACACTGTCAAATTCGTTACTCCATGGTACGCTTCTGACAAAGTAAACTTTCTTTGTTCGAAAAAAATGGTTCAAATGGCTTGAGCACTATAGGACTCAACTTCTGAGGTCATCAGTCCCCTAGAATTTGAACTACTTAAACCTAACTAGCCTAAGGACATCACACACATCCATGCCTGAGGCAGGATTCCAACCTGCGACCATAGCGGTCTCGCGGTTCCAGACTGTAGCGTCTAGAACCACACAGCCACTGCAGCCAGCTTCTTTGTTCGACATTCGAGGATATTTTTTCTGACACTCTTAGTACTGAATAAAAAGTTCTCGTGTTTCCAGCTGCTAGGCCACCTACGCAGTATCTTCATAACGTTCACCAATTAAATGAAGTGATTTCAAGCAAGGCTCACAATAAGACCAATGACAGAGAGAAAAAAAAATACTTGCCTTTTTTTGCCATTCTGCATTTTCCTGTCGGGCAAGGTGAGCCACCAACTAAACAGATCAAATCGGTTCAGGCCTTCGACAAAAGTTTGGCAGTTACTGAGACCAGTTAAAGACAGAGGTCTCAGAATACCTGGGATCTACAAGAGAGCTTGCGACAATGGCCAGTTTTACGTCGGACAAACAGTGCGCACTGTGAAACAACGCAGGAAGATGCACGAGAGGTTTTGTCGCCAACACTACCCCTAGAAATCCGTTTTGGCTGAGCATGCTATAGATAATGGTCACCGGATACAATTTGAAAAAACATCTGTCGTGGCTCGCAATAACAGTCTCTGGGACTGTGTAATTAAGGAAGCCATTAAAATAAAAAAAATATAACACGCTGTCTTGTTTACTAAGACCGTGTCCTACGTGAGCGACAGAAGCGAGCGACCGCGCGCGACAGCTTCAGGCGACAAAACACAACTGCTGGTGTAGATACGAAAGTGTCCTACGTGAGCGACATCTGTGTCGCTGCGTGTCTCCCGCTGCAACTGGCGACATTTGAATTCAAACGTGTTTGAATCTTGTGATAAATTTGATTCTTTCGCAACCTATAGCTCGATATCCTTAAATGATAAAGGTCATAATTTATTTTCGTTATTCGTCATAGTTACTGTGCTACACGAAATTGAGTACATGGGTGCACCAAATTTTTAAGAATTTGCAGAGGTAAAATCACGTGTGTAGACTTTCCATATACACTCCTGGAAATGGAAAAAAGAACACATTGACACCGGTGTGTCAGACCCACCATACTTGCTCCGGACACTGCGAGAGGGTTGTACAAGCAATGATCACACACACGGCACAGCGGACACACCAGGAACCGCGGTGTTGGCCGTCGAATGGCGCTAGCTGCGCAGCATTTGTGCACCGCCGCCGTCAGTGTCAGCCAGTTTGCCGTGGCATACGGAGCTCCATCGCAGTCTTTAACACTGGTAGCATGCCGCGACAGCGTGGACGTGAACCGTATGTGCAGTTGACGGACTTTGAGCGAGGGCGTATAGTGGGCATGCGGGAGGCCGGGTGGACGTACCGCCGAATTGCTCAACACGTGGGGCGTGAGGTCTCCACAGTACATCGGTGTTGTCGCCAGTGGTCGGCGGAAGGTGCACGTGCCCGCCGAACTGGGACCGGACCGCAGCGACGCACGGATGCACGCCAAGACCGTAGGATCCTACGCAGTGCCGTAGGGGACCGCACCGCCACTTCCCAGCAAATTAGGGACACTGTTTCTCCTGGGGTATCGGCGAGGACCATTCGCAACCGTCTCCATGAAGCTGGGCTACGGTCCCGCACACCGTTAGGCCGTCTTCCGCTCACGCCCCAACATCGTGCATCCCGCCTCCAGTGGTGTCGCGACAGGCGTGAATGGAGGGACGAATGGAGACGTGCCGTCTTGAGCGATGAGAGTCGCTTCTGCCTTGGTGCCAATGATGGTCGTATGCGTGTTTGGCGCCGTGCAGGTGAGCGCCACAATCAGGACTGCATACGACCGAGGCACACAGGGCCAACACCCGGCATCATGGTGTGGGGAGCGATCTCCTACACTGGCGGTACACCTCTGGTGATCGTCGAGGGGACACTGAATAGTGCACGGTACATCCAAACCGTCATCGAACCCATCGTTCTACCATTCCTAGACCGGCAAGGGAACTTGCTGTTCCAACAGGACAATGCACGTCCGCATGTATCCCGTGCCACCCAGGTGTAAGTCAACTACCCTGGCCAGCAAGATCTCCGGATCTGTCCCCCATTGAGCATGTTTGGGACTGGATGAAGCGTCGTCTCACGCGGTCTGTACGTCCAGCACGAACGCTGGTCCAACTGAGGCGCCAGGTGTAAATGGCATGGCAAGCCGTTCCACAGGACTACATCCAGCATCTGTACGATCGTCTCCATGGGAGAATAGCAGCCTGCATTGCTGCGAAAGGTGGATATACACTGTACTAGTGCCGACATTGTGCATGCTCTGTTGCCGGTGTCTATGTGCCTGTGGTTCTGTCAGTGTGATCATGTGATATATCTGACCCCAGGAATGTGTCAATAAAGTTTCCCCTTCCTGGGACAATGAATTCACGGTGTTCTTATTTCAATTTCCAGGAGTGTAGTTCATTTAAGATCATACATTATTGCGTATGAAATGTAACCAATATATCCAAATTGTATCTAAAGTTGAGACCAGAATACTATCTCTTTTCATTCTTGAGGTATTGTTGTTATATCTTCGGACGGGTCGCTCGCGGCGCGTCCGAACCTTTCCTGCGCTTCGGGAATCATGTGGTCGTAGAAATCGTAGTATCTCATAAAAGGTTCAAGATATCCAAAAGACGAATTTTGGAAATGACAGCACGCACAAACGACTATTTTATCATATGGTTAACACTTGATACGTTTTTGTAAACACATGAACAGAGCGAAAACAAGACTCCCTACAACTTACACCATGAGGTTCTGTCCAAATTTTCATATCCAAACGAAGGGAGAGAAACAGTAAACGGGGTATCAAAGTGATCAGCATGAGGTCCAGTTTGGCATGAAAATATTTAACTGATTGAAAGTAATCAAAGTAATGAACGAAAACTTAATTAATAAGCTGAGGAAAAGCTGAAATATTTCACGAAAACCTGCTGTAAATGAAGTATCAAAAATGTTATCTGTTGAAGACCTAGGTATTTTGCACATAAAAAGATACTTTGGTGCGGTATTTAAATGTCAAAAAGGTTTCCTTCGAATCAAGTACGTTAGGAAGGCAAACGACGAATCAGTAAGGTCATGTTTTCAGAAGAACTTGAAATTCAAAAATGTAAGAAATCAGTCAAAGATTTTATGAAATGATTTGTGTAAAAGAAATAAGTAAATCAGAGAAACCTTCTATGTGCCTTTGAATGATGCTCGAAATCATGAACAGAAAATGAGGTGCACCAATTGTTTCCCTAATATTTTTTTATTTCATACTTTTAGACAAATCATTACACAAAACTTTGACTTTCTTTTCAAAAATTTTGTAAGCTTTACTTTTACAGACTATGTAGAGTAATTGAAACGCTTGGCCTTAACACTGACTGCTGATGAATTACGTTCGCAACATCAAATATCTGTAAAATTTCATGGTTCATTGTAATTTATTAGGAATTAAATGTGTGCGATATACTGGGATAGGGGAACCAGCAGGAACCGAACCCTGGATCTATTCCTTAAACATATTTGTGATCTGAATACACTACCACTACACCACAGCTAGCTGTTGCTCTTTAGCGTAAATCTGTTTCCTTATGTTTGTATTTAGCGTAGTTAGTCATGTAACAGTCATTCCTCAGCATTTATTGGCTCTTAAAAGTTCTTGATCATGTAAAAAAATATTCGGATTTAATTTATTGATGAGATTGTCGAATGCTCCTGTGCTCATTCACGTGACCGAGCGAGGTGGCGCAGTGGCTAGCACACTGGACTCGCATTCGGGAGGACGATGGTTCAATCCCGGGTCCGGCCATCCTGATTTAGGTTTTCCGTGATTTCCCTAAATCGCTCCAGGCAAATGCTGGGATGGTTCCATCGAAAAGGGCACGGCCAACTTCCTTCCTTGTCCTTTCCTAACCCGATGAGACCGATGACCTCGCTGTCTGGTTTCCTCCCCCCCACCCCAAAAAAAAAACAACAAAACAACAAACATAATTCAAGTGAGAACTTGTCGGGTGATCTTCGTAGTCGACGATACTTATGAAATTCTCCATGGAGATTCGTCCCTTTGTAAATTTCATGCGCAGCATTCCTTTTCGCTTTATTTTCTTAAGTAAACCTAATTCTGTAGTCTTGCTCTCTAGCTACAGTATTCTACAGGTTAAGGACGCCGTTTTATAGAAACAGCTGGTTGGCTCTAAGCAGCCATCTTGTAGCGCTACATGGTCGCTCGAACGCAGGACACCCAGGGTTTTCGCCCGGTGTTGCTGCTTATCGCAGGAGTGTCGCATATCCAGAAGTCACTCGCTGTTGCTCGCTTGTCACTCACGTAAGGACATGGCCTTAGGCGGCGAGCGACCGGGTGGAGACAACCCACTGAGTATTGGAGGACGAGTGAGTCAGCACTAGCAATAGAGAGATCCAGTTGTGCAGCGAGGTATTTGGTTGTGGTCTGTCGATCACCTCGAATGAGACTGCCCACACATTCCCATATTGCAGGAATCACAACTGTGTGTGGTCAGCCGGCGTGTGAGAGATCGGACAGGTTTGCGCGACCTTGTTGCGACGCCCAACAACTCTCCGGGTTTTGTTCACTGCCAGGACTCCGTAGACATTATGCAAGCGCCTATGAATATTTGTGATGCTCTGGTGTTCCGCCAAAAGAAACTCAATGACAGCTTTCTGTTTAGAACGCAGCTCTGCTACCAATGCCACTTGGAAGGCTACGTATAGTGCTAACACCTATCGGAATTTCGTGAAACTGCAGAGGATGAAGCCGGATTATTTCACGATGTCCCACAACAAATTCTGCCTTTTGTCAATGGAATCTGTCTGAGAAAGAAACTTGCATTACTTGTTGACTAACTTACACATACACTACTGCACATTAAAATTGCTACACCACGAAGATGACGTGCTACAGACGCGAAATTTAACCGACAGGAAGAAGATGCTGTGATATGCAATTGATTAGCTTTTCAGAGCATTCACACAAGGTTGCCACCGGTGGCGAAACCTACAACATGCTGACATGAGGAAAGTTTCCAACCAATTTTTCATACACAAATAGCAGTTGCTCGGCGTTGCCTGGTGAAACGTTGATGCCTCGTGTAAGGAGGAGAAATACGTACCATCACGTTTCCGACTTTGATAAAGGTCGGATTGTAGCCTATCGCGATTGCGGTTTATCAAATCGCGATATTGCTGCTCGCGTTGGCTGAGATCCATGACTGTTAGCAGAATATGGAATCGGTGGGCTCAGGAGGGTAATGCGGAACGCAGTGCTGGATCCCAACAGCCTCCTGTCACTAACTGTCGAGATGACAGGCATCTTATCCACATGGCTCTAATGGATCGTGCTACCACGTCTAGTTTCCTGAGTTAACCGATGGGGACGTTTGCAAGACAACAACCATCTCCACGAACAGTTTGACGACGTTTGCAGCAGCATGGACTATCTGCTCGGAGACCATGGCTGCGGTTACCCCTGACGCTGCATCACAGACAGGAGCGCCTGCGATGGTGTACTCAGCGACGAATCTAGGTGCACGAATGGCAAAACGTCATTTTTTCGGATGAATCCAGGTTATGTTTAGAGCATCATGATGGTCGCATCCGTGTTTGCCGACATCGCGGTGAACGCATATTGGAAGCGTGTATTCGTCATCGCCATATTGGCGATAACCCATCGTGATGGTATGGGGTGCCATTGGTTACACGTCTCGGTCACCTCTAGTTCGCATGACGGCACTTTGAACAGTGGACGTTACAGTTCAGATGTGTTACGACCCGTGGCTCTACCCTTCATTCGATCCCTGCGAAACCCTACATTTAAACAGGATAATGCACGACCGCATGTTGCAGGTCCTGTACGGACCTTTCTGGATACAGAAAATGTTCACTGCTGCCCTGGCCAGCACATTCTCCAGATCTCTCACCAATTGAAAACGACTGGTCAATGGTGGCCGAGCAACTGGCTCGTCACAGTACTCCGGTCACTACTCTTCTGAACTGTGGTATCGTGTTGAAGCTGCATGGGCATCTGTACCTGTACACGCCATCCAAGCTCTGTTTGACTCAATGCCCAGGCGTATCAAGGCCGTTATTACGGCCAGAGTTGGTTGTTCTGGATAGTGATTTCTCAGGATCTATGCACCCAAAATGAGTGAAAATGTAATCACATGTCAGTTCCAGTATAATATATTTGTCCAATGAATACCCGTTTATCATCTACATTTCTTCTTGGTGTAGCAATTTTAATGGCCAGCAGTGTACATAGTATGCCAAACGCATCTAACTAAAAAATGAATGGAGTTGTACTGGCTGCAAATTGTGACACATGTCGAAAAGTATGACGCCTACGAGCTAGGTCCAAACGCCATCTTTAGATCCTACAGGTGGCTGGCTTAACTGGTGAAAATAGTTAGCCCCACACATGGGGTGGAAGCTGAGATAGCCTTCTGCATCACTGTTTGGGAGCCGAGTGAAGGGCTTCAACAAGAGTCTCAAACAATTCTTTTACGATTTTTGACGCGAATTACTCGACATCTGCTGTATGGTGGAGAATTGTTGGATTTCTGTTAATAGGTCACATGTGCACTAGATGCTGGAAGTGGCTACTAGAGTAACAGGGCACTAGTTACATGCACATATGGGATCCTTAGGATAGCGATTGGTTCAAATGGCTCTGAACACTATGGGACTTAACGTCTGAGGTCATCAGTCCCCTAGAATTTAGATCTACTTAAACCTAACTAACCTAAGGACATCACACACATCCATGACCTAGGCAGGATTCGAACCTGCGACCGTAGCTAGGATAGCGAAACCCTGCCACTCACCTCATAAAAAAGTTAGGTACTGATTCCGGAGATGGTAGAGTATTAGCCTCATTAATTACAGAAAGTGGCGTGTGTCATCGCAAATCGAAGAAAGAAAATGTTAATATAGAATTAGTTATCGGTTGGAGCGTACATGGAAATATCCTCTCACTAGCCTCACTTGTCGATGGTAATAAGTAGAGCACGGCAGCCACGCAGCAAAGTCGCGGCAGTGGCACTTGCTCGCACTCATCCGCTTTTCACACAATTTGGCTTCATTTAGCCAGCAGTGCTCTCAAACAGGCAAGCACTCGTCAGGTATAACTCTGCATGTCTGAGGCCTACCGAGCTGCTAAGGAACTACATTCCTGCAGTTCACTACCACATGGTACAAGGAATAGAAAGCCGGCTGAAACCATAAGTGAATAGCAATAAAATTTTAAATTTTGGCTGGAATGTATATCGCAAACAAGTGCTGCAGGCAGCTGCTAAAGCGATGTGTATAGTACGAGAATATCTACTGAGATTACTACAGATTCTAAATGCGAAATGTGTTAAAAAGGGATCAAATGTGACATTCGGGTGCCATTTTAGATTCCCTACCTCAGAAGCTGTACTAGCACAGCATTTAAACTTGAAGAAGGGCCGTCTTCTAGGAGAAGGTCCTGCATAAATTTCCTGATAATGTTATACTATTCAAAGGAGTTTTCAGGTTACCAGCTATAAAGCACAGAACTCCATTCTAAACGGAGAAAAATCTTCAAAAGTCATAGTCACTTTGGGTGCACACAAGGCTGTTTTATAGGATTATTATTGTTCAAAAGCTATAAAAATGATATAGTGGAAAACAGGAAAGGTGGGGGAAGGTGGCAATCGTACACAAATTACCCTCTGCCACACACCTTGAAGTGTTTAGCTGAATATATATGTAGATGCAGACTGGTAGATTCTAGTGATTAGGGTGGTGCTAAGTACAGGGATTTGAGTGACTTTTCCTAAATGTGTTATACGAAAATTATCTTAACCTGTTAATAACAGGACCAGCTTGTCAAGGCAACATCTTAGATCCCCAAACTTTTCGATGGGCCTAAACTTTTTGATTCAATTAATGTACAACAGGGAATTAATAAAAATAATGCCGTTGTAGCGTTACGATGAAGAGGACTGTATAGAAAAGTAGGGAAATATTTCTGCTTAGTGAGAGCAGCAAGCAACAGATGTAAGATTAAATGGGCAGTCAACACGAAATATTCATCTCAAAGACTGAAAATGTTGTGTACAATATTCCTTACACACTATCAGTTGAGTCAAGAGATATAGAGATGAGAAGGACATGCCGTAGTTCGACAGCTGTGCTCGAAAGTTGCTCCAAAAGCAAAGAGCACTTCATCACCGATTTAAACGTAGGAAAAGCCTTGTTGATAAAGAAAATCTGAGCAAATCCAAAATGATTGTAGGCAGAACCATGGGTGAAACACTAGATGAATCTGAAAATTAAATTCTACACTACTGGCCATTGAAATTGCTACACCACGAAGATGATGTGCTACAGACGCGAAATTTAACAGACAGGAAGAAGATGCTGTGATATGCAAATGATGAGCTTTTCAGAGCATTCACACAAGGCTGTCGCCGGTGGCGACACCCACAACGTACTGACATGAGGAAAGTTTTTCTCATACACAAACAGCAGTCGACCGGCGTTGCCTGGTGAAACGTTGTTGTCATGCCTCGTGTAAGGAGGAGAAATGCGTACCATCACGTTTCCGACTTTGATAGAAGTCGGATTGTAGCCTATCGCGATTGCGGTTTATCGTATCGACACATTGCTGCTCGCGTTGGTCGAGATCCAATTATTGTTAGCAGAATATGGAATTTATGGGTTCAGGAGGGTAATACGGAACGTCGTGCTGGATCCAATGGCCTCGTATCACCATGGCTGCAGTTACCCTTGACGCTGCATCACAGACAGGAGCGCCTGCGATGGTGTACTCAACGACGAACCTGGGTGCACGAATGGCAAAACGTCATTTTTTCGGATAAATCCAGGTTCTGTTTACAGCATCATGATGGCCGCATCCGTCTTTGGCCACATCGCGGTGAACACACATTGGAAGCATGTATTCGTCATCGCCATACTGGCGCTTCACCCGGCGTGATGGTAAGGGGTGCCATTGGTTAAACGTCTCGGGCACCTCTAGTTCGCACTGACGGCACTTTGAACAGTGGACGTTACATTTCAGATGTGTTACGACCCGTGGCTCTACCCTTCATTCGATCCCAGAGAAACCCTACATTTCAACAGGATAATGCACGACCGCATGTTGCAGGTCCTGTACGGGCCTTTCTGGATACAGAAAATGTTCGACTGCTGTCCTGGCCAGTACATTCTCCAGATCTCTCACCAATTGGAAACTGACCAATGGTGGCCGAGCAACTGGCTCCTCACAATACGTCAGTAACTTCTCTTGATGAACTGTGGTATTGTGTGGAAGCTGCATAGGCAGCTGTACCTGTACACGCCATCCAAGCTCTGTTTGACACAATGTCCAGGCGTATCAAGGCCGTTATTACGGCCAGACGTGGTTGTTCTGCGTACTGATTTCTCAGGATGTATGCACCCAAATTGCGTGAAAATGTAATCACATGTTAGTTCTTGTATAATATATTTGTCCAATGAATACCCGTTTATCATCTGCATTTCTTCTTGGTGTAGCAATTTTAATGGCCAGTAGTGTACCTACTGATCTGACAAGATATCCTAAAGTTTTAGTACATTAAGTCAGTAAACAGGTGTCATTCATCTAACCAGTCACTGAGTGAACAAACTAGAACAGAAAAGCAGAATGACAGAGAAAAAGCCCTTCCTTTATCCGAAATTGTTTCATTGAAGGAGATCGTATCAGGTTCCTTCTCTCAACAACAAAATGTCAAAATGTCATAGAGATAAGTCATATACACTCCTGGAAATTGAAATAAGAGCACCGTGAATTCATTGTCCCAGGAAGGGGAAACTTTATTGACACATTCCTGGGGTCAGATACATCACATGATCACACTGCCAGAACCACAGGCACATAGACACAGGCAACAGAGCATGCACAATGTCGGTACTAGTACAGTGTATATCCACCTTCCGCAGCAAATGCAGGCTGCTATTCTCCCATGGAGACGATCGTGGAGATGCTGGATGTAGTCCTGTGGAACGGCTTGCCATGCCATTTACACCTGGCGCCTCAGTTGGACCAGCGTTCGTGCTGGACGTACAGACCGCGTGAGACGACGCTTCATCCAGTTCCACACATGCTCAATGGGGGACAGATCCGGAGATCTTGCTGGCCAGGGTAGTTGACTTACACCTGGGTGGCACGGGATACATGCGGACGTGCATTGTCCTGTTGGAACAGCAAGTTCCCTTGCCGGTCTAGGAATGGTAGAACGATGGGTTCGATGACGGTTTGGATGTACCGTGCACTATTCAGTGTCCCCTCGACGATCACCAGAGGTGTACCGCCAGTGTAGGAGATCGCTCCCCACACCATGATGCCGGGTGTTGGCCCTGTGTGCCTCGGTCGTATGCAGTCCTGATTGTGGCGCTCACCTGCACGGCGCCAAACACGCATACGACCATCATTGGCACCAAGGCAGAAGCGACTCTCATCGCTCAAGACGACACGTCTCCATTCGTCCCTCCATTCACGCCTGTCGCGACACCACTGGAGGCGGGCTGCACGATGTTGGGGCGTGAGCGGAAGACGGCCTAACCGTGTGCGGGACCGTAGCCCAGCTTCATGGAGACGGTTGCGAATGGTCCTCGCCGATACCCCAGGAGCAACAGTGTCCCTAATTTGCTGGGAAGTGGCGGTGCGGTCCCCTACGGCACTGCGTAGGATCCTACGGTCTTGGCGTGCATCCGTGCGTCGCTGCGGTCCGGTCCCAGGTCGACGGGCACGTGCACCTTCCGCCGACCACTGGCGACAACATCGATGTACTGTGGAGACCTCACGCCCCACATGTTGAGCGATTCGGCGGTACGTCCACCCGGCCTCCCGCATGCCCACTATACGCCCTCGCTCAAAGTCCGTCAGCTGAACATACGGTTCACGTCCACGCTGTCGCGGCATGCTACGTGTTAAAGACTGCGATGGAGCTCCGTATGCCACGGCAAACTGGCTGACTTTGACGGCGGCGGTACACAAATGCTGCGCAGCTAGCGCCATTCGACGGCCAACACCGCGGTTCCTGGTGTGTCCGCTGTGCCGTGCGTGTGATCATTGCTTGTACAGCCCTCTCGCAGTGTGCGGAGCAAGTATGGTGGGTCTGACACACCGGTGTCAATGTGTTCTTTTTTCCATTTCCGGGAGTGTAGATTATAAAATCAACCAAAGTCCCTGACAGAGGAAATTCTACTGGTCCTGATGGGATCCCTAAACGCTCCTACACAGAGGGTGCTAAAATTGCTTCTCTTCTAGGAGCAGTCTGTCATAGGTCGGTAGACGAACGAAAAATGCACAGGTCACTTCTGTTTTCAGGAAGCGTTGTGGAAGAGTTGAACACAACTATAGACCTATATCGCTGAAGCCAGTTTTTTTTTCTTACCCAGCAAATTCTTTTCGACCGTGAAACCCACAAGACAGCAGGAACCGGCTCCTTGGCTGAGTCCGTTTGCTTGACTTCTGGAAGGCGTTCCATAATTCCGCACTGATGCCTAATGAACAAAATACGAACGTATGAAATATCAGACCAGGCTAATGATTGGATTGAAGAGTTCCTTGCGAATAAAACGCAACACGTCTTCCTTAACAGAGAGAAATCGTCGGACGTGAAAGTAAGCTCGTATGTATCCCAAAGGAGCTTTACAGGATCATGACTGTTCACGGTATACACAGGATGGGCAGAAGTAGTCTGAAGAGCTTGTAAGGGTGTTGCAAGGCAGGATGTGCTGTTTAATAACTGTTAAGAAAAAAATCCATACTTTGCGCCGTTTCAGAGATAACTAGCATTGAAGTTAGCCAATCAGTCCTTTGTGGGCACAAATTCAAGCTGCCCATATGGGGAAGAGGCCAAAGAGCGAGGTCATCGGTCTCATTGGATTAGGGAAGGAAGTCGGCCGTGCCCTTTCAAAGGTACCATCCCTGCATTTGCCTGAAGCTATTTACAGAAATCACGGAAAATCTGAATCAGGATGGCCGGACGTGCAATTGAACCGTCGTCCTCCTGCAAACGAGTCCAGCATGCTAACAACTGCGTCACCTCGCTGGGTCACGTGGCGAACACGCCAAGTAGCGTAACGTTATTTCTCAGAAACTTCGTCCGTGGAAGAGGGATCATAATAAGCTAAAACGTGTCTTGGTGTACACGTAGATACTCGACCGTTTCTGAGAAAGCGATAGTCTAAACTGTCGACGTAATTTATACGCCTTTTAGCGAGCGACAGTCTCAGTCGAAATTGAGGCACAGTGGCTAGTGACATTTCTTCTACTGAAACTCACTCGTGAAACAAATGTCATTAACATTGCTGAAGATTTCACGCGTTGGCAATATTTTCGCATCACACCACGCATAACGAATCGCTTTAGCGAAATCTGACGCTTGCAGTTGATTATGAATCAAGAGGAACTACAGAAATTTTACCGAAAACAATTTCTAATAATTTTCTCAATCATTTATGTTTGTTTTTTAATCTATTTACCGGATATACAATTAGTAGACGTATAGTGACAAAGTTGTTTCAACATACATTGGAAAACATTCTTGTAGGAATCTTCTGCTGGCATAGGTAGATAAACGAAAAACAAAAATGAAAAAAAAAAGGTTTCAAACGTGGGACGCAAAACTGTGTGATGCCACCCAATGTGCCACTCGCTAAAAGGCATATTGTATTCAACTAAGAACTTTCATTTGAACAATTATCATTTTAAGAATCATTATGGGAGCAATAGGAGATAAAATTTCTCGAAAACCTTGAACGTCGTTTTCTCAGAAATGGTCGAGCATCCAAGCCAACACACGTGTTTGCTTATTTTGAACTCTCATACACTCGTTAGTGCCAGTTGTTCTCATAGCGTAGATGACAGTGCACGAGACGGCACAGACTTTGGCTCGGATTCGATCCATACTACCATCCCATGTCCAATTTTTGTATCGCTCTCTTTGTTCGGCTTTAGGAAACGAAGAACAGACACCGTCTCTGCCTCCCCGCTTCAATTTGCGCGCGCAACGGTCTGATTGGCTTACTTCAGTAATAATTAATTCGGAAATGGCGCAATGTATCACATTTTTTTCTTAACAATCATTTCTCGGCGCAGCCGACCCTGCAACACCCTTACATGCTTTGCAGACTGTTTCTGACCACCCTGTATAAGTGGCACAGAGGAAAATGCTGGTGGCTCTAGAAGACTGTTCGCAGATGAAGCTGCTGTATATAGAAAAGCCGTAGGGCTAGAGTGTGTGTGCTCTTGTACACTGACGGGAAAAAATCGCAATACCAAAATAAATAAAAATTAATGTAGAGCAGGGCTTCCCAACCTGTGGACCCCTTAGGGGTTCGCCGGCTCTATCTAGGGGATCCGCGGTAGCCCTTCACCAAATCATGTCAAATAATGAGTAAAATTATTGAATAAAAATGTGAAAATCAAATTCATCATTTTTTTCGTGTGAAAACATGTGTACTTTTACTTCAGCTCGTCTCCCCAAACAGTCTTTGCGGTTCCTAAGTGAAAACGTATACACAGTTTCGTGCCGGAGAATGCGGCTTCTGTGATCGACTGTTTAGCAACAATACTGGGGTTGTTTGTACGCCGGCTCACGGCGCTAGATGCGCTGAAACCTTTTACGCATGCCCGGAGCGAGCTTTGTCGACCAATCACAGCGCTCGCTGGCACGTATGCGGCCCCAGGCATCATTAAATGTTAAACTTGTCTTGTCAGTGCACTACCTATTTCATAAGTCGATTTTTGACCAGTTTATTACTTCTAACATGGGCCGGTGGCTGAAGTCATGATCAGTTTCTCCATCGCCTTCACAACAAGGGAAGTTTCCAGTTGAAGTGAATGAGGAGGGAGGACGATCAAAGGAAGACTTTACATACATTTGGACATTTTTCTTTGGATTTCACAACCCATACTCCCTACCCACACACACACACGACTGTTACGAAATACGCATGCTCCTTACATAACAGTAGCTAAATAGTGGAAGTGAACAGATCATAAGCGACAGCTTATCAACAGCGAACAGTTTGGACGTGACGTTGATTGTTCAGGAAGACAAGTGCATCGTATGAAATTTCAATTACCAAGTAATTTTAATCAGGCTATAGTGTGTTGAACAAAGGGAGTAAATCCACTAGTAAATGTCTGGATACAGTGAGAATTCCAATTGGATCGTTAATTTCAGGTTGTTTTTATTTATCTCTAAACCAAAGACTATTGATACTTCGGGGGGAGGGGGGGGTGTCATTGGAAACATGGCACCTGCATTAAGAAGCTTTCAGTTCCCATGGGTTTCGCTCTGAAATTTGAAGTTACTGTGCTCATGACTGACTAGGGTTCCGCCATGGATTATCGTCTGAAGAAGGGGTCCGCCAGCTGAAAAGGTTGGGAAGCCCTGATGTAGAGTAATGAAATTTCGGGGGTATATTTGCCTAGGTAACACATTTAAGTGATTAACATTGCAAGCTCACCGGTTACTGTGAGAGATAAGCCCATTGCAAATGTGAAATTCTGGTACATTAATAACCGATGCAACGGCCAGAATGTTGAATGCAAGCATGCAAATGTGCATCTATTGTTTTGTACAGTTTGTGGTATGGAGTTCCATGGCTGTTTCCCTTCGTTGGCCAATACAGAGGTGGCTAATGCTGGTTGTGGACGACGCTGGAGTTGTCGTACGATGATGTCTCATATGTGCTCAATTGGAGACAGGTCTGGTGACCGAACAGGTCAAGGTAAGAAAACTTCCTGGCAGATAAAAAACTGTGTGCCGGACCGAGACTCTAACTCGGGACCTCGGTCCGCTGCAGAGTGAAAATCTCATTCAGGTCAAGGTAACATTGCGATACTCTATAGAGCATGTAGGGTTGCAATAGTAGTACGTGGGCGAGCGTTATCCTGTTAGAAAACACCCCCTGGAATACTGTTGCCGGCCGCGGTGGTCTTGCGGATCTAGGCGCTCAGTCCGGACCCGCGCGACTGCTACGGTCGCAGGTTCGAATCCTGCCTCGGGCATGGATGTGTGTGATGTTCTTAAGTTAGTTAGGTTTTAAGTAGTTCTAAGTTCTAGGGGACTGATGACCACAGATGTTAAGTCCCATAGTGCTCAGAGCCATTTGAACCATTTTTGAATACTGTTCATGAATAGCAGCACAACAGGTCGAATCATCAGATTGACGAACAAATTTTCAATCAGTGTGAGTGGTACAACCACGAGAGAACTCCTGCTGTTACAGGAAATCGGAACCTAGCCCATAACTCCAGGGGAAGTCTAGCGTGTCTGGCACAGAGACAGATTGGTTGCAGGCCCTCAAGTGGCCTTTTTCTAACCAACTCACGACCATCACTTTCACCGAGGCGGAATCAGCTTCCATCAGAAACACAACAGACCTCCACCCTCACCTCCAATGAGCTCTCGCTTGACACCACTGAAGTCGCAAATGGTGGTGGTTTGGGGTCAGCGGACTGCACGCTACAGGGCGTCTGGTTCGGAGGTATCAAAGCCATACGTCGAACACTATGGTCTTCCCTCTCGGTAATGCTACCTGGCCATCCGGAGTCCGGTACATTTTCATGGCTACCGCTGCGAGCAATTATGTACAGTGGCTACATTTCTGCCAAGTATTTCCGCATTATCGCAGCAGGAACATCCGGCGTCTTTATCGTCTTAGAAGGATCCTTGACTGACATCATCCCATCACGTCCATTCTCAAAGGTACCTAACGCTCACGACCGTTACAGCGTGTATTTAAAGCAAAATTGATTTGCATCCTCATAGCGGGGCTACTAGCGCTACTCTTATGCGACTGGCGCGAAATTTGAACAGATATTGTCTTTCATAAGTACAAAAATGCCTATTAACTTTCGTTTATGTCGCACAACTCCTTCTTGGTGTTGCGATTTTTTGTCCATCATTGTATGTACAAGGCAACATGGAGTGATTCAAAATGTGTGACTGCTGGTGTAGCGCCTGATAGAAAATGTGAAGTTGTAATCAAAACAGATAGCACATGCCTTCATACGAAGGTTGTGGTCATTGAAATGCAGTTGTAGCAGTTGTATACCAAGATGGAATATATTGTATGATGAGCACAGATTACTATTTGTTTCCTACAACTGATCCCTTTAGTCATACGTTACTTCTCGTTCAGGTGAAGAGGCCAAGCACTCTGAACATTGCTTTGAAGACAGGAATCTCTGCTCAGTCTGTGCACCTAAAACATTCTACCATCGAAAGTTTTCGAGATTTATATCATGCCTCGTTTATTGCTTACTGAGGGACTGGATCGTTAGCAGTTGCAAGTCAAATCTGATTTCGACAGCGTTATAAAATATGTGGCGGAACGTGGAGTCGAAGCTTCGTCCCTTGATTCAAGCTGTTTACTTGCAGAAATTAAAGCATATATGAGTTGAAACTTCCTGGCAGATTAAAACTGTGTGTCAGGCGGAGAGTCGAACTTGGAACCTTTGCTATTGCGGGCAAGAGCTTTTCTTTCGCCATTACCTCGTCTCTTACCTTCCAAACCTCACAGAGGTTCCCCTGCGAAACTTGTGGGACTAGTATTCCTGGAAGAAAGAATACTGCGGAGACATAGTTTAGCCGTAGACTGGGTTCTGTTTCCAAAATTAAATTTTCACCCTGCAGCAGAGTGTGCACTGATATGAAACTTCCTGGCTGATTAAAACTGTGTGCCAGACCGAGACTCGAATTCTGGACCCTTGCCTACAGCAGACAAGTGCTGTACCACAGAGCACTTGTCTGCGAAAGGCAAAGGTCCCGAATTCAAGTCTCGGTCTGGCACATAATTTTAATCCTAATGGAAATTTCATATCAGCACACACTGCAGAGCAGAGTGAAAATTTCATTCTACATATAAAAGTTAGTGTTTCAGAGTGTAGCACTATTTTCCTAAAAAAGACGTAAAAAACTGTCTTGCATTTTTATTTAGGTGAAAAAAGAATGATATGTATTTTTTTTTACATTTCTATTTGAAAGGAGAAATAGTTTCACACATCCGGTTTACAAGAAAAGCTACAAACTGTATGGCACAGCTGTATCAACTTCAGCATTGGGAGCATAATGTTGGCGTTGTCTCCCTAAGTGTATAAAGTGCCAGACAGTTGCAGTAGTCCTCAATGTTTCTCATGTCTGATATTAACAGAACCAGTTCAAACAAGTTCACTTTCTCATGTCCCTTAACATATACGGTGCTCTAATTCTTTGCTTCCTTCCAAAGTTAGAGCAGGCCCACCATGTTGTTGTAAGAGATTCTGTCATCGTCCAAGTTAAATCCATAGTAATCGTCTGCTAACCATTCTGTAGGTTGTACTGCACCACTTTCAGCCTTCAGAGGATGCTGGGAACCTATTGAGAAATCTTAACATCATACCAGCACTCCAATTTTTATATTGTGTAATGACACCTCTTTGAATACAAACGTCTTCACATCATTCAAACAGCCTTGAGTGTCAACAGTCATCACTCTACATTCCATTATTGTAGACTGATTCTGTAGCAAATGAGAGATGAGTATATAAACTAATCGACATACAATATCAGTCAGAGATGTATACTCTACAATGCCACCATGTAAAATTAGACAATGAACTGTTGTGCTTCCAAAGAAATGAGTATAGCTATTGTACTCGAGACATATATCGATGAAACTGCTTTCAATGCTTCAGTCTGTCACGAACAGTACATAATGGCTATTCGTGAACGATCTTTTAATTTGTCTGGTCCTAAAAGACGTGACATGCCTTCTCTTTCATTATACGAAGCCATGAACTGAGAATACACATATAACAACGCAATAATATTTTCCCTGAAATTCAGATTTAGATTTCATATGGGTAAAATTTTGAATTGAGATTTACTAGTACACTGGTTAGGTTGCAGTGCTCAGACTTACTAGTGTGAGCTGCAGGGTTACCTTTCTATGTCTCTGGAAACCTAGAATCATATACCCACATGCTTCTAGATGTATGACTTGTTTTGACTGTCCAAATACGTTTAGATGCTGTTAGCACTACTGGGCACTCATACAGTTCCCAGGGCAGTGAGATGTAATAATCTCACTCTGTGCAACACTTTAAGACGTTCGTAATTCAATGTTTGAAAATTATATGTGAGATGTCTTTCAGCACAGCTTACTGATTACATTACTCGTTTAGAGACACACCTTCACATGAATATACGAATTATCATAAGATGGATCATGTACTAATATGACTTCTTGTTTGATGTGTAATTTCATCCGCTATATATCCTTAAAGAATTTTAAAAGCAGTTTCAGTGCAATGTAAACATTAAAGCTTCCATCACCACCTATCAGCGTTTTTCCATCTGTCCGCTCAGCATTATCAATTGCTCATATTTCTGAATCACTATATGAAACATTTGTTTTTAATGAGTTTGCAATACCAACATTTCTGGTTGTATCAATTTGTTCACCATTAAGCTCATAGCATAGCTCTTGCGTTAAAAATGATGTGTTGGAACCAAGGAGCACTACATCTGTTTTCTTCAAAAATTTCCCTTTGATACGTAAGAAACTGAAAAAAATGTTATTGTATCCTGATATACTTTTCTTATGTAGCTGATGTATGGAGTTGATTAGAAAAATCCTTACAACATGTAATAGCGTCATCAAAGACAGTTTTTGCTGTCATGTCTGGAATTCCGCCATTAAACTGGAATCCATATACTAGTGACCCAAAAAATTTAATGTTAGCTGATTATAACGTTTCAACTTTGGTGATGAACAAACACTTGATTTAGGGGGAGTTGATGTCTTATAGTAGATTCCCCATCACAATTTTTTCTGCAAGTAAAATCTTAAGAGTCATGACTTTGCCTCGGAAATTCACCGGTTGGCTTGATCTACAATTCTAGTTTCTAAATGACTGAGAGCTGAAATCGTTATAGATAAGTATATAATGTTAGTAGGCATTTCAGTCACTTTGTAGCATGGAGGTGCACCCGCGAATAATTCAGAAAGTGTGTGCTAACTTGTTATTGCGAGTTGGTGACTCTATTACACTCTATTCGTATAGCAGTCATAGGAAAAATCTGAACAGGTAAATCTGATTCATGTGAAGACTCGTTTTGAAGAAAATTCTACCAGAGAACCCAGTGAATTTTCACCTCCAAAATCAATAGGGATAACAGTCTTTATTTCACAGTTGAGTGTCTTAGCGTTGGTGTGAATCACAATATCTTTGATAAAATGATAAATGTGTGTATTAACTACGGCTGTACTATAGGAGCTTACCAGAATCACCACCTTCCTTGCTGTGTAATCCTTGGTATAATAATAAAAAATTCTGGTTTGTTGTTGTGATGTTTGGAATAGAATTAGATGTCTGAAAATCAGCTAATCCTTTAATACATACACCTTCACTTAAATCGACTGTTGGGAAAAATGAGCCTTAGCACAGCGGATTGTCCTGATAGATAAAATATGACATCCGACACATTTAGCAGATGAAGAATTCTGATGCAGTGAAACCATCTTCCTGCTGCTTTGCAGGGGTGGGATAGCCTACTTAAATATGTTATTTGTAAAGTGGTTGTCTGGGAAGGACTGATAAAAGAGTTGACTTTTTTTTCTACCACTCCTTTCATCAACATGCCCATACTTTTACAATAAAGCATTAGGTACAAACCTGGAACGATGGCAACTGCTTCCATCACCTTATTGCACTTCATTTTTTTCTTATACGCATTCTTTCATTTCGTGCTGTCCGAACGGCTTTAAAAATAGCAGCAGACCCGCTAGCTAATGAATCAATGGCAGATAAATCTACGAAAGGGGGAATTAAAGGTAGTATACCTCTGACTTTGTGGTTTTGGACTTTTTATCATCTGACTACAGCACGCTGGGCTGCACCGAGAGTGCCTTCTGAGAACTGTTGATCTTAAGCAGGTGATACGCATTAGCTGTTGCAAATACTGCTTTGTGGAAATGTTTGGTAGCTGGTATTGGTATTAAACCGACGGTCCACGAAGTTGTATTTTGGTCAAAAGCAAAATGGACATACCTAGAAATTAGCTGCTATGAAAATAATGCACATATGTAATGGGATATTTTGTCAATACCGACTTAGCACACAGTAACAGAATGTTCAAGGCAGATGTATTTCTTACAGTTTTACAAATTTACAAGGTTTTTCGGTTTTGCTTTAGCAGTTCACACACCATGCTCATGAGCTCACAAATGATCCTACTTCAGAATTTTTCACACCGCAGAGCTCTCCAATTCTCTCAGCTACCTTTTTTGGCAAAGTTTTTTCTATTGCCCTTTGCTGAGGATGATCTTGCATTAGTTTAAAAGAAAGCTCCCCCAAGAATCCTGTTCTTCTCAGTTGTTCTTTCTTATTTGTGTTGAAAATAATACTGCCATTTATCACAACTCTGTTCATACTATAAAATACAGCCATTGATCATCTTCTTTATTTCTAGTTACGTTATACGTTACACTTATTCCGTCTATCACGTCAACTCTACCCATAGCAAGGTTATAGAAAATGACCATTTCTGGTTCATCAACATTTCCATCATGATGCGTCATAGCCAGAAGTAACACCACTATATTTTGTTTCATGAAATGCATTCGCAAATTTCAAATGCAGGACCACAACAGCTATACAATTTACTAGAAACATAAGGAAATTTTGCCAGACCGGGACTCGAACCCGGATTTCCCATTCGTCGCAACTGGTTGCCTTAACCACTCCAGCTATCCGAGAATGCGTCCCACATTTCCATATGTCCCTGTGTCTTTTCCCCATGGTGTTAGCATAATTATGTAATTTCTGTATAGGGAGAGATTTAAGTCATTCTTCTCGTCAGGATGCCTTGGCTGTGGCATTAAATATATTAGTGAAGTGGCGGTATTTTCGGGTGTAAGACTGATTTATCCTGCTAAATTTCCTTGACTTTTTCTTGTAGTTTCGATGAAATATTCAGAATAATTTCCAACTAAGATATTACATCGAGTAAATAGAGCAAATTTTTCTGAATCCAAGAAGGTCGCTTCATGCATAAGCTACCCCAACCCCCATCTTTCACACTGGTTGCTATATCAGCCACGATTATGGCAACAATGTCCTGTCTGCTTACTACGATGGTAGCTGCTTTCGAAATCAGTTCCCGTTTCGCTGCAAAAGCTGTGCCTTATTACTTCCTTTCGCCACTACTTTAATTGAGCTGCTAGCTGTCATAAGGAAGCTATGAATCTTAAACCTCCGTGTCATATGTTTGGTGAACCCTCGTCGCCCGTTTTGAAAACCCTCGTCTGCAGTTCGTAAATCCTCGTCGCCAGTTTTGTACAGGCCTCGTCGCTACTGCTGGGGAGGCCGAGTTGCCACTATTGTTACGGTAAGCCGAGTTTGTGAGTCCGTGAAACGGCTTCTGGCGCAGTACACCGCTAAGACAATTTCTCCCTACCACTATTACATATCTATGCCCCGGGGTCAGGTAACAGAATAGGAGAACGAAGGTTCTACAACACTCCAACAAATCAGTAACAAAGTCACACAAATGAGTTACAAAGGTTTACTTATCTTTGAGAATTGTTCAATAATGAAGTCTGCAACACTGCATGTAATATGACACAAAAAAGGTCCTCAATGACTAAGTGAAAATAATCGTAGGTAAACTTCACAGTACCATGCCATTGCAATTTACAACAAATGTCTGTTCACTTCTAAGAGTTCACTATACAATGTTCCCTGTCTAAGTCAGCCCTGGACGATCATCTACAACCAAGTGGGCGATAACTGCTCTTCTGCCTTTCGAGTTTACTTCCGTCCGTTGTCGTCTGGTCATTGGCGGATTGTACTCGGCCGGCAACTGGCCGAGGCGAAGTCGATATCTTCATCCTTAGCGCCGCCCGTGAAGCTGGTGGAACTCGCTCGAGTGGCGAGTCTCTAGGGCACTGGAACCAACTCGCATCTTTGCGCCTGTGGTGCCTTTTCCTGGCTGTGTCCTGTTCGGACGACACAGCAGTATGTCTCCTGGCAACCTCATAGGAGTAACCATATTCGTCAGCTTCGCGAACCCAAGTTACATCACCAACATGATAAAGGAAAGTGTCTGAACACATTCGAAGCAACTGCCATTGACACAAATTTGAATTTTGTTCATCATCTCAGTGTCAAAAAACATGGGATAAATTACGGCAGCAATGAACAAACTTGATAATATGCATTACCAATGGTAGATCTGGAGGTGAAAATGTACGAAACTGCGTAACTGCTCATTTTCCAATTCCTTCTGTTATGTTTCTGCTTCAATAGTTGTACATTCAATTTTTCACAGTTTGATTTATTAGTCCGTAGCTTGGTATTCCTTATATTCTAGTTGTTTATGATACAGGACTGGATGAAAATACTGTCCGTTTTAGGTCAACGATGTGTTGGTGCCTCACTGGTTTTTGAAATTTTTGACAAGGCCGTCTTGTAAACATTTTTAGTTTCGTTAAAGTAAGCTTCTTCTAAAAGCCAAACAGGGTAAGTGTGTAAGTGATTTGTATTTTTCAGTGGAGAGATCTGCTGGCAGTTTGAAGCCTTCCCTTAGATTAGTGTCCAGCACTGCAATTCACTGAGGACTGGACAACAGTGAAGACGTCGTGAGTTGTCCATGAAGTTCTTCATATTGATAGTCCAGGTGAGACTTGGCGATATAACTGACGATGTTTGGCATTCATTATTAGTTATTTTTACCATT
Source organism: Schistocerca gregaria (assembly GCF_023897955.1). Classification (NCBI taxonomy): domain Eukaryota; kingdom Metazoa; phylum Arthropoda; class Insecta; order Orthoptera; family Acrididae; genus Schistocerca; species Schistocerca gregaria. The sequence continues at coordinate 76,804,695 of NC_064931.1, forward strand.
CAAATGGTTCAAATGGCTCTGAGCACTATGGGACTGAACATCTATGGTCATCAGTCCCCTAGAACTTAGAACTACTTAAACCTAACTAACCTAAGGACATCACACAACACCCAGTCATCACGAGGCAAAGAAAATCCCTGACCCCGCCGGGAATCGAACCCGGGCACGGGAAGCGCGACCACGAGCTGCGGACATTCTTACCATAATTACTTTTATTCGTTCACTAGCCAGAGCTTTCCAATCGCTATGTGGTACCGATGCACATGATCAGTATTCTTGGAAGAATGGAATGTTGGATGTTTCGATATACAGAATGCGCACATTTATCTCGGCTTCTCGTTTTCATGGCAATCGAAAAAACCTAATGAGAGAAGACGATAGTGTGAAGCCGGTGACACAGACAGAATCGGCAACAATTTCTGTTGATTTAACACCGTGACGACGGATTAATTCGCGTCGCAGCATATGACTCAACAATCTAATATGTAGTATCGACTCTGTCACAGCTACAGATAGCTACATGGTTTACAATTGGCTCAGCTGCTAGTTATACACTGAAGAGTCAAAGAAACTGGTACACCTGCCTAATATCGTGTAGGGCTCCCGCGAGCACGCGGAAATGCAGCAACACGACGTGGCATGGACTCAACTAATGTCTGTAGTAGTGCCGGAGGAAATTGACACCATGAATGTTGCAGGGCTGTCCGTAAGTACGTAAGAGTACGAGGGGGTGGAGATCTCTTCTGAACACCACGATGCAGTGTTCAATAATGTTCATGTCTGGGGAGTTTGGTGGTGAGCGGAAGTGTTTAAACTCGAAAGAGTGTTCCTGGAGCCACTCTGTAACAATTCTGGACTTGCGGAGTGTCGCACTGTTACGAATTGGCAACATCGTTGCAAACACACTGCCAGAATAAACAATTATTACACCTGGAAAGACGACGTTGGTTTTGATCCGATGACGGCATATTCCACCTTTTGAGGATAGTAGATTTACTGATAATGGTTTCAATAGCGTCCGTCAACAGATAGCGTAGTGGCGTAGCTACCAGTGCACCCTCCGTGTCTACCGTTTAATGGAGAATGCTCACAGACAGAAGGCTGTGTAGTGCAAACGTGTGGAAGCATGCAGGCAATCGCACCACGGAAATACACTTGTGCTTTCTGAATCCAAGTGTGAGAGTTTGAAAGGGATCAAAATGTGGTCTTGAGAGTTGTGGAATGGTCTTTTCGCATAATTGCCACACAAGTTGGACGTGAATCGTCAGTTGCTCAACGATGCTGATATCAGTGATCACATAAAAATTCTCACACCTGTAGACGAGGTAATGGAAGACCACGCAGCACAGACGCCCGCCAACGATCCTCATATTGTAAGGGCAGCAGTGGCAATCTGTACATCTATAACAGCACAGATAAGTGGGCCGGCCGCTGTGGCCGAGCGGTTCTAGGCGCTTCAGGCCGGCACCGCGCTCCTGCTACGGTCGCAGGTTAGAATCCTGCCTCGGGCATGGATGTGTGTGATGTCCTTAGGGTTAGTTAGGTTTAAGTAGTTCTAAGTCTAGGGGACTGATGACCTCAGATGTTAAGTCCCATAGTGCTTGGAGCCATTTGAACAGATAAGAGGGTTTGTGAGCTCAGACGTGTCTTCGCACGAATTGTTGCGAACTGCTTATTAGCAGTGGGACTGTGGGCATGTATATCTTCCACTCACGCCACAGCATAGACGTGCGCAGCACGACCGTTGCATTCCGAGGATCACTTGTAAGATGGAATGGCACGCGATGGCCTTCTGCGATGAAAGCACATTTTGTCTGCAGACAGCTGATGGTTGTTTGGGCATACTTCACAGACCTAGTGAGCGCTATCTCGTAGACTGCTTTCGTTCAAGACACGCTGGCCCAATCGCAGGCCTCATGGTCTGGAGTGCTAAAAGCTACAACTCTCGTTCACCTTTGGTGTTTCCAGAGGGGACGCAAACCAGAATGCTATTAGACCCGTTCTTGCAACAGGGAGGTGACGTTTTTCCGACGAGATGATGCTCGCCCACACACTTCTCGTGAAAATCAACATGCTCTGTGAAACGTGCAGCAATTTTCCTGGCCAGTACGATCTCCAGACTTGTCTCCAACCAAACACGTGTGGATGATGGTACGGAAAGTGAACCATGCGACTCATCAACCAACAATTCTTACGGAACTGCGTGAACAGTTCGAGCAGACGGGGAATAACGTGATGATGATGATGATGTTTTGTTTGTGGGGAGCTCAATTGCGCGGTTATCAGCGCCCGTACAAATTCCCAACCTTTACTCAGTCCAAACTCACCACATTCAGCGGAATAACGTATCCCAGGACAGTGTTCGCCATCTGTACAATCGACACGGATGCCACCACTCAAGGCTACATTGCCACCAGTCAAGGCTACACCATGTACTAACATGGATGTTTCAGCATGGGTCGATACCTGCTACGTAATCAGTTTATATACTCCATAAGCACTGTTATAACAATAAATCTTGAATAAACTGGAAACCTCTAAAAGGTGGTACCAATTTTTTGCTAGGTAGGTTTGCAACAGTATAGTCATATTGATGGGTGCTTGCGTCAGATCGGCTGATGTCATTTGACATCCTATCCTACCTCTGTCAGTGTTGGAGCAACATGATCTTCCTGAATGGCGAAGCTCACGGCAATGGAAAAGTTGCTCGTCGCCTTTATCAAGATTGTTCTCCACAACTCCAGACTACATCGCGGTTTCGAGAAAGGTTATCTTCACCAGCAGCAGGCGTGACTGTGACGCTCCAGGGAGGCCCCACGCGCCCAAACTGGAAGAGGCGTTAGTGCATCACGTTGATGAGAACCCGTCAACCGAGTAGTCTCATTGTCTATTAACTGTAAAACAAGTTATTTACTGGATCACGCCCAGTCAAATACTTGTAAAAATTGTTGCATTAGTAACATGTTTTCAAATGGTTGTAGCACGGAAATGGTACGTTTCTGAACATGAGTTCCTATTCAAAATATTATGTACTCACTCCCCACTACAAGTCCTAGAAATTTGTAACGGGAATTTCCGACCACCCTGTATATTACTGCGAAGTACGTGGGTTAACACAAGGGCATTCCCGGAACTATTTAAAACCTGCTGTAGTTGAGTTTATAAAGGAAAAAGACTGGAGGAACGACAATCAGAACATCTGGAATGGATTGCACACCTCGCATTTTAAGTGGACTTGTCTGCACACTGCTCATATTGAGACAATGCACGGTACGACACAACATATTTCTGATTTGATGCACTGTAGAAAGGGCAAATTCTGCAAGGAAAAACAGTCCAGTCCCCCAAGCTCACAGGCGTTAAAGAAAACAAGAGGTTTGAATTTTGGGAGCATTTGCCAATTTTACATCTGTTTTCGAGACCGTTTGCCATTTCAGTTGAAAGTACCCCTCTGTATGAACAAATGTCACTGATCTATCTGCAATGTAATTCCCGTTTTAGAGGCGAATCCTTTTACACTGAAACTGTCCAGGACGTTAACATTACTTTCCTCAGGGAGAGTTTCCTTGTGTCCATAATGGGTTCAGAAACGTAATAAAATATTTCAATCAGAATATGTGCGCGAGGGTTTTTTGTCCACAGTGAAACTAAACAAGTCACAGACAAGTGGGAATCTGAGTGCGAAAATCTGTTAAATTGTTTTCATCTGTCTATCTGTATGATGGCGGTATGTACCAGACAAAAATTATGTCTTCAGTGTGCCAAAAATAATTACGTAATGCTGAATATTTGTTTCACTTGTGATCTACGTGTTTGAGGAATATGAACCCAAGTTGTATGCAGCGCAACTGCGATGCCTTTTAAATATAGCGCTTTCACCCTTTATCCCTTTTTCTCTCTACCCAAGCGGACCCTGTGGCGTGGCGGTGGGGTGAAATTTCAGTCTCACTGAACACTATGAAACGCGGGCCACCGAATTCATGGCCACCCCTCCCGGCTATTAAATAGTTTAATATCCCAATGCTTACATTCATTTTCGATAGGTTTGTCGAAAACTGAATTATTCATTAATTTCAAATAGTCTTTCTGAAAATCATTTCTCATGGCAGTAAAATTTATAGAATTTAAATCAATGTATTTCTCCAAATAAGGGTTTTGGTTGATACCAATAATGCAGTGACTTTTGATTACCTCCATTCCAAAATTTATGCCGAGTTGTAGGTTTTTGTAACGCAATACGTATTTTTTTTTCATTACAGTCGTCAGCAGATCAAGATTTGATCAACTAGCTGTAGTGGTAGGTCGTTGTCACTTTGTTTAAATTAAAGAGGTGTGCTATATCTGCTTCTAAAACACACCCCAAAGGAGGTGAAATGCTTGTGAAATCAATATGGGCTATTTCTTACTGACCCAGTGAAGCCCTTAAAATAGTAAATATTCACACATTGCCCAGCCATAAACAATATTTACATCTACATATATGATGTAAAACGTTTGCAAGTCTGGGCTGAACACTAACAAAAATTATGCGGGTTACTTGCCAAGTCATGTCTATCGACACACTGACAAATCTCATCACAAATACCCCATTTTTAAAAAAAGCAGCATATCAATATCCTGTAAAAGCTGCATCTCGATATGCACAGTTTTAACACTACATCCCAAGCTCACCCTGATGCTGTGAAGCAATGTGCAGCATCTAGAGAGTCCAGTGTCATGCACAAACTCCTGAATTTTTCAAAAACTTCTGAAAGTATGTGTGCATCAGAGTTCATGTACATGCTTGCATATTCACCCAAATTTGGAACACTAACCTCTTCCCACAACTTCACAGTAAGTTGATAGCCAGGATTTGTAATTTCCTCTCCAGCTAATAAGCTGATCTATCCAGTAATTTTATAAGTAGCCTGTTTATATGTTTGTATGTTGGCAGCACTATAGACTGCATTAATATCACTGACAGCACTCTGTGCCCTCAGTAGGAGACCCTGTGGCTGGAAGGACTTGTTATTGGAAGTTAACAGTTAGCAGTGTTGAAGGTTGGCAGTGTTTGAGCAAGCAGACGGTCTGGACGCATGTCCATCATGGAGATTTAGTATTGGTTGGATATTGATTGTAAAATGGTGATTATGTATCTTCTAATGTTTGGATAGTGGATTTATTGATGATCATATAATGTTTCGGTGACACGTCTACGTAATTACGCAATTGGATTACTCTGCATTTAGGAAATTGTACTTTGTCTGCTTTTTGTGAACTATTCATATATTTTCGGAATTATTGTAATACTGCGAGACCTTTGAGTGATGTATTTTGTATGTGACCTTGATGTAATGCTCTGCTGTGTGGGGCTGCACGCTAGCCAGTGGGAAAAACCCATTGTTGTGTTGCCTGTCAACTTAAATAGTGTCACTTTGGTTGCTTTTAAGCTCACTGCACTCCCACAAGTGCTTGCACAGCTGTAGAAGAGAGAGGCCATTGGCCTTGCTATTTACATTTCTTTGCAAAACACACCACAAACGCAACACACTATTACTTGGAAACATATGATTACACTTTGGAGTTAGTACTTTGTGGTACCTATTGAAATGCTTATGATTTGATGAGAAATATTCTTACATTTACGCACCTGATTATGACAAGTGTCTTTCTATGAGAGTTCAGAGAATTTTTACAGCTTATGAATTGCCACATGGCTGCTGAATGGTATTTTGCTTTGTATATGTTTGCTTATTTTCTTTAATATCTAGTTTTTAGCTCCCCTGCAGCATTCGTTTTATAAAATAAAATTTAATATGTATGCTGATGTAAACACTTTCTGTCAACAGAACTATTAAATAATAATTTTATGATCCATATTCTTAAATAAGAGCACTTGGAAAGGAAAGAACGATAAGAAGGAGAGGGAACTAGTGACAGGTATTGCATACATAATTTTCTTTTCAAGGGCTTAGTAATTTTTTTGGTGGAATAAGTTGTTGTGGTGCACCACTTTAGTGTTAAGATGTGACATAGATGTGAATAGACATTTCCCTTATCTGCACTGCTGCCTTTACTGTAATATTTTTTGTGCTTGTGCCTTGTCATGTTTAGGTATAAGTTATTGCATTGATGCTGCTCTTTGTCAGACAATGTCCTACTGAATTTTACTGTGTGTTACTGTGATAAGCAAGTTTGGCCACTGATTTATTTCTCTTGTTTGCTGCATATTGCCTTATATTAGTTGTAATGTTGCATTTGCTTTGCTAATTTAGATATGCTGCTGCTTGCTTTGCCAATTTGTATTTTTGTCATTGTTTGTGTTAATATTTTGTGCTGCTGCATTGCCTGGTTTATGTATCTGAGCCCAGTAGATTTAAGTTAGCTTAAGAGGGGGTATGCTATATAAGAAAATGAGTTATGACGAGTTGGGAAGAAATGCATTGAGAAGCTATAAGGAAAAGGTTTGGCCAAAAAGTATTGCATAATGAGGAACAAATACTCTGAAAGAGAAAATGTACGGAGATAAGTAGAGTATAGTGACAACAGGTTTAGATAACATTTTCTTCGAAACAAATGATGAGGTAAGAAATATATGAAAGTACAAATACAGAAAGCATGCTTAGATAGAATTTTTTTGTGGAAACAAATGTTGAAGTAAGAGAAGTAAATGAAGTTTTGGTTGGAAACGAAGTAGTTTTGGCTGAAAGTTAAGGAGGTATGAGCATGAAGGATATTATTGAAAGGAGAAAAATGAAACAGAGGTATAAAATGCGACCCACAAGTATTGCAGTACCAAATGTTACACTGAAAACTCTGAGCCTGTTCTTTCCGTTTGTGTTATTCCACTATGTTTATGTGTACCCATGCGTATCTGTGTTCTTCCTGTCTGTTTATTTACCTGATAAAAAAAATTTGGTAGAATTTTTTCCTTCTAGTACTAAGCTGCATTCACTATGGTGAGAAATACTGTTATCCTCAAATCTAAGCTATGTTTTTATACCACATTCTGTACTTTGGGGAGATGTTCAGACATTATTCTGTTATGTTTTCTTTTAGTGCTTATGTGTCAAGTTAATGTTTCCAAGGATATTCTCATTTTTCATTCATTTTCTTATGTCATAATTCCTGTAATACTCATGTATATGCTTATTTTTATTCTGTTTGTAAATCCTGTATTACTATAAATGTTATATGTATCATCATTTTCTTTACTGTAATGTTGTTCTCTTTACATTTGTAATTGTATTCTTATGCTGTAAAATTGTAATTGTATAGACAACAGTTCTCCAAGTTAGGTAAATAGTAGGGATTCATTTTACTGCACATATTTGTCTGTTGGTCATACCATATGTATAAAATCTCAGAGGTTATATGACTGTGTTAGTGCTTGCACGTGTGTTGATAATTCAGCAAAGGACTTGTTAACAACACTGCTGGTTCTACGGATATTGCAACAAAAATTGTGAGTGCACAAGTGGTGGTTCATGCACTTGCTACTTTACCCTCAAGTCTCTTCAATTGTGATTGCGCACCAGCACAGTCGCAATGGATGGCTGCTGGTCTTTCCTACAAGGACTACAGTGGGTCTGCACCTTTTGTGGCCCATTACTACCATAATCTCTACAAGGAATACTGTAGGTCTGCTCTGTGGTGACCTACCCATTCTACCAATATTCTCCAAGACTTCAACTGACTCTGCTGTGGGTCTGCTCTGTTGTGGTCCATTACCAATCTTCTCAACTGAAATCTTCATATCAAGAGAGAAAAAAAATGAGTGTGAGAAATCTTATGGGACTTAACTGCTAAGGTCATCAGTCCCTAAGCTTATGCACTACTTAACCTAAATTACCCTAAGGACAAACAAACACACACACACACGCCCGAGGGAGGACTCGAACCTCCGCCGGGACCAGCCGCACAGTCCATGAATGCAGCGACTTACACCGCTCGCCTAATCCCACGTGGCTCATTGGTAGCACCATGTTGTTGTTGTTGTCTTCAGTCCTGAGACTGGTTTGATGCAGCTCTCCATGCTACTCTATCCTGTGCAAGCTGCTTCATCTCCCAGTACCTACTGCAACCTACATCCTTCTGAATCTGCTTAGTGTACTCATCTCTCGGTCTCCCTCTACGATTTTTACCCTCCACGCTGCCCTCCAATGCTAAATTTGTGATCCCTTGATGCCTCAAAACATGTCCTACCAACCGATCCCTTCTTCTACTCAAGTTGTGCCACAAACTTCTCTTCTCCCCAATCCTATTCAATACCTCCTCATTAGTTACGTGATCTATCCACCTTATCTTCAGTATTCTTCTGTAGCACCACATTTCGAAAGCTTCTATTCTCTTCTTGTCCAAACTAGTAATCGTCCATGTTTCACTTCCATACATGGCTACACTCCATACAAATACTTTCAGAAACGACTTCCTGATACATAAATCTATATTCGATGTTAACAAATTTCTCTTCTTCAGAAACGCTTTCCTTGCCATTGCCAGTCTACATTTTATATCCTCTCTACTTCGACCATCATCAGTTATTTTACTCCTAAATAGCAAAACTCCTTTACTACTTTAAGTGTCTCATTTCCTAATCTAATTCCCTCAGCATCACCCGATTTAATTTGACTACATTCCATTATCCTCGTTTTGCTTTTGTTAATGTTCATCTTATATCCTCCTTTCAAGACACTGTCCATTCCGTTCAACTGCTCTTCCAAGTCCTTTGCCGTCTCTGACAGAATTACAATGTCATCGGCGAACCTCAAAGTTTTTACTTCGTCTCCATGAATTTTAATACCTACTCCAAATTTTTCTTTTGTTTCCTTTACTGCTTGCTCAATGTACAGATTGAATAACATCGGGGAGAGGCTACAACCCTGTCTCACTCCTTTCCCAACCACTGCTTCCCTTTCTTGCCCCTCGACTCTTATTACTGCCATCTGGTTTCTGTACAAATTATAAATAGCCTTTCGCTCCCTGTATTTTACCCCTGCCACCTTTAGAATTTGAAAAAGAGTATTCCAGTCAACATTGTCAAAAGCTTTCTCTAAGTCTACAAATGCTAGAAACGTAGGTTTGCCTTTTCTTAATCTTTCTTCTAAGATAAGTCGTAAGGTCAGTATTGCCTCAAGTGTTCCAACATTTCGACGGAATCCAAACTGATCCTCCCCGAGGTCTGCATCTACCAGTTTTTCCATTCGTCTGTAAAGAATTCGCGTTAGTATTTTGCAGCCGTGGCTTATTAAACTGATAGTTCGGTAATTTTCACATCTGTCAGCACCTGCTTTCTTTGGGATTGGAATTATTATATTCTTCTTGAAGTCTGAGGGTATTTCGCCTGTCTCATACATCTTGCTCACCAGCTGGTAGAGTTTTGTCATGACTGGCTCTCCCAAGGCCGTCAGTAGTTCTAATGGAATGTTGTCTACTCCGGGGGCCTTGTTTCGACTCAGGTCTTTCAGTGCTCTGTCAAACTCTTCACGCAGTATCGTATCTCCCATTTCGTCTTCATCTACATCCTCTTCTATTTCCATAATATTGTTCTCAAGTACATCGCCCTTGTATAAACATTCTATATACTCCTTCCACCTTTCTGCCTTCCCTTCTTTGCTTAGAACTGGGCTGCAATCTGAGCTCTTGATATTCATACACGTGGTTCTCTTCTCTCCAAAGGTCTCTTTAATTTTCCTGTAGGCCGTATCTATCTTACCCCTAGTGAGATAATCTTCTACATCCTTACATTTGTCCTCTAGCCATCCCTGTTTAGCCATTTTGCACTTCCTGTCGATCTCATTTTTGAGACGTTTGTATTCCTTTTTGCCTGCTTCATTTACTGCATTTTTATATTTTCTCCTTTCATCAATTAAATTCAATATTTCTTCTGTTACCCAAGGACTTCTAGCAGCCCTCGTCTTTGTACCTACTTTATCGTCTGCTGCCTTCACTACTACATCCCTCAGAGCTACCCATTTTTCTTCTACTGTATTTCTTTCCCCTATTCCTGTCAATTGTTCCCTTATGCTCTCTCTGAAACTCTGTACAACCTCTGGTTCTTTCAGTTTATCCAGGTCCCATCTCCTTAATTTCTCACATTTTTGCAGTTTCTTCAGTTTTAATCTACAGGTCATAACCAATAGATTGTGGTCAGAGTCCACATCTGCCCCTGGAAATGTCTTACAACTTAAAACCTGGTTCCTAAATCTCTGTCTTACCATTATATAATCTATTTGATACCTTTAAGTATCTCCAGGGTTCTTCCACGTATACAACCTTCTTTCATGATTCTTAAACCAAGTGTTAGCTATGATTAAGTTGTGCTCTGTGCAAAATTCTACTAGGCGGTTTCCTCTTTCATTTCTTAGCCCCAATCCATATTCACCTACTATGTTTCCTTCTCTCCCTTTTCCTACACTCGAATTCCAGTCACCCATTACTATTACATTTTCGTCTCCCTTCACTATCTGAATAATTTCTTTTATTTCATCGTACATTTGTTCAATTTCTTCATCATCTGCAGAGCTAGTTGGCATATAAACTTGTACTACTGTAGTAGGTGTGGGCTTCGTATCTATCTTGGCCACAATAATGCGTTCACTATGCTGTTTGTAGTAGCTTACCCGCATTCCTATTTTCCTATTCATTATTAAACCTACTCCTGCATTACCCCTATTTCATTTTGTGTTTATAACCCTGTAGTCACCTGACCAGAAGTCTTGTTCCTCCTGCCACCAAACTTCACTAATTCCCACTATATCTAACTTTAACCTATCCATTTCCCTTTTTAAATTTTCTAACCTACCTGCCCGATTAAGGGATCTGACATTCCACGCTCCGATCCGTAGAACGCCAGTTTTCTTTCTCCTGATAACGACATCCTCCTGAGTAGTCCCCGCCCGGAGATCCGAATGGGGGACTATTTTACCTCCGGAATATTTTACCCAAGAGGATGCCATCATCTTTTAATCATACAGTAAAGCTGCATGTCCTCGGGAAAAATTACGGCTGTAGTTTCCCCTTGCTTTCAGCCGTTCGCAGTACCAGCACAGCAAGGCCATTTTGGTTAATGTTGCAAGGCCAGATCAGTCAATCATCCAGACTGTTGCCCCTGCAACTACTGAAAAGGCTGCTGCCCCTCTTCAGGAACCACACGTTTGTCTGGCCTCTCAACAGATACCCCTCCGTTGTGGTTGCACCTACGGTACGGCCATCTGTATCGCTGAGGCACGCAAGCCTCCCCACCAACGGCAAGGTCCATGGTTCATGGGGGGAGGGGTAGCACCATAGACTGCATTAATATCACTGACAGCACTCTGCACCTTCGGAAAGAGACTCTGTGGCTGGAAGGACTCGTTGTTGGAAGTTAATAGTTAGCAGTGTTAGAGGTTGGCAGTGTTAAAGCAAGCGAACAGTCTGGACCTGTGTCCATCATGTAGATTTAGTATTGGTTGGAAATGGACTGTAAAATGATGATGATGATTGATGTATCTGCTAATGTTTGGGTATTGATGGTCATATAATGGAACTGGATGTCATATGAAGAAGGTAAAATCTACTAAATACATTATTTGATCTGTAACAAAATCTTTCCTTTGCTAACCACATGCCTATTAGTAATTAGAGCCTATAGTAGCTAGAATCTTTTTATTTAGCTGGCTGTAGTTGCTGCGTGCTGTATTTGCTGCAGTACAAGTAATGAAGATTTTCTGTGAGGTAAGTGACTTATGAAATGTATGGGTTATTGTTAGGATTTCTTCTAAATCAGGGCCAGTCTTTAGTGTTAATTATTTGGTCAGATTGCATTGTGTTTGTATGTTGTGGGTCATAAACGAATAGGGTAACTTTGAGTTGTATTTGTAAGGGAAAATTCTGTAGGTCAGTGTTGAAATGATAAAAACAAGTAAAGTGACTGTAGGTTCAGTTGAATTCAGCAATTTAAGTAAAAATGTAGAAGTTTCCCCTTCTCAGTTATTTCAGTTTAAGTAAAAAAAATTATTAAGAAGTATCAACTTGGTTTCAGATAATTGTTCTCCCAAGTCAACATACATACCCCTTTCCAACTTAATCTTTCTAGTTTCCAAGTATTCTTAGCCGATGCAGTCTCCTTAAATTTCATTTTCCCCAGAACTAGCTGTATCAGAAAACATCTATTTTGTACACCTATAAATTCTTCTCATATCTGCCACTATCAGTATTGTTATTATTGTCATTATATACTGAAGAGCCAAAGAATACCTGCCTAATATTGTGTACGGCCCCTGCAAGCACACAGAAGAACGCAACACGATGTGGCATGGACTAGACTAATGTCTGAAGTAGTGCTGGAGGGGATTGACACCATGAATCCTGCAGGGCTGTCCATAAATCTGTAAGAGTACGAGGAGGTGGAGCTCTCTTATGAACAGCATGTTGCAAGGCACCCAGATATGTTCAATAATGTTCATGTCAGGGGAGTTTGGTGGCTAGCGGAAGCGTTTAAATGCGGAAGAGTGTTGCTAGAGCCACTCTGTACTAATTCTGGATGTGTGCGATGTCACATTGTCCTGCTGGTATTGCCCAAGTCTGAAGGAATGCACAATGGACATGAACGGATGCAGGTGATCAGATAGAATGCTTACATACATATCACCTATCTAAAGAACATCACATGAAATAAAGGTAGCTATGAACCATACTGTGATATTCTTAATCACCTTCCTAGAAAAGGATATATAAGGTGTTTCAAAATTACATCGACAAACTTTGAGGGGCCTTTAGCAACAAAATGAGGATAGGAACCTGTGCCTGGAAACATCATCCAATGATGCTACAGTGTTTCAAAGTTATGGGCACCAGCACCTGATACTAGGCCTCCCCACTAGCAACATGCCTGACTTATAGGAACAGACTGTGGGCATGCTGAGACCTGTGTTTTTTTTTGTCTCTCCCCCCCTCCCCCCCTGATTCAGTGATCTTGACTGATTGCCAATATCATCAGTATAGCAGGTGGATCTAGCTGCTGCACAGACAGGCCTTGTCTTGTGTAAATGCGATGCTCTGTTGCCGTGGTGGCTCACAGTGTCAGACATACACTTCTATCCTCAGTGTATTGTCTCCCACAATCCTCTATACAATTTTCGATGTTTTATGGTGTACATATACAGGATGTAACAGGCAAAGAACAACAGCACCCAAATTACAAGCGCAAACAACAGCCTATGTAGCAGCCATTATCAGCTACTCTACTGCACTGTGTGGTAATGGGCCACATTACATGAATAACAACAGACATTCCGAGACATCAGCACCTTTATTGAATTTAAAAGATAGGAACAATGAAATCAAGGAAAAACGGAGATATCACAGATGTGCACATTGTGACAGGCTTCAAAGAGGAAAGAAGGAATGCTCATTATCATTTATTCCATTGGCACAGAAAAATAAATACATTGTACAAAATAACATGTGCAAAAAATGTTAGTAATTAAATGTTCCATTGCAATTGAGACTGTACTCTTCACTTCTTTAAAATTATTTTAATGGATTGTTGATACTCCAAACAACAACATGTCTGATGTCTGCGTATCATAGAATGCATCATTCACTCAGACAAACCAGGCATAGTGATAACAGCCTCACATGCTGTATGTAGCCTCCCCACTACGTCTTCCACAGACTTCACTAGGGTTTCATACATAACATTTTTCAGATGGTCCCACAGGAAAAAGACCAACAGGTTGAGGCTGGGTGACTGATGCGAGCACATTATAAGCCCACATTGATGAATCCAACAATCCAAAAATATCTGCCCAATCTGGGTTCTGGCGTCTGAGTGAAGTGTGTGGGTGCCCCATCGTGTTGGAACCACATCTGTCACTGCAAGTGGCACCTCCTATAGTAATTCTGGCAGCATTTCCCACATGAATGATGAATAGCTGTTGCCAGTGAGTGAGGGGGAGACATGTAGAGGGCAATCAAGTAATTGTGGCCCACGCATCAATGATGAACTTTTCCTGATGACCTCATTGGTGTGTTGTGTGAGGGCTCAACTCTGCTGCCACATGGCAATTGGAGGGGGGGGGGGGGGGAGATGGGGTTGAACACACCCTCACATGTGAAAGATGTTCAATCCATGGGCAACACACATGCAGTGTAATACAGCTGTCTGGTGCAACACTACAGGAACCATTGCCCGAACTCCACACGTGGAGCAAATATGTGGACCAACAACACCTGTGCTTATGAAGATGGAATGGATGCCTTTCCTCCTCATGCAGCACCTGCCACATGGATGAGTGGGAGCTTTGCATTGTGTGTGCTACATTGCAGGTCATTGCAGATGTGTCTGCACTGAATCTCTCTAGTGCATCCTCCGCAAATCGTGGCTTGTGTACGCTTCGTGTGCAACCTCTGTTGTGTCGATGCAATGTGAAACCATACATTTCATCCAGATGCTGACAGATGGTCGGAAATGTGGAGTGGTGCAGCTGACAGCTATTGGTAAATTGTTGCCCATAGATGAATAACGTTATGTACCCACTCTCACCTCACATAACACCGCATGCCCAATGCTCTTGCCTCACCATAAGCAGCCCATGTGTGCAATGATATAAGGATCTGCTCGCATTGTAGCACTGGTGGTATAGATTCCCAGGCCAGTGATTCCACCTTACGAGATGAAAAATAATCGATATAAATGCAGAAAATTTTCATATAAGGTACAGTTATCTCTGGTTGGTCAATGTAGTATGGAGACAATGAATCACACCACACACAAATTTCTTTCCTTTACGTGTGGATGGAAAATCTCCTCTGAACTACAATAGCTGTGCTCATATAGCAGTTTCCTTTGTTGTTTTATCCTTTCCCTGACCCTGGAGATGAAATAAAGTTAATGTTATGCATTGTTCAGATAGATTATATAATGGTAAGACAGAGATTTAGGAGCCAGATTTTAAATTGTAAAACATTTCCAGAGGCAGATGTGGACTCTGACCACAATCTATTGGTTATGAACTGTAGATTAAAACTGAAGAAACTGCAAAAAGGTGGGAATTTAAGGAGATGGGACCTGGATAAACTGAAAGAACCAGAGGTTGTAGAGAGTTTCAGGGAGGGCATACGGGAACAGTTGACAGGAATGGGGGAAAGAAATACAGTAAAAGAATAATGGGTAGCTTTGAGGAATGAAATAGTGAAGGCAGCAGAGGATCAAGTAGATAAAAAGACGAGGGCTAGTAGAAATCCTTGGGGTAACAGAAGAGATACTGAATGTAATTGATGAAAGGAGAAAATACAAAAATGCAGTAAGTGAAGCAGGCAAAAAGGAATACAAATGTCTCAAAAATGAGATTGACAGGAAGTGCAAAATGGCTAAGCAGGGATGGCTAGAGGACAAATGTAAGGATGTAGAGGCTTATTTCACGAGGGGTAAGACAGATACTGCCTACAGGAAAATTAAAGAGACCTTTGGAGAAAAGAGAACCACTTGCATTAATATCAAGAGCTCAGATGGAAACCCAGTTCTAAGCAAAGAAGGGAAAGCAGAAAGGTGGAAGGAGTATATAGAGGGTCTATACAGGAGTGATGTTCTTGAGGACAATATTATGGAAATGGAAGAGGAGGTAGATGAAGATGAAATGAGAGATATGATACTGCGTTAAGAGTTTGACAGAGCACTGAAAGACCTAAGTCGAAACAAGGCCCCCGGAATAGCCAACATTCCATTAAAACTACTGACAGCCTTGGGAGAGCCAGGCCTAACAAAACTCTACCATCTGGTGAGCAAGATATATGAGACAGGCGAAATTCCCTCAGACTTCAAGAAGAATATAGTAATTCCAATCCCAAAGAAAGCAGGTGTTGACAGATGTGAAAATTACCGAATTATCAGTTTAATAAGTCACAGGTGCAAAATACTAATGCGAATTCTTTACAGACAAATGGAAAAACTGGTAGAAGCTGACCTCGGGGAAGATCAGTTTGGATTCCGTAGAAATGTTGGAACACATGAGGCAATATAGACCCTACGATTTAGCTTAGAAGAAAGATTAAGGAAAGGCAAACCTACGTTTCTAGCATTTGAAGACTTAGAGAAAGCTTTTGGCAATGCTGACTGGAGTACTCTCTTTCTAATTCTGAAGGTGGCAGGGGTAAAATACAGGGAGCGAAAGGCTATTTACAATTTGTACAGAAACCAGATGGCAGTTATATGAGTCGAGCCCGGGTTCCCGGGTTCGATTCCCGGCGGGGTCAGGGATTTTCTCTGCCTCGTGATGGCTGGGTGTTGTGTGATGTCCTTAGGTTAGTTAGGTTTAAGTAGTTCCAAGTTCTAGGGGACTGATGACCATAGATGGTAAGTCCCATAGTGCTCAGAGCCATTTTTTATAAGAGTCGAGGGGCATGAAAGGGAAGCAGTGGTTGGGAAGGGAGTGAGACAGGGTTGTAGCCTCTCCCCGATGCTATTCAATCTGTATATTGAGCAAGCAGTAAAGGAAACAAAAGAAAAGTACAGAGTAGGTATTAAAATCCATGGAGAAGAAATAAAAACTTTGAGGTTTGCCGATGACATTGTAATTCTGTCAGAGACAGCAAAGGACTTGGAAGAGCAGTTGAACGGAATGGACAGTGTCTTGAAAGGAGGGTATAAGATGAACATCAACAAAAGCAAAACAAGAATGATGGAATGTAGTCTAATAAAACGGGATGATGCTGAGGGAATTAGATTAGAAGATGAGACAAAGTAGTAAAGGAGTTTTGCTATTTGGGGAGCAAAATAACTGATGATGGTCGAAGTAGAGAGGATATAAAATGTAGACTGCCAATGGCAATGAAAGCATTTCTGAAGAAGAGAAATTTGTTAACATCGAGTATTGATTTAAGTGTCAGGAAGTCATTTCTGAAATTATTTGTATGGAGTGTAGCCATGTATGGAAGTGAAACATGGTCGATGAATAGTTTGGACAAGAAGAGAATAGAAGCTTTTTAAATGTGGTGCTACAGAAGACTAGACGGGTAGATCACATAACTAATGAAGATGTATTGAACAGAATTGGGGAGAAGAGGAGTTTGTGGCACAACTTGACTAGAAGAAGGGATCGGTTGGTAGGACATGTTCTGAGGCATCAAGGTATCACCAATTTAGTATTGGAGGGCAGCGTGGAGGGTAAAAATCGTAGAGGGAGACCAAGAGATGACTACACTAAGCAGATTCAGAAGGACGTATGTTGCAGTAGGTACTGGGAGATGAAGAAGCTTGCACAGGATAGAGTAGCATGGAGAGCTGCATCAAACCAGTCTAACGACTGAAGACCACAACAACAACAACAACAAGAGTATGTTGTAGAGAGATTCAACAACAGCAATGTCTTAAAACGTATGATGATAAATGTTGAGTGTGTACTTACCAATTTCTGCTTCAGCCATCCATTTTGGTGAGCTTATTAGCCCCCCATCCTTAGTCACCTCTGTTAACAAAGTACACCAGAATGGCTATTCTAGTCATTGATTATATTGAAACAGAAGGTTCTCACTGATGATGGGAAACTAGAGAGAGAGAAATGCTCCCTAACCTCAATTCATCAAAGCAGCAAATGATAACAGTTCAATGTTGCAATGAAACAGCTTTGTTAAGTGACTACATACTTATCCTGCATCACTATGTAGCTCACATGGATTTACTGAAATATCAGAATCTGATGTGTAACCACTTTTCCCCTCAGCTTGTCTTGTACTGCAATGATGGCTTGTGAATTGAATCTCAGTGTTGTAGTGATAGACATTTGGAAAAATACCTGGTTGCTATTATGTATTCTATGATGTGGATTCAATCCTGTCTTCATTTGGCAGAATGTGAGCATGAAAAAATATTATTTATTAAATATATGCATATATGTAATGGTTTATTGTAATATTATTTGTGAAATGTAATGGACTGTTATATGAGCCCAGAAAGCTGAGCATTGATTTATGAACTTCTGACTTCAATTAGTTACTCTAGTCTTCTAAAGTGAGTATTGATAAAACTGGTAAGAGCAGTTTTTTGTGATTGATAAGCATTGAAAATTGAAAATAGGTGTTAGTGAAATAGATAAGTGCTGTGTCAAAAACAGTTTAACTATTTAAGGTGGTGAAGTTGTTAATGGAAGTCTGCTAGATGTTGCTTCCAGTAAGTAATGAAATTAGCCTCTTTTAGTTCATATTTATTACAATTTCCCCTGCAGCTATAAGTCCTACGTAATTGGAAAAAATAGTATGGCATTGTTGTCTGTAAGGGGTTGTGGCATTCATATGGAAATGAACAATAGCAAACTAATATTAGTGCCTACCTACCACAGCATACATAAGCGTTTTCTAAGCTTGAACACTGTTTGTTTTTCTAGGAGACGTAATGCAAAAGGAAGCTGATAATATTGATATGAAGTACTCTAGTTAAACATTGTCCGTTAGCTTTGGTGGTCATATATGTAGATTTATATGTTCATTCAATTTGTAATTTTTCTGCACTTTCAACAGTTGAATTGGTCTACATTAATGGCTTGCAGAACTGTTCACAGCTTGCATGTTGTATAAAGTGTCTGGTTAGATGCACTCAGCAGCCTCAAGTTCAGCTGTGGTTGTGTGTGTCACCTGCTTGTGGCTCAAGGTCTTCCACATTAACAGCTGTGTATTATGGAAAATAATTCACAGCTGATGTGGGGCATTTGTTGTCTGTCAAAATCCAAGTTAGGTGTCTCGATTTCATTGATATCTGTGCACGCCACCTACTCGCTGCTATCTTGTGTCTCATGTGGCCTGTTCTCTGTTGAAAATTCCAACTTATGTTACAACCTGTACTTTGTTTTGTCACACCATATAAAAATCCATTACTTAAAGTACATTCTATCTCTATTTAGTGAACACTATATGCTGTCTGAATCTCAGTGTTAGTGAACATTGGGTATTTTACTTTGAATGGGGAAGTTAGGATGTAGAACTAAAGATTCACATAAACTTCTGCCTAAATTCATCCACACTCACATTGGTATCAATTTTAATACATGCATGAATATGAGTATTGTTACCTGTTCCAAATGATCCTTGTCCAATGTAATACTCTAAAACACAAAGATTCTCTTTAACACAATCACAGAATTGCTCCTTTCCATAACACTAGGTAAATCAGCTGGGCAGAAAACTTGGCACTGGCCAGTTTATACCACTTGGATGGCTCCCTCACATGTTCAGGCAATGTTGTAACTGCAGATGAAGGCCTTTGAATGGTACAAAGATGGACCAGCACATCCTGACCTGCACAATTGCATGGCCTTGGCTTTGATGACTCACTTAGTGTATGAACTTCACTTACGGGAACACTACAGGAGGTTTGCACTGTTGTAAACTGTTAATGCATTATTCCTCAGCAAATGGTACTGGGGAAGGAAACAGGTAGTTTGGCAGTTATGACAGCTGCATGTCCCATTAACTATCTATAGCTGGTGGAATTGAACTTTCATAGGCATCTGATGTTTGGCAATCTTAATGACTACATTGTTGTAAACTTCTAATGTCGGTCAATGATTTCCAGCATGGTTTTGGTATAACCATGGGTGGGTCATGTATTAGACACCATTGTGCATAACGTGAAACACAGAATGTTCACCAAGCCATGTGACACTAGTTAGTACACTGGTCTCGGATTCTCAAGGATGACTGTTCAAACCTGTGTCCAGCCATCCGGATTTAGGTTTTCCGTGATTTCCCTAAATCACTTCAGGCAAATGCCAGGAAGGTTCCCTTGAAAGGGCATGGCCGACTTCCTTCCTCATCCTTCCCTAATCTGATGGGACCAATGACCTCATTGTTTTATCACTGCCCCCAAATCAATCAATCAATCAACCAACCAACCAACAAAATGCAACAAAATGCTCCTGTAACTAATCTGTCTCTATACAAATCACACATCTAATTTGCATGTTGGTATTCTGGTTCCTATGAGTTGATTTATTGACTGTCATTTTTTGTTTGTGGTTCACAGTTGCTGTCTGAGTTTACTTTTTTTTTTTTTTAAGATAGTGAGTGGAGCTGTGGATGCTAGAAAATGGAATGCCAAGTGGAGAAATTGGACCATTTCTGACATATTCTTTTGTTCAAGTTCAATAGAGGGCTGGCAGCAGCAGAGGCAGCCAGAAAAATTTGTGCCCTGTATGGGTGTAATGCCACTGGATAGAGCATGGCAAGAAAACAGTTTTCTCACTTTAGGGAGGATCATTTTGACATTAATGACTCTCCACACTCAAGAAGACTTTCAGGGCTTGAAGAAGAACATTTAAATGCATTAATCCACAATGATCACGTTAGTGCACTCAAGAACTGGCAAATGTGATGAACCGTGACTATTCCACCACTGTGCGACATTTGAATGCAATGAGGAAGGTTCAGTAATCGGGTGTATGGCTACCACATGCTTCAAGCCAAAATCGCAAAAATCTGTGTGTGGCCATATATGTATTTGCTTGCTCATCATCAACTGACTCATGAACAACACCAACTATTTCTATCCCCTGTCACTACCAGTGGCATGAAATGGTGTCTTTACGCTAACATAAACAAAATAAAGGAATGGTTGAGTCCAAAATTAGCAGCAACTCCCCATATAAAGACCTACGCACATCCACAAAAGATAATATTATGGATCTGACGGAAAATCGATGGTGTGGTGCGCTACAAAGTGCTTCCCCAAGACCTAATCATAACTGCTGACATTTATTAACACCTGGACCTCTTGGAGACACAATTCAACAACAACCACCAGAAAGACTGTGTAGAGTGATGCTATTCCATGATTACAGCTGCCCATATTCTGCTAAACTGACAAAAAAAATTATATTTAGTTGAATTGGGAAGTCATTCTGTACCCACTTTATTCACCTGATCTTGTGCCCTCAGATTTTCATCTTTTTTCCACATACTATCAAACAACCTTCAAGGAACTTCTTTTTCCAGATGAAAATGCACTCCAAAATGGCTTAACGAGTTCTTTGCCTCAAAACCATGTGATTTCTGCTTTCACAGACTCAACAAGTTATCCCAGCATTGGCAGACTGGGTTAAATAAAGAAGGAGAATATGCTACTAATGACCAAATTCTCTGTTATGTGTACCTGATGTATTGATTAAACTTATGGGAAAATGCTATGAGCTCATGCACCAACCTAATATATATACCACAGTGGTCTCATCAATCCAATGCTAATATTGAAATATTGATGCTGACACCTACCACCACTGGAAATATGTAAATAATATATGTACACTTCCCTAAACACTTCTAATAGTTCATAAACATTATGCTTGAATTACTACAATTCCTCCACAAATAACTTTGCTGCAGTAAAATTAAACTTGTTGCCATACAAAGTAATGGTGACCTGTTAAATTTTTTCGTCATACGGGCACAGGAATGCTCTTTGCACTGAATGAGGGAAGTAGTGGATATCACCCCCAATTTTTATACACGAAAGCAAACACAGACATCTGTTGACATACAAAAAACTTGATTTAAAATCATCTTCAATTTTTTATTACAAAATATAATACATACTGTAGTCTTAACAATAAATGACAGATATTTCACTTCTGTTACTTATCATCTTTCTTCAGATCTAAACCTGATATTAGTACTCCAAAGTACAATAGATTAGAATTCTGAAATACCTTACTGTCTCCTTCACATAGTTTTTCAAACACTATCCAATAGATACACTGTCAATATCAACAACTTTTTTAGGTTTTCAATATTTATTGAATGCACAATGCTTCCTTCCACTGTACGTAACACCAAGGCATGCCACTAGAACAGAGAATTTAACAAACTTGTTACAAGATGCAATTCTAGGTTTCTATAGACCTTTGTTTTTCATATATAATTTTAGGAACCTGAGCCTCCTTAGAAATATATTCAATTCATGAATGTGTCCTGTAAACATATATGTTCACCTTCTGGCACATTAAAAAACTTTATCTTCAATGTAATATTCTTAACGCCTAGTCAAGTTTACAGCATACGTATCAAAGGCCTGATCACCATACTTAAACTCTACGTTAAAAGTTTTAGTAAATCGTGTGATCCACTTCACAACTGGGCTGAAATGTGGATAAGTTATCATACATATACGTTATGATGTTTGTGTCTTGAATAGACCATGATGTCTCATTCTCATCTTCTGACAAAGTTGCGACATTCGCATGAGGTCCCTTTACTCTCTTATGGCGAATCCATTCTCCTTGACTTAAAAAATAAACACTGTGAAAGGTGGAAATTCACATGCCCAACATTCAACCAATTTAATAATACCTCGTCACCTACATACACCTAATTTGATTGATCATGAGATCGCACTGTGCAATTGTAGTCTGGTATTGGTTTGCGCGGAAGTTGAATGCCCGCTGGAACAAATGGATCTCAATGGATGATAAAGGGCAGTGTCGCCGTAGCGCTGGACCTGCCCAGTGAGTGTGCCACCTTCTCACCATGATGATATACACCAGCCAATAGTGTCCCTTGTGGCTGGCATAAATACCACTGCATCTCGGCTCAGTCATGTACTTCATCCGATAGTGCTCACTTTCTATCGACACTGTGCTATTGACTACTAGCCGGTGACTTTGTTTTGATTTTGGTTTTCTCTCTTTGTCCCATTTTGGACTGTCAATGTACTGGATCTGTTGACAGCATTGAGCCAAAGATCCATCACACTTCATTTTAACATTGTCTTGCTCTTGGTGTGTCGGGTCAATTGTCCGTCTGCCCCACTGCTCGACTCCGGAATGAGTTAGAGTCCCAATCGCATTCAGTCTTCCCACCTTGCATCATTCACTCACCTGTTCACTGAAATGAGCACCGGTATCTCGCGACTCATGGACATAGCAATTAGATTGGCTTTATTCTTTACATTTACAGTCACCCGCCTACCTCCAACAATACGCTTCAAAATATACGCATACTGATTCCATCCATTCCAGTCAAATTCTTCGAACAATATAACCTTATTTAGTCTGGAATTACAGCTGCATGTAATGGTGAGCTGTTGAATTCTTTCATCATCCAGGAACAATAATTCTCCTTTTGCTGGATCAGGGAAACAGTGGATGTGTTCCCATTTTTTTTATGAAAGAACAATGCATTAACTGGAATACAAAAACCTTTGTTTAAAATGGCATCTTCAACTTCTTATTGCAAAATGTCATATATATTTCATCTTGTTTCAGCTGTAAACCTGATATTAGTACTCCACAGTACAATGGAGTAGAGTCCTGAAATATTTCCTTGTCTGCTTCACATTGTTTTCCAATTTGATAATTTCTATGGCACAATTTCTATCACCTGAGAATGCACCTAAAATGGCATGAAACCTGTCATGATTTTAATAAAAATCTTTCTACAACCAGAGCGGTGTTTCTGCATTCTTATAAAAATGTGAACATCTGGCTGTGGTTGCTCACAACACAAAATAATCTGACTTGTTGCTGATTAGGGATCCATTGGAATCCTAATGTACGAACCTTGGGACAGTTGTACTATTTGCATTCCAGTTTCTGTCAGTTTACATGAGAGCTTTCACATTGTCTGACTGGATCCACGGTGAAGGAGACCAAACAATGTCTCACCGTAACCACAATCAGGTCCAATCCAAAAGCAGGGTCATCAAAGAAATACAACACTTAGCACTGAAAGCACTTTTACAGACACCAGTGACAGTCAGAACAGCACTGCCACCTATCAGAACTTCATGAAACTACAGCAGAAGTGGGAATATTCCACAATGCTAAATACTAAATAAATAATTGGTGGTGGTCAGGTTCAACCTCATGACCTCACAGCATGCGAGACAGTGACACTAACTACTATGCCACACTGCATGCACCACAGTATGTAGTAATAAACTGCCCATCCCTATTACTCCTATCACTTTTGCTAACCTCAGTACAAGGTACTAAAGCTGTTGTTGACTATCCCTCAAGTGCATGCCACATCGAACAGATCAGTGTTGGGGTAGTAAACCCAACACTTTATGTCTCAAGTAAATATTGACAATAATTAATTCTTCAGATGCTTTAGAATACATGTTGTTACACTCCAATGGCATCACTGGGGTAACATTGAGGAAATTATGGATGCACACTGTCAGCACCACGGAGTCAAGAACAGTGGTATCCTTATACAGAGAAAGATGGCTTTGGATGGAACAGTAAACTATCTGTATTCTGGCACTTAAGGTGCCCTATTTCAATATTGTAGTTCCATTTTGTACAACCAAATGTGTACAAAGAAGCAAGTAACATTTATAACTCAAACAACATAACTTTGTGATTGACAGGCATCTGACACATCCATGTACCTTTTATGGTAGTACAGCAAAATCAAATGTAAATTTATACCGCAGGTATAAAGGGACCGGCATCTGCAAAGTCTCGGCACTTCGCCAGAAGATGATGAGTATGTCACTCGTCGAAACGTCGCAGTTTGAAGACACCACCACCCGGATGGAAGCCCGAGAACTCTTTGCCAAATGAAATACTGATAACAGCAGGTGCACATTTCAATTTTATTTTGTGTAAGCCGATAGTGAAATTTGTGAGAGTTTGTTGCTATTACACTTCTTAAGTCAATTTGATGGTAGATATATTTCCAAAGTTTTCAGACAAATGCTTTTTGGATGCTGTATTCCATTAAGCAAATAATAATAATAATAATAATAATAATAATAATAATAATAATAATAATAATAATATAAACAGTTTACGTATTATACCATTATTAAACAATTTTATTATTATTACAACATTTTATAGTTATTAATTCTAAACTATAATAATTAATATTAAAACCATACACATTTGTAGCAAATTAAAAGTGGTGGACAGCAAGACGTATTTTTGGGGGAAGGAGAGAGGGGGACAACATCAAACTGTGAACCCCCCTAGAAATAAAACCATGGATACACATATACACAGTATCCCCTGCAACTGATTCTTAGTACATTTCTCCACTTATGCCACAGGAGAATATCGCCACATTCCTACACTTCTGCGGCAAAGAGTTTCCATGAAAATTGGTACTGATTCAACACACCTAAAACATTCAGCATGATAACATGGTATGTAGTGGTTATGAAACTTACATAAGTACCCTACTCATATGGGTGAAGGTTAAGTCTCCAAAAACCCAGACAAATAGTTCACAACACTGTGACAGTGTGGCCAGAGCATACTGTGGTGGCTGAAGTACATAGTTTAATTCAAGCAACCTCTGATATTTCTAGTGATTATCAATCTTAACTCCCAAGACTGCAACTCTGGCTGTAACAGCCTTTTTACTTATTCGTTATCAATACCTCTCTCTTTTCATTATTGAGTAACATGGTATGAGTTAAGACACTGGTCCCACATTTGGAAAAATAAGATAATGATTAGACTTTAGCACTGTCTTGACAATGATAGCATTAGAAGCAGTTAGTTTGTTACTTTTACATTCCGTGGATCATTCTGCATGACAAATCGTAATGTTGTTGAACGAGTTATTCTACATTCACATCACAAATTAATTTGTAAATGCGGTTATGTGCTGAACATTTCTAAGTTTTTATTATTATTATTATTATTATTCATATGTTGTGTAATGACTGTCTTTTTCCTTCATGTACTTTAATTAAATACATTGTTGTTCCTTTTGAACTGTGGAGAATTACTTATAACAAACTTAATGAGGGAATAAATATACTATGAAGCAGTAGACTGAATGTCCAACTCATTAAGCAGATGTCTATAAGATGGTTATGGATGAGCATCACAGCATCCTTACAGCATGTTTTCAGGCACAGAGCACTTTCTTTGTTATAGGTGAGTTACCCCAGAACATTATTCCATATGGCATTACTGAGTGAAAATAAATAAAATATGTCAACTTTTTTCCATTTAAATTCTCATCAATATGGACATATATGAATTTTGAAGTTTCCATCCTACTTATTATTTCCTCACAATGTGTTACCCTTATCATTGGTGTAGTACCCATAAATATGCAGAACTAAATGTTGTGACTTTTTACAATTGAGGGTGGGACCATTCACAGAAAAACAGTCAATGCTATTTTAAGAACACTGTCTACCATTTCTTTTGTTTGTGTATGTATGCTTGGATTGATTACAAAACTAGTGTCCTCTCCAAAAAGAAATAATTCTGCTTGTTGTCTGCTGAATGGAAGATTGTTTACATGTGTGAGAAACAAGATACTTTAATGCCTCTAGTCATTCATAATATTTTACATGGCTGATAATGTCCTTTATGATTGATTATGTGGAAAGCTATTTTCATATAATTATATGAATTTAACATTAAATAGATTAAATTTTGTGTTAGCATTTTGTTCATTACAAATTGCAACTGAGGCCATCTCTTTTACACTATTCTTAAAAACATTTGTGCTGGAGTCATTAATTATTCTCACTGATTTCCACTGAGGGACTATCCATACTTTAAGACACACTGTTATTTATCCTAACTGTTCATCATGATCAGAGAAAGCATTTGTTGCTGGGTAAACAGTTATTTTCTTGCTTTGGACTTCACCAAAGAAAATATTATCAATTAGGGACCTTTATCCACCCATAATGGAAAATTAATTACCGAGATCAAATAAGAAGTACTCGAAGAAAATGTTAATGCAAATAAGGGATCAACTGAGCACATGCTGGAAATGGCCTTGGGTGGGGAAGGAAATAAGATGTGTTCTTTACAAAAGAACCATCCCAGCCTTCATCTTAACTGATTTAGGAAAACAACAAAAGCCTAATCTGCATGGCCATGTTGGGGATTTGATTCCTGTTCCTCCTGAATACACCCACCTTTGGGTGAAGCTACGATAAAATTCCTGTCATAACATTAATACTTAGATTCCTTTAATTCATATAAAGCCAATGCCTGGTGGGTTACTTGAATCTGAAAACACTGATATCCTTCACTTTCCTTGTCTACATTCCATCTCTAATGACCATGACATTCATCGGACATTAAAATATAACCTACGCACTTAACTTTGATTTTCACTGCATGCTTGTCACATGATAAACAAATAACAGTATTGTCTTTCAATGCTACATGTCACTCATTTCTCTGTCAATTTATGACTGTAACCTGTTTGAAATGGAATTATATAATTGTACATTTGAAAATTTCCAGTGTTACTTTAAATTTTAGTAAATTTGGCCTCTGCTTTTCTATTCTCAATACTTACAGTTTTACCCTAGTTTTTACATACATTCCTCCACTTTTTCCTGAATTGATACTTTTTTCATTATAATTTTCTACAAGTATTTCTTATTTGTATAACTGCTAAAGTTAAAAAACCTACATCATTTTAATTTGAGAGTACTGCTTAATTTCTGCTACATTCAATTACACACATTACTCTCATGGTATTGGTTATTTATTTCATCATCCATAACTCTGCTCAACAATTTGAGACATGGAAAAATTACATAGTCTCAATCATATTTTCACTCAAAGCATTTTATTGTGTCACCTCACTTTCTAATCCATTTCTTTACAATTTCTGTGGTATTTCCCATGGTAATGTGTCAGCAATTTGAACCTTTTCACTAAAATCTGTCACTCCAATCACTTAACACGTCACACAGACTTTAACAGTCTCACAACAAATAAATCACATTAAAAGAGCGACATCTGCCAAAGTTATTATGATTATTATTACTATTTATTAGCTACCAACAGATATGGTGGTCTGAATGGCACTGTGCTACTAAAGATAATAGGTTTTTGTCTTTATTCACATCTCTGCCAGCCAGTTATGAAAAATTCCACAGTTTAAAGTGGAGACATTTATCGATAACAAAGTTTTTCATTGCTATAATTTCATGAGAAAAATCTTATGACCTACAAGTATTTTAATCCTGAAACCTGGGATTACAGTCCTCACATTTAGCCAGCCAAACACAAAGTCTTTTTGAAGTACCTCTACCCTTAAACACCTAATAAATGAAAACTGACATCAAAATTCTTCACAAATATCATACCACAAATGAGTGGCTATGAGAGATAAAAATGACAAAACACACAGTGGCTATATGGATATACAAAAATATAATCAATACATGCAAATACATTCAAAGACTATCATAGATATAAATACATAAATATTATTCTCTATTTTGTCTATGCTTCTCATAGTGAAACAACTGTTCAACTTACAGAACAGCTTGAATATTATGATTAGAACAAGATTCAAAAATAAAAAGAAAATATATCCACTGCTGACCACTGTGTACATAATATATTGAGGAAATAGTTTTCTTGTCCACCACCATAGTTGAGTGGTCAGCATAGGTGCCATACCGAGGTCCTAGGTTCGATTTCTGGTACTGCCAAGGATTTTTCCTTGGTGGGAGGACTAGTACAGAGTGCACTCAGCCTCCTGATGCCAATCAATGAGCCACTTGACTGAACAGTAGTGGCTCCATGGTCTGAAAAACATCTGGAAGAGTGGTGTGCTGATCACATGACCCTACATACCGCATGATGCTGCAAGGCAGCGCAAGACATGGCAGCCAGTAGACACCCCTTGGGCCTTCACAGCCTGGACAATGAGCTTTTTTACACAGTTTTCTTATGATTTAAATTATTTGGGGGAGAGAACCACATCATACAGTTAATTCAAGTTTGCCTTCAGGTACTTGTCAACAGAATAAAAACTTGTATGTAACACTGGCATTTCCTTTACTTGCATCGTACATGTACTGCTTTCTATCTGATCAATAGGGGTAATTTGTTGAAGAGGAAGCTGCCCATACTTCTCACTCTATCCTACCCTCTGCTTAATCTTCGGCTCACCAGATGAAGATTTGATTTGGTTTGTGTCTCACATTTGTGGATTTCTTCATTTGTTGCAAAAGTATTGAGGGTTGTTTTTTTCCCAAATGATTGTGTTTCTAGAATAGAAATACAGAGGACTGGCAGTTTACTAAGTCCTTGGAAAAATATGTTGGGTGGCTGGCTACATTGACACACTCATCATTACTTTTTTATTTTTTGTATAAGAAATTTTTTGTGAAAAACTCACAGAAAGAGGTACCATAAGCTATTACTGAGTGTGGAAGGTCAAGATACACAGTTGTTAGTGTTTATATTACATGAATGCCTGAAAATTCAGAACATGAAGCAGATACTGCCACGCTTTTTAACAGTATCTCTCTGTGGTGGTTGCACTGAAGTGAACTTATTGACCAGGAGACGAATTAAATAATACAAGCGACTGTTCTACATCTTTCTTTAAAAAAAAAAAAGAACTTAAACAAATCACTGATAAGAATACCTTTGGTGACAAAACTATACACTGGCATGAACTCCAGTGCATTTAATGTGGTGAAGTGGTTAACATCACTGTCTGGACAACCAGCACCAATTATTTGTTATTTCGTATTTATCATTTCTGGAAGGTTCTTGACATAGCTTATGTTTGTAATGGCTTTATATCTGGAATATTCAATGGTTGTATAAATACTAGCTGGTGGAATATTTGATATTTGTGTAGATAATATAGCATTCTCTGGAAATCAGTTCTGTTCTAGCTGTATGTTGATGTTGGTAATAAATATGTTTTCAGTTCTAAGTGTTGCATTTCACTGGTGACCCTGACCTCATATTTAGACTTGATTGTGATTTTGATGTGACAATACTGTCTAGTAAAAATAGAAATATCATCTCTAAGGCTGACTAAGTTTGAAAACCGATGGTTCAGGTGAATGACGAAAAGTATAATATTCACTATAAGGAAAATACCTACACAATTTTATAGAAACCAGGCAAAGTATATACAGGAGGCATCAGAAATAAAGTACACATATTGGGTGATCTCTGTTCAAGTTGAGAAGGTGGAGCAGCTGTTAGATGTTACTAATTTCACTTAATTCAAGTAATTGGCCCTGAAAGCACCACTGACACATTGTCAAAACATATTTCAAGCAACTGGGACACAAAGAACATTCAATTAACACTTAAAAACTGTTTCCCAGTTCACATTTATGATATGGGTTTCAAAATAAGAGCTACTGTGTTAACATTAAAATGAAAACTTTCTAAACATTGGAATACCAATAAATGTTCTGATGGTGAAAGCATGACTCAGGTAATCTTTGATGCATTCTGATATGAAGCATAGGCCTACTACTGAGATTTGAGAAGTTGAAAAAATGCTACACCAATAGCTAAGTATGTATCACTACTAAATGATGTCAGTACAAGAAATAAGCAAAAGATATAGAAGAAGTGTAAAAAAAAGAAAAAGTATTGTGTAAAGAAAATTTATGTTAGAGTGACACGTTCCACATAATCATGAAATGTTGTATTCATGATCTATTGAACAAGTATTAACGAATGAATGTATGTATGTACAATAGTTACATTATCTCTATACACAGGATCAGGAGAACGGTCAATACTCAGGAACAATCACTTAATGCAAAAAGCTTCATGTGGACATATGCCCTATTCCAAATGGTTTCCAAGACAGAATACATTTAATGTACAGAACTACACTGTACCATTTCATCAACGTGTTGCTATTCCTCCACAAGTGGTTGAACTACACATTCTGAAGAATAATGGGAACTTGGAAGAACAACTGTTTCACACAATATGCTGAAAACTCTGCCGAACACTCTATGATCAGGAATTCGAGATATCTGAAAGTGCCAACAGTATTCTTCGACTGTAGCAGCAGCACTACAATCACATATTCTTCATCAGTATAAACGTGTAACATTTTAGCTAGCACATGTACAAACACAGTTAACCGATGCTTTTCTGAGACACTCTCAGTCCCTCACACTACTTCACTCACAAAACAACTGCACATTCAACAGGCTAGTTTAATGGCAGAAAAGCATCC
This sequence comes from Schistocerca gregaria, assembly GCF_023897955.1. Taxonomy (NCBI): domain Eukaryota; kingdom Metazoa; phylum Arthropoda; class Insecta; order Orthoptera; family Acrididae; genus Schistocerca; species Schistocerca gregaria. The sequence goes on from NC_064931.1 coordinate 76,835,595, forward strand.
CTGAGCAAAGAGGTTGAAAACAACAAAGAGGTTGGGTGGGTAAGACACATATTTGTGTGCACTAGCCCAAAAACAAATATACATTAAATGTGATCTATCTCAGAAACAATACAGAATAGGGCATATCTTGGTATGAAGTTTTTTGCTTCAAATGAGCATCCTTGTCGTATCCCTGACACTGACCATTCCTCCTGGTACACCCTGTATATAGAAATGCACATTTTCATCTTCGTGACACCGTAAACATAGTACCGAGTAGTAGTAAAACTCTATGATCTTAACAAGTACCTGCTGCAAACAACATGTGACTGTAGCTGTGACACTGTATTGTTATTGTGATACAGTATGGAATTAGATGAATCTGAAGTGGGAGTATCACGTCAACAGGGTGGAACCAGAGCTCAAACTTCTTGTTAATCTCTCATGGCTAACGGGTAATCTGTTCTCTCTGTGTGATGACCTCATTTAACTCGTCCAATCACCTTGATTTGATCCAGTGACTTTTTCCCCTTTGGTGACACATAAAAAGATAAAGTCAAAGCACAATTCCTTGGAACCACTTGATAATAAAGACCATGATATGAAAAGAAACCACTACCATTGCACTTACAATGCCTGGGAAAATGATGAACAACTGCAATGAACGACTTATTGCATTCTCTTGCACTGCAAGTCCATCATAGAAGATAGAAAATTTCAGAGCTACGAAGGCAATGCAAGTTATGAATTGTAAAGAACCCATGACATAGTACCATTGAAAACACTAAGTCAATATTCTTTCTTCTTTTACAAAGGTTCACAGTTCTGCATTACTTCTGAAACAAGATATTCTGCCTGGATTTATTTTTTCACAACAGTCCAGGTGCAACATTGTCATTTTTTGAATTAGTCTATAATTCACAAAAGCCAACAAAATTTAGGTAAGATACTATGCATAAAAACAAGTCAAGAACAAACTGTCATATTAACGTGCTGCCCCGTGGCTGTTTTCCTGTGCACCCAACGGTATATTTACAACACACTTGCAATATTCACATGCTTTTAAATTCTACAGTTTCCTTCATTTAACATATCTGATATGATATTATAGGCAATCAATTTTCTTTTAAGGAGCATATAGGCAGTTTACAGAAAAATAGATATATAGTACACTACGTAACCACACAATTACGAACACAGGGAAGATCCCTACGATGGATGTTATAAAAAATGTTGTCAAGTTACAAAATATGGAGAAGAGGGCTTAAATGTGATAACAAGTAATGTCAGTGACTGAACACAACATGTAACCAAAACAAGATGGAACAGGAAGATACTATTAAGACTTTCAAAACTGAGATGCATTTATCTAGTCCAGGATGTAAAATAAAGGGCTGAACTACAGTAAGACAATACTTGCCATCTACTTAGCTTAGGCTATATTTATATTAAATTTAATGATTTCAAGAAAATACACCTTACATAACACAAACAATGTTAATGAAAAGTTTTACACAACAGTTTGTTCACAAAAACTTAGTGTTCTGCTGACATAGGGATTAAGGAAGGAAAACTTGTGGTTTAATGCCCAGTCAACAACAAGCTCATAGGGAGAAGGGAATCAGTGTGATTTTCTAAGTTACCATAATATGATTCACACTGACCATTTTAGTAAATCATGGAAAACATAACTCTATATGGGAAAATGGTGATCTGAATCACATTCCCTTCTAATGCTAGTTGAATGCTTTAAAGATAAGACCACTTAGTTCAGTCTGGGGTAAGGATTATTATGTTCTCAGTTTAATTCTACTGAAATTTAACTCTTGCAGAGATACTTAGTTTTAACAATGTGTGAAGAATGGGATTAGAAGGAAATTTGGGTTCAAGTCCCAGTCTGGCACAAATTTTCATGTCTCACAAACAGGTAATATCTTCATACCTAATGCTGCTAATGTCAGAAAGATTCCACAATTGTGAATAAATTTCATAAATCTTGTCTGTGCATTTGACACAATATTTCCAATATTTTTATACACACAAAGTGTGTGTATAAAAATGTAACAGAGTCCAATGATTTATCTGTTTAGGCACAAATATTTTTATTCTGTATTAAGTGCAATTATTGATCCCTCCACCCCCCTCCACTCACAGTGCAATGTGTTTGTTGGTATCCTTCCTTTTACATTATGCAGTGGCCAATCTGACTCCATCCTGCCAATCAAAAACATGTAAAACTAAAGTATGGATTTGTATCTGTGTGTGAACATGTTAAGGAATCAGGCTGGTCACATACACAATGAAAAATGAAGAATACAATCAACATATTACACAAGGTATGACAGAACTGAGAGCTACATATAGCATATCATTAAAATGTGTATCAAATCAGATAAATCTGCATTGGACTAAGTTAAATGTTTATACACACATTTTTTGTGTCATCTAGAAACTATTTGTAAATATTGTGCCAAATACAATAATATATATAGGTGCCCTGGGTCATACAAAATTATTCTTGGATGAAGTGAAATTGCCTCCCAAACATTCCTACACCTATCTTGCTAACATGTGATTGAACATAACATAGAGACTGCAACAACTCATCCTGTCAAGATGTAGAACTCACATCTATCCAGTTTTCAATATGGTCACACTCAATAATCCATTGAGCCTGTTGTAACTTTTGTGTCCTCCAAACTACTTATCCATATTTTACTGTTCCCTGCTTTGACACACACACTACTCACATGACAAAAGAATGCCAATATTGGGAAAGGAACTGGCCCTATTTTAGCAGTATGCATGATAGATGTGTACATGTAATAAGGGGACATTGTTTAGAGTAGCCTGACTTCTCACACTTGGCAAACTTAGTTTCAACTGAACAAGTGTGAGGACCTCAAAGATGAGTGACTGTCACGGAACATATATTATTTCTTTGATCTCTCATTTTTTTCTCTATACTCTAATGTTCTTATTTGTGTACTTCGGACACCAACTTATTGATTCTCTGTTATTTTCTACTTTATGATTAATTTACCTTGTCTCCAATCATTCTCTCACAGATTTCATCACCCTTTCTTGCAGTCACTTACATTTGCAATTACTTGTAAAGCCACTACAAAGCCGACTGTAGTATGCAAACTTTTTTTTGCATTATTAACTTAATGTGTGTTGTGTGTCTCTGGAATTTATGTTATTTTGACCCCTCCTTTCATTAAACGAACATTACCTTCAGCCTCTCCATTCTAAACTTAGTTAACAATCCTGCTGTTTGTTAGCATCTAAATAAAATTTCCCCCTTTCTTCCAATCTGTGCTAATGCCAGAGTGTGAGAAGTCTAAACTCAAAAGCACTTTGAACCTCTTCCACATTCACTCAAGATTCTGCTGTTCATACAGTTTTTAGCTAGGCATGCCTCTTTGAGATTAAAAGCTGTCATTTCCCTTCACATCATTTCTGTCTTTTCATACTCCCTCGGGCTTGCTCACTCACTATGTCTATGAATGAAACTATACACTAGAGATGAAGTTGAGCCATTTTAAAAAGACTGGGCATAGCTTTTAATCTACATCTAATCATCCTGATTTATGTTTTCTGCAGTTTCCTATATTACAACAGGCAATGCCACGATGGTTCTCTCCATAAGGCCACCGCAACCACCTGTCCCATCCTTACCAAACTGGACCTATAAATATGTAAGTGCCTGTATGTACGACTTAACCTTAAAAAACTGTAATGATATTACATATCTAATGTCCTTGTGAATGTACTACTGAAGATACAGTGTAGTGTTCGCTAGCTGATAATGTATGTTCTTGCTGATTCCACTAACCTGCGACAGTATTCCAGTAGCGTTTCATATCTCATTGTCATTTCCCATAAAACTGTTCCCTTGCAATTTTCTTTAACCTGTATTATTTGCCCCACGTTATATCATATTTTTACATACTGATTTTGATGCTTTGTTTCATGTTAATGTTGACAGTTTATTAAACAGTAGTTGTGAGAGATGTATGCACATATTTACTCTGCTTGCTGATGTGGTTCAGTTTTGGTTGTCATGTCAGTATAACAAATCAGTTCGAAACATCAGAACAAGTTGCACTGTACAACAACAAATAAATGTTTCGCCAAGAATTGTATTTCCACGAGCAAAATTATCATGTAAAAGTAAATAAAGGGGGCTATAGGCCTAAAGTAACATAGTAAATGATTTATTATATACACTGGACTCAAAACTATTTTGAAATAAAAGTTATTTGTATCAATTACCAGATTTAGGTGTTCTTTTTTGTGCAGGCACGAGCTGTGACAGGAAAGTTCACGATTTCTCAAACAAAACATAGCACCAGCATAATTAAACACTGAATAATAAAAATGAAAAATCAAAGCCACACTTGAATTTGTGCATATATAGTCACATTTTTTAGTGAGTACTTGCCAAACTTCAAAGGCATGTAACATCACATTTATGGTGCTCTAGTATATGGTATTTGATATTACACGTAACAAATTTCAAGTACCGTTATTTTTCTCAAATAATATAAATTAACTGCACCGGGTAATTCACCTGAAAACCTGAACCTTGGTATTGTCACTAACATAAACAAATATAGGATACTTTGACTTCAAATTCGCACCTTCGAACTCGAATAATCCAAAGACACTCTTAGTTTCAGTTCGTCTTTCGGCCGCTAAAAGGTGAGACTTTCATAACTATTTTCATGGTTGAGCGGTCAAGATTATATTTGATTAACTGCAAGTAAACAACAGAATTCATTACGATCAGTCTTAAGCTAAGATTTTCCTGTTTCCGCACGTTCCCGAAACGAGTGTGCACTGGGCTGTGTATTATATGAAACGTTGCAAAAACAAAGATGGAAGAAAGTGGCGTAGCCTTAGTCAGCACGGAGTGGAGTTGTATTTGTTGATGTGGTTATACGTGTGTATGCATACCTGGAAGCGTTGAAAAAATACACATTGTGTTGTGTTTTGTGAAACAAGTATAATGCAACAAATCGATACAACTGCACCGCACAGCAGCCAACGCTAAAACCATGGACTTCGGCTGTGTGAGTCGTGCGGCTGTTTTGGTGATTGTGCGTCTGTGTGAGTTGTACTGGCGGGTGGAATAGTTTTTCTGCCGTAGGATTTTGCAAACATAATCATGATACTGTAAATATGGAAAACAAAATAATAAGACAGCGGTCTCAATGTGCTTCAGGTAACTACGCTTTATAGTGTCTTTTATATACCGAGGTGGAAATTTGTTTTCGAATTTAACAGCGATTGTTTTGTCCACAGAATTGTATTTTCTAATTACGAAGTTCTTGGATGCTAGCCCTTGTCATCAGACAGCAGCGGTACGTACTTGTGATGCTGTTTATAGGTGTATTTTTACGACGTAGTTTTAATGTGTTCTTTAATTTTTCAGGTGTTAAAACAAGAACTTCAGCGCCTGAAGGTTAGTATCACTCACTGTTTTGTCACCCGGTTGACTGTCCAGCTGTAATCGCGCGTGTAGCACGTGGTTTGACAGTCAAAACATTCGGTATGGGGAGGTCACTGACCGAAAATATTTGTTATAAGCCTGGAATAGTTTACCCTGAGCAGTAATTTTTAACATTTATTCCAGATACTGCCGAGGCGACTCGATTGGCAAGGAAATGAACATGAACAAACTTTTGGTGAACTGGTAAGTTTACCACCAAACCATTCTAATTTGCTTGTATTTACTTAACTGTGTTACTTGGAGATGGGTTGTAATCAGCTGCATAATTTATCGAGGGTATTTTTTTTTTTTTTTAAAAAAAACCTTGCTTGTTAGGTGTGCAAAGCATAGCAGCGAAGGTCCCGTCGTCAACGAAATCAATGAATTTAAACATGATTGTAGATTTATTTGAAGTGTAAACAGTAGCCATTTATTGGTATTTTATAGTGTTGCCTTTTTCTAGTGACCACAGTGCAATTCCCGTGGCAACGAAACAAGGATTTATTAGTACCAAGTGAAACAGTAAAAGAAGACTTCGTCGCTGTTAGCCATAAAGAGAAATACAGTCGCGGGTATAGAACGCGTACTAGTTACGTGCTCAACGAGACACAAATTTGATGTTTGTAAACGAATCATACAGTGATTCCGGGCCTGATAGATAATACTTTTACGAGAGGCGAGATTATCATTGCGCAATCATAGAACACGATTAGAGACCCTGTTTTTAGTGTCTTGATAAATGTCACGAACGGTAGAACGTGTTTAGTACTGGAAGATATTTTGTTTACGTGTTGTTTAACGGAAATGTGGATGTTTTTTTTTTCAGTGTCACAAACATTGTACACTGTACATAGAATATGCTGAAGACCAATGATTCACAGGTCTTCGGATAATGTTTGTGGTATATACCAACCGTTTGATTGTTATGATTGTACGGGGTGAGATAACAACCCCCCCCCCCCCCCCTCCCGTTCTTTTTTACATACACACATACGAATACAACTGTTACGTAAAGCAACTGACCTGCTTCTGCATAATCGTCTGTTCATAGTTATAACCGAAGTTTAGTTTATTTATTTGAGATACTTAATGATATACAGCCTCCAGGTAGAAAAAAACTATATATCCTATTTACGAAAAGAGTTTTTTTTTCTTCAAAATCTTGATAATGCTCTGATTACTGATGCTCCATCAATTTCTCTTGCTACCAGTCAATCATTTGTAACCTATTCCGCTGTGTGGTGTGGTTCCGAGCGACGGTTGTGGCTTAGTGAGTAAATTTCCTGTCTCGTGGTCCGTGTTTACGTTTACCGTAGTTTTCCAAACTGGTGCATACAAATGCCTACATAAATTCTTTAACTACACATTCCTAGTGCTTCTCCTCAGTAGGTACCTTCGATTAGTGAGACTTGTTACCTGAATTAACGTCGTTGGTGGAGTTTTCTGTTCTCCAAGATTTAGAAAGACCATAAATATCGTTTTGTTTACATTTTTACAAGTCACACTTCCTTAATGAAACACAGATTCACCATAATAGACGAAATTGCGTAAAAAATTATTTAATTTGGGTTTTTCAGCAAAAAATTGTTTTGAGAATTGTTTACTTTTTGCTTAAATTTTTATAGCTCAGTTTTTGCGGCAATGAACATCATGTATGCATGTCTGTTGACACGAAGTCCACTGCACTTCTTCCGTAATGAAAGTATGTTACTGGACTAGATTTTTTTTCTTTTGTTCTTAATTGACAATCTGTTTACTTTCCCATACCAGTTTATTCATAATTCAGTAGATAACAGATGTTTTCTGAACCTGACAGTGAGGAAAAGGCTCATTTGTTAAGTATGCTGATATATTCATTTTATGTAAGCCTTGTGGAATTTTACATCAGTTGGTCTGTGATTGTGTCATTAATCAGTAGTATAATTGGTAATGCAGTCAGTTACAGTATACAATTAATTTTTGGCAAATAACCTTTTCTTCAGTGATGGAGTGACAAATTAAAAAAAATGGTATTTTTGCTGTTATAGACTGACTTACCCTTACTATAATTTTCATCTAATATATCATTCCCGGATGTCTAAAAATACAAGACCATATTTTTGTCAATAAATATTTCCTTAAGTTAATTTTCCTAACTAGATCTCCTTATTCTCCACAGTTAGATTTTGCTGGATATTTTTGGCAAGTAGTTACATACCTAAGACAGTATATAAAGTGTGGTGTGGTGGTGCTAGGCTGTGTTATTGCACTATCATGTCTTCAGATTACATATACTGAGTCCATTATGACAGTCCTTTACTAATCAGGAAAATTTTCTCTTCTTCCCCTTTGGTTGAAACAGAATTTTTCAGTAAGTTGGAGAGCATTATTCCATTAACAGAGTTCATATTAGGAGTTGACTACTTTCTGCCAAACAGAGAACTGAGATGGACCTCTCTAGTTGTTTGCTCCAAATTTTTCATCCACGCCTCTCTCCCACACATCTCTTTTATTAAAACTGAATTCCTCAATCAACATCATATTCCTGCTGTCATTAAACTTGTAATAGGCCAGATTTCTCTGAGGAAGCAGGATCAATACAGTCGTGTGTGTAGCTGATCTTCTGTCATTTATATCAGCTGCAATTTTGTGCACGAATTTCACATGCAATTAAGTGTCTTGGAATTCTAGAGGAAAAATGAATCTGTGCCACTGCACTATCTTGCCTTCAAAATGTTTCAGCAAGCAGGATGCACCACTTGAATAAAGCCATACTTTCTATCCATTTTTACGCTATGTGGCAACCAGTTTTTAATGTGTTGTGTGTCTTTTCCTTGGCCTTGAAGTCGATTTCTTGAAGTAACATTTCCAAGAACGCACTGTAGACCAACTGCACAGATCAATCACAAGGAATAGCCAGAAATGCAGAGACAATGTTTACATTTCGTCTGTCTCAGAGCATTATTTTGCAACCTCATTTTCAAAGGATGAATTGTTGACCTTCATTTGCTTACTACACACCCAGAGATGAAGAGAGAAAAAACCTCCTGACAAATAAATACATATCTCCAAAATGAAGTTCTCATCTGCAGGATTTATATAGCTTATGACTTAACTCAGTTTTTATTGTTCTCCAGTGCATAAACATATGGGAAACTGAATGATGCTTGTTCTGGTAATAAGCAAACTGTGATCTAACATTTTCATTTGCCATTATCCGAAATGAGTGTTACCTAATAATGAATGACAATTTTTCTGCGACATACTTCGTGATCTGCATGTTCTCCATCCATCCCCTTTCCCACTGATCTATTTCAGCTGATTATTCTGCATTCTTCTGAAGCATGTATTGCATTTCTACATGGCTTTGACTGTGTCAAATATTCCCTGCCAGACTTATTAGTAGATGAGCTACATGCTATAATGATATGTGTAACATGTCTGTGGACTTTTTCAGTTTCTGATTATCAGGAAGTGATATGTAATCCTGGTAGGTTTTTTTTTTAAATATCGTATTATCACATCCATGCTTTGCCATCTATGAGTTCCAGTCTTCCACTACATTTGATTTGACAACACCCCAGTTGTAAATCTCAATTGTATCTCCATTATTTTCCTACTAACTTACTTCCAAATGTTTAAACACTGCCAAAACTTCGAATGTTTCGTCTACTGCTACCTGATGCCAGGGTGAGGAAGTGTAACTCCTGGAAATTTCCTCATGCCACACATTTCAACAAGTAAAATACCAATGTGCCCCAAAGAACATGGCATGCTTTCAACTGTGGTTACATTGTCATTTCTGATGCAAGGAAGGGTTTTTAACTGGGCAGTAAAAAAAATTGCTTTTTGTTAAAAAAAAATTGCACATTTTTCGACGTAATCCATATTTAGGTCACGTGCTCCAGCCACAAATATCATTAGACGTGAGAGCAGGTCGAGGTCGGAAATATGAATGGGATGGACGTTCCAACAGTTGTGGCTTCAAATCTCTTACTTTTCCCTTTGCCAAATTACGTTTACCTTTAGCTACAGTGTCTTGATGAAATGTGATTTTCTTTTGCAATCCAGGTGTCTTGTAACCCATTTTTTCTTCCAGTTGGCCCGAAGACGTTACGAGTGTTCGCTAGTTACTGCTTCTACCTTTGCAGGGTAGTCAGTAAGAACAAATCGTGTGAGATTTGTTTTTTTCCCGGCGTAGACAGTGTTCCAATAGCTTAAGGGAATGCAGCCACCCAATCACCGATATTTCGACAGGATCACACTCTGCGACGAACTCCTCTGCACCTGCTTGCTGCCGTGTTGCCTTGAAAATGGCAGGGTGTACTCCTGTTTAAAATCGGCGGTTGTCGACGACGTAACCCGGCTGTAAATGGTTTTAACAAGAATAAACCATTTTGCCTACCAGAATCTGAACGTAGACTTTCTAGCACATCAGGTCAACTTCTTTCCTTGTGCTGGGCAAGTATAAGCGCGGGCCCACGTCTCATCTACTATGACAAAGTGTCAAATAAAATCTAGTGAATCAAATATCCAGACGTAGCTGAGAAACTCGTTTTCAAATTAGCATTTCCTCAGCATCCAATAATGTAAGCACAAACCTTTGTCGTAGTTAATTCCTCATTAAAAATGTTCTGTATTCATTTTTCCGATTTTGCTGTCTTATATCTCGTACTCACGTCTTCAGTCAACGATCGTTCAATATTCCATTGTGTTCTTTCTCATTGTTCTTATCCATAATTTCATATTTGAGACGTCCTTCCCGTGGATCACCTTCAAGAAGAGTAGGGTCACGCTTAAATGTACCGTCTCATTCCTTAACTGTTAGAAAATTAAGAAGGTGACTAGTAAGAATCGTTCGCTAACTGTCGAACGGTCTCTGTCGGCGGTATACCGTTCAAAACAAAGAATTTTACAGTGATAGGTCACTCGAGCTTATGTATAGTAACAAAACAAAAGCTCAGCTGAATTAATACTGCGGAAAAACCGAAATTTTCCGCAAGTCAACTGACACTTGAGTTATTGCACAGCATGAAACAACATAACGAAACCAAAATTTCGCTGATACAAACTAGCTTTCTCGACAGAGACCTTGTCGTCTTGCCTTCCCACAATCATTAAGGAACGTCTACAGACTTAACGCTGGATCAAATTTATCACTTCAAGATGCAGCTTCACTATTAACGGAGCAATTATCATTTTTCGTAGCAGGAAGTTGATTATCGTCGCGGAGAACTTTTAGAGAATTTCAGAATTATATTATTATATTATTATTATTATTATTATTATTATTATTATTATTATTATACATCACAATGCTCGCCTGTCAGTTCGTTCCTTCGCTCACACGGGCTAATTAATAGTTACAGTTCCTTTTCGACAGTGTACCGTCAAACAGTGAACGTTATTTGCAGTCCGCTCCCTTTCTTGCAACCGGACCGAAGTCACACTCCACGTGAGAGGACAAAAATACCCAAGATTTGTTTTCCTTCAACTTCTTGTATTATGAAATAAAAACATTGCACGTCGAAGCACGAGTTCACATACTCTTCGCTACTTGAAACACACTTTACGCGTATTTCTACCCAGAACTTTTTCACATCACAACTTTTTAAACACGTACCGGGCCAATAGATAACGTCTGTAGCGCTCTGAAAGTGTTTACCTACGATGTCGTGTGCTGGGAAGTTGTATCATTAGAAAAGCATTGCCAGATGCAGGAAGATCTGCACATGATAAACTCCGAAGGTTACTTCAGAGGTATGATAGGGTGCTTCATAAACGAGGAAAAGTATTTATTGTATAGTATCACACATCGACTTACAAAAACGGAATTGTTTCCCAATGTTCGAGTTTCATAAAATCGAGAAATATGATGGGAACTTTAGTCTGCGCCCATGTAAGCCGGGAGCAAAGACCCGCAAAACCGCGTAACATTGGCGCTTTGTGGTAGTCTGCGGTAGATTATAAGGCGAGGGTGGAGATCCATGCGACACATTGCGGGACTCCACCCGAGCAAAGATCGCGTGTTCCCCTCCTCTCTCCCTCCCACTTGGTACTATGTATCACGGTTGGTTGTCATGGGGAAAGCCAAGTGAGGAGGGAATTGATTTAATGAATGTCCATTTTTTTTATTTTCGCTGGAATTAAAGAACTGGTACAGAGAACCACTATACAAAATACAGATCTGGAGTTAGTTAAACCATATGTACGTAATACAGGCGTAAAAAACGAAGAAACGCAATTTTAGGCTGCCTTGGGTTTCACTAATATTGTCCGAATGTTGTGTGCGGCAGACTTCGAGCCTTGGCGGAATGATTGCTGAACATGATCCATTCACCATACCCGAGTAAAATGTTTTTGTTGGTGTTAACTGTTAGTATTCTTCTCATACAGCTGTCTTGCAGCTTTTGCTTATCCGGTGCAGTGCCGTAAACGAGGCGCATGACTGCATATTACTCCTGTGAAGAAATTGTCGCGGAAGTACCAAACACTGCGAAGCGTGTGTCAGCAATTGTTGTATCAGTTAGAGCGAACATCATCGAGCTGTTATAAACATCATTTTACGCTCAGCCGTCGGTCGCTTTTTCCATTCATAACACATGCTTTACTTTATACGAGACTGTCCATTCTGTCAATGTCGGCAACAAATATTTTCCCGGCGCTGGCTGATAAAAACTAGAGATTTTAGTGCAGTCACCTGTTCGAACTGAGATAAATTCGTTATGATGGCGTTGGTGTGCATTTCCTTTATTTGTTACGGTATTCTCTCGCCTTTCTGAGTTGGTTATATTCATCACTGGATAGGCCTTGTCACCGATATGTGTTTTAAAATATCTCGATATAATGTGTAAAGAGTTTCCAGTAAGTGTAGAGATGGTGAGGAAACTGATCGATTCGTCTATAGACGCCGTGATTTTGGCTAAGAGCATTAAATTGTAAGTGAACATTATTCCACAAAAATCTGTGCCGACGGGAGACGCCATTTCTAAATCTGATCTATTTAGGGCGTTCTAACGATTCTGATGACCCTTGGAGAGCCAGAAAAGCAGGATCAGTAAATAAATCTCGATCATAGACAAGCTGTTGTTTCTCCGAAACTAAGGAGTCAAGGAATTAGGGCGATTTTATTTCCAGGTCCACCAACTATGTATCAGCCTTGAACAGATTGTTGCTTTGCAGATATTCTTGCTGTTATAGAACAAACTGGAAATATGGTGTCAGACCTGTTTGAGTTGTCATCAGTGGTTTCTATTCAGCAATTTTTGTTATGGAAGCATCTCTGATATAGGCAGGAGAAATCATACATTTGTAGTAATTTACTTTCCTCGAAACTCATCAGCAGCTCTCTTTGGTAAATTGAAGCCCGATTTTGAATCACAACAGAACCCTTTTACACTCCGCCACCACTTCAAATTCTGTTGGGGACGTCTAGCCGCCGTTGGCTTTATGCTCTTCCCTGTGAAAGTCGCAGCTGATGAACCGAGCGTGTAGGCACCGTCGATAAGTTCTAGACGAAGCTGATGATGCCGTGGTGTACGGTAAAGTATCGAAGCTGAGTGACTGTTGGAAGCTAAAAGATGTCTTAAACAAAATTTCTAGTTGGGGTGATGAACGGCAGCTAGCACGAAATGTTGAAAAATGTAGTGTCCGACTTAGACACAATCAAATCGTTTAAATATCGGGTCATAGCTTTGCAAACTAATATGAGGTGGAACGAGCAAGTGAAAACTGTGGTGGGAAAGGCGAATAGTCGACTTCGGGTTATTTTAGGAAAGAGTGGTTCATCTTTAAGGGAAACCGCACGTAGATCACTGGTGCGACCTATTCTTGAGTGCTGCTCAAGTGTTTGAGATCCGTACCAGATCGGATTGAAGGACGACATCGAAGCAATTCAGATGCGGGCTGCTAGATTTGTTACTGGTAGGTTCGAACAACACGTAAGTGTATGGAGATGGTTCGGAACTCAAGTGGGGATCCCTGGAGGGAAGGCGACGTTCTTTTGGAGAAACACTATTGAGTAAATTTAGATAACCGGCATTTGAAGCTGACTGCAGAACGAGCCTACTATCGCCAACATACATGGTGCGTAAGGATCACGGAGATAAGATACAATAAATTAGGGCTCATACGGAGGCATAGAGGCTCGATTTTTCCTCACTCTGTTTGTGAGTGGAACAGGAAAGGAAATGTCCAGTAGTGGTACAAGGTACCCTCCTCCAAGCACCGGTGGCTTGCGGAGAATTGTTGGACTTCGATGGTGGTATTTCTACTTACAGTGTCAGAAAATTTTGTGGCAAATCTTTAACAAACCCCCTGAAGAAGGCTCAATAAAACGTTGACTTCAAATACCTTTAAGAATAGTTATATGATGTAGAGTAAAATGTAGAAGTTAATAATTTAAGTACATAGGTGAAACGATACGCGCACTAGACAAAAAATAAGTTACCCTTAGGAAACGCAACACCGTTTCCAGCCTTTTTAACTGCCTCATTTCGACGAGGAGGAGAGTCGACAAGTTTCTTCATATTCTCAACATCCAGCTGAAGCCACTGCTTTATGCTTAGGACCCAAAGAGCTGCGGGGATGTTGATCGCTACGTTTCCAAAAAATCCGGCATTTTCTGCGAGATTAATATAGGGTGATCTAGCGGAGTGTTTGAGATACTGTAGAGTGCCTGCGTGTTCGTAAAATCATGAGCGTGTGCGTGCTTGTGTGTGTGTGTGTGTGTGTGTGTGTGTGTGTGTGTGTGTGTGTGTGTGTGAGCGCGCGCGCGCGCGCCTTGCGCACCTGTGTCAACATAGCTGTTGTCATCTGGAAGATGTGTCTACAGCAACTCAACTCATCGTGAAGATGTAAAAGAAGGGGTAACACTCGGTCACAGAGAATTCTGAAATAACTGCCCCAGTTCACATTCATGGTACCGAGCGAGGTGGCCCAGTTGTAGCATACTGGACTCTCATTCGGGAGGACGACGGTTCAATCCTGCGTCCGGCCATCCTGATTTAGGTTTTCCGTGATTTCCCTAAATCGCTCCAGGCAAATGCTGGGATGGTTCCTTTGAAAGGGTACGGCCGACTTCCTTCCCCATCCTTCTCTAATCCGATGAGACCGATGACCTCGCTGTTTGGTCTCTACCCCCAAACAATCCAATCCATATTCATGGTAACCCGAATGAGCTGGCCCAAGTCATGGTTCGACCAAACGCTCCTACAACACTAAACGACCACCTCCGGTCTTCATTACACTCTCCACACATTTTACATTAAACGAAGCACTGCGCCGTCAGTGCAGTCGACCCTTTGCCTCACATGAGAAGAGACAAAATCGCGACTAGTCGGACCACACTACACGCCTCCAGTCAGCTACAACCGAGTTTGTGTGTTGTGGCCAACTGACATGACGCTCTATCTGCCACTTTGAGCAATGGCCCTTTCCGAGGTACCTGACTTCAGATGTTCACTGCGTTCAGTTTCCTTCATAATGTTCGCAGCTAAGCTGTTTGAGATGAACAGTGGCAACTCCTGTCGGGTTTGAAACCGATTGTCGTTGACAGTCCGTGACACTCCGCTCCAATCCATGTCGGTAAGAATCCTTCTACGGCCTCTGTTCTTATACCACATTACACAAGGCTGCGAGTGGTATATCATTCTTTCTAGGCCGAGCGGTTCTAGGCGCTTCAGTCCGGAACCGCGCTGCTGCTACGGTCGCAGGTTCGAATCCTGGCTCGGGCATGGATGTATGTGAGGTCCATAGGTTAGTTAGGTTTAAGTAGTTCTAAGTCTAGGGGACTGATGACCTCAGATATTAAGCCCCATATTGCTTAGAGCCATT
This sequence comes from Schistocerca gregaria, assembly GCF_023897955.1. Classification (NCBI taxonomy): domain Eukaryota; kingdom Metazoa; phylum Arthropoda; class Insecta; order Orthoptera; family Acrididae; genus Schistocerca; species Schistocerca gregaria. Next base: position 76,850,884 of record NC_064931.1, read on the forward strand.
TGAACAAATTCTTTCTAGGCACGTTGAACAGTACACGAATCTGGCAAATTAATGCACAATGTGGTCATGGGCACGTCCAAACTCGATAACTCCCTTCTGCCATTTTGCTTCGTCTCCTTGTCTATTCGTCTTATTGCGCTGATTCTATACAACAAACTGACACATACACACAACTTCACTGTCATGATTATCTCAACGGTGGATGGTCATATGACCGCCTGATACCAGTTCTACGCCACCTACAGCAGTCCATAGACACCAGTGCTACAAATATTTTGCCCGGTGACCTTAGAACTCAGTGGATTAGACATATAAACCACTACACTCAGAGGATGATAAAAAAAAAGTTTTGTACCGCTTTCGTATCTGTGATCGTGTGTCGGCTTATATTCAAGGGGAGCACGGAAAAAAAATCCGCTACATATATAAAAATTAACCAAAACAAAGACGGTATCTCCGAATGTGTTCAACATTGCAGAATTGTAAAATAAAAACCTGCGGCTGGTGAACACCATATACCGCGAATCTCCACCCAATGCATTCTGAAATGCTTGGACCATCCTCGGCATAATGTCCCAAATGGGTTGAGATGGTGCTGCTCAATCGTGTCCCCACGCTTAGACGGTGGCCCTGCTGACACCACAATGTGTGTGTGTGTGTGTGTGTGTGTGTGTGTGTGTGTGTGTGTGTGTGTGTGTGTCGTAATTCTGCGACGCACTGCAAGTTTCAACTGGTCACAAAAAAGCTGGTTCATGTCAGCAAATATATGGCTGATACCTGCCTCCTGGACAGAGGTGAGCACGATGTGGGTGTGATGTACTCGCGCATTTCGGCGTGAAATACAGACACAGCAGCGAAATGTTGTCTGTAGGGCTAGACAGTAAACAGGATCATGTACCGATACTTTGCAGCCCTCAAACTATTCTCGACGGCGATGAAAGGAGTCCGATTCGTACATGATTCTGGCTCAAAACATGACGCACCTGCTTAACCCGTGGGATTGCAAGCCTGATATATGATGCAAGACCTAGCCGAGTCCACACTCGTCTCTGAAGAGAACCTACCGCTGTTGATTACAGTTCCATTCCAGGTGTTCCCATGTTTACCTTCTTCGCACACTACGGTAATGTGAGTTTGTATTGTCGTTCGCAATTGGCGCCTAGATGCCAAATTGACCATCCTGCCTGGGTTGACACAACACTCCTGGTTGCCAAATAAAACGGCAGCACAGAAAGCTGTCGCAGTCCTCTCGGGCTGTTGTTAACTACTTACAATCAATTCGATGCAGACATTCAATGTTGTGTGTCTGTCGATCACGGTCGAATATTGAAATGGCGTCGCAGTGGTGTACGCCAATATTACGAGCAGCTTCCCTTGCTGATAACATTCCTTGCCGTAGTGACTGCACATGCCGTCTGAGCATGAAATGAAGCATCTAGGCATGCTGATGAAGTGAACAGTGTGCTCAAACCGCATTCCTCCGTCCATGATTGGAGCTCTACTGAACTGCGCAGAGAATGCAGGTTTTCTTTTATCTCCATTTCACAAGTGGCTTTATGTGCCGATTTCTTGTTGTCGAAAAAGTATTGATAAAAAGGTTTCTAATTTTTAAAAAAATCCATTCGAGAGGAGGTTACTTTTCGTAAGGTCTAATATTTCTATGTTGTTGTTGTGGTCTTCAGTCCTGAAACTGGTTTGATGCACCTCTCCATGCTACTCTATCCTGTGCAAGCTTCTTCATCTCCCAGTACCTACTGCAACATACGTCCTTCTGAATCTGCTTAGTGTAGTCATCTCTTGGTCTCCCTCTACGATTTTTACCCTCCACGCTGCCCTCCAATACTAACTTGGTGATACCTTGATGCCTCAGAACATGTCCTACCAACCGATCCCTTCTTTTGGGCAAGTTGTGCCACAAACTTCTCTTCTCCCCAATCCGATTCAATACTTCCTCATTAGTTATGTGATCTACCCATCTAATCTTCAGCATTCTTCTGTAGCACCACATTTCGAAAGCTTCTATTCTCTTCTTGTCCAAACTATTTATCGTCCATGTTTCACTTCCATACATGGCTACACTCCATACAAATACTTTCAGAAATGACTTCCTGACACTTAAATCAATACTCGATGTTAACAAATTTCTCTTCTTCAGAAATGCTTTCATTGCCATTGGCAGTCTACATTTTATATCCTCTCTACTTCGACCATAATCAGTTATTTTGCTCCCCACATAGCGAAACTCCTTTACTACTTTAAGTGTCTCACTTCCTAATCTAATTCCCTCAGCATCACCCGACTTAATTCGACTACATTCCATTATCCTCGTTTTGCTTTTGTTGATGGTCATCTTATATCCTCCTTTCAAGACACTATCCATTCCATTCAACTGCTCTTCCAAGTCCTTTGCTGTCTCTGACAGAATTACGATGTCATCGGCGAACCTCAAAGTTTTTATTTCTACTCCATGGATTTTAATACCTACGCCGAATTTTTCTTTTGTTTCCTTTACTGCTTGCTCAATATACAGATTGAATAACATCGGGGATAGGCTACAACCCTGTCTTACTCCCTTCCCCACCACTGCTTCCCTTTCATGTCCATCGACTCTTATAACTGCCATCTGATTTCTGTACAAATTGTAAATAGCCTTTCGCTCCCTGTATTTTACCCCTGCCACCTTCAGAATTTGAAAGAGAGTATTCCAGTCAACATTGTCAAAAGCTTTCTCTAAGTCTACAAATGCTAGAAACGTAGGTTTGCCTTTTCTTAATCTAGCTTCTAAGATAAGCCGTAGGGTCAGTATTGCCTCAAGTGTTCCAACATTTCTACGGAATCCAAACTGATCTTCCCCGAGGTCGGCTTCTACCAGTTTTTCCATTCGTCTGTAAAGAACTCGCGTTAGTATTTTACAGCTGTGACTTATTAAACTGATAGTTCAGTAATTTTCACATCTGTCAACACCTGCTTTCTTTGGGATTGGAATTATTACATTCTTCCTAAAGTCTGAGGGTATTTCGCCTGTCTCATACATCTTGCTCACCAGATGGTAGAGTTTTGTCAGGACTGGCTCTCCCAAGGCCGTCAGTAGTTCCAATGGAATGTTGTCTACTCCGGGGGCCTTGTTTCGACTCAGGTCTTTCAGTGCTCTGTCAAACTCTTCACGCAGTATCGTATCTCCCTATTTCGTCTTCATCTACATCCTCTTCTATTTCCATAATATTGTTCTCAAGTACATCGCCCTTGTATAAACATTCTATATACTCCTTCCACCTTTCTGCCTTCCCTTCTTTGCTTAGAACTGGGCTGCAATCTGAGCTCTTGATATTCATACACGTGGTTCTCTTCTCTCCAAAGGTCTCTTTAATTTTCCTGTAGGCCGTATCTATCTTACCCCTAGTGAGATAATCTTCTACATCCTTACATTTGTCCTCTAGCCATCCCTGTTTAGCCATTTTGCACTTCCTGTCGATCTCATTTTTGAGACGTTTGTATTCCTTTTTGCCTGCTTCATTTACTGCATTTTTATATTTTCTCCTTTCATCAATTAAATTCAATATTTCTTCTGTTACCCAAGGACTTCTAGCAGCCCTCGTCTTTGTACCTACTTTATCCTCTGCTGCCTTCACTACTACATCCCTCAGAGCTACCCATTCTTCTTCTACTGTATTTCTTTCCCCTATTCCTGTCAATTGTTCCCTTATGCTCTCTCTGAAACTCTGTACAACCTCTGGTTCTTTCAGTTTATCCAGGTCCCATCTCCTTAAATTCCCACCTTTTTGCAGTTTCTTCAGTTTTAATCTACAGGTCATAACCAATAGATTGTGGTCAGAGTCCACATCTGCCCCTGGAAATGTCTTACAATTTAAAACTTGGTTCCTAAATCTCTGTCGTACCATTATATAATCTATCTGAAACCTGTCAGTATCTCCAGGCTTCTTCCATGTATACAGCCTTCTTTTATGATTCTTGAACCAAGTATTACCTATGATTAAGTTGTGCTCTGTGCAAAATTCTACCAGGCGGCTTCCTCTTTCATTTCTTTGCCCCAGTCCATATTGAGCTACTACGTTTCCTTCTCTCCCTTTTCCTATTACCGAATTCCAGTCACCCATGACTATTAAATTTTCGTCACCCTTCACTATCTGAATAATTTCTTTTATTTGATCATACATTTCTTCAATTTCTTCGTCATCTACAGAGCTAGTTGGCATATAAACTTGTACTACTGTAGTAGGTGTGGGCTTCGTATCTATCTTGGCCACAATAATGCGTTCACTATGCTGTTTGTAGTAGCTTACCCGCATTCTTATCTTCCTATTCATTATTAAACCTACTCCTGCATTACCCCTATTTGATTTTGTGTTTATAACCCTGTAGTCACCTGACCAGAAGTCTTGTTCCTCTTGCCATCGAACTTCACTAATTCCCACTATATCTAACTTTAACCTATCCATTTCCCTTTTTAAATTTTCCAACCTACCTGCCCGATTAAGGGATCTGACATTCCACGCTCCGATCCGTAGAACGCCAGCTTTCTTTCTCCTGATAACGACATCCTCCTGAGTAGTCCCCGCCCGGAGATCCGAATGGGGGACTATTTTACCTCCGGAATATTTTACCCAAGAGGATGCCATCATCATTTAATCATACAGTAAAGCTGCATGCCCTCGGGAAAGATTACGGCCGTAGTTTCCCCTTGCTTTCAGCCGTTCGCAGTACCAGCACAGCAAGGCCGTTTTGGTAATTATTACAAGGCCAGATCAGTCAATCATCCAGACTGTTGCCCCTGCAACTACTGAAAAGGCTGCTGCCCCTCTTCAGGAACCACACGTTTGTCTGGCCTCTCAACAGATACCCCTCCGTTGTGGTTGCACCTACGGTACGGCTATCTGTATCGCTGAGGCACACAAGCCTCCCCACCAGCGGCAAGGTCCATGGTTCATGGGGGGGAATATTTCTATAGAACGAGGAATGTGAGTCTCCTGCAGCAGCAACAAGTCATTTTATGAAGCCTTTGTCCTACAGTAGCAGGACGTAATTGTATGAAGCTTTCCTTCACTTTACTGATATGTGGTTAAGTATTTTTTCTCTCTTCCAGCCTTTTGTGACCGTGCGAAATCCAGCAGGAAATATATTAGTCATTAGACTTGTCTCCTGTCGTGATTTAAGTCGTGCTTTAGTACAGTACCCACCCAAAAGCATGCCACACCACACCACATCACCACATCGTTCTGACCCCTACGTTTCCTGTGAGACTAACCACTGTAGAACACACACTGAAGTCCCCATAGTTTGAATTACCAAGAGCAGCATCCACTATATAGCATTTTCTCGCACTGTGTTTGTCTCTGTAATCGAGTATGGCGTTTTGTCTGTATCCTCTTTGGCTTGTTAAATTCGTTGCGATAACTTAGTTTTCTCTCTTAAAAACGGTTCAGTTCTCGTCTGTAATGTATGTTAAATTTATCTGTCAGTCATTGTTCTTCACTTTTTACAATTCTCACGTGGGACTACGAGCCTAATCCCATGTTCTAACAATCATGAGTTGATTACATCACTATTATGAAGGTACCTTTTCGGCAGACGGTGACATAGCCAGGTTGCAATTAAAACTATGTTATCCGTCTTGATCGTTTGCCAGAAATAGAGCACAGAATTAAAAAATGGGTTTCATTCCATTTCTGGTATGCCATATTGCACCATGATATCCTGAAGAGGTATTTGTAATAAAGATTGGTAACTATCTGAAGATGGTAATTCTATACCGAAAACAGTGAATTTTGTACACTTTCCTGCGATCAAGATATATAATAAATTTTAGCAGACGTCTTGATATTATCGCCCTTTCGTAATGCGTGACAAACAGTGGTTCCTGACGTGTAAAAATTCCGTGTTTAAATTTAGTAACCAGAAATAATTATTAGTCTACCAGACGTCGTTCCAGCTCACAGATAACCAGTGCGCTTTTCTGTATCTGCTTTGAAATATGTCGTGTAGGGAATAGTACGCCGAAGTTCATGAAACCTTCACTATCACATGGTTTTCAAAACGGGCAGAAATCCCTGTATGGCCATACTGTATCATGTTTTCCGTTGTACTCCTAAATCACTTCAGGCAACTGCCGGGATACTTCATTCAACCAAGCCACTCCCGATTACTTCTGGTATTTTCTACTCCATCTCTAGTGACGTCTGTATAGACGAGGCGTTAACCATCCTTAGAGCGCCACGAGGGAATGACACACACGAAATAGCTGTTGAGGGGGACCTGTGATATTTGTATCAGTGTTTGGATCTTTGGACATCGATGATGCGCGAATGGTTGCATAAAAATATTACAGCTCGCTGGCTATACACTATTTGTGTAGCACAAGTAGTGTATAGTCAGTGAACTGTGAATTTTTTTATGCAGTTAGTCGCGCATCATCGATGTCCAAACACTGATAGAAATATCAAAGAGGTCCCACGGGAACAAATGACCAGTTTGCGTAACTTATTCACAACCACACTTGTTTATTTAGGTGATAATAAGTTTGCGGACAAAGACTTTAAAAAGCCTCGAACAAGTGACAGCGGGAATTTTACATTTCAGTTGAAATGGGAGCGATATTAGCGGCAATATTTTAAGAGAAAACGTGCTTTTAGGAGCAGGCGGAGTCGCGCTTACCGCCCCCGCCCGCGACCCCGTTGTATCTCCTCTCCTGTCATACCCCACGCGTTGGCAACAATTGAATTAAATTACGCAAGTTGTTAGTCGCACGCCCATTGTGTCAGTTTAGTTCTCTTTTTATTTGTACAAAGTTTCTTTTTATATTGTTGAGTTTGCGAGAAAAACTTTTCGTGCAAACAAAACAGACCAGCATGCCCAGTCAACCCTTCATATCGCAGGAATGCAAAAGAAAGGCCCACGACAACAACTTTCCACAGCGGCAAGTAGCAGTAGCAGGGATTTATTGCTTAAAAAAAAAAAAAAAAGCTTTAACCTGGATCTATGTGAAGCACTCATTCCAAGTAATATTCCTCTTCACAAACTTGCAGTCCATATCCTCAAAGGTTTCCTACGCAAATATTGTTTAAACCAAAATAACAAAATTGCGTAAAAATTTAGGTATATGTCCTGGATGGAATACGCAATGAAATCGAGGATAACATTACTTGAATTTTAGCCGACGAAACTACCGATATTTGGGCAGTTACATTGAAAATGTAATTGTTGGTGCGTTAAAACAAGAGCCTTCTTCTTCGTATTTAGTGGCCTGCGAAGAACTTTAAAAGACAAATCGTTCTACAGTCGCCAGATTTGTGAATGAGGATATTAGAAAAATATTTCCAAGACCTTCTGCAGATGAAAGGGTGTTTGTGTTTCTCTCAGATGCTGCTCCCCATATAATCAATGCAGGAAAAGCCCTCAAAGTATTTTGTACCAGTTTGATTTATGTGACGTGCTTTGCTTACTCAGTACGTCACCTTGCTGAAAAAGTTTGAAACTCAAGGTTTGGCAGAGACTGAATCTATTCAATAATGAATGAATTTAGTCAAAGAAAAGTTTGGCTTTGAAACTTTGTCCCAAATTGACAGTTTTGGTAATAGACCTGGTGAACTTTTGCCAGAAATTATACGTGCCAACATAGCACCCAAATTTAAATACTGCCCAGTTATCTCAATTGATGCAGAACAGTCCTTTTCTACTCATAAATGTAGTTTTGAGTGATCGAAGACACAATCTGACTACCGAACATTTGGAACAGTACCTGATCGTTTATTTTTACAATAGTAGCAAAAAATTTGTAAAGGATAATTCAGTCCGATAATATAAATTAAAAGATAATGTTGTTCAAAGAGTTTCTATTATATGTTGTGCGTGCCCTTCTGCGTGTGATGTATCTCCAAGCTGGACCTGTGCTTATAGATTGTTTCGCGGCGACTAAATCTCATCGCATTTGCTTGTTATCGATAACAATAGGAAAGAAGGAACAATATTTGAAACATGATGGGCGTTTTCTTTTTTGCAATTTTTGAAAAACTAATCTCGAAAAGGACGCTGCCTAACCCCTACCACAAAATATGCAGATCATGAGATAAACATTCTAGATGTCCCGGTTTTTCCGTGGCCGGCGCTCTATCTCACAATCGATATCCAAAGGTTCAACTTCGAGATACACTATGTGATCAAAAGTATCCGGACACATGGCTGAAAATGACTTAAAAGTTCGGAGAGCCCTCTATCGGTAATGCTGGAATTCAGTATGGTGTTGGCCCACCCTTAACCTTGATTACAGCTTCCACTCTCGCAGGCATACGTTCAGTCAGGTGTTGGAAGGTTTCTTGGGGAATGGCAACCCATTTTCCACGGAGTGCTGTACTGAGGAGAGGTATCGATGTCGGTCGATGAGGCCTAGCACGAAGTCGCAAAGGTATTCTATAGGATTCAGGTCAGGACTCTTTACAGGCCAGTCCATTACAGGGATGTTATTGTCGTGTAACCACTGCGCCACAGGCCGTGCGTTATGAACAGGTGCACGATCGTGCTTAAAGATACAGTCGCCATTCCCGAACTGCACTTCAACAGTGGCAAGCAAGAAGGTGGTTAAAACATCAGTGTTGACTTGTACTGTGATACTGCCACGCAAAACAACACGGGATGCAAGCCCCCTCCATGAAAAACACGACCACATCATAATACCAGCGCCTCCGAATTTTACTGTTGGCACTACACACGCTGGCATATGACGTTTACCCGGCATTCGGCATACCCCCACCCTGCCATGGATCGCCACATTGTGGACCGTGATTCGTCACTCCACACAACGTTTTTCCACTGTTCAGTCGTCCAATGTTTAGCTCCTTACACCAAGCGAGGCGTTGTTTGGTATTTCCCCGTGATGTGTGGCTTATTAGCAGCCGCTCAAACATGAAATCCAAGTTTTCTCACCTCCCGCCTAGCTTTCATAGAACTTGCAGTGGATCCTGGTGTAATTTGGAATTCCTGTGTGATGGTCTGGATAGATGTCTGCATATTACACACTACGACCCTGTTCAATTGTCGGCGGTCCCTGTCAGTCAACAGACGAGGTCGGCCTGTACGCTTTTGTGCTTTCACGTTTCCACTTCACTATCACATCAGAAACAATGGACCTAGGAATGTTTAGGAGTGTGGAAATCTCGCGTACAGACGTATGACACAAGTGACACCCAATCACCAGACCACGTTCGAAGTCCGTGAGTGTCGCGGAGCGCCCTATTCTGCTCTCTCACGATGTCTAATGACTACTGAGGTCGCTGATAGTGGATTACCTAGCAATAGGTGGCAGCACAATGCACATAATATGAAAAACGTATGTTTTTGGGAATGTCCCGATATTTCTCGTCAGATAGTGTGTATCACATGCAGCAACTACTATGTTTTTTATTATTTGGTTGTGCACCTTTCGACGTTTTTCACGCGTATTTTAAGCATTTTTTCGTGCACGCGGAGCATGAAGACGCAAAAGCAAATAAATTAAAGATGTGTTATTAGGGCGTCCTGTAGATTTGTGTGTAAAAACGTAACAGCTGTTAAAGGGAACAACAGAGCTTGCATTTGTGCATTTCGTCTTGTTAGTACGCACCACCACTAGGTGAACTGCAGCAATTTACATCCGCCATTATTACGATAAAATAGCCACTAGAGAAGCAACAAAAATTTGAAGATTATATCTTTATGCTGTATAAAGGAAATGTTTTTTTCCAGTTACAGTCTGACTTCTATGACACCTAAAATTTAAGACGCGCCAAAATATGCTCGAAAAAGTACGCCTTCTCTTAAATATTATTACTATGTCGATAGCATTTCAACTAAAAAGTAATATTCATATACCAGATAAAAGTAGACATTTCCACAATTCCAACACACCGATGTTCGACATGCGATGTAACCAGAATATGGTCTCAAGATCAGGGGTCAATCATTATGAAACGGATAGTACGCATTCCCTTTACGATTTCCTATTCGCAGATTTACTTTGTGAGGTTTTTATTTCGGAACGGCGAACAGATTTTATCAGTTTGCATTTTCTGATACGCTGCGCCACCACAATCGCATCCCACGGATCTATGCCTGACTGCGTGTTCCAGTATTTATTGTAGAGTGTGATACAAAACGACCGGATAACTATATTGCACGGTAGCTGTTATGCACGAGTATAGATACCGTCTGCGACAAACTCTGTGTTACTCTCAACCAGCTGAAACCTGAGGCCATACATTATTTACTACAATCTTTGCGCTATACAACAGTTAGCATCAACGAATTGCGAATTCGCATAGAACCATCTTTTAACGCTGTAAACCAGGACTGCATGTCAGCTATTTTGTTTATCAACACATAATAATTTTAGTTTATTAGAAAATTTCATGGGGCATTATCTTAGTCAACGCGAAACATAAACAGTTGTTGTTACCTAAATCTAAAAGTCGGAAGTTCAAAAATTCTACATAATTCGCAGAAGCTCTCGATTTATAAGTTATATCAGCTCGATTTTTTATCGGCTTTCTTTTGCGCTAAGAAAAGGGTACTTCACATAGTTATGCATAAATGTAAGTCACTTGATTCTACGGTCACATGGGTAAAATTGTTTCACAGTTGGTGCCATTTCCAATCGACAATATGTCCCTGTATTTGCACGGATGGTATGCAAGTTGCGGAGTGCCACCTAACTGCTGTAATATAAACTGATGCATATGATCGTGGCAACGTGTCTTGTTAAAAATCCCAAGTACCCAAAAATATTTTCCATGAGAGTCACGTTAGTAATGCCATTGGCAGAAATGCTGTACCTGGACTCTTCCGACAATCCCGATTCACCGAGCGAGCGAGGTCGCGCTGTGGTTACCACACTGAACTCTCATTGGGGTGGACGACGATTCAAACCCGCGTCCGGCGATCCTGTTTCAGGTTTACCGTGATTTCCCTAATCCCTTCAGGCAAATGCGGGAACGGCTCGTTTGAAAGGGCGCGGCCGATTTCCTTCTCCATTCTTCCCTAATCCGATGGGACCGATGACCTCGCTGTTTGATTCCCTCCCCAAATCATCCAACCAACCAATCCGGAACCGTACCTCCACTCTCATAAGCAAACGATTTTACTATCTCGTTCTACCTAATATCGCAATAGGGAACACACGCACGATGTGAAAATAATACGAACAATGAGTTCTAGGCCGGGTAAACGGACGACAGAGATGTATTGAAAAAAATCTTGGCGAGTGTTAACGTATCTGCAAAGAAGACAGACATTTGCGAGAATGTTTGTGATCCTTAAAGATTAAAGGAGAAGGTCGAAACACTTCTGAGGCGTGCTTGTAGATTATATAACCGGCCTGTTCAGCTAGTCGAGAGTATTACAGAATGGCTATATTTGTTACATGTAAATCTCTGCAAGAAAGATCACCGACTTTGGCAATATCAGAAATCGATAATGGAGACAAACTTTCGAAAGCCACTTCTGCCTCCGTTGTATAACTTGCCTTAGGCCTGTATTTCACTATCAAAAATCTATGATGAAAGATAGGACCACGCTCTAGCTTTTAGGAAAGGTACCCCATTTCACCGTAAAACATTTTATGAAACTTCTTTGTATAGCGACCTGACGGGTGTAGATTTGGTTGCTCCCTGACGTTCACATACCAATTTGATGTACTCGCAGTTCCGTCTCGTTGACAAATAAACTCAGGTTTTTTCACCATTGCTGTGACTTCTGGCACTAACTTAGTTTTCAAACATGTGCAAGTATACATGCCCTGTGGTGCTTACATCAGAAAAAAGGAAAAAAAAAGCACACTCGTTGTTTCAAACGGCACGGTAAGATTTCCATCTCAGTAACAATGCAGCGTTTCTCATTTCGAAATATTCGAACAGCTTAACTGTTGACTTTCTCAGACAAATGACATTTCGATTTATAATAAATGAAAAGCGCTAGTTTACTTCTGTTTTACAGTATTACTTTTATTGCGTTAACCGTTTTTCGGCTTAAAAGGCCATCAGACATGAAGATGGCTTTGTAAGCCGAAAAACGGTTAACAGATAAAAGTAATATGTAGAACAAAAGCAAACTAGCGCTTTTCGTTTATTATAACATTGTTCTACCAAGAACCGACGGAAGATTCGGTTAACATAAAATTTCGTTTCATTACTGATTACGATTATTTTCAGTAAACACTAACTCTTTTTCGGTAATGACAATAAAATTCTTACGGCACGCATACATCTATACTGACTATTTGCCAGTTTGAAGACGGCAGGTTAGCGTCTGCCGTCTCGTTGACGACAAGTTCATCAGAGACGAGCACAAGCTCTGAAGTGAAGAAATTGTGTCCTCTGGAAAGAAATCTTACTGTCATTGGTTTGAAGAGATGTGGATAAACAGCGCCAAATCTCTAATCTAATGGGACAAACGGGATTTTAGCTGAGTTTTTTCCGAATGTACGGTCAGCAATTGCGGTTCTGCGAGATCCACTGCAGTCAGTTCCGTAGAACTAACCTCGTTAGTGATATGGGAAACTACAAGCGCAGGATGGCTCTTCCAAAAAATCGTCCGTTGTCACGAAACTATTAGCTTCAGTCCCATTATTATGGGGAAATTACTGCGATAATGTGATAGAGATAATATCCCCGTTATATATATATATATCTGTTCGTCAAATCATTATTCCAGATAACTGTTTTTATACAAACACAATGAAGCGGCGGTGTGACATCAAATGAGACGAGAACTGCCTCTTCCTTTTGAATAAATTTCGATAAGTGGTCACATTTTACTGTGTGCTGTTCGTACGTTTCGCATAAGCAGTTGTTAGAAACTCAATTTTGAGTTGGACAAAAATCTTGGCAAAGATGCTACTAAGGTAAAAACGAAGTATCTACGTAGAGCATCCTGTTGGCAGCAGTAGCGGATGCGTATGGTGGGATGCACGGGGCTCCCCCCTTGCGGGTCGCCCGCATGGCCACAACGCGCCTGCCCCGCACGCCATTCGTTTCTTCCGTCAGTCGACTCGGCTGAATCGAGTTATCGAGTAGTTGTACTTTCCTATGTAGCACGCACGACCGCGTCATCGTATTTTATACATTTCTGTCTGTAATGGCTTACCTCTGTCGAACACTCACTCTGACATTGGTTGTCCTATTGACGATGTAGTTAACCAATTTGCCAGGAGGAATAGGCGCACAGAATTCATCATTTAAGGAGGAGAACCACAATTGTAACTTTTTTATATCATAAGATATAAGTCACAGCTGCAAAATACTAACGCGAATTCTTTACAGACGAATGGAAAAACTGGTAGAAGTGGACCTCGGGGAAGATCAGTTTGGATTCCGTAGTAATATTGGAACACGTGAGGCAATACTGACCTTACGACTTATATTAGAAGAAAGATTAAGGAAAGGCAAACCTACGTTTCTAGCATTTGTAGACTTAGAGAAAGCTTTTGGCAATGTTGACTGGAATACTCTCTTCCAATTCTGAAGGTGGCAGGGGTAAAATATAGAGAGCGAAAGGCTATTTACAATTTGTACAGAAACCAGATGGCAGTTAAGAGTCGAGGGGCATGAAAGGGGAGGCAGTGGTTGGGAAGGGAGTGAGACAGGGTTGTAGCGTATCCCCGATGTTATTCAATCTGTATATTGAGCAAGCAGTGAAGGAAACAAAAGAAAAATTCGGAGTAGGTATTAAAAACTTTGAGGTTCGCCGATGACATTGTAATTCTGTCAGAGACAGCAAAGGACTTGGAAGAGCAGTTGAACGGAATGGACAGTGTCTTGAAAGGAGGGTATAAGATGAACATCAACAAAATCAAAACGGGGATAATGGAATGTATTAGAATTACGTCAGGTGATGCTGAGGGAATTAGATTAGGAAATGAGACACTTAAAGTAGTAAAGGAGTTTTGCTATTTGCGGAGCAAAATAACTGATGATGGTCGAAGTAGAGAGGATATCAAATGTAGACTGGCAACGGCAAGGAAAGCGTTTCTGAAGAAGAGAAATTGGTTAACATCGAGTATAGATTTAAGTGTCAGGAAGTCATTTCTGAAAGTATTTGTATGGAGTATAGCCATGTATGGAAGTGAAACATGGACGATAAATAGTTTAGAGAAGAAGAGAATAGAAGCTTTCGAAATGTGGTGCTACAGAAGAATGCTGAAGATTAGATGGGTAGATCACATAACTAATGATGAGGTATTGAATAGGATTGGGGAAAAGAGGAGTTTGTGGCACAACTTGACTAGAAGAAGGGACCGGTTGGTAGGACATGTTCTGAGGCATCAAGGGATCACAAATTTAGCATTGGAGGGCAGCGTGGAGGGTAAAAATTGTAGCGGGAGACCAAGAGATGAATACACTAAGCAGATTCAGAAGGATGTAGGTTGCAGTAGGTACTGGGAGATGAAGAAGCTTGCACAGGATAAAGTAGCATGGAGAGCTGCATCAAACCAGTCTCAGGACTGAAGACCACAACAACAACAAGAAGTTGGAATTGCCTGGTATGTGTGTATAATCAGTTTAAATAAAGCTTTCTTAAACTTTTAACGTGAATTGATTATTTTTTATTGCGGTAAAAGTAAAGGTAGCTCAAGATATCTTTAGCGCCCCCTCCTTGACGTTTTTCTGTACCCGCCAATGCTTGGCAGTAGGTCCCAGTGATCCAAATAACAGACGAGACATAACATCGTTAGATAGATATTGGTGGTGTTTAGTTAACTCTTTGTTTTTGAAACCCAAGAAATTCAGTTAGTGCGCTCCAGGAAGAAGTTGTGGACGTGGTATTATTCATAGAATCAAGTTCGCCTGCTTAGCTGAGTAGTAACGTGTTTGCCTACAATGCAGCGGCCCGGGTTGGAGATTTTCCCCGCCCGTGGACTTGGGTGGTGTTTTGTTCCCATCATCTACCACGCGCAAGTAGCCCAGTGTGGCGTCACCTGAAATATGACTTGCACCTGGCGGCCGAACTTCCCCTGATGGGCCCTCCCAGCCAACAATGCCACACTGTCATTTCATTTTTCATTTTATAGAATCAGACCTAGGGCGAGTATTTGTTCGATGGCCCGCTCATACAAAACGTCGGTCGTGCTGGTTTCCTATAAACAGTTATCCTCGTAGTCCAAGCAATTATTTGTATGCGCGGAAAAATGCGAAGATTTTCTGTGGTTCAAAGTCAACATTTAACCACACGTCCCCCTATAAATTGGCTGCCGGGTAGCCTCACTTTTCTGTTAAATAACTTTTTGTCATGATAGCTTTTTTTCTAACTCAACTCTGTTATCTTCTTCATAACGAATTAGCGACCGAAATGGCTCAAAAATAGTTCAAATGGCTCTGAGCACTATGCGACTTAACCTCTGAGGTCATCAGTCGCCTAGAACTTAGAACTAATCAAACCTAACGTTATCGCACACATCCATGCCCGAGGCAGGATTCGAACCTGCGACCGTAGCGGTCGCGCTGTTCCAGACTGTAGCGCCTAGGACCACTCGGCCACAGCGGCCGGTGAAATGGCTCAGTAATTGGCTGTGGTTAGCACACGGGAGTCGGGTTCGGTAGGTAGGGTAAAGTAAACCTGTCGTCAAACGGAATATTGTTTTAAACACCACAGTGCTTTACAAGGCACGCACCCATTTGAGGTGATATGCCTTAGAACTGCCTTATCCACCCAGTTACAATGATATCTATAGTTTAACTTGGATTCCGAACCGCAGTGCAACTAGGCATTTTTCACATTAACAAATATTGGCAGATGAAAAAGAAGTGATTGACAAATAAGAATCCAATGACTGACAAGGGATAAGGGCTCAAACCCCCGACTTGCCATGCAGGTTTAGTTTTTCCGTTCTTTCCTTAAATCCCTTAAGCCAAATGCTTGAACGCTTCCTATGAAAAATACATAGACAATTTCCTTCCCAAATTTCCCCCAGTCGAACCGTGTTCTGCGTTTCTAATAACGTCGTCTTTGATGAGTCTTAATCTTTCTTTCTTTATACCGAATTTACTCTCATCAATCCTAAACAGCTCCAGCAAGAATTCTCGCGCCATATGCTTACCGCCTGTGCCCATCCCCTATGTCTGTGACTCTCCCGTCTCCGCCAAAGGGAAACAGGAATTTATTTATCTTGGACCGTTGCTATCAGGAGTCTCCAGACATAGTAGGACGCACGACAGCGTGATCTGAGCGTGCTTCCTCGATAAAGGTCACCGACTGAGGGTGATCAGACACGAAAACACTGTTAACTGTAAAGAGTCCGCCGGCCGCGGTGGTCGAGCAGTTCTAGGCGCTTCAGTCCGGAACCGTGGGACTGCTACGGTCGCAGTTTCGAATGCTGCCTCGGGCATGGATGTGTGTGATGTCCTTAGGTTAGTTCGGTTTAAGTAGTTCTAAGTTCTAGGGGACTGATGACCTCAGATGTTAAGTCCCATAGAGCTCAGAGCCATTTGAACCATTTTTTTTTGTAAAGAATCCACAATTTCTCATCAAAATGTTTAAATCGTGTAAATCCTAAATTCGTTTAACAAATGACCAGGGCTTCCATATTCACAAAAAATAAGATCCTCTCTGCGGTAAGAAATCCGATGTGGTCAAAACTCTTCCAACTTCCCGTCAAAAGCGTTGTGTGGGACATCAGGCTGTGCATCAGAGGGTGCGTTATTACAAGCACGATACGTATTTTCTGCTATTGTGAGAAAAAAATGTTTTTATGTCCGAACGAGCCGAAGTCTTGTGTTAGCGATTATACTGTGAAATGGAAGCGCCAGGTGAAATACTAAACCTAGTCATCGGTTTGGCAAGCCTAAGGTTCCAACCTCTAACACACACTACACGATTAAGTTGTCAGGCATCCTTATGAGCTACTGCTTTGATTGTTACGGCATGTCTGTAGTAACGTACTGCTGTCCAGTATTAACACTAACGTAGGAAAGAAAGAAACAGTCACGTGGTTGTTTTGGTACAGAAGATAATCATTACTTATTATTGGTACACCGTTCACATTATCGATAGGGATAATATTTACTACATAGTTTTGAGACATTACCTCACACGGACGAAACATAGTGCAGCAAACGTGGTTGTTGCTGCGTAACTGACGATAAAAGCAGCCTGTATGGGAAGGATGCCAAAGACAGTTGACGCAGAAAAATAAGCCCTGGCCCATTCCACAACGAAAATCGCAGGCGGAAACTTGACGGAACGACTATTTCAGCCCAGTCACCTTCTATATCTTCTGTTCGCACCAGTTAGTTCTGTTTCTCGAGAAAAAAAAGAATCGTTAAACTTCATTGGGGAAAGTTAGTCTCACGGTGTTAGATGTGCTGACAGTGGTATTCAGTGGAAGCGGTATGTTAGTCTGTCCAGTTTCACGCGTTGTCGGTTTTCATCTGTGAGAACGGAAGTAGGTGTTCAAAGTACTTAGACAGTAACATGCTTCTAATTCTACAGTAATAGCTTAGACTCCGACATACCAGCACCGTAATTCTTCTGTTCCCATAATAAGTAACACTGTATCATACTCTAAAAGAAATCGGTTAATTTACTGGGCTGAGCTGCTCAAGGCTGCGTCCTGAGCCATGTGGAACCTCATTGGGACGATGGGATGAACAAGAGAGATACGCTATCCTTACGGCATCCCCGTCCCTCTCGTCCACGGCCCTAGAGGCTCGATTGCCTACCCGGTAAGTTCACCGAAAAATCTGGCAAAAATTATTCCTCATACTTCACGAAGTACAAATTCCGTATTCAGCGTCAGAACTTATTGGTTCAAATGGCTCTGAGCACTATGGGACTTAACATCTGTGGTCATCAATCCCCTAGAACTTAGAACTACTTAAACCTAACTAACGTAAGGACATCACACACATCCATGCCCGAGGCAGGATTCGAACCTGCGACCGTAGCAGTCGCGCGGTTCCGGACTGCGCGCCTAGAACCGCTAAACCACCGCGGCCGGCAGAACATATAGATAAATCTGTATTGATGATCAGACGCCGCAATAGTAATAAAAGGAGTTCCATTACTGAGTTTGTTGTGTTACGGTGTTTGTTCCATGACTGGCGTATTTGGAAAGAAACACACACACACACACACACACACAAAGGCCATGGCTTAGCAGGGGGGGAAGGGGAGAGAGAGAGAGAGAGAGAGAGAGAGAGAGAGAGAGAGAGAGAGAGAGAGAGAGAGAGAGAGAGAGAGAGAGGGGGGGGGGGGGAATGGCTTATAAGTCACTGAATAAAATGGAAATGCTCCAACTTTAAGAAGCCATCTCCATCGTAGAACATTTCTTTTCTGGCGTTTCTGTGAGTAGGCCTGCAGGTTTTCCTACACGCATCTCCATGTATTCATTTTATCAGGAACCCGGAGTTAACACTGGCTGTCATCTAAAAAGAAGCAGGACAATGGTGCCACTCACTCGAAACCGCCAAGGCGTTTCAATGTCTAATGTGCTTTTTTTCTTCTTGTTATTCTACTAATCAGCAGCCATTGCTGTTAACATTTCGTAAGTTCGTGTAAAACTGGGAAAAGCGTCGTGATTTGTGGAGTTAGATTTCAACTTATGTCTTCGGGGTACTATACACACTACTCAGAAAATCCTAGCGTTACGAAGATGTTCAGACAGTTCTTGTCAGAAGCTCGCCCATAACAACAACAACAGCAACAACAACAACATACGTACCAGAGAGGTGACTGACGATTAACTGTTATTGGGTAAACAGTGAGACTGTTCCTTAAATAGCCAACAGCGGGGAAGTCGTAGACATCAGAAGTTTGTTTGGCGCGTGTATTGTGTACGACTGACGGATACACGCATCGTAATTGGGAGTTATTTCTTTTAGTCTGCAGAGCATTTGCTGCAGCCATTATGTGATAAACTAAAATTCTTTCGCAGACCGATATCGGATTCCTGACTTCCGCTATCAGTGCGCTACAGGTAACACTATCAGAGCACTCCACATTAACCACCTCAAGGCACGGAGCGCATAGTTTAATGCTTTATCCCCTCGAAAGATAAGGACTTGGGTTCGAATCTCTGCCTGGTACGCAGTTTTAAATTTTCATCAACACGCACTGTAGTCGTTTATTAGGTTGATAATTGTTCGATATAATTCATCTTTTGTCGCGTAGTTCGTAATGGAGTGAATCCCGTTATTTGTAATGGAGTGTTTGATGTGAACAGCTGCAGTCTGTGACGCTACAGACGTGTGCTTTTGGTGATCGGCGACCTCGGCGGGTCTTCATTTGAGCGGCCGTTGCTGCACCCTGCCATCGTATTTATGCCACGGGGCGGTTTGCGGTGCAAAGCTGTCGACACCCGAGGGCTCTTTCCCAGGAGGCAGGCAGCCCGCGAGCTCGGCTCGAGGCCCACCAGAAAGACAGGCCGCGGTGCGTACGTCACGAAGGTAGACCTGATCTCGCTCGCTCATCTCAGCAGACAAATCTGTTAACTCGCAGTTGGCCGTCTACGTACTAAAGAGAATTGCATCTTCTACTGGAATCTGCTATTATGAAGTCTTACTGATTAACAGTACTACAACAGAATTTAATTTAAGATCAATACATGATATAAGTGGTATAACGGCTTGCTAATAGCATTTAGTCTCTTCTGCTTAACAGTTCTCATTTCATACAAGAAGTGGTGCCTTATGCAACTGGTAATCATTCTGACATGATTTTAATTTTATTGTTCTCCAGTACAACCGTAACCGAAGTAGAGTTATGAACTTCCGATCATTGTAGGACTAATAACCGTAAGACTACATAAAAGCGGATTCCAGTAGAAGATACAATTATAGTTTGTACGTACACACTTAGTTAAGAGTTAACAGGTGTAGAAAAGTAGTTTGTCGAGTTGAACGAGCGGGAGAGCGCAGGCCTACCTTCGTGACGTACGCGCCGCCGCCTGTCTTTCTCGTAGGCGTCGGCTCGACTCGTCTTACGGCTTCACTCCAAGTTTAAACGCAGCCAAAACCTCTCAGACAAACAGAACCTAAACGATGTCAAAGTTAGCGTAAGGAGGGCTATGCGTGAAGCGTTCAGTGAATTCGAAAATAAAATTCTATGTACCGACTTGACAGAAAAATCCTAGGAAGTTCTGGTCTTACGTTAATTCAGTAAGTGGCTCGAAACAGCATATCCAGACACTCCGGGATGATGATAGCATTGAAACAGAGGATGACACGCGTAAAGCTGAAATACTAAACACCTTTTTCCAAAGCTGTTTCACAGAGGAAGACTGCACTGCAGTTCCTTCTCTAAATCCTCGCACAAACGAAAAAATGGCTGACATCGAAATAAGTGTCCAAGGAATAGAAAAGCAACTGGAATCACTCAACACAGGAAAGTCCACTGGACCTGACGGAATACCAATTCGATTTTACACAGAGTACGCGAAAGAACTTGCCCCCCCCTTCTAACAGCCGTGTACCGCAAGTCTCTAGAGGAACGGAAGGTTCCAAATGATTGGAAAAGAGCACAGGTAGTCCCAGTATTCAAGAAGGGTCGTAGA
This sequence comes from Schistocerca gregaria, assembly GCF_023897955.1. Classification (NCBI taxonomy): domain Eukaryota; kingdom Metazoa; phylum Arthropoda; class Insecta; order Orthoptera; family Acrididae; genus Schistocerca; species Schistocerca gregaria. Next base: position 76,871,411 of record NC_064931.1, read on the forward strand.
GCAGATGCAAAACTATAGACCTATATCTCTGACGTCGATCTGTTGTAGAATTTTAGAACATGTTTTTTGCTCGAGTATTATGTTTTTGGAAACCCGGAATCAACTCTGCAGGAATCAGCATTGATTCCGGAAACAGCGAATGTGTGACACCCAACTCGCTTTATTTGTTCATGAGACCCAGAAAATATTAGATACAGGCTCCCAGGTAGGTGCTATTTTCCTTGACTTCCGGAAGGCGTTCGATACAGTTCCGCACTGCCGCCTGATAAACAAAGTAAGAGCCTACGGAATATCAGACCAGCTGTGTGGCTGGATTGAAGAGTTTTTAGCAAACAGAACACAGCATGTTGTTATCAATGGAGAGACGTCTACAGACGTTAAAGTAACCTTTGGCGTGCCACAGGGGAGTGTTATGGGACCATTGCTTTTCACAATATATATAAATGACCTAGTAGATAGTGTCGGAAGTTCCATGCGGCTTTTCGCGGATGTTGCTGTAGTATACAGAGAAGTTGCAGCATTAGAAAATTGTAGCGAAATGCAGGAAGATCTGCAGCGGATAGGCACTTGGTGCAGGGAGTGGCAACTGACAGAAAACATTGACAAATTTAATGTATTGCGAATACATAGAAAGAAGGATCCTTTATTGTATGATTATATGATAGCGGAACAAACACTGGTAGCAGTTACTTCTGTAAAATATCTGGGAGTATGCGTGCGGAACGATTTGAAGTGGAATGATCATATAAAATTAATTGTTGGTAAGGCGGGTACCAGGTTGAGATTCATTGGGAGAGTCCTTAGAAAATGTAGTCCATCAACAAAGGAGGTGGCTTACAAAACACTCGTTCGACGTATACTTGAGTATTGCTCATCAGTGTGGGATCCTTACCAGATCGGGTTGACGGAGGAGATAGAGAAGATCCAAAGAAGAGCGGCGCGTTTCGTCACAGGGTTATTTGGTAACCGTGATAGCGTCACGGAGATATTTAGCTAGCTCAAGTGGCAGACTCTGCAAGAGAGGCGCTCTGCATCGCGGTGTAGCTTGCTCGCCAGGTTCCGAGAGAGTGCGTGGAACAGGAAAGGGAGGTAATGACAGTGGCACGTAAAGTGCCCTCCGCCACACACCGTTGGGTGGCTTGCGGAGTATAAATGTAGATGTAGTGCTCAAATTCCTGCAGCACTTCGTAGCCAGAGGTTCAGCTCCGCTTGCTGTTATAAACGTCACTGTCATGTGGTGGCAAGTAAACGATAGCGTGAACTGAAATCTTTAAGCGAAAGTACTTTTCTTTCTACATCTGTATGCTCGGTGTACTCGTATTTGTGCCTCTGCAAGTTGTTTTGGCGCTGCTTCGCGATATTACATGTAACAACATAGACACAGTCTTGTACACTCTGTCTGATCACTTCGACTGTGAACTAGACATTGGATGTAACAGATCCATCAGGGACATTTCAATCCTTATAAAACTACCCGAGTCGAATGTTGGTGATGTGATAGTGACGTGGAAACGCGAAGGAACAACCACAGCTAAACAAAGTCCACGCAGACGACATGTGACGGACAAGGGGAGTTGTTTGCAAAAAAATCACATGAGTCAGCGAAGGGAATGACTCGTGAGTTCCAGAGTGCTACGTACAAACCAACCAGCAAAATGACTGTGCGTAGTGACTTAAAAACAACGAGTGATTTGGAATGATGAATCACACTGCACCTTGCGGCAATCCGATGGAAGGGTTTGGGTCTGCCGAATGCTTGGAGGTAATTACTTGCCATCATGTGTAGTGCCAATCATGATGTACAGAGGATTTGTCTCGTGCTTAGGATGTGGTCTTATTATTGTGCTTAAGAAAACACTTAATGCAGAAGGATATGAACACATTTTAAATCATTGTGTACAACGAACAGCAGGAGAACACTTCAGAGACGATGACCGTTTGTATGTGCATAACGCATCCTGTCTTAAAGCAGCGTCTGTGAGTGGTTTGTGGACAATATTTCTGAAATGGAATGGCCTGTCCAAAGTCTTGACCTCAACCCAATGGAACACCTTTGGGTTGAGTTAGAATGTCGAATATGCTCTAGAACTCAGCGTTCAACGTCACTACCTTCTCGTATTTCGCCTATTGAGAAAGAATGGGCTTCCATTCCTCCACGGATATTCGACACTTCATTGAAAGTGTCCCTAGCAGAGTTCAAGCGGTCATAAAGGTTAAGGAGGACACAACCGATTTTAATTTCCGGATACTTCTGGTTTGACAGCGCATGTTTCTGCTTGCTTCCTCCAGAGCTGCGCCTCGCGAAGTTCTCAATGGGCAGTAATCGCCACGGATCGTACTAGGTCAGATAGCATACAGGGTTATTCGTAACTACCTCTGCTGATCCACAAGACGAGTATGCGAAAACTACAAGATGTACGGAAAATAGCCTCATACCAGTGGCTAGAGTTCTCAGTTCACATCGCGGGCGCTTAAGATGGGCACCATTTGTGACGCAGCAAGCGTCAGTGAATGCTTGCAGTTTATTGAAGTCTTGCACCCGGAAAAGTGCAATGACAGCAGCCCGTTTTTGAAATCTGTTCATTGGGCTACCAATCGGCAGCCGCAAACTAATTCGACGGAACAATATGGAGTGGACGATTTTTCTACGTATTGTGACACGCCTGCTGCCTATTGGGCGTTCTGCACTGCACCACGGCATGCATTACGCATCGAAACTTGGAGCGATGCTCTATCCACTGATACGTCGTTTTCCTGTGTATCTTGTCTTACTTTGAAACCACATTTGCTCCAACTACCGCTCGCAGATTTTTAAACTTCTACAACACTATCGAAGTACCAGCAAGAGTTCCGCTGGTGAACATGAGTGAACTGTGTAGTGGCAGCTATGTGAACCAAATGCACTGCTGCCACACAAACCATTTTAGTGACAGACGTATGTTTATCAGTAATCGCTCCATTATTATGTCATACGGATGAAATGATATGGTAAAACTGACAGTGATGAAATGACATGGTGACAACAGCGTTTACAGTCACGGACCGAGAGAAAGGTTTCTCCTCGTAGGCAGAAGGTAACAACAGGAGGGGTACGAGAACTCGTTTGTATTTCTCGGTTAATTCTTAAACCGTTTTTACTTCCTTTTTTTGTCAGTTTTTTCACCCTTCTGTGTCTGCCCCGTTATCGGAGGCCCATCCCGCCACACCTTTCGTTTGGCCCTCGCTGGGTCAGCTGCAGGAAAGCTACTGAAGTACTAGGTTGGTGTGAAGTTCGTAGAGTTTTTGTTTTACATATTGGTAGACCGGTTCCTGTGGGTTTATTTATCGACTGTCGTTTATTTGTAGTTCACTGTTGCTACTGAGTTTAAATACTGTCATTTTATTATTTGGAGGTAGTGAGTGGATCTGTGCACACTACGAAATGAAGTAGCGAGTGGAGATATCGAAACATTTTTGACATATTCCTGCGTTGGACTTCGAGGGATGACAGCAGCGGAGGCAGTTAGACACATTTGCGCCGTGTATGGCGATAATGACACTGAACAGAGGAACAGTAGGAAAGTGATTTTCGGATCTTTTTGACTGTTCACGTTCAGGAAGACCTTCGGGATTTGACCAAGATCGGTTAAACGCATTAATACACAATGATCCACGTCCGTGTTCACGAGAACTGGCAAATGTGATAAACTGTGATCATTCCGCCATCGTGCGCAATTGCATGTAATGATGAATGTTCAAAAATCGGGTGTGTTGGTACCGCACGCTCAAGGCAAAAAAAAAAAGAAAAAATCTCTGCTTGTTCATCATCTTTTGGCTCGTGAACGACACCGACCATTCCAATCCTGTATCGTTAGTGGTGACATGAAATGGTGTCTTTATACTTACACACATGGAAAAGAAAGGAATGGCTGAGTCCAAGCAAAGCAGGAACTATCCGTACAAAGACCCGCGTGCATCCACAAAAGATATAGTGAGACTTTTGGCAGACGCAGACCAAGATCAATGACCAGGAAGTCTGCGTGAAGTGATGCTACTCCACGATAACGGCCGCTTGCATTCTGCTAGACTGACAGAAAACACTGTACAGGAGTGTGGTTGGGAAGTCATTCCCACCCTCATTAGTCACCTGACCTTGTGCCCTCAGATTTTCACCTTTTCCGATCTCTGTCGAATAAGCTTCAAGCAATTTCCTTTCCGCAAGAATATGCGCTCCGAACGTCGCTTGACGAGTTCTTCGCCTCGAGTCCGATCGGAAGGCGAGAAAGGGCGTAAGCATTGCCATACTGTGCCGTAGTTCTGTGCACAATTTCGTACTGCTACTGGTACAGAAAGAATGCCCAGCGTTGCAATTTTGGAGCAGTACTTGTAGGAACTGGCATTGACTGATGAAACAAGGCCAGCAAATGCTTGTGGTCTGTCACTAAATAGAACTTGCGACTCAACAGATAGTGATGAAGTTTTGTCACACCATACACAACAGAGAAAGCTTCATTTTCAGTCTGTGAATAACTGCACTGAATTTGAGTTAACGACTTTGAGGCAAAAGCAGTAGGTCTGTCTTGTGCACCAACAGGAAGCGTCTGCTTGCAAAATCGCTGGTTTGGCAGGATCAAAAGGTACTAAACATCTGTCATTGACCCAGGCATTTCTGAGTCCCTGAAATGCGTCGCGACACTCTTTGGTCCACACGAAAGGCACATTTTTCCTACGCATGCGATGCAATTGAGCCGCTATCTGTGAAGCGTTGTAATGAAACGAATGTAGTATGTCAACTTGCCTAGCACTGACTGCAGTTCAGATACGTTGCGAGGAACAGGCAAGTCACGGATTGCAAGCAAATGAGATTCGAAGTGGTGCACACCCCGACTGTTTATCATATGATCTAAGTACTGCAGTTCTGTCTGAAAAAAGTCACACTTCTCAAGACGACACTTGAGTCGTGCATCAGAGAACACTCGAAAAAGAGTATGCAAATTAATAATGTGTTCCTCAGGCGTACGACCTGACACAACAACATCGTTAAAGTAGTTCGAACAGAAAGGCATTTAAGCAGTCAGCTGTTCCAAGTAACGTTGAAAAATGGCGGGTGAGGAGGCACTGGCGAAGGGCAAACGGAAATACTTGAACAGGCCTAAGTGTGTATTAAAAACAAAAACTTACTGTGATTCTTCATCTAGCCGTGTTTGCAAATAGGCATCACACAAATCTATCTAAGAAAAGAAACGGCCTGTGCCAAGCCTGTCCACAAGTTCCTCAGGCCGAGGCAACGGGTAAGTGTCAATAACTCTCTGTGGACTGACGGTAGTTTTAAAGTCAACTCAAATGCGAATGCGACCAGAAGACTTTGACATCAAAACTTATGGACTTGCCCACTGACTAGCTTGTATTGGAGCAGTCGAACCATTGTCTCGCAATTCTTTTAATTCACGGGCTACTTTGTCTCGTAAAGTAATGGGAACGGGCCGAGCCCGGAAAAACCTAGGTTGTGCACTGTCTTTCGGGGTAATATGCGCTACAAAATTATTAGCTTTTCCAAGTCCACCAAAAAAGAGTTCAGAAAAGTGCTTAAGCAAACTAGCTACACTGTCGTTTGGATTAAAAGCAATCACTGAAGTACATTGTCGTGGATGCTAAGGCCAAACAAGTCAAACGAATCTAAGCCAAAAATATTTTCACTGTCTCGCGATTTCAACACTGTCCAAGTGTAAGTTTTGTAAATTGCAGACAAACTACACTGTCAAAGTACTGGGATTTTCTGCCCGTTGTATGCAGTGAGGTGCGTGCTACATTTTGACAGGCGTGGTGAGCCTAAATGTTGGTACGCGGCACGATTAAGTGAAGTTACAGAAGCACCAGTGTCCAATTGAAGGTCAACGCGCCAGCAATTTGTAGTGTTACAAATAGTTTTTTGGAATGGCGTTGCACTTAACTGGGGCGAGATAAGAGCACAACCTTACTTGAATTATTGCTAGCACCTGTAGTCGGTTTTGAAAACACTGCATTCACATAATGTGCGTGAGACCTGTTGTTGCGAGAGCGGGTAGAATTGGCGTTCATTTGCCGTTGCAAGCAAACTGCCTGGACATGGCCTTTCTTTCCACATGAGCAACATGTCGCGTTGCGCGACGGGCAATCTTGCCGCTTACGGCGAGCAAAACAGCTAGGGCAAGACTGCACTAGATTTACAGGCCTGGCTACTTGTTTATTAGGCTGTTTGCGCGTCTGTGTTCGCGCTTGTTGTGGCAGCTGAGTGAGCGGTCGAGGGAAAGAGGCGACTCGCCCCGACAAATCGGGACCTGATCAAATTTATTGGCAACTATGTTGCCGGAATCTCATCGTTCTAATACACACACCAAGAAAGTTTTGCAATACCCCGGTTCCCAGAATCAGAAGATAGACGATGACTGGGGATATTATATCACAGACACAACCCCTTCAACTGTTCAGAGCCGGCCTCTGTGGCCGAGGGGTTCTAGACGCTTCAGTACGGAACCACGCTGCTGCTACGGTCGCAAGTTCGAATCCTGCATCGGACATGGATGTGAGTGATGTCCTTAGGTTAATTAGGTTTAAGCAGTTCTAAGTCTAAGGGACTGATGACCTCAGGTGTTGAGTCCCATAGTGCTTAGAGCCATTTGAACTCTTCAGAGTTGTCACTTAACCCACCCAAAGACGTATACAACTATACATGAGCAGCGCCTATTAGATGGAGGGGGTCCGACAGCCGATCAGTTCCAGGCATTCCACCAGGAAGGAAGTACACGGCTCGTGTTGCCCGTTGTTCAACCATGCCTAGCGGTCAATACGACGGTTCGATCGCGTCCGCATTGTTACTTTGTGCCAGGAAGGTCTCTAAACAAGGGAAGTGTCCAGACGTCTCGGAGTGAAACAAAGTGGTGATGTTCGAACGTGGAGGAGATACAGAGAGACAGAAACTGTCGATGACATACCTCGCTCAGACCGCCCAAGGGATACTACTGCAGTGGATGACCGCTACCTACGGAGTATGGCTCGGAGGAACCCTGAAAGCAACGCCACCATGTTGAATGGTGCTTTTCGTGCAGCCACATGAGTCGTGTTACAACTCAAACTGTGCGCAATAGGCTGCATGATGCGAAACTTCACTCCCACGTCCATGGCGAGGTCCATCTTTGAAACCACGACACCATGCAGCGCGGTACAGATGGGCCCAACAACATACCGAATGGACCGCTCAGGATTGCCATCACGTTCTCTTCACCGAAGAGTGTCGCATATGCTTCCAACCGTACAATCGTCGGAAACGTGTTTAGAGCCATCCGGTCAGGCTGAACGCCTTAGACACACTGTCCAGCGAGTGCAGCAAGGTGGGGTGGCATTGTGTGGGGGCCGACGTACGCCGCTGGTGGTCATGGAAGGCGCCGTAACGGCTGTACGATACGTGAATGCCATCTTCCGACCGATAGTGCAACCATATCGGCAGCATACTGGCGAGGCATTCTTCTTCATGGACGACAATTCGCGCATCGTGCACATCTTGTGAATGACTTCCTTCGGTATAACGACATCGCTCGACTAAAGTAGCTAGCATGTTCTCCAGACATGAACCCTATCGAGCAAGCCTGGGACAGATTGAAAAGGGCTGTTTATGGACGACGTGACCCACCAACCATTCTCTGAGGGATCTACGCAGAATCGCCGTTGAGGAGTGGGACAATGTGGACCATCAGTGCTTTGACGAACTTGTGGATAGTATGCGACGACGAAAACAGGCATGCATCAATGCAAGAGGACTTGCTACTGGGCATTAAAGGTACTGGTGTGTACAGCGATCTGGACCACCACCTCAGAATGTCTCGCTGTATGGTGGTACAACGTGCAATGTGTGATTTTCATGAGCAATAAAAAGGGCGGAAATGATGTTTATGTTGATTTCTATTCCAATTTTCTGTACAGCTTCCGGAACTCTCGGAACCGAGGTGCTGCAAAACTCTTTTTGATGTGTGTAAATCGGTGTTTTGGTTGGTACTCAATCGACATACAATGTTTGGTACCAATCTGAGTGCCTGACATCTGGATGTTTTGGTAAGAGGCGCAGGGGCAGGGGGTGTAGGGGGGCGGGGTAGCCATTCTTACGCTAACAAATTCCAGCAGAATATAAAAGGACAAATACGAGGGCTATTCGGAAAGTAAGGAACGATAGATCTCGAAATGGAGACCACAGTGAAAATCAAAACTGTTTTATTTGCAACATTTAGCTACAACTTCCAGCTACTTATCTCCATAGTCGCCGATCCGACTTACTTTTGTCGTAGCGTTGTTACAACTTTCCAATACCCTCGCTATAGAAGGCAGCCGCCAGTGCTTTCCGCCAATTCTCTACGCTAGACTACAGCTCGTTGTCTGTGCCAAAATGCTGTCTTTATAGCCAGCGGTTCATGTGAGCAGAGATGAAACTCAGAGATTTGTTCTGCAGTTCCCCTCGTGTAATGCATGCAACAACAAAACAAATGACCAAATAGAATCACTGTAACGACAGCTCCACTGCAGCAACCTAAAACACATCAAAAGCAAACCAGATTTTTTGATCAGACTCGTCGCCACTTTTCGTGGCTGTGCCCTCGTGTAATGTTTTTTGGTTCCTGGTAGGTGGGTGGCCGGTTTCCTCTCACTACAGCACAAAATACACACGTGATTAAAGTACACTTTATTACAGGAAACAACTGACCGCTTAACTTCAGTGATATCCAATCTAAAGGTCTGTGGTTAACAGCAATCAAATATTATGTACTAATTCTTGAATCTTGTCCGTGCCCATATCACAACTACACTCCTGGAAATTGAAATAACACCGTGAATTCATTGTCCCAGGAAGGGGAAACTTTATTGACACATTCTTGGGGTCAGATACATCACATGATCACACTGACAGAACCACAGGCACATAGACACAGGCAACAGAGCATGCACAATGTCGGCACTAGTACAGTGTATATCCACCTTTCGCAGCAATGGAGGCTGCTATTCTCCCATGGAGACGATCGTAGAGATGCTGGATGTAGTCCTGTGGAACGGATTGCCATGCCATTTCCACCTGGCGTCTCAGTTGGACCAGCGTTCGTGCTGGACGTGTAGACCGCATGAGACGACGCTTCATCCAGTCCCAAATATGCTCAATGGGGGACAGATCCGGAGATCTTGCTGGCCAGGGTAGTTGACTTACACCTTCTAGAGCACGTTGGGTGGCACGGGATACATGCGGACGTGCATTGTCCTGTTGGAACAGCAAGTTCCCTTGCCAGTCTAGGAATGGTAGAACGATGGGTTCGATGAAGGTTTGGATGTACCGTGCACTATTCAGTGTCCCCTCGACGATCACCAGAGGTGTACGGCCAGTGTAGGAGATCGCTCCCCACACCATGATGCCGGGTGTTGGCCCTGTGTGCCTCGGTCGTATGCAGTCCTGATTGTGGCGCTCACCTGCACGGCGCCAAACACGCATACGACCATCATTGGCACCAAGGCAGAAGCGACTTTCATCGCTGAAGACGACAGGTCTCCATTCGTCCCTCCATTCACGCCTGTCGCGACACCACTGGAGGCGGGCTGCACGATGTTGGGGCGTGAGCGGAAGACGGCCTAACGGTGTGCGGGACCATAGCCCAGCTTCATGGAGACGGTTGCGAATGGTCCTCGCCGATACCCCAGGAGCAACAGCGTCCCTAATTTGCTGGGAAGTGGCGGTGCGGTCCCCTACGGCACTGCGTAGGATCCTACAGTCTTGGCGTGCATCCGTGCGTCGCTGCGGTCCGGTTCCAGGTCGACGGGCACGTGCACCTTCCGCCGACCACTGGCGACAACATCGATGTACTGTGGAGACCTCACGCCCCACTTGTTGAGCAATTCGGCGGTACGTCCACACGGCCTCCCGCATGCCCACTATACGCCCTCGCTCAAAGTCCGTCAAGTGCACATACGGTTCACGTCCACGCTGTCGCGGCATGCTACCAGTGTTAAAGACTGCGATGGAGCTCCGTATGCCACGGCAAACTGGCTGACACTGACGGCGGCGGTGCACAAATGCTGCGCAGCTAGCGCCATTCGACGGCCAACACCGCGGTTCCTGGTGTGTCCGCTGCGCCGTGCGTGTGATCATTGCTTGTACAGCCCTCTCGCAGTGTCCGGAGCAAGTATGGTGGGTCTGACACACCGGTGTCAATGTGTTCTTTTTTCCATTTCCAGGAGTGTATATACAATGACTAACGTTGCTTCACAGCTAGCTAAGATGCGAGGCGACGACTATGACTATGGAAGACGTATTGAGGTGGAATGCGAACTCAGTCCGATGCGAGGAACTGAGGTTGACAGTGAGAGAGCTCGGTCGTCGTCGTCGTCGTCGTCGTCGTCGTCGGCGGCGGCCTATATGCACGCTGCCTAGGAGGCGTGTCTTGGTCTTGCTATACAATGTTTCCTAGTGCCGACCGGTGTGCTGGCGAAGGCGTACGCCAACGCACGTACACTCTTTCCTTACTACTTCAAGTGCCCGTAACACCATCAGGAGGCATTCAGCTTCGCGATGGGCGGCGGTTGTCATGTTTTGGCTCATCGGCGTATTATGGTACTTACTCAAAATTTTTAATAGGGACTGGTTTCAGTGATTCTGACTAGGAATTCCGTATGTGGATGTTAAGCCTTTGTGCAGAAGGTAAATACCATCCACGTGCCACCTAGAGGCTCTAAACTACAATGCGCTTCCGTCTTTGGAAAGAAGCTATGTTTCTAAAAAACTATCTCTATGCGCATTTGTACTGCCTATGTGATAGAATATATACACCGCCTTGACCTAAATCTGCTATCAAAGCTACCATCGAGAGCAAATGAACTTTTATAACATACTGCAGTTCTTCGCTGTCATGCACAAGTCATAGGAACAAACAGTTTCGTAGTTGTGGAATGAGTTTATTGCTGCAGGAAAAATAACGATAGATTAGTCATTGTTGGATGATTGGCAAATCACGATTTAGGGATTAAATAAAGAGGAGAGGTGATAACAAGAAGCATGTTGACTTTCAGAATCAGATGGATGTTGGTGATGCAAGTACTATTTATCGAAGATTGTAGTTTTAATGGAACACTTGTTAAATGGCAAGGATATGGGTAAAAGGGGTATCACACAGCAAGACTCTAAAATGGACCTGACATGAGGTAGTGTAGATAATCTGTTTTTGGGATTGATATGCTCTCGAGAATATTACAAAACACCTATTTGCTTCAAAAGGGATGACTTCATTGAATCGGCTTGTGGTAGGCAGGCCAGTTTACATTTTGTTATTCCATAGGTTTTAAGAAAAAAAAAACTGTAAGTTTACAAATATTAAGGAAATGAGGTGGTGTTTGTAATACACTAAGACAGATCTTCGTTAAAAAAAATCGCTTCTTGGTTCCTGCAGCAAATGGAAGAGAGCTGTGCTACCCTACCCTAAGTAGGATACTGAAGTCATTCCACTCTCGAATAGCAGATGGTAAAAAACTAACTATGCACTAAGTCATTACATATCTCGTTGTATGAGTACTGCTGATAAGTGATGTAGACCTCGAAGTATTAAACCCGTGTTTTGTTCCATATGTATACCACAGATCACTGTGCGTGGAGGAGGGTGCTTGGTACATATTTTGCGTCCCTAATAATAGATACCGATTAAACGGGTATCGCTCTATACTAATTGGGGGCCTGCATCTGTGAAGTGTTGTGAACACTATACTGAGGAACCTTGGTTAGTACGTTATGCACTTTAGGTGTGTTGAGAATTAAACATGGCAGTGTTCGAAGCCAGAATATCCCTTGCTGCATACAGTGCGCTACTGCAATGACGTTGGCATAGCCATCATTACTCCTTTAAATCTACTAATAATGTAAAAGTGGTTACTGTACATATCTTGCTACGGAAGAAAGTATGTCATCATTGTGGTGGTATGTTGACAATACCTCACCCTTAGAAGGGAATGCCTATATGTCAAATCGCTACAACAGTGGAAATCATTCTCCTGGTAACAGGAAACAAACCGAAGCTTTCTGTCAACTTTGTTTGACTCGACTCGAGCTACAAATTGGAAAAAGCGAAATTGCAGATATATACCAAAACGGCAGAGACAGATGCACGTGAAGACTCCTACGAGGGACACACGGCGAACTATCAGGCAACTAAAAGGAGAGCCATCTACCGCAATTTTAACGTTAGTTCCTGGTTGATACATTCGTGACGATCATTGTGTCAGAATGAGGGGAAGATGATACAATTGCCAAACCATATCAGACGTGAATTTCAAAAGCATTTCAAGTCGTATACCTTGTTTTACATAGAATTGTTGTATTGGGTGCAAATGGTATACCAGTGCGCTATTAAGATGCTGGAATGGATTACGTCTGTATTACGCATCTGTGGATAGGGATACACATTTTAGCCAATTGCTGTCGAGTGTGCTCTACTGGTATAAAGTGGTAGAATTATGTGTGGTGGGTGCTCTATAGTATCTGTTTAATACGTTTTGCACATTAGGGTTGTTAAAAAAAGAATTTTTAAAGACTTACACAAGACAGTGAGTGATCAAAGCCATCATTACTCGTTATTTACAAGTTCACAGTAATGGCGTGGTGTTAGTCTCCTCTTAGGCGACCTTTTAGTGACATGATTGTTACAGCCAACTAATAATGCTAGGTCGGGTTCATTGCATTGGTACGTAGCAAGAGCGTATTTGTTGCGGTGTGCTGCTTGTTTAACGTGGTATATCGGTGTATTTGTGAAAATACCACACTGAGGAAATTGTCTAATATTTAAAGTCCCGATATTTACATGTATTTTAGGATGATGGCCTAAAGAAGTGGATGAACATCGATAAAATGGGTAGAAATTTTCTCAAACGTTTTAGCGTCATACGTTGCCGTGCTTGCAGAAAATGCGATTGGGTGCGGTACTCTGCTGCAAATTGTGAAAAAGAAATTGCAAATATCACCTCAGTTTTCTGCTGCTGGAGACGTTACAGAATCGGCGATCACACGTTAATTATTTAATAGTGAGCGATAGAGTCAAGAAACTGCTGTGTGAAACGTCACAACAAAGGCGTTCTGCCTCGCGGAAGTCTTATTGCAAAGTGCCAGGGTGTTGTGTTTCAGTATGAGTAGAGAACTGGATCATTTCGCTTAACTTGCCCACTCCGGTAAAATGAGAGACATTGAAAGAAGTACGGAAAGTCGTTATTCCTGTATACCATCCTCGAATAGCGCAGGAAGAGGGAAAATCATTCTGTTGTGCTGTATGCCGTCACCCACATTACGTGGTGGCTTGTAGAATAGAAATGGCAGATGAAACGGATAGCTGTTTGGCCGGATATCGGATGACTGACCATCCTATAAGCCGGAAATTCGGCCAAATATTGCCACGGAGCTTGTCGTAACTCTGTGTGTGTGTGTGTGTGTGTGTGTGTGTGTGTGTGTGTGTGCGCGTGTGCGCCGGCGGGTCCGGCGCGAACGATCGGGCGGGTTCGGATAAATTCGGTCATCATCGTTTATGAGTGAAGCAAGCGAATGGCATATTTATTGATTAACTGACTTGACTATTTGATTAGTTGCGTAATGCGGTAACTTTCACTTGTTGTTATTTGATGTTACTACTGAAAATATTTTGTTTAATTTCAACTAAATTACGAAAAACGTCGGTTGAGAATATTTTGATATAAACAGTGACAATAAGAAAATGCTGTCAGTTCGTTGTGCCGAGTTTAGATTTTTTTTGGCGTAGAAGGAAGAAAAGAGGATATGCAAAGAAGCATTTTTGATATGAATTGTTTTATCACACTGGTCAACAAGTTGTCGTTCCATAGGTATGATTAATATCATTAAGTAGGCACCTATTTACATGCGTATTCTCGGTTTAATTAAACTTGTTAGGGATGTGCGGATGTTTTTATGGTACCTCGTTATAAAAAAATTAAGCCAATTGAAAATACCCAACGTACTTTAAACCCAATGAAATACATTTTCATCCTTACTTCAACTGTGAAAAGTCATTGGAAAACGAAATATCCAGGTGAAATCGACGAAATAATAAAGATACAGTCGCTGCTGTGCCTAAAGTACCTTTTTGCCATCCCAAAACAATGTAAACACCGACAGAAAAACAATGTCAGAATCGTTTGAAAGGAAGTTGCAAGATTTAAATGCTGAAAACGCCAAAAAGTATCGTTATGCACTAGAAGAAATGATTACACCAGACAGTGAGTGGTTACCTGCTGTATAAAGAACCGGATTTTACAAGATTCCTAGAACATGCTTTACCCAGCTATAAAATGCCAAGCCTACATACATTTCCCCAAAAATTATTCCTAACATCTGGGAAAAAGTTTATGAAAAAATAGAAAGAAACGTTTCAGGTGCTCTCGTGGTTTTTGTTGTACTATATGGATCTGTTTATATAACAATTCCAGCTGCCTGAGTTTCACAGTTCAATGTTTGTCTCCGGAATTCCAGCTGGAACATGGTGTTCTTGCTATGATGCATTTTGAAGGTTTAAACACTGGAGAAAGTATAGCAAGGGAGCTAAATAGTATCGTAGATCGCTGGAATATTGATCAGAGCAAAATACACTCATTCATTAATGACAGTGGCGCTTACATGGCGAAATATGTTCAAGTGGCTGAGTACGATTCTGCTAGATGTTTTATCCATTCGCTTCATGGGGTTTGAACTGAGTCATTGAAGGTCCAGCTTGAAATAGCAGGAATGATGGGTACTGGTAGATGCCTGGTAACGCTCTTCAGTCATTCGAGCCTATTACAAGAAAAACTGTTTGCTATTGAAAATGACCTAAATTTACCAGATCATCCACTGGCGAGCAAGATATCAGCACGCAGTGGAATTCCACCTTTACTATGGTACAGCGCTTGTTGGAACAAAGACAGGGTATCTCTCTGTATGTGTCTGATGACGATACGCTAGCTAATTTGATGTCTCATCAGTGGCGTGAGATGGAAGAGAGTGTTTGGCTTTCGATGCCCTATGAAGAAATAACAATCATTTCCTGACATAAAGATTAATATTACTTGATTGCAGCCTTTCTATAGCGAAGATTCAAGACAGACTGTTGGGGGTTGTTGACGCTGAAAGACCTCGACAGAAGATCATATTGGCATTTTGCTAAAAACTTTCCACCAGTAGCAGTTCATCTGCAATGGCTGCTAAAAGATGCAACAAGTCTGCTAAAGAGACTGCCTACACTATGACTGCCCGTCCTCTTCTGGAATACTACTACGCGGTATTGGATCCGTATCAGATAGTACTGACGGAGGACATCGAAATACTTCAAAGAATGGCAAGCTCGTTTTGTAATATCATGAAATAGGGGAGTGTGTCACATATATAATAACCTAGTTCGGATGGCAGTCGTTAAAACAAAGACGTTCTGCGTCGCGGCTAGATCTTTTCATGAAATTTCAATCACCAACTTTTTCCCTCTGAATGTGAAAATATTTTGTTGGCGCCAAACCACATAGGGAGAAATATCATTGTAATAAAATAAGAAAAATTAGAACTCACACGAAAAGATTTAAGTGCTCATTTTTTCCCGCGCGCTTATCGATAATAAAACTGTAGATAATTAGTCTGAGAATGGTTGGATGAACCCTTGCCAGGCATTTAAGTGTGAATTGCGGAGTAGGCATGTACAAGAGACTAGATTCTATCGACTGACTCGCGAAGCTGACGTCACGTTTTGGTTTTGTTTTGACGAGATGACAAATGAAAATGGTAATCAGTGTGATGTCAAGAAACAACCGTGATTTCAAGCCAGATTGACCATTGTTTGAAAACAGTTCGTATAGATCACAAATGCGACCCTTCAATTTCGTGGTCAGCTAATGCGACGCTATACCCGAATTTGACAGTGTTTGCCAGAATTTATATAGCGAAAGATTTTTTACCTGAAGCTGGACTTGTTCATACAGGGCCTTGCAGCAGTAGTCTATATATAGCGAAAGACTTTTCCATGAAGTTGGACTTGTTTATAAAGACAAAAGAGAACATTTATTGACTATTATTGTAGATATATTTGCTTTCATTCGCCATAACTTGACTCTTGCTCAGTATGAGTACTAACTTAATTTAGTTAGAATGAATAATAAACAATGTTTTAATTTCAAGATACCGTGGTTTTATTTGTGTTTAGCGTATCGTACATACAAATTTAATGTCGATTTCATGAAATTTTCATAATTGACTGAAAATCCGGTATGAGGCAGATATTGACCTGCTATTTGCTCACTTTTCCATATAGGAAAATTATGATGGATCGGCCGGATACCAGCCATGTAAATGTAACTGACACATCTAGAAACCCTAAATTTGTTTCTTTAGACATGCCGATGAACACCCGAGTAAAAAGTGTACATCGATATTTCAATGGATTTAGGCTGTAAAGTCAGTAAAGCAGTTGCCAAAATAGAAAGCTTTTTCTGGAAACGGCTCTACAGAACATTGTAGATCTGTCACAAGATATTGTTTTTGTAACACACTTCACTGTTCCGGAAATAGGATTCGCGTAAGGTGGATACTCCATAAAATTATTCCATAACTCATTAGTGAGTATAAATATGCAGAACACACTAGTTTCTTGATATTCAAACCTTCTTTAGCAGTGCATTAGCAAATGAAGCTGAACTAAGGCGCGTCAGTAATTTTACATCTACATCTATATCCTGGAAATGTGTTGCGGTGGGTTATTCTGGTACCACTGTTGCTTATTCTCCTACCCGTTCCATTCACGAATGGTACGTGAGAGGAACGACTGTCGGTAAACCTCCCTATCAGCTCTAATTTTTCGAATTTAGGTTCTTTCGGGAGACATGTGGGAGGAAATAATACGTTTCCCAACTCTTCCCGGAACGTACTCTCTCGCAGTTTCAGTAGTAAAACTTTCTATGATGCATAACAACTCTGTTCTAGCGTCTGACCTCGTGACGAATCGCACCAACCTTTGTTAGATTTCTCCCCCCCCCCCCCTCTACAATTCTCTCTATCTCTCTCTCTCTCTCTCTCCCTCCCCCCCCTCTCTCTCTCTCTCTCTCTCTCTCTCTCTCTCTCTCTCTCTCTCTCTCTCTCTCTCTCTCTCCCTCCCCCCCTCTCTCTCCCCCCTCCCCCCTCTCTCTCTCCCCTCCCCCCTCTCTCTCCCCTGGTAATCCCACCCGTTGAGGGCCCCAGACTAATGAACAACATTCAACAATCGGTCGAACAACTGCCTTTTAAGCCACTTCTTTCGCAAATGAATTCTAGGCAGTGAGGATTTCAGTTAAGACTGTGAAGTATCGGTTGTCCCAAAAGCTTTAAACTTTCTGCTTCCTGTAACTGATTGTCTTTATAGCTTTTGGAGTTGAATGAGAAGTACTAGATTATATGTACCAAGTCTTGTCAAAATTTAATGATTATTGATTTGCCTTGAAATGTTAATCTGTCAGTAATCTTAATATTGCGAATAATTCTAATGCTGTCCTTGTTGACATAAAGACCTCACAAAAGGAATGCGTAGGACTACAGTTTAGAATTTTGTCCAAGCTTCACGAATGCGACTTATGTCTCGCAGCCCTGTGGAAATTAAAGCCAACCAATTAACGAAAATCGCCTTGGCAAGCTCTTCTTCACACGGGTGAATACAATCTCTGCGGGGTGTAACTAAGGCGCCTTTGCAAAGTCAGTGAAGGATTTTTAGATGATTAAGAAGTCAGATTAAAAGGGGGCTGAAGTGAATTCATAGTGGCGCTGCTAGATTAACCGGTTCAGCACGAGTGTAATATGGAAATGGTGAGTAAACGTTCATTTGAGGAAACATTCATTGCCTTCTGCAGGAGGAGGACAGTCTTCCCGCAAAATGCTTCAAGGAAGACTAGAATTCGATATTTCGTCTTAAATCTCCCATAATAAAAATGTAACAGAGATTAGGATGCATACAGAGGCATATAGTCATTGACTTTCCTCATACTCGATTCGCAAGAAGGGCCACGAAATGAAGTAACATAATGATATCAAGTACCCTCCTTCACAGCCTGCCCGGCTAGCCGCGCGGTCTAACGCGCTGCTTCCGGAGCTGGACGACGTGACGGTCCCCGGCACGAATCCGCCCAGTGTATTAGTGTCGAGGTCGAACCACACAATACCTCGGCAAGTCTTGCCTAAATCCATTGATAACCTCTCCGTGTTCTAGGCAGCTATGTAGTAGATCTCCCTGTGCTAGCTATACGTGTCAGGTGTATTCTTTAAATCTGAGGAAGACTATGTTACTAATTGCAAATCTAGTGTCCTCTAGGGATTTCAAACACGTTTTACGATTTTAATGTAGAACTTCTTATCCCAAAGCCATCTTGATGTTGCGTCTAAGCGTTCTGAACAGATGAATGTTGCCAAGTTTTGTGTGTGTATGTTTGTGCAGGCGCAGTAAATGATACAGTATCTTGTGTTGCGGTTATTCTTCGAGACAGCATTTTTATTTGGTTCCAGTCTTGTAATAAACGTATAACCATTATGTTTCGTAATGGCTTATGATTTATGCCGCCAAAACCAGTTTCGACGTTAGACGTCCTCACCTAGTCTTCTCAAACTTCTCGTAATCTATTTAGAGGCGTAGTGTGGCTAGTCATAGCCTACGAGGTTCGTTCAATAAATAATGACCAAACCTTTTTAAGTGCTTCAAATTTGTGTTACTTCTGCATGTGTGCTAAATTTCGAACATTTCTGACAGACGGCAGAGTTATCGCAAACCATCAAACACTCGTTACAAGCAATGTGCTGTAGCTGAATTCTTGGTTTCACAAAGATAGGCCGTTGTTAATATCCATAAACGTTTGTCTGCAGTTTATGGTAACGATGTGGTTTATAGAATTGATGAGCAATGGGGAAAGAGAGTTAAAATGTCAGAAAGTTCAGAAACTGCGCTTCACGATCGACCATGTTCGGGAAGCCCTGTCACAGCCACTGTGCCGGACATGGTGATTTGTGCGGATACAATTGTTCTTGCATACAGAGGCATCACAACTCGACAATATTGGCACTACATTTACAGGTGGCGTTGGATATTCGGATATTTAGAGTGTGTGCTATAGATGGATTCCACGAATCCTCGCAACACATCACAAGATTCAAGGAAGACCTATTCCGTCTGAACTGTCGGAGCAGTTTTAGGCCCATGGAGATGCCTTTGTGTCAAGGCTCGTTGAAGGTGACGAAACCTGGATGCATCGCTTTGAGCCAGAAACATAAACGCACTCACTGGACTGACACAACTTACAATCACAGAAAAGAAGAAAGTCAAGGTAGCTCCCTCTTCTAACAAAGACACGATGGGTCTTTTGGGATAATGTTGCCAAAAGGGACAACCATTAATTCAAAGACATGTGTGAAAACTCTGAAGAAACTCAAGAGTCTTTTCCGACCTGTTCTGTCTGGCAAGAATCCAAAACGACAATGCACGCCCACACACAACTCTCAGAACCCGGGAAACACATCGCCACATTATTACCTCGCCCAGCCATAGCCCAGACCTAGCGACCAAGGACTTCTCGGATTTCCAGAGATAATTAAAGGACTGGGTGGGATCCACCTGTTTTTGCAAATGCAGATCCTCCTCGATTTCTATGTACATATATATTTGAGCAGATCTGCCGTAGAAGGTACTGCAGACTATGCAGTAATATTTTACACATAAAAGAAATGTTGACTGGTCTTGTCACCAAATTCTAACTCTTAAGAAAAAAGTGTTCAGAGAAAAAAATCGGGAGGGAGGGGGGGGGGGCATTATGTATTGAACAATCTTCGTACTTGTAAGAATCACTTGGTAGATACAGATTATAAATATTAGGGTGGACTGGTGGATGGGGAAGAAAAGATAGTTTTAAACATTCGACTGATCTCGCCTGCACTTTCTAACAAAGGTAGAGTAGAGAATTTGTTCTTGGGAGGTCGCTGTCTTGAACGTAGCGAATCCGTTAATAATATCGACGCACAGACCGTCGACAGTTGAAGAGGGTCGTAGTGTGTAATAGGCAATTACCAATCCTTCTATTAGTCCACCTCATCCTTCACCCCCCCCCCCCCCCCCCCCGGTCCATCTCTTCCTCACGCTTGTCACTCCACGTTATCAAGCTCGGCAGAGTACGACCAGATGGTTCTTTCCATATCGTAACTAATGTGCGTACCAAATTTTGTTGAAATCATTCCAGGGGTCTTGGATGAGATTTTTACTCGTGACGTTGCCCGCATAGGCACATATCAAATATATCCAACATACTTCACACGCATTTGTACACATATTGCACCTGTATGTGTAGCCGAATTGCGCCCTGCTGTTTCATTTTCACGCAGCACAATGTGTATGACGTTGTGTCCTGAAATGTGTGTTGTACAGTGATACAAGTTTGCAGCTACATCTAGTGGTATATGTGGCTACTGTCTGCGAAATGTGTAGGGAATATAATTAGTAGTACAGAAGTAATAAATTAAAACGTCATGCTTAATGCCCAGTGAACATCTGCCACCGTGTGTAGTGCCAACGTAAAATGCGGATGCGATGGTGTTATGGTGTGGTCGTGTTTCTCAAGGAGGGGGGCTTGCACCCTTTGTTGTTTTGGGTGACACTATCACATCACAGGCCTACATTGATGTTTTAAGCACCTTCTTGCTTCCCAGTGTTGAAGAGGAATTCGGGGATGGCGATTGCATCTTTCAACACGATCGAGAACACGCCTGTGACAGAGTAGTTACACGACACTAACAAAAAAAAAAAAAAAATTGCTATGAGCACTATGGGACTTCTAAGGTCATCAGTCCCCTAGAACTTAGAACTACTTAAACCTAACTAACCTAAGGACATCACACACATCCATGCCCGAGGCAGGATTCGAACCTGCGACCGTAGCAGTCGCGCGGTTCCGAACTGAAGCGCCTAGAACCGCTTGGCCAAAGGGGGCCGGCACGACAATAACATCGCTGTAATGGACTGGTCTGTAAAGAGTCCCGACCTGAATCCTATAGAACACCTTTGGGAAATTTGGAACTCCGACTTCGTGCCACGCCTCACCGAGCGACATCGATACCTCTCCTCAATGCAGAACTCCGTGAAGAATGGGCTGCCATTCCCCAAGAAACCTTCCAGTACCTGATTGACCGTATGCCTGCGAGAGTGGAAGCTGTCATCAAGGCTAATGGTGGGCCACCACCATATTGAATTGCAGCATTACCGATGGACGGCGCCAGGAACTTGTAAGTCATTTTCAGCCAGGTGTCCGGATACTTTTGATTACATAGTGAATGTCACCCTGGCAGGCAAAGTGACACAATTCGAAAATCGGAAATTTTTAATTTGTTACTGAAATACGCGTGTAAGGTGTCCCAACGTGGCCGGCCGGGGTGGCCGGGCGGTTCTATGCGCTACAGTCTGGAACCGCGCGACCACTACGGTCACAGGTTCGAATACTGCCTGGGGCATTGATGTGTGTGAAGTCCTTAGGTTCGTTAGGTTTAAGTAGTTCTAAGTTCTAGGTGACTGATGACCTCAGAATTTAAGTCCCATAGTGCTCACAGCCATTTGAACCATATGTCCCAACGTGCACGAAAAAGTAATGGAATTTACTGCCAACAATACTTACTTGAAATTTAAAGGAAGGTTATTCTATTTGAAATATAAGTTTTATAGAATTCGTTTTTTAAGTCTAGTTTTCTCTAGTATTACAATCTGAATTGTCAGTGTTTTTGTCAGAGTGCGATACACAGGGTGAGTCACGTAAGACATAAACCCGCCTTTATGTCGTGAACGGTTCTGGGTAGTTTTTCGGCAAATCATAGCACGCTAAGGGGCACGTACTTTAGTATGTGATTAGGAGTGTTAACTCTTGTGTCGATTGAAATACTGAAGCAAGTATTATTTTTTAAATAGAATGATACTTTTTCAACGTCATCCAAAAGCGCTTGAAAAGAAGAGTACAGTGATATAGCGTTTGGCAGTGTTTATACAGAAACTTATCGCAAAAGAATCCGAGAAATATTCCAGAATTCAATGGCAAATCGGTCGGAATCCGCTGTTGCGGTGTAAACACGCTCGTGCCAGACTACGTCGTTACTTGAAGGCTTTCGATTGTTCACTTGTCTGCACTGCAGAACTAGCAGGAGCTGTGCAGTCTATAGACACGTCATGTCCGCTAGATCCCTTCCGATTTTCATCTGTTTCCAAAACGTAAAGAACATCTTCGAGGGCTTCGCTTTGATGGTGGTGAAGTGGTGCAAGCAGATGCGAATTTGTGGTTCTGTCAAAAAGTCGAACATTCTACAGTGACTGTATCAACAAACTGATTTCTCGTTGGGAGAAATGTGTTCGTCGCCAGTGTGATAAAAACAGCTTTCAGAGTTTTCAATAAAAGTTCGGCGGATTTACTTCTCGGCATACCCTTATATTTAATAGCTTCTCAAAAGGTATCTATTTGGAATAACATCTTGTGCACCGAATATAGCTGACAGCTTGGAAGTAAGTTACCCGAGAGAACCGCATTGTCTTGTCCTAATTATTTTTAGCATGCTCGCTATGATGGTTAATTTTTTGAGCCCTTAAGTTGAAACGTCCCCTTAGAACAATTTATACACGACTGTGCTTAAGCTGACACACAATATTTTTTAGCGCAACGCAATCTGACTTTCAATAATCCCTATAAGAGAATGGCCCTGACTAACATTAACCTATATGTTTCACAAATCACTCACCTCACAAAAATCTTCATTACTCGAACTACTGCAATACAGCGAGTGCCACTACTGCCAGCTAACTAAAAGATTCAAACTACAGAAGTCACTAACTACTGATAGGCACAGTTAGCAAATGAAAGATTTTAATAGAGAACAAACAATGTATTTACCTTTATAGTCATAATATATATAGCAGTTCATGACACCAATTCTTACAAATTTCAAAACTCCGCCATCTCTCTCCCCACGTCCACCACTGCTGGCGGCTCACCTCCAACTGCGCAACGCTACGCGCTGTTAGCATCCAACTGCCGCTGCCCAACACTACAATGGCAGACAACAATGCAAACTAAACACAGACTGCGCACAGCACACCCAGTGATTTTTCATACCGAGCGCTAAGCGGCGTTACCAATAAGAAAACCTAAACAGCCTACTTACAAAGTAACATAGAAATCTGTAGAATCAGAAATGTTAAACCTATCCCACCCGTCTGCTAATTCGCTCATAGACATTTTTCATAGCAAAGATGTTTGTGTCAGAAATTATTGGTAGTGTACTAATAATTTTTCTGTATTTAAGTACAATTAATTTTTATTAGGAGACTTTCCAAGCCAAAAAGTTAAGAACGCTGAATACCTTATTTTGTAATATAAATAATTCCTTACTGAAAAATAGTAGTATCTTAGTTCCCAGAGGACTTAATGTCTTAAAAAGCACATCTACGCAATCGTAGACATTAGATTTAATGTGATGTCTTTGTCGCAAGTGCCGTACGCATATTTTCAAAGGTAGTTTCCGTGTCATCACGAGTTAACATCTATATATTTTCGAAAACATCCCGACTAGTTCATACTGTGATGCAGAGGAATCGAAAATGGTCATATTACGAAGGGACTATTTGTCGTGGCATGTTAGTGCGTGACCATCCGTAGACTGTGAATTGGTATTTTTTCTTTTTTTTTTTCAGAATTGATCCACTTAGTGGCAGTGGACGAGCAGTTTACAACACACATGTTTTTGTGCTGCGTCGGAAAATATGTACGACGTCTGACACAAACGAGACAGATGAACATGTTTGGTAAGCACATAAATTTGCAACAACTGGTGGTGGTTGCCTATGTAGTAGGAAGAATTCGACTCCACAGTCGTATGAATTCGCTCCTTCCACCGCTAAAACATTTCTACGTGTCGTTTTTACTGACGCCGCGCAGGAATTCCGCCGATTTGGCCTTTCAAAAACTCGTCTGTAGAAAGGTTCTCGTCCACTGCCTCTGTGCTGATCGATCTGGTTGAAACTTATCACAGTGGGAGATCGAAAAACACTCGCACACTATTAGAGAGTAGTATGTGAAGCGTTTTGTTTCCTATTCTGGCGAGATGGTAAAACTCTAACAGAAAGTACCAAACTTAAAATCAATTGTGCGAGGTCGTTTGTGTGCATACTTTTCTGCCTCATGAAGTTAGAGGGTTATAGGCTTTTTTTACGTCTAAGGCTTTTACTTACCCTCCTCATATTTAGTGATGTTTAATAATTTGGTGATATACATAGTCAGACGACGAATTGCCTCAATAAGTACAAGGACCTAACCAGATGTGATGGACATTTAACTGAAGCACGAGTTTGGCGCTAGCCACGTCAGACGATTAAATTCAGGTTCCCAGCTGTCAACGCAGCCATTACAGGCTAGACACCCACGTAATATGTTCTAATTTGTTGTCTTTGAAGCACTCCTTCTTTACTAGCGTTTATTCCGTCGTACGGGCTCCTCGGGTTTCGTGATATGGCAAATTTATGTGGATTTAACTTTGTGACAAGATGCCGTGCTTTCGCCTTGTTTGCTAGTGAATATAAGGGAGAATAGTCGTGTGCGCCATCTGTCTACGAATTGTGTAAACTTAGTTTCCTGTGTTGTATTCTAACTGTTTGGATATCGTATTTTCTGAGGCGGGGTTCGGGGACAAGCTCAGCATTTGCCCAAACGAGTGTGTGAAACTGCGTAATGCCATGCGCACGTTGGTTGGTGTGCCAGACCAACGATCAGTAATCCGTCGCTGGGATCCCATACGGTTCTGGATCATTTCCCTTTCTCGCAAGCTGCCGCACAGCGCCTTAAGATACACCAACAGCAGGCTGTTACACAGTATTTTATGAAGTACGTGTTGCGTTCAGAAGATTAATCTTCATACCTCAAGTTGATGATCAGTTTTTTTGTTTTTAGAATTATTCAAGCAGTTCTCAGTTCCTACCGTTCCTATCAGTTTCAGCAAGTTTACTTGCTTTTTTCAAATATTTTTCCCTATTTTCGGTGCCTTCTATTAGCATATGTGGTTGCAAGTCGGGAGTATTTTCCACACTACTCCGTGTGCCTGGCGCAGCATAATTAGTCCAGTCTGTACGAAACGATGAATATTCCAAATATTCTAACTAACCTTGCTTTGAAAGTCGTTCTTTTACCAGTTAAAACTTTGTAGGATGCGCTTAGGCTGAGCTACGGGTTTCTTTCCTGCATAGATATGGCAAAATTTTCTGAAGTATCGGTATATATATACCTTTCGATAAATCGTCTGAATGGTATCGATGCAGGCGATATACCTAAGGAAAACTATTGCTATTTTTCGTGTGTCGGTTTTCTTCATGTCAAAATTTCTGAAATGAAAAAAGTTCATTATTTTGATAAAGGAACATGTTATTGTTTAAAATTTTCTGTTAAAGACTTGAAATTGTTGATTTACAAACTAGCTGTTTCAAGAACTTTGTTGCATTTTTATAGGTAAAAACTTGATTTTCATTGCTTATAAAATAAAATTTATAGATAGTTAACTAAACTGACCTTTCATTAATTCAAAGAGGAAATAGTTATTCTAAATCAGAAATACTACTGTGGAAGAGCAAAATTAACACTTCAAAGTGGGGCTTAGTATCTCAGTTGAAAGTTGTCCCAAAATAATGATATTTAAAAGTTGTCTCAATTTAAATACTACCAAAAAATCATCAATATAATAATAAGTTCACTCTTAAAAACAATGAAGACGAGGAAAATCCCGTATCATTCAACTTTAAACATACAACGTACGCATTCGCGGCTAATGTTTACTTCGGTTAGAACTTTGAGGTTGAGATGCAGTGGTCAGTATACGAGTGAAGCACCCAGAAGACATGGTCGGATGCCCCTGTAACTTTGTACAAGTACACACCATTGTCAGGTATGCAACTCATTAAGTTGCAATTCTCTGTGACAGATCGGACGGTGACCAGACATCATTAGTGTTTCTACCAAACCTGTTGGATAATAAGCGATGTGAACAGCGTCAAATGTTCAGTGATCACTGTGAAGCATACCGGCCTAATCTTGTGATGAGTCGCCGTTATCAGCACCTAGCAGAGTTTCAAAGGGAGCTTCACTGTCGTTCTCCGTTTGGCCAGATGGTCGAATCGTGCAGTATAGAGATTTGTGGGACACTCTTGATGTAACAGTGGCCTGCAATTAGACTGAGTGGGAACGTGCAGGTGCCATACTTCTAAGGTTGTGGTCGATAGTGCCTGACCGTCAGAAGGGAGCACATCGCAACAGCTTCACATCTGTGCCTTCCATCCGAGAATAAGTAATGTACTCTCTGCAACAGTTTGTGTCATCCCACGCCTCGCAGCAGCTGGACCAGGGAATTACTGTCCCACGCGCAGGCTGTCGTTCAAACCGCAACACAAACGGCTGCGCTTGGAGTGGTGCCGTGACTCGGAGGCGTGAATGGCGGATGCCCATCTTCGGCGAGTATGGTGCCGGCCTAGGGTGAGTCTCAGTTTTTCAGTGTTTTGGACAGGCCTAGGTGTTGCCCCTGGCGTGTTGGGAGCAACCGGGAAAAGACTTCAGGATCGGCTCACAGTGTCTGAGGGAACTCTGACGACACAATGGTATAACACGGACAACCAGCATCCTCGTGTCTTTACCTCTCGTGCGACAGGATTTTGGTGCCTCTTTTCTAAAGGACAATTCTCGTCCGTACATGCCACGTGTCTCAGTGAAATATCTGCCTGTGGTGAGGTGTTCCCACGGACAGCACGATTCCTACACGTCACCTGTGGAACACGTGGCAGTGGAAGTCCACCGTCAACTCCGTGCCAGTGCCCAGGATGTCGAGGACCAGTTACGACAGTTGTGGGACAACTTGCCCCAGAAGAAGATGCAACGGCTTTGACACCCTTCCCAACCCCATCGGTGCAAATATACAGGCCACGCGGGGGGTTACTTCATCCTGATCAGCGAGTTCATACTGTCAAGATTCTTTGTAAATTTCACTCCACTTTATAAGCACTAAAATTGTGGAATTTCTTTTCGTTTCCTTCTCCCCATCCCAGTGCGTCACTTTTTTGTCGGGCAGTGCATTCCCTGGCGTTTCATCTCCGACAGTATGATACATCTAGGATATGAATATCGGTAGAACATTACGTAGGTAATCAGCATTTAGATTGCCACCGATAAAATGGGGGCTAATTATACTTCCTCCCATAATGCCGCACCGTATATTAACCCACCAAGGTTGCTGATGTTCCATTTGTCGCAGCCATCGTGGATTTTCCGTTGCCCAATAGTGCACATTATGCCGGTTTACGTTACCGCTATTGGTGAGTGACACCTCGTCGCTAAATAGAACGCGTGCAAAACATCTGTCATCGTCCCCTAATTTCTCTTGTGCCCAGTGGCAGAACAGTACACGACGTTCAGAGTCGTCGCCATGCAATTCCTGGTGCTTAGAAATATGGTACGGGTGCAATCGATGTTGATGTAGCCTTCTCAACACCGACGTTTTTGAGATTCTCGATTCTCGCGCATTTTGTTTGCTACTGATGTGCGGATTAGCCGCGACAGCGGCTAAAACACCTACTTGGGCATCATCATTTGTTGCAGGTCGTGGTTGACGTTTCACATGTGGCTGAACACTTCCTGCTATCCAGCGAACGGTCAGGACATTTGGATGATGCCGTCCAGGATACCGAGCAGCATACATAGCACACGCCTGTTGGGCATTTTGCTCACAATACCCCTACATCAACACGATATCGACCTTTTCCGCAATTGGTAAACGGTCCATTTTAAGACGGGTAATGTATCACGAAGCAAATACCGTCCGCACTAGCGGAATGTTACGTGATACCACGTACTGATACGTTTGTGATTATTACAGTGCCACCTATCACAAAGCGAAAAAAGTGGTGCAACTAAAACATTCATATTTCTTTATGTACTACACAAATATGTAATAAAAATGGGGGTTCCTATTTTTAAAAAAACGCAGTTGACCTATGGCGCCATCTAGCGGGCCAACCATAGGGCCATCTGGTTTCCCCCTTCAAGCTAGACAAGTTTCGTTCTTTGTAATTTTTTTCGTTTGACGCTTATTTCGTGAGATATTTGGCCCGGTTACTATGGCCCCTCAGCACCAAAATTCTAAATGGGGTTCATCTTTAAAACTGAGAACAATATTTTTTCTACAGTCCTATTTTTCTCTTTAGTAATGGAGAGAGTATTTCGTTTTTGAGCATATGTCATAATCTGCAGTTCCAAATAAAATATCTCCAATATCGCTGTGGTATTCAGTTCCAAAAATAATTTTTTCGGTAATGGCATTACCGTCATTTGAAAGAAGTCTCTTAGTTGGTACAGAAATCGCAAAAACACTCAAACACTTGGTTGCTGAAACATAGTGTTTGGTGCATATTCTTGAGATTTTCTCGCATTTTTATGGGGTTCAGTCTCTTATTGTCAGCTACAGTTGTTGAAAAGCGAAGAGATTTTTCTGCAAAATCAAGATTCGCAGCACAAGGTAAAGGCACTCCTACATTCTTGGTTGTGTTTAGTGAGAGAGTCTGGTGATACTACATACCTGAAGTATCTCTCAGTCTCAGAATCCGACCCTCAGGGGGTCAACACTCTTCGGCGAGTCCGTGCTTGGCTACTCCGGGTCTCCAGTCTTAGCAGCATCTTTTCCCTTCCGTGCTGCATGTCAGTCTTCTTGTTGTTCTTTCTCCCCTACCTTGGAGAACATGCCTGGGATATTTTTGGGAATCTGCTCTGCATTTACTGTAGCCTGACATCAGAACAGTCTCTCCACTGTTTTATCTTTCTTTCCCCCCCCCCCCCCCCCCCCTTATTTTATCCTTCCTCCGCTTCGGCGTTTGAGCTTACTCTTTTCCTTCTTCCTCCCTGTGCTCTCCTAAAGGCCGGACCACGCGTCTGATGCGTAACAGGTGACTGGGTAATGCGTAATTCCCGACCCCGGGTCGACAGGTAGGGCTCCCATGTACAGGCCAGGCCCAGGGAGGGGTGATTGCCTGAGCTGTTTACCTTCCCAATTTGCCGATTCATTCCTCTGTCAAGTGTTCCGGAGGTGTTTATTATTCAGAAAGGTGTTGATGCAATTGCCAGCCCTGCGAAGTCCTGCTCTCGTTTATGTAATGACACTTTGGTTTTGGACTTTACTTGTGATTCTCAAACACAACTGCTTGCAACTTCGCTCCTCCACAGCTCTCCTGTTTATGCCGAGGCCTATCGAATGCCGAGTTCTTCGCGTGGTGTTATTTACACTAGGCTGCTTGATGGTCTGACTGAGACAGAAATCCAAACTTACCGCTCTGACCAGGTCACCACTGCAGTCCACCAGGTGATGAAAAACATACATGCAACCTTAGTGCCCCCACCGCCGCCCCCCCCCCCCCCCCCCACACACACACATGCACTTTTTTTCCACACCTGGTAGGGTAGAGTAGTGCTTCTATCAAAGATCAAAGGAGGCTATGAAGTTATCACAGTCCGACCATACATTCCGAACCCGTTGTGCTACCAGTGTCAACGTTATAACCACACTCGAATGTACTGTCCACACCTGGCCAAGTAAGTAACCTGTAGCAGGAATGCTCACAGGGGCAAATGTCCTCCGCCTTCTCCCCGCTGTATCAACTGCAATTGCGACCATGCAGCCTCCTCCCGAGATTATTCTATGTATCTCGATGAGTGGGCCATCCAGGAGACCTCGGTGAAGGAAAAAGTGCCTTACCCTGTAAGTTGCTGGCAATCAGAAACCCATCGTTTCACCATATGGCACTTAGAGTACCGATCTTGCTACATCTCGCTCCACAAAAGACATGGCCATGTTGACAGGCAACCTCAAATTCAGCACCGCGGTTGTAAAATCGTCCAGTGTCACAGTAGCATCCCTGTTTCCTTCTCCTCCAGCTGTGGAACAAGGCACCAGATTTTCGTCTCACTCAGCAAAATCACCTGCTGCACAACCAGCAGGCAGGGAAGGACAGAAGATACACACCTGTAAAGACTTTTTACGTCTTTCCAGATAGCAAGCACCTGAATCGCCATCTGCCAAGGCTCCAAAAAGTCAAACAAAGGCAAACGGTCTTCTCCTTCACTGACTCGGAGATTCTCTTCAGTGGTGTCGCCGTGTGAAACCGTCATCCGGCCGACATCCATGTCGCTGGTGCGAACCGCCAACCGTTATTTTGCCCTGGACTTTGCAGACAGACTGAGGGAGCATGCCAACGCCTCTGTCGATCTCAGGAGCAGTAGCCTCCAACCTCTGAGCCATGTAGCAGAGCATCTTCGAAGGCTGGCACTTGGCAGCTGCCGAGGTGACACCCCTTCATTTTTTTTCCTTCCTTCCCTTTCCTCGTCATGACTATTCCCCAATGGAACAACTGCGTCCTTAGATCCAACAAGGAGGAATTACAGCTGCTCTTGGAATCGCAGCGTCCACTTGTTCTCTGCATCAAGAACACAAAATTGCGTCCTCACAACCACTTATACTTTTCAGGTCTGCTTTTACCGAGGACAGCATTCTGTCTCAAGGGGGAGTCGTGCTGCTCATCCGGGATGATGAACATAGTCAAACTATCTCCCTAAACACCCGGCTGCAAACTGTTGTAGTAGTCTGTATCTTCCTTCCTCGCATCATCTTATCCTTTTGTACCGTTTAGATCCCTCTGTAATTCGATGTCACCAGGGCAGACATCCTCCAACTAATGGACAACTCTCTCGCCCCTTTTTTGCTGCTCGATAACTTTAATGTGCACCACACCTTCGGGGCTCTCCCAGAACCTGTCAGAGAGGTGCCCTCTTGGCTGACTTTCTGAATCAACTCAACATCATCTGCCGTAACACTAGAGCACCCACGTTCCTTTCAGAACCCATGTACACCTATTTGTATTTGGACCTCTAGTTCTGCACTGCCCAGCTTCCTGTCGTCTCGAGTGGTCCATTCTGTCTGACACGTACTAAAGCGACCATTTCCTCTGTGCTATCCGTTTGTTAACTTCTACTCCACCTATGTGCAAACACAAATGGCAGCTTTCTGAGGCCGGTTGGAGGAGGGTTTACTCCTTCCTGGCGACCTTTGACGAACAACATTTCCCTAGTTGTGGTGACCAGGTGGAATATCTTACAAACGTTATCCTTACCGCTACAGAACATACCATTCCTCGCACTTTAGCTTTACTGCGCCGCGACGTGGCCCCTTGGTGGATTTAGGCGTTCCGCGACGCAGGTCGCGCGCAGAGACGTGCTCTCCACGTTCTTAATTGTCACCCTACGATGGCGAACTGTATTCGTTATAAACAGTTGCATGTGCAGTGTCGACACTTTCTTCAGGATAGCAAAAAGCTATCTGGGCTTCATGTACTAGTTCTTTTAACAGTTCCACTCCCTCTTCTGTCATTTGGGCCAACCGCCGATGGCTGTCTGGACCAAAGTCCATTCCCCAATTTCCGGCGTGACAGTAGCAAATGATGCCATAGTGGACCGTATTGCTATCGCCAACTCCTTGGGCCGCTATTTTGCGGAGATTTCGGGCTCCACCCCCTTCCTCCATTGAAAACTAGTGGAGGAGGCTCGGGCGATATCCTTCTCTTCTCAGAATCGTGAGTGCTACAATGCCACTTTTACTATAAGGGAGATAGATCAAGCTCCCACCTCTTCCAGATCCTCCGCCCCAGGGACAGACGATGTTCATATTCAGATGTTGCAACACGTTTCTCTTGTGGGCAAGCACTTCCTCCTTAATACGTATAGCCGCATATGGACAGAGGGCACGTTTCCCAGACGCTGGCATGGAGCCACTGTCATGCCGATACCTAGGCCTCATAAGGATAAACACGTTCCTTCGAGCTACTGCCCTATTTCATCTGTGTTTTGCAAGGTGATGGAACGTATGATTCATGGGCGCTGGTAGGGTGGCTCGTGGCTCACAATTTACTAACCACTGCACAGTGTGGGTTTCGAGCGCACAATTATGCAGTGGACCATCTCGTCACTTTGTCAACACATGTCGTGTATGGTTTTCTGAGGAAATAAAAGACTGTGGTGGTATCCTCCATACTCTGTACACATGGGGCTTCCGAGGCCACCTTCCCCGTTTCCTTCAGGAATTTTTAAAAGACACGGTTTTAAAGGTCCGTGTGCGTTCTGCCTTGTCAGGCACCTTTATCCAGGAAAACGGCGTACCTTAGCGTTCCGTGTCATCCCCGCTGCTATTTCCATTAACCGTATTCTGGTCTGTCTCCCGTCGGGCATGTCTCGTTCCCTTTTCGTTGACGATTTTGCGATCTACTGCTGTTCTCCATGGACTTGTCTCCTTGAGCGGTGTCTTCAGCGATGTCTCGGTCGTCTTTAGTCGTGGTGCATCGACAATGGCTTTCTCTTTTCCACTGATGACACCGTTTGTATGAATATCTGGCGGTGCAATGGGTTACTTCCACTGTCTTTCATCTTAGGCCTGTTACTCGTCCGTTCGCTGAAAGCAGCTAAATTCGTGGGGCTAATGCTCGATATGAAACTTTGTTGTTCCTCCCACGTGTCCTACCTGGCCGCCCACTGGGCCCAGAACCTCAATGTCCTACGTGTCCTCAGCAGTACTTCCTAGAGAGCGGATCAGACCACCCTCTTCTGTTTGTAACTAGACTAGGGCGTTTCGTTTGTGTCTGCACGTCCGTCCATCCTACGCCATCTCAATGCAATCCGCTATTGTGGCAACTTTTTAGCCACTGGCGCCTTTCACGCAAGCCCAGCTAAAAGTCGGTATGCGGAAGCTACCGAACTACCGCTGTTACAACGACGTGACGTTGTTCTCAGTGGATACTAACGTCGTTTGCCTGGCATGCCTGGCCATCCATCCTATGCCTGCTTCTTCGATGACTCCTTTGACTACCAGTATGGGGCGCGTCCATCTTCTATGTTACCTTCTGGAGTTTGCTTTTTGGCTACTGCTCCAGCAGCTTAACTTCACGCTACCTGTCACTATCCTGATGGGTGTGAACCCTTCACCACCTTGGTTTCATGCGGCGGCCCGTGCTCACCTTGGACTTCATTCGCTTCCTAAGGACACTACTCCAAACTCGCTCTATCGCCATAAATTTCTCGACATTTGCACGGAACTTTGCGATAGTACCGTTGTGTACGCTGATGACTCTCGAACTGACCGTTGTCGGGTGTACCTCCGTCATTGGCACCGACGAGTTTCTAGAACACTCCTCAGCAATTATAGCTGAGCTCTCAATTGTGTCATTTTCTCTGACTCTCTGCGCCCTTCAGAGCCTGTGTGTGCTTTACACTGTCCATCCATTAGTGCAACGGGTGCAGGAAAGCTTTCACTTGTTCACTCCTGATCGAGCCACTGTGATGTTTATGTAGGGTCCCAGATCACGACGCTCTAACGGAAAACGAGGCTGCTAACGCTCCTGCCAAGGCTGCAGTCCTCCTACCTCGCCCCGTTAGTTCTTTCATTCCTTTCAATGTTCTCTGTGTTGCCATCGGTGGTGTCACTTAGACATCATCACTGGTCTTACCCTCATGGGAACAAGCTCCGGGAACCGGGAAATTAAACCTCTCACCGCGAGATCATTTTAGGTTAGCTAGGTTGTGTATTGGGCACTGTCGTTTTAGCTGTCGCCATTTTTACGCGGTGATCCGCCACCACTTTGTGCTCATTGTCATCAATTTTTGACGGTTCACCATTTCTTGACGAAATGCCCTTTATTTTTAACCAATTACGTTCTAATAATAGTGCCGTCTGCGTTATCGGCCGTTTTAGCGAACAAAGCGCGCGGGCTGTTGACCGCGTTTTGCTTTTTATCCGTCGTAGCATTATGGCGAACGACATTTAATCTTTAGCTCATGACCTCCATTGTGTCTATGGTGTATTTTATGGACCTTTCTCCAAGAGAAAGC
This sequence comes from Schistocerca gregaria, assembly GCF_023897955.1. Lineage (NCBI taxonomy): Eukaryota > Metazoa > Arthropoda > Insecta > Orthoptera > Acrididae > Schistocerca > Schistocerca gregaria. The sequence continues at coordinate 76,905,386 of NC_064931.1, forward strand.
TCCTGTTTCCAGCTATCTTTTCTTCTGTCAATTTGACTTAACCTTAACGCGTAGTCGCTTTTAACTCCTGTTTCGTTGTCGTGTTATACGTTCTGGACATGGGCACATATGATCTTAGTTGTTTTGCACCCTAAAACAGAAAAATAACTAAATATCTACTCTCTGTCCTTAAGTGTCGTGTCAAAATCTTTCAGATCAGTGTTCAAGCTGATGGCCAAGGTTAATTTTTTAGTGTATGCTATTACTGACTGGAGGGGAAAAGTCAGGAGGGAGATTGACATTCTTGTCACGGCATAGGTTAGCCCTGATAATATTTTTGTTTCGTCAAACTCTGTTCTCACATCCAATGTCACTTAGAAGGTTTTTCCTTCGAGGATTTCTCTCATTTTTTGCTCGTCTCTCAAAAGGTCATTGCTGTTGGCGTTTTATTTTTCTTTATTACGTCTAATACTGACATATCAATTTAGTACTTAATGAATCTACGCTTTGCGATGTTCATTTAACTGGATGTGAGAAAAGATAGTAATTACTTAATCCAATACAAGTAATAGTATGTAGGAAATAGAATTATGTTGAAGATGTCGGTCGAACTTGCTGTGATGATATGGACGATGATGAGTAAGTCAGTCAGGACAATCGCCTTTTACTGTATAGACTTAGGAAGGAGATCAGCATGCAGTGACATGAAATATCTGATGATGAAATATCTGACGGGTGGCAAAGCAAGTTTTAAATCTAACCTACAATTATTTCTCCTGAATAGCTCCGTCCATTCCATGGACCAATTTTTAGTTCAAAACTGGTACCCTGTAAAGAAATACTTTGTAGGTGTAGTTGTGTAGGAGCAGTTCTAACAAAAGTTAATCAATGTCAACACTAATTATGTATACATATCCTGTAGCCGGACTCGTTCCCCATCAATTCGATAAAAGAACAGTTCAAATGATCTGTGGAACATGTGACTTACGTACCGATGCATATAGTCTCACTTACCTCGCTCAGTGTGCCGACATGAATAAGACAACCGATAATATTATTACAAAGCAGCCTCCGCTACGCTTTTGACCTCAGATGTTAAGTCCCACAGTGCTCAGAGCCATCCGAACCTTCCGCTACGCTTTGTACGTACGCTGCCTTGCAATATATATATATATATATATATATATATATATATATATATAGGTACGTCGTCGTCGTGCAAGACTTTTCATCTCTGCATAACTACTGCAGCTTACATCATTTGAAAATGTTTGGTTACTGCTCAAGCAATGATTCCCTCCCCCCCCTCTACAAATTTCTCTCTCTCTCTCTCTCTCTCCCTCTCTCCCTCTCTCCCTCTCTCCCTCTCTCCCTCTCTCCCTCTCTCCCTCCCCCCCTCACCCCCTCACCCCCGGAGCACACGCACACACACACGTGCGCGTTTTGTCATACATCTCTATTTCTCCCATATTCGATTCAGTGTCTCCTGATTAGTCATTCGATCTATCCATCTAACCTACAGCAGTACCCTGTACCACCACATTTCAAAAGCTTTTATTCTCTTCTTGTCAGAGCTACTTATCGTCCACGTTTCACTAACGTACAGTGTTACACTACATGTAGATACCTTCAGACAAAGAGATTTTAACACTTAAATTTATATTCGGTATCAACAAATTTCTCTTTTCAGGAAACCCTTATCTTGCTATTGACATCCTGAATTGTATGTTCTCTCTACTTAGGCCATCGTCACTTATGTTGCTGCAAAAAAAAAAAAAAAAAAAAAAAAAAAAAAAAAAAAAGCCTTTCATGTTCTTCGATTCTTTGAACCGCATTCTAGTTTCTGTAATATTATAAATAATTTTCCGATACCTGTATTTAATTTCTCCCTGTTAAATACAGAATTTTAAACAGAAATCAGTATTATCAAAAGTTTTCTCTAAATTTGCAAATATTGTAAATGTAGTTTTGTCTTCTCGAGTCTATCTTCTGAGATATGTCTTCGTGCCAGTATCGCCAAAAATGTTCTTCGCTAAGGACAGGTTCTACCAGTTTTTAAAACTGTTCTGTGAACAATTCATGTAAATATGTCGCAACTGTGTCGTATTACACACGTCAGCACCTGCATTCTTTGGAGTAGGACTTATTAAATTCTTTTCAAAATATGACGGTATTTCGCCTGTCTCATATCTTGCACGTCTGGATGAATAGTTTTGACTCTGTCCTAAGCATCTCAGTAATTCTGATAGAATATCGTCTACTCCACGGACCTTGTTTCGATTTAGGTCTTTCAGTGTTCTATCAAATTCTTCTCGTAATGTCAATCCCCAGTCTCATCTTCATCTATAGTAGGGCCGAGTTAACCAGCTATAACCGGGAACTTCAGCCCGGTGCTTTAAGATATCATACATCTAGTCACACCGCTATGCGTTTAAGCTTCAAGCGATCTGTTGGGAGATGCAATTTTGAAACACAGCAAACCCAAACTGTGTGCTTGACCACTAGTACTAATTATTCAGCGAGTTAAATGCTGTTCATGGTCCTATTTCTTGTAAACAGTTTGTAGCTATGTTGCTAAACTACAGTCTTAATAGGTAAAATTGCTCCATGTCTTGGTGACATCTGATGCACTTATTTCCAACTTGTCAGAGCGCTACCAAAAATTCCCCACCTTCTCAACTAAAATGTAAACATGAAGACGGATGAAAGAGGAGAAGTAAAATCAAAATATCTGGTGTTTTCTTTATGGAACCCAACTGGAGAAGCAGTGTCATCAGTAACTTTTATTCTGGCTCAAGAACGCAATATTGCTCAGATACCGGTGGTATCTTACAGAGTAACCAAACCTAACGACCTTAAAGATCCTGCAATAAATACCAACGGACGCCCTTCGGAGGATTGAATTGACCCCCTCTACAGAATAATAATAAAAAGAAAAACTGATGTGCAATTCACAACATTACACTCCGGGGAGATTACAATCATTGTACCTCGTAGCAGCAACGGAATTGACAAAGAAGGTTCTCTATGTGATTGTAATATAATCTAGCCTTGAGGGGGGGGGGGCGCTTCCCTTAACTCTCAGGAGAAGGCAGTTGCTATTCTTCTGTTCAATAAGGTGCCTGTACTGATTGAGTTGGTACCACATGCTTGAGAGGAGAGGGCTGGAACCTTCACTTGATCTAAATTATTGAATCGAGAAATCTCAATTCTTCCGTGCGATAATCGAACTTATTCTGCTTTGCATAGCTATTTATTACTAGAGGCGTCAGTGTTGGAAGCTCACTGTACCCCTCATTGGTGTAAGGACGATTCGTTAGTTGGAACTTCCATATTTTTTTTTCCTTCTTTATCTCTATACCTTATTAGCGTAGAGGAGGGGAATGCTGGCTGTCTTCCTGTCCTTTGTGATCCGGCCAGAAGAAAGTCTGAGACACAATACGTATTAAAAGTCGTCGCACGCTGATTTGTACTTCTCTGACGGATGCTGCACCCGATTAGGCACGAGGGAGTGTTTAGTATACTTGACCACACAACATTTATCGGCAGATGTTATCTAAACTAGGCGGACGCTGATGACCTCGATATTGAGCGCCCGTAAGGCGCACACACACACACACACACACACACACACACACACACACACACACACACACACACACACACACACACCTAAACTAGACGATATGTATCCCAGAAGCAAATGGCACCACAGTGCCACGACACTAATATTGAAATCACTCAACATTTGTAATTATGTGTTTTGACGGAACACAAAACAAAACAAGAAACAAAAACATGTACTTTCGCATTTGGCTAGCGATCGAAGAGTGTGTAAGCATTTCAATCCGTTCGCCTTTCATGCTTAGGAGGATACGCTATAAATGCTCCTATATACAAGCATGAATTGCTGTTTGTGACATAACTATTATGCGAACTGTATGTTGCCAGAAGTAATAGGTTTCGTGATTCGTTTGTGAACGTCTGCTCTCGGAATTTTACCAGTACGCCTCTTGTACGTAACTACTTAGTACCGCCTTAAGCTGGAATTCGGTGAACATGTCTTTGAAGTTCTCGCGTTGACTAAATAAGCTCTTTACATGTTGCGCAAGTCTTAAACGCACGCACCCCCCCCGCCCCCAAAACACACACACACACACACACACACACACACACACACACACACACACACTCTCTCTCTCTCTCTCTCTCTCTCTCTCTCTCTCTCTCTCTCTCTCTCTTTCCCGTTGATCCAACGTTATTGATTCCACATTAAAGAATCATTCAGACGGAAGATTTGCAAGTAGACTCTTGTGGCCATGAATTATTCTTTTTCAGGATACTTCCATAATCTTCCTCAAATTAGGTTTGTTGTCGTTCCAGTTTAAGTCGCTCCGGATGGTTATTTGGAAGGTTGTTACGGACTCTCAATTGATCGAAGGGCCCGCAGTCTTCTGTGTTTTCGTGTGTTCAGTAAATTTGCTGCTGAAATATCAGGTGCCTTTCTCAGTACCGAGCAGCATTCATCTACAGGTCTTGATTCATTTCGTAACAATTTTCTGAAGATATCGTCTCCGAATGTAAAACTGTGTCGGCTGCAAACAGCTTCGGAGGAATGTCGACATCATCTACAAAACAAGATCACAAATGCTAATCGAAAAGTTAGTCCTGAAGCATACCTGGCCTGATACTCAGCAGTGCAGAATTGGGCCATAGACTTTGCGAAGTGAACAAGCACGGGATGTATCTAAACTGCTGTATCTGCAGATCTGGCTCTCGTCATCGAAAAGAGCTAGCACAGTTTTATGCAATTCCGGAACCGTGTTAAGATGAATGTTGTCACGTGACATGAAAATACACTGCCGATCATTTTACAATAAACTGACGTCAGCGAAATGCCTTTGCTGTTCCCTAAATGTCCTAGCATTACTTTGAAAACCTATAATGAACTGTGCCTCCTTCCAGTCAGATTGGGGGCGCTTAGTAGTACCGCTGCTCGGCGACAAACCAATTCTTTCATTTCACCACTTTTCTGTCGACATTTTTGGCTTAATTACTTATGGCCTCCTTTTAGGGTTTGATCTCCACTTTTCTTAATATCACGAAAGTGCGGGCCGTTTTGGGAAGGACGCCTTACGTGATGCTTGATATATCCACCCGGTGCATCTTCTTCTGCGCCTACTGTTAGACGAAATTTATGTTCGCACCCAAACTCCAGCGCGTTGCCAATTCGTCATTGAGGGGGGGGGGGGGGGGGGGGGAGAGGGAGGGTGAATGCGTCGTCACGTACCCTCACGGTTGATAGCCTCCTGCCAACGCAAGGATTGCAGTGCTGATGCCTGAGCTTTAACCTCCCCACGTATGCCGAAGAGTAGGTGCCTGTCCAATCCAGGGCTTTGCGACTCCGGACAACTGCTACTATGTCGTGGTGAGGTGGCGCCCATTGGTAGAGCCTCGGATCAGAATGAGTGGCATCAGGGCAGACGACCCGCAATGAAGCGGATCAAACTCCCCCATACTGGTGGCCGTACCAACACAGCCGTCTTTGTAAACAATTAGCCCAATTTTTGGTATACGTCAGGACTGGAGAAGAATCTTTTGCAACAAAGGAGCCACAGTTTTTCGTTCAAAATTTTGAGGGTAGTTTTGGAGAAGTTGCTGAAATAGAAAAAATGCGAAATAGTTCTTTGTTGATCAAAAACTGTGACAAGCTCGGGGATGTACCAGTTACCATCTCTCCTCATAACAAACTCAGCAGGATTCAAGGTGTCATTTTCCATCAGGACCTGAAGCCACAAACAGATGAAGCTCTGCACACTAACCTAGAGTGGCCTGGAATAAATATTGTTCGTCACAGAGGACCTAAGGATAGTATGGTGGACACAGGAGCTTTCATCCAATCCTTCTATGGAAATGTTTTACCTGAGAAAGTTAAGGTCATGATTTATAGATCTAATATCAAACCCTGTTTTCCTCTGCCTGTGAGATATTTTAGGTTCCAGAGGTTTGGACGCTTGTCCTTCCACTGTGGTAATTAGGAGGAGGAGAATGCTTGAGGACAGCCAGTACAAACAACATTCTACGTGTGTGCACGGCCCAGAGCACCACACGCCTCCATCGCCGCCATGTTCAGTTTTCAAGTGGGAGAAGGAAATCCAGGAATATTAAATGCTTTCAGGATACTAAGATAAAGACTGAACGACTCCAGCCAATCAAATGTGACGTCTGTCATTGGAAATATTATGTCAGAATCCACACCTAGCACACTGACAACGTCTTAGTGCGCAACTTCTGCTCTTAGCCACTTGAAAAGCCCCTTTTTCACTCAGGGAAGGGGATATCAGATCCCTCGAACCCCAAACCCACAGCACTGGTGGTAACCATCTCATCAGCACAGCCAGATATGCCTCCTCCTCCTCCTCCTGGAAGAGGACACTTGCCAAGGTGCCACCAGGGACGAAACCCTCTGTCTCAGAACTCAAGATAGAAAAATTGTCGCAGAAACCAAGACGTCAGCGGGACAGTTCTCCACCTCCACGTCGCTCCTGAGCCAGTGAATACCAATGAATAATCGCACATTCAGGTGGAGCACTACTCAGCAGCAGAATAATTCGTACTCTTCTTATCCTGTCACTGCTTTCTGAGATCCCAGCTGACGTCGCTTCAATGGAACTGGAATGGCTACCATCGCTGTTTGGGGCAACTCTGCAGTTGACGTGTCGTGACAGAGAACCAACTCCGTACTAGTAGAAATTACAGATCCCGCTATAAAAATGGCTTTAACACTGAGAAGGCTTCTGGAGAAATCTGAAAAATTATACACTCTGACACTCCCACTCAGCAAGTGCCATTAAACACTGTTACAAGCTGTGGTTGTTAGTGTCCACCTGTCAGTTTGGGTAACAGTATGTACGAGGGTGAGTCAAATGAAAACCTTAAATTTGTAATAACAAATCGAAATTTCGCGCCGTTATCATGTAAGTTGGTGATCGTGCTTATAAACAGCGTGCAGAATGGCGTGTAGGTGGCAGCATAGTGCAGATGCACACACATACCATCGCAGTATCAGTATAAAGATGGTCGCCCCACTTGCGACTTGCACCAGGGAAGAACAGCGTTCTGTTATTCGGTTTTTGCGTAGTGAAGGTGTGAAACCTATTGAAACTCATCGACGAATGAAGGTTCAGTGCGGTGATACATGTTTGTCACAGCAGCAAGTCCACGAATTAAGAAGGAAGTTCGCAAATGGTGTGACTGGTGGAAAATGCTCCTCGTCCAGGTCAGGCACAACGAGTTGTGGCTCCACAGAACATTGCAGCAGTTGAAGCCATAGTAAAGGAAAACCGTCGAGTGACACTGAATAACATTGCAGCATGTTTACAGATTAGTCATGGGTGAGCACACCACATTGTGCATGATGTGCTCCAGTTTCACAAAATGTCTGCAAGATGGGTGCCACGGCAACTGACTCCTGAAATGAGAGAACGACGTGTTGATGCCTGTGAAGAACTTCTTCGGCGCTTTGAACGAGAAGGTGATGGCTTCCTTACAAGAATCGTTACTGGTGACGAAACCTGGGTTGGCTTCCACCAACCGGAAACGAAGAGAGCGAGCAAGGAATGGCGCTATTCTTCCTCACCAAAACCAAAGAAGTTTCGAACAGAACCGTCAGCAGGGAAGGTTATGCTGACTATCTTTTGGGTCGAAAAAGGCGTCATTTTGGAGCATTACATACCTAGAGGGACCACTGTCACCAGTGCATTATACACAGATCTCCTAAAAAAATTATCTACGGCCTGCAATCAAATCAAAGGGACGTGGATTGCTGTCAGCAGGTGTCCTTTTGCAACATGACAATGTAAGGCCCCACACTGCCCGTACAACAGTTGCAACAATCACGGAGCTGCATTTTGAGTGGCTTCCTCATCCACCATACTCGCCAGATCTTCCCCCAAGTGATTTCCATATGTTTGGACGACTCAAAGACGCAATGGGAGGAGAGAAGTACCCTTCTGATAAAGAGGTACGCCACGCGGTGCCCAAGTGGTTGCGCGGACTACCAAAAGAATTTTTTGCTAAAGGAATTTATGCACTTTGTAAGCGCTGGAAGACTTGGGGGAAATTATGTTGAAGTGATACAGCGTTGTACCACTTCTGCAAAATAAGTAATATTAAAAAAAATATTTAAGGTTTTCATTTGACTCACCCTCGTATTATATTTTTATCTCCAGGCAGATCTTTATTATATCACTAGCTGGTGGAACTAGTGGGACATTTTCCTCCACCGTTCATCATACTGGGGAACTTCAACACCACCAATCATCTGAGGGGCAGCACAAAAATATCCAGCAGGGTTCAAATAACAGTAATTTCGTAACTGGAATTCTGCCTGCTTGATGCAGGAGCTCCAACTCATTTCAACATGGTACATGGAACATACTCAGACCTAGATATTATTGTCTGCAGCCCGAGAATCTCACCCTTTATCCAGTGGCATGTCCACGGTGACCTCTGACAGTGAACACTTTCCTATTACTATCTCTTTCTCAAACCACCGACGAATGCAGTATACAACCACGTTGGTACTTTCGGAAAGACAAATGGCAAATTTTCATCTCCACAGAAACTTTTGAATGCAGTCAAGAACAGGATATTCAAGGAGTGGTACAAGATCGTATCGTATTGTATTTTATGGAACTAGAGACCTAGAAACGACGGAGAGGTTTTGTCCCCGCCGTAGCTCTCAGGTGGTTCACAAACCCACAACAAGAGCAGTCCAGACACCCCACCCCCACCCCAGAAACGTCTCACACCAGACGAGTGTAGCCCCAATTTTGCGTGGTAGAGAAATTGCGTACGCGTACATGGCGAAAGTGTTTGCGCAGCAATCGCCGACATAGTGTAACTGAGGCGGAATAACGGGAACCAGCCCGCATTCGACGAGGCACATGGAAAACAGCCTTAAAAACCATCCACAGACGGCCGGCGCACCAGACCTCGACACTAATCCGCCGGGCGGATTCGTGCGGGGGACCGGCACGCCTTTCCGCCCGGAAAGCAGTGCGTTAGATCGGACGGCTAACCGGGCGGGCGTGGTTCAAGATACTTGTTGTAACTGCGACAGGGACGGTCGCGGGGTAGCAATGACGGAAAGCACGGCGGGACACGCGGAGAGGCCCGCGAACAACAACACAACGGGAGAGGACGGACACGACCAACGAAGGACAGAACGAACACAAGATCGAACCACGGAGTCACAATAAAACAAGCACGTCCACTCGTACACAGAACAAGGAAGTAAACTGTCTAACGTGAGGCGCGGTGTCAACCGACGACGCGTGATTGCACTGGCTGGCTGAGCTAGAGGCAGGAACTTAAGTACGCTTTCGGGGTCGCCGCTATTGGCCGCTGGAACCACATGTTCCGCTGTGGCGCCCTCACACTAAAGCGGGCCAGGAGGCGCGCGCCGCCACAGCTTACGGCGCGGTGGTGCAGAGACCTCTAGGGGTCTTCTATGTTCATGACGTCTGGCGCGGATTCAAATTCCGCGGCACGCGGTACCAGAATAGTATTGACAAGATTGTACATGTCACAGAAGTAATGATACCATCTTCTTTAGGCCCTCCCCAATGGATACACGTGAAGATCAGTCTACGAAATATTTAATAGTATTAAAGAAACTTTCAGAGGTCACGGTTTTTAATTAAAGAAAGAGACAAAGCAGGAATGATGGGAACTGTGTGTATTAACTACAAGGGCCCATACTCCATCCTCTCAAGTATGGACTAAACTCTTCCGCACTTGCAGCCACCCATTGTCCACAGTAGTTCCTGATATCTTCCTCAATGACAACATATGTAATCCCCTAGTCATTGCTAAATGTTTTGGCACTGTTACAAACTTCACTAAAGTGTCCACTTACAGTAGCTGACATTCTAATTTCCTTACCAAGAAACAGCTGGCGGAGTGAAACTACTTACCCTTCCATGCACAAGGCCTTGAGTCATACAATGTTCCATTTAATGAATGCGAGTTGCGCAGCACATGATCAGAGTGTTGAAATGTAGCCCGGAACCCGATAAAATCCAGAATCCAATGTTTAAGCACCTTAGGAACAACATTGTTGGGTTTTCCAATTATATTTCGTTTCAAGGAGTATTTACCTCTCAGTGGTGAGAGGGAATTGTTATTCCTACCCTGAAGCCAGGAAAAGACTCTCAAATTTTGATTAGTGATCGACCAATCTCTCTAAAGAATGGGCTGCGTAAATTATTTGGAAGAATAGTCAACCGACCATTGTGTTGGTGCATCGAAGTCGGAAGATATTTTCCGCGATTTCAGAGTGACTTAGGGCAGTCTGGCCCACCGCAGACCAGTCGATTTATTTGGAATCTGCTGTGTGCAGTGCTTTCATATATTGCCAAAATAGTGATTCTGTGTCCTTTGAGCTGCAAAAAACACCATCAAATCCTGTTTACACTGCATGAATGTGCTTCTGCGGCTGCTTATGCATTTTTTATTTTTTTCGAGAATTTCCCATCTCTTTTACAGTTCTGGGTCCAGGCTAAGGTTTAACTGTACTGTAACAGCAATTGCACAGTCTTCAAAATGCTACAGTTTTAATGACCAACACCCTCCACACCCTCAGACATCACAGTGGAAGTAGGTCTGTTGATTTAAATATAAATTGGTAGGAAATTCAAATAGCAGTATAACTGTGCAGCTTTCAGCACATAGGGTGCTGCTACCCCTCCCACTTTTCGTCCACTGGTTCTGGGTCAATGGGCATTGTCTCCCAATGTCACCTTTCCCTCCCCCCCTCACTTTTCTCCCTCCCCTTTACCAGTTCTGGGACAATAGTCATTGTCTCCCAAGGTCAACTCTATCCCTTCTCCCCCTCCCTCCCTCCCTCCCTCGCTCTGTACAAGTTCTGGGACGATGGGCATTGCCTCTTTAGGTTACCTCCTTCCCCATCACCCACCTCCTGAGTCAGTTTTGGGAGAAAGGACATTTTCTGAAAAGATGGTTTATACACCATAAACACATTTTGAGGTGTGTCAGAAGGTTATATGTGAGTAGTAGCACCAGTGCTTCCAGAGTCCACCGCCAGTTTTCAGCAATGCGAACGTGTGGTCCTTAGCAACAACTTTTCCAGTCGTTTCAAACTGTGGTTTTCAGTTGCGAGATACACAATCGCATTGAGATACAGTGTAACAATCCTCTTCAAACAGTGCAAAACCTTCCACAGTTACTCCCGTTGTAGGTGGGGCAAGGTGTATACATTCCAGGAAATCCACGAAAAAAACAGGAATTTTTTCAGCCGGGAAAAATCTGGGAATTTTTTGTTGTTTTGGTTTTCAGTTAATTTTTTGTAATTTTGACTGGTAAGAACTGATATTCTAGCAAATATGCTTTCTTTAGACTGCTACTGCAGAATAATACTGTAGCAATAAAATACAGTGGTCCGTCGCGAGCGTCGTCCTCATTGCTACTGCCATGAAACCCTGTCTCCCATCGGGCATCCGGCCGTCTTTTTGTTGATGATTTTGGCATCTATTGCAGTTCTCCACGGACATGTCTCACTGAGCGGCAGCTTCAGCGCTGTGTTGATCGTCTTTACTCCTGGGGCATCGACAATGTCTTTCGCTTTTTCACTGACAAAACCGTCGGTATGAATTTCTGGCGGCGTAAATGGTTTCTCCCACCATCTCTCCATCTTAAGTTCAAATGGCTCTAAGCACTATGGGACTTAACATCTGAGCTCATCAGTCCCCTAGACTTAGAACTACTTAAACCTAACTAACACATCCATGCCTGAGGCAGGACGAACCTGCGACCGTAGCAGCAGCGCGGTTCCAGACAGAAGCGCCTAGAACCGCTCGGCCACATCGGCCGGCTCTCCATCTTAGGCCTGTTGCCCTTCCGTTCGTTGACACTACTAAATTCCTGGGACTCCTGCTCGATAGGAAACTCTCTTGGTCCTAACATGTATCTTACCTGGGAGTCCTCTGTACGCAGTCTACGTGTTTTCCTGGGGTGCCGATTGAACCACCCTCCTCAGTTTGTACTGGATCCTTGTCCGTTCGAAACTCGACTATGGGTGCTTTGTGTATGCGTCTGCATGCCCATCCCCCTTACGCCGTGTCAACACTATCCACCATCGTGGCATCCATTTGGCCATAGGTGCCTTTTACACCAGCCAGGTTGAGAGTCTGTATCCTGAAGCTGCTGAACTACCACTGTCTTACCGCCGTGACTTTCTCCTCAGCAGGTATGCATGCTGTTTGTTTGCCATGCGTGCCCATCCCTCCTATGCCTCCTCCTTTGATGATGAGTATGGGGCTCGTCCCTCTTCTCTGTTACCTCCTGGAGTCCGATTTCGGCACTTCTTACGGCGGCTTAACTTCACACTACCTGCAACTTCCCCCGTGGGTTTGAACCCTTTACCACCTTGGCTTCGTGAAGTGGCCTATGTTAACCTTAGCCTTCATTCGCGTCCTAAGGACACTACTCCAGCCTCAGTCTACCGTCTTCAGTTTCACGACCTTCGCATGGAACTTCGCGATAGTACCTTTGTATACACTGATGGCTCTCGGACTGACCGTGGGGTTGGGTATGCCTTCATCATTGGTTCCTGTGTCTTTCGATATTGGCTCCCGGCACACTCCTCAGTATTTACAGCCGAGCTCTTCGCCCTGCATCAGGCCACGGAGAACACCCGGCGTCACAGGCTTTTCAGTTGTGTCCTCTGCTCAGACTCACTCAGTGCCCTTCAAAGTCTATGTGCGCTGTACACAGCCCATCTCTTAGTGCAGCGGGACAAGGAAAACTGTCACTTGCTCACTCTTGGTGGAGCCAGTGTCGTGTTTCTGTGGGTTCCTAGTCATGTCTGTCTGCCAAGAAACGAGGCTGCTCACGCTGCTGCCAAGGCTGCAGCCTCGTATCTCATCCTGCGAGTACCTATATTCCCCCCGATGATCTCTGCGTTGCCGTCTGTCAGGAGGTGGTGTCCCTTTGGCATCGCCAATCGTCCTCCCTTTACGGGAATAAGCTTCGGCTTATTAGGCCTCTCCCAGCGCCTTGGATGACCTCCTCACGGTCTTCCCGCTGGGAGGAGATTATTTTAGCTCGGCTGCGTATTGGGCACTGCTTTTTGGTATCGTCATTTGCTGAGTGGCGCTACCCCACCACTTTGTACATATTGCCCTCACATTTTAACTGTTCGCCACTTCCTGATGGATTGTCCTTTCTTTAACCATTTACGTTCCAATTGTGTTTGCCGTCTGATTCATAGCCGTTTTATAACGCGCGGGCTGTAAACCGCGTTTTACTTTTTATCCGCCGAAGCAATTTGCCGAAGGCAATTTAATTTTTAGTTTTCACCTCCGTTTCTGTATGATGTCTTTTTTAGCCCTTTTTAAACGTGCCTGTTTTTAGATATCTTCTCTTTTGTCAATTGGGACTGACGTATAGTCGTTTACTCCTCTCTGTGTTCGTGTTCTACAGTTCTGACTTGGGCGCGTATGACCCCAGTTGTTTTGCACCCTAAAGCAAAACAAAACGAACTATGGAAATTTGCATAACATGAATTATCGGGCAACTGAAAATCCATACTGACTGCGGCAAGTTGCACACCAAAAAAAGTGGTCGGTGAATGTATTGTGTGGGCTTCTGAAGGACAGAATTATAGGCCCCTATTTCATCGAAAGAAATCTTAATGGTATGCAGTACACCACGACCATGCAAGCAAAATTAGGTCTTTTATTGGAAGAAATACCTTTAGGAACAAGGAACAGAATGTGGTATCAACACGATGGGTGTTCGGCACGTTTTTCGCTGATGGCTAGAAATGACGCCAGACTTGACGCATCTAGATTCTTTCTTGTGAGGATTCGTAAAATACATTGTTTATAAAGACGTTCCAATTACACCGGAAGATATGCGAGAGAGAATTGTCACAGCATGATGATGATGAGTCCCATACTCCGTTTACCGAGCGTAGGGGAGCGACGCGGGAGACCTGCGCCGCCATACTAGGCAAGGTCCTAGTGGAGGTGGTTTGCCATTGCCTTCCTCCGACCGTAATGGGGATGATTGATGATGATGATGAAGACGACACAAACACCCAGTCATCACGAGGCAGGTGAAAAATCCCTGACCCCGCCGGGAATCGAACCCGGGACCCCGTGCTCGGGAAGCGAGAACGCTACCGCGAGACCACGAGCTGCGGACTGCTTCGATAAGTCCTGATGTGATGAAGAATACCACTCCGTCCATGATAAGATCGCAGCACTGCATTGATACCAATGGTCATCACTTCGAACACCTTCTGTAACTGGACGTTTATGCTACCTTTTTGACCTTCGTTGATCTTCAAATACCTTACTGTTACACATCATTGGATTTGTCTCGACAGTTGCTATTAGAAAATAAGTACCAAACTATAGCATCCCACTTAAAAAAAAAAACAAAGTTTATCTTCATATCTTTGAAGCGACCCCACCCAGCAACAAAAAACCAACGTCGTATTATGGCCTCCGTTGTCCCATACAATTTTTGTCCCACAAACTTTTCAGCTTCTCTCATACTTTAGGAGTTATTCCTGGTGGCAATAGTTCATGACTCACCCTGTATAAGCAAGGGAATAACACAAAATAAAACTTGAGTTGCAAAGAAAATGCATCATTTATAACAACATGCTGAGGGCAGTCAAGGGGACCACCGAGGTGTGACATACTCTCTCCAAGTCTCATCATATAGTGCCAACTATGTATCGGTCACACCAAACTTACCCATGGGTTCGTCCACATCAAGAGGACTGCCCTCCAATGCGCCTGTGGTAGTCATTTCACAATAGTCCATATTCTCGCAGTGTGTGCCTACTGGCTGATCTGAGATGAGCCATCAGCCTGTCTACCTACTTATCCCAGATAAATACAGACGATGGGATAGTAACTAACAAAGTCTTATGTTTCCTGGTGAAATGCAGGTTTTATAACAAAATTTAATGAACGTCAACGTTGTGTGTCAGGAATGGTTGTGAAGGGAGTACCTCTCATTGTAGCGTGTGCCCCGAGTGGCGTCAGGCTACTTTCTCCCTCTGCACTGTCATGTATTTTTAAATTTGTATGTAGGTTTTTTATTTATCTAACTGTTTGCGCTAGTTAGCTGTCTGATCCATACAGTCTTCATTTTCTCATCCCATTTTATTCTTACTACCTATGATGGCCCCCCCCATGAACCATGGACCTTGCCGTTGGTGGGGAGGCTTGCGTGCCTCAGCGATACAGATGGCCGTGCCGTAGGTGCAACCACAACGGAGGGGTATCTGTTGAGAGGCCAGACAAACGTGTGGTTCCTGAAGAGGGGCAGCAGCCTTTTCAGTAGTTGCAGGGGCAACAGTCTGGATGATTGACTGATCTGGCCTTGCAACATTAACCAAAACGGCGTTGCTGTGCTGGTACTGCGAACGGCTGAAAGCAAGGGGAAACTACAGCCATAATTTTTCCCGAGGACATGCAGCTTTACTGTATGATTAAATGATGATGGCATCCTCTTGGGTAAAATATTCCGGAGGTAAAATAGTCCCCCATTCGGATCTCCGGGCGGGGACTACTCAGGAGGATGTCGTTATCAGGAGAAAGAAAACTGGCGTTCTACGGATCGGAGCGTGGAATGTCAGATCCCTTAATCGGGCAGGTAGGTTAGAAAATTTAAAAAGGGAAATGGATAGGTTAAAGTTAGATATAGTGGGAATTAGTGAAGTTCGGTGGCAGGAGGAACAAGACTTCTGGTCAGGTGACTACAGGGTTATAAACACAAAATCAAATAGGGGTAATGCAGGAGTAGGTTTAATTATGAATAGGAAAATAGGAATGCGGGTAAGCTACTACAAACAGCATAGTGAACGCATTATTGTGGCCAAGATAGATACGAAGCCCACACCTACTACAGTAGTACAAGTTTATATGCCAACTAGCTCTGCAGATGATGAAGAAATTGAAGAAATGTATGATGAAATAAAAGAAATTATTCAGATAGTGAAGGGAGACGAAAATTTAATAGTAATGGGTGACTGGAATTCGAGTGTAGGAAAAGGGAGAGAAGGAAACATAGTAGGTGAATATGGATTGGGGCTAAGAAATGAAAGAGGAAGCCGCCTAGTAGAATTTTGCACAGAGCACAACTTAATCATAGCTAACACTTGGTTTAAGAATCATGAAAGAAGGTTGTATACGTGGAAGAACCCTGGAGATACTAAAAGGTATCAGATAGATTATATAATGGTAAGACAGAGATTTAGGAACCAGGTTTTAAGTTGTAAGACATTTCCAGGGGCAGATGTGGACTCTGACCACAATCTATTGGTTCTGACCTGTAGATTAAAACTGAAGAAACTGCAAAAATGTGAGAAATTAAAGAGATGGGACCTGGATAAACTGAAAGAACCAGAGGTTGTACAGAGTTTCAGAGAGAGCATAAGGGAACAATTGACAGGAATAGGGGAAAGAAATACAGTAGAAGAAGAATGGGTAGCTCTGAGGGATGTAGTAGTGAAGGCAGCAGAGGATAAAGTAGGTACAAAGACGAGGGCTGCTAGAAATCCTTGGGTAACAGAAGAAATATTGAATTTAATTGATGAAAGGAGAAAATATAAAAATGCAGTAAATGAAGCAGGCAAAAAGGAATACAAACGTCTCAAAAATGAGATCGACAGGAAGTGCAAAATGGCTAAACAGGGATGGCTAGAGGACAAATGTAAGGATGTAGAAGCTTATCTCACTAGGGGTAAGATAGATACTGCCTACAGGAAAATTAAAGAGACCTTTGGAGAGAAGAGAACCACGTGTATGAATATCAAGAGCTCAGATGGCAGCCCAGTTCTAAGCAAAGAAGGGAAGGCAGAAAGGTGGAAGGAGTATATAGAAGGTTTATACAAGGGCGATGTACTTGAGGACAATATTATGGAAATAGAAGAGGATGTAGATGAAGACGAAATGGGAGATACAATACTGCGTGAAGAGTTTGACAGAGCACTGAAAGACCTGAGTCGAAACAAGGCCCCCGGAGTAGACAACATCCCATTAGAACTACTGACGGCCTTGGGAGAGCCAGTCATGACAAAACTCTACCAGCTGGTGAGCAAGATGTATGAGACAGGCGAAATACCCTCAGACTTCAAGAAGAATATAATAATTCCAATCCCAAAGAAAGCAGGTGCTGACAGATGTGAAAATTACCGAACTATCAGTTTAATAAGCCACGGCTGCAAAATACTAACGCGAATTCTTTACAGACGAATGGAAAAACTGGTAGATGCAGACCTCGGGGAGGATCAGTTTGGATTCCGTCGAAATGTTGGAACACGTGAGGCAATACTGACCTTACGACTTACCTTAGAAGAAAGATTAAGAAAAGGCAAACCTACGTTTCTAGCATTTGTAGACTTAGAGAAAGCTTTTGACAATGTTGACTGGAATACTCTTTTTCAAATTCTAAAGGTGGCAGGGGTAAAATACAGGGAGCGAAAGGCTATTTATAATTTGTACAGAAACCAGATGGCAGTAATAAGAGTCGAGGGGCATGAAAGGGAAGCAGTGGTTGGGAAAGGAGTGAGACAGGGTTGTAGCCTCTCCCCAATGTTATTCAATCTGTATATTGAGCAAGCAGTAAAGGAAACAAAAGAAAAATTTGGAGTAGGTATTAAAATTCATGGAGACGAAGTAAAAACTTTGAGGTTCGCCGATGACATTGTAATTCTGTCAGAGACGGCAAAGGACTTGGAAGAGCAGTTGAACGGAATGGACAGTGTCTTGAAAGGAGGATATAAGATGAACATTAACAAAAGCAAAACGAGGATAATGGAATGTAGTCAAATTAAATCGGGTGATGCTGAGGGAATTAGATTAGGAAATGAGACACTTAAAGTAGTAAAGGAGTTTTGCTATTTAGGAAGCAAAATAACTGATGATGGTCGAAGTAGAGAGGATATAAAATGTAGACTGGCAATGGCAAGGAAAGCGTTTCTGAAGAAGAGAAATTTGTTAACATCAAATATAGATTTATGTATCAGGAAGTCGTTTCTGAAAGTATTTGTTTGGAGTGTAGCCATGTATGGAAGTGAAACATGGACGATAACTAGTTTGGACAAGAAGAGAATAGAAGCTTTCGAAATGTGGTGCTACAGAAGAATACTGAAGATAAGGTGGATAGATCACGTAACTAATGAGGAGGTATTGAATAGGATTGGGGAGAAGAGAAGTTTGTGGCACAACTTGACTAGAAGAAGGGATCGGTTGGTAGGACATGTTTTGAGGCATCAAGGGATCACAAATTTAGCATTGGAGGGCAGCGTGGAGGGTAAAAATCGTAGAGGGAGACCGAGAGATCAGTACACTAAGCAGATTCAGAAGGATGTAGGTTGCAGTAGGTACTGGGAGATGAAGCAGCTTGCACAGGATAGAGTAGCATGGAGAGCTGCATCAAACCAGTCTCAGGACTGAAGACAACAACAACAACCTATGATGATCCTTTTTGGTATATCTATCAGTGGACACCTACAGTTTTCAGTTACCTGGTTTTTTTCTCAATTTTAAACATATGACTAAAGCTCCTGTCATGCACATTTCAACCACGACGTAATGGTCACACACACCGGAGCTGACAATTATCGTTCTGTCATTTTACATCTTTTACGTGAATTTCCAGTGAAATTAAGTACTGACAACCTAGGTGTTTAGCCCCTTTAATCCCACCACCACCACCAATCAATCAATCAATCAATCAATAATAATAATAATAATAATAATAATAATAATAATCCAGTGGCTTTCCCTCCATTGAGAGACATTAACTTTTTTGTTTTGTTGTTAATCTCTGTTATATCTGCACACACATGACAATCTAAAGGAGGATCTGTTAAGTGGTTTTGTAGAACGATCCCATTTCGGAAAGCACAATTTCCAAATTTCGTTTCGGTATTATCATAAAGAGCAAGACACAGATTGTTTTGATCCCTTGACTGTCTTGATGCAGCGCAGAAAATCTTAGGTTATACTGTCAATGTGATCTTGTTGATAAGTTCACTGAATGCTCACATAGTTTGTTTCCATTTCGTTCAGCTTTGTTTGTCAGCACTGTTTTGGCTTCATGAGAGTGCTGTGAAACGATTTGGTTTTATAGTAATTTCCTAACATTGTTATTGTAACGTGTTCAAGTCGTCACACAACATTAATTTATCTCACACGACATTAATTGATTTAATGCATGCACTTCGATACTCCCCTTCCCCTCCTCCCTTCCTCCTTCCTTTTAGCACCCGCCCGGCCATACTTCACACTTAATGCACACTGTCCTTTCTGACATGTCTACTATTTCCCCCATAAGATCGGACACAAAACAGATGAGAAAAATTTTTGACTGAAGACATCTTGTCAGAAAGAGACAACTACTACTATCTGTTGTACGTGACTGGGGGTAAACCTCTCAGGTCAGGCACATCAGACAACGCAACCGTAATTCCAAACTGTGCATAGCCGCTGCAGCAACCCAGAATAACACTAGGGAACGCAGGATCTATCTTGTATGCCGAGATCGACCAACTCTACTCCAACCACATACAACGATTGTAATCCGACCACCTAAGCACATTCTATAGCTGAATAACAGAAGCAGTTAAGGCAGACGAACTGATAGGTTTGTTATTTACTTGTCGCTTTCTGAGACGAGCACTAGAAAGGATGATCCTAACTGTATTTATGCACTGGAGGAGTAGACGGATGGTCCTTCTGATGGCGTTTAAAATTGATTAGTTTCCAACACACAACCCTGCCACACTCTAAGTAACATGCATGCGCATTTGTCTTTAAAGTATAGGTCTGGTGGCCTGTGTCGTCTCAAAGGGAAATTGTCTCTCCATTTAGTGTGGGACTTAACATCTGAGGTCACCAGTCCCCTAGAACTTAGAACTGCTTAAACCTAACTAACCTAAGGACATCACACACATCCACGCCCGAGGCAGGATTCGAACCTGCGACCGCAGCGTTCGCATGGTTGCAGACTGTAGCGCCTAGAATCGCTCGACCACCCTGGCCGGCTGTGTGATGGTCCCCTGTAGGGTTTGACCTCCACTTTTCAAAATTTATCCGAAGAGTGAGCCAATTGGGGAAGGGCGCCTTACATGGTGTATCGTGTCCATCGTGCATTGAGATCTTTAGACCACTTTCTCGTCGTCGCATTGCAGTCCCGCCCATTCTCCATCTCTTGGGCGAGGACACCTTCCTGGGTGCGTTTTCCAACATGCACTATGCCATGTCACTTTCTGTGCCGACGATGACCATGGACTTCTTTGTACCTCATATCCAGTACGGTAGACAGTCTGTTGTGGTAGGGCTGTCATGCACCCTGTTGGTTGTAGCCCCCTGACAATACAGGGATCACTCGGGGCTACTCTGCTGATGCCTGCGCCGTTAACTATTCACGTATGCCAAGAAGTAGATGCTAGTCACCCTGGGGCATCGGGACTCCCGACAATGACCATATTACGCTGTGGCCTTTGCTGCGGCTGGGTGGCACCTGTGGGGAGGGACACTGGTCGGAGTTGGTGGCATCAGGGCGGTTGACACGCCATGAAGCATAGTACGTCATCTCTTGCAGGTGGTCCGCCGCCAGCAGTCTCTAAGTGGGCAAAGTCTAACTTTAATGCCAAGAAATATGACCCCAAGTCGTTCCTCTCCCTGGCCACATCATGCGAGGAATGACAGGCTAAGGATGGCAGTAAAGCTTATTCACCCTGGTACCTCGTATGTACGAGAGTTGATGGGGAATCTTTCATGTCCATGAAGCCTCAGTTTTTTGTCGAGCATTTGGAGGACAAGTTTGTGGAGGCGGAGCGTTTGGAGGACAAGGTTGTGGAGGTAGAGAGCTTGTCCAAAATGTGCTCTGGGTCAGTTTCGATAAAAACAGCATTTTCTGCCCAGTCACGCTCATTATTCGCTTGTGGCAAGTTAGGAGATATTTCTATTACTATCACGCCTCATAAGAGCTTAAATATCGTCCAGGGTATTATATTCCATGGGGACCTTCTTTTGCAGTCTGATGACGAGCTGCGCGCCAATTTAGAGCGGCGAAGTGTTCATTTCGTCTGGCGCTTCCAGCAGGGTCCGAGGGATGACGAGGTTATCACCAGTGCATTTTCATCTTGGCCTTCGATGGTGACACATTGGCTGAGAAAGTCAAGGTGATGGTCTCTCCCCCGACGCGGTGCTTTAAGTGCTGGAAGTTCGGCCATATGTCTTCCTGCTGTAGTTGCAGCATCAAATGTCGAGATAGTGGACGTCCATCCCATCCCAGTACTCCAAGTGCCCCACTCATCTGTGTCAACTACGGCGAGATTCATTCACCTTGCTCGCCAGACTGCAGGATTTTACAGAAAGAGAGGAAAATTATGGAATATAAGACCCTGGACCGACTGACCTATACTGAGGCTAAGAGGAAATTTGAGCTCCTACATCCTGTAGTTATGACCATCTCACATGCCGCTGCTATGAGAACAGTTCTTGCCCTGTCAGTTCCTCGAATTCCTGTCTCCCCTCAGAACTGGGAGACTTCACCTGCCCCCTTGATGGTGGGGGACACTTTCCTCCATGTTGTTCCTGCACCACCTACTTTGGGAGCAACACCCCCCCCCCCCTTCCCACAACCATCAGGGATTGCAGTCCCCACTTCTGAGCCAGAAAAGCGTAAGGCTTCTTTGGCTCCTCTCGCTAGGAAGAGGTCCCTTGCGTCACTCCCTTCCCAGGTTTCTGCTAGTGGGAAAGATGACACTCACCAGCGGCTGAAGAGGCCAAAAGCAACTGGTCGTAGGGCTTCATGCTCACCCTCAGTCCCGGAGACTGATTCAATGAAGTCCTCCCAGCCACGGAAACTCAAGGAACAGCGCGAGAAATCTATAAACAAAACCCCAAGGAACAGCGCGAGAAATCGAAAAAGAAAACCCCCAAAGAACAAGGAACTTGCGCTGTCACCCACTCCACCGCCATCTACAAGTTCTGCATCTGAGGATGGGTTGGAGATTCTGGCGTCTGCTGGGGACCTAGTTCTCGCCAGACCCTCAGACACAATGGATATAGACTGCTCAGGCAAAACGTCGGCGTCAGCAGGAGACACTGAGGCATAAACTTCCTCATTGAATGTTCCATGCCTTTCCAGTCTCACGATGATGTCATCCTCCAGTGGGATTGCGGCGGTTTTTTCAAATGCCTGGCTGAGCTATGGGGACTGTTAAGCTTTACACCTGCTTTCCGCATTGCCCTCCAGGAAACCTAGTTCCTGGCAATGTGAACTCCTGCCTTCTGTGGCTACAAGGGATATTACAGGAGCCGTAGCGACTATAATCGAGTGTCAGGTGCAGTTTGCGTTTATGTCCTAAACGCAGTCTGTAATGAACCTGTGCCCCTTAAACCTCTCTTGAAGCTGTGACTGTCAGAATATGGATGATGCAGGAAATAACTGTCTGCAACGTATATCTTCCTCCAGATGGTGCAGTACCATTGAATGCATTAGCTGCACTGATTGATCAACTCCCTAAACCTTTCCTACTTGTGGGAGATTTAAACGGCCGTAACCCCTTGTGGGGTAAGACCGTGCTTATTGGCTGAGGCAAAAATGTCGAAACTTCACTGTCTCAGTACGAGGTAGTTACTTCGCTATTGATTTATCAATTTGCAGCCCAGGACTTCTCCTATCTATCCACTGGAGACCACATGATGACATGTGTGGTACTGACCACTTCCCCATCTTCCTGTCACTGCACCGGCTCATGCCCATGGACGCCTGCCTAGATGGACTATAAACAAGGCGGACAAGGAAACTTTCACCTCTGATATCACCGCTCTTTAGGATGCCCCCGGCGGAAGACAGTCCCTTGGTGGTCGCCAGAAGTAAGTCGCTGAGGCAATTACAGAGCGTCGGCGAGCTCTACAGTGACATAAGCGACACCCTTCCCTAGAGCATCTGATAGCCTTGAAAGGGGCTCCATGCCCGTGTATGCCAGCTTATAAAACGACAGAAACAGGAGTAGTGTTGGGAGATGTATGTGTCGACCATTGGGTTCCATACGTCACCTTCCCAAGTCTGAACGAAGATCAGACGTCTTTTTGGGTACCAGACACCAACAGGTGTCCCTGGTGTTACTATCAGTGGCGAGCTATGACCCGACGCAAACTCGATTGAGTGAGAACTTTATTGAACACTATGGTCGAGCCTCTGCATCTGAGAACTACCCACCCAGCCTTCGCACCGACAACCAGCAGATGGAAAGGAAAGTCCTCTCGTTCACTACACGCCACAGTGAACCCTATAATGTCCCACTTACACAGTGAGAGTTACTCAGTGCGCTTCCACATTGCCCCGACACAGCTCCTGGGCCGGACAGCCCATCAGCCTCACCAACGTTTGTAAGCTGCTGGAACATATGGTGTGTCGGCGGTTGAATTGGGTCCTGGAGTTACGTGGCCTACTGGCTCCATGTCGGGGCAACTTCCGCCAGGGGCTACCACTGATAATCTTGTGTCCCTCGATTATGCCATTTGAACGACCTTTTCCAGAGCCAACACCTTTTTGCCGTCTTTTTTGATCTATGCAAAGCGAATGACACGACCTGGTGACATCATATCCTTGCCACATTATGCGGGTGGGGGTCTCCGAGGCTCGCTCCCGATTTTTTTCCAGAATTTCCTGTCGCTTCGTTCTTTCCGTGTCCATGTTGATGCCTCACCAACATGGACCTAGTTCCCCCCATATCCAGGAGAACGGGGTCCCGCAGGGCTCTGTATTGAGTGTGTCACTATTTTTAGTGGCCATTAACTGTCTAGCAGCACCTGTAGGGCCGTCTATCCCACACTATCTGTATGCAGACGACTTCTGCATTTCGTACTGCTCCACCAGTACTGATGTTGCAGAGCGTCGCCCAAAAGGAGCCATCCAAAAGTTTCGGCCGCTACGCCGTGTGTCATGCACTTCTGTCGGCGTCGTTCCGTTCATCTGGAACCAGAACTTTATCTTCAAACGATCCGGTCACTGTAGTGTAGAAAAATCGATTCTTAGGACTGGTTTTCGAAGCCCGATTAATTGGCTACCTCACCTTCGTCGGCTTAAGCGGAAGTGCTGGCAGCACCTCAATGCCCTCCGCTGCTTGAGCAACAGCAACTGAGGTGCAGATCGCTCTACTCTGCTGCAGCTGTATAAAGCCCTTGTTGAATCCGGCCTTGACTATGGGAGTCTGATTTATGGTTCGGCGGCGCCCTCAGCGTTGCGTGTACTCGTCCCAGTGCACCCTTGTGGCGTTCGCCCAGCGACAGGAGCTTTTAGGACGAGTCCGGTGGCCAGCATCCTTGTGAAGGCCGGAGTCCCTCAATTGCAGATCTGTCGTGCACAACTGCTCGCCAGTTACGCTGCACACGTTCGTGGTCCTCCTCCTTCCACCCGCGGCAGTTCATCTCCCGCATCGGCCGCCCAGGTCAGGGCTAACAATTGCAGTTCGCAAGCGATCCCTTCTGTCTGGAGTCCTTCCCTTTACTACCTCCCATCCAGGTACGTCTGCATACACCTCCATGGTGTACACCGAGGCCGCAGATGGCTGATGGTCATGTTGGCTTCGCCTACGTCAACAGAGGCCATTTTGAACAGCACTCCTTGCCCGATGGCTGCAGTGTTGTCACTGCAGAGCTGGTGGCCATCTCTCGTGGACTCCAGTATACCCGTTCATGCCCCAGGGTATCGTTTGTTCTGTGCACTGACTCCTTGAGCAGCCTACAAGCTGTTGACCAGTGCTACCCTCGCCATCCTTCGGTAGCGTCCGTCCAGGAGTCCATCTGTACCCTGAACTGGCCCAGTCGTTCTGTGGTGTTTGTGTGGACCCCAGGACACGTCGGAATCACAGGCAACTAACTTGCCGAAAGGCTACTCAAACAGGTTACGTGGAAACCGCTTCAGGAGATAGGCGTCTCTGAACTTGACCTGCGTTCTGACTTACACCGTAGGGTTTTTCGGCTTTGGGAGAAGGAATGGCATAACAGTACACACAACAAACTGCGTGTCATTAAGAAGACTACGAATGTGTGGAAGCCTTCCACGCGGGCTTCTCGCAGGGAATCAGTTGTCCTCTGCCAGCTCCGCATTCGCGACGCTTGGGCGACCCACGGTTAACTCGTGCGCGTGAAGACCCGCCTCAGTGTCGGTGCGGCGCCCGGTTGACAGTGGCCCATAGCCTAGTGCAGTGTTCCACTTTGACTGCCCAGCGAGGAAATCTTGTGTTACCGGACTCGTTGCCGCTAATTTTATCTTACAACACCTCATTGGCTGATTTAGTTCAAAGTTTTATTCGTGAGGGTGGGTTTTATCATTTGATCTAAGTTTTAGAGCATGTCCTTTTATCCCTCTGTGTCCTCCACCGTAGTGCTTCTAGGGTGGAGGTTTTAATGTGTTGCAGAGTGGTTAGCTTCTCCGTTTTTATTTTCATGGGCAGCCAGGCATGGTAATCTTTGTTGTTTTGATGTCTTCATCCCGTTTATTGCGTTTCTGTGGTTTTCTTGTCCCCTTTTGTCCATTAACAAGTTTGTTGCCCTTCATCGTTCTTGTGATTTTTCCTTTCATTCCGTTTTGGGTTGTCAGTCTGGTTTGTTTTATTCCCACATTTGTGGCATTGTTTTATTCGGAACAAGGGACTGATGACCTCGTAGTTCCGTCCCTTTCCCCCTCTTTTAATCCAAGCAACCAACCAACTGCTATGTAGTTTCTGTACAAATTGTAAATAGCGGTTTGCTCCCTGTATTTTTCCACCACTACCTTTAGAATTTGAGAAACAGTATTCCAGTCAACATTGTCAAAAGCTTTCTCGAAGTCTACAAATGCTATAAACGTAGGTTTGCTTTTCCTTAACGTATCCTGTAAGGTAATTCGTAGAGTCAGTGTTGCCTCGCGTGTTCCAACGTTCTACAGAATCCAAACTGATTTTCCCAGAGGTCGTCTTCCATCAGTTTTTCCATTTGTCTGTAAAGAATTCGTGTTAGCATTTCGCAACCGTGAATTATTCGGTAATTTTCACACCTGACAGCACCTGCTCCCTTTGGGGTTGAAATTATTATATTCTTGAAATCTGAGGTTATTTCGTCTGTTTCATACGCCTTGCTCACCAGATGGAAGAGTTTTGGCACGGCTGGCTCTCCCAAGGCCATCAGTAGTTCTAATGGAATGTTGTCTCCCCCCGGGGCCTTTTCACGACTTAGATCTTTCAGTGCTTTGTCAAATTCTTCACGCAGTATCATGTCTCCCATTTAATCTTCATCTAAGTCCTCTTCCATTTCCATAACATTGCCCTCAAGCACATCGCCCTTGTATAGACCCTCTATATACTCCTTCCAACTCTCTGCATTCCCTGCTTTGCTTAGGACTAGCTTTCCATCCGAGCTGTTGATATTCATACAAGTGGTTCTCTCTCCTCCAAATGCCTCTTTAATTTTCCTGTAGCCGGCATCTACCTTACCCCTAGTGATATATGCTTCTACATCCGTACATTTGTCCTCTAGCCATTCCCGCTTAGCCATTTTGCACTTCCTGCTGATCTCATTATTGAGACCTTTGTATTCCTTTTTGCCTGCTTCATTTACTGCATTTCTATATTTTCTCCTTTCATCAATTAAATTCAATCTCTCTTCTGTTACCCAAGGATTTCTACTAGCCCTCATCTTTTTACCTACTTGATCCTCTGCTGCCTTCACTACTTCATCTCTCAAAGCTACCCATTCTTCTTCTACTGTAGACCTCTGGCCTGTTCTTGTCAATCGTTTCCTAATGCTCTCTCTGAAGCTCTCCACAATCTGTGGTTCTTTTAGTTTATCGAGGTCCCATCTTCTTGAATTCGTACCTTTTTGCAGTTTGTTCAGATCGCTCAGGCACGCAAGCCTCCCCACCAACAGCAAGGTCCATGGTTCGTGGAGGGGTCTTAGGACTTAGGTTAGATAAAAAGCGTTCCTGAAAGTATTATGTTAAAGATCACGTGCAGATACTGAAAGCTAAAATCTGATCTCCATTGGAATTTGAAGGCTTGCCAGCTTTGCTTACTTTCACTCTATTATCTCATACGGTTATATTTTGCGGCTACTTATTGCGTTCACCAAGAATATTCTCAGCCCGGGAAACGAACGATCGGACTGAACTGCGATGTCGGTTCGCCTATTTCGTGTTGGCCGTCGGTCAGGTGTCTTGGAGTTCATAGCTCTGCTGTCGTTGTACATAAGTTCCATGGTGGGATTGTTGTTGGCAACAGTGATCTCCCAAAAGAAATTGAAACAGTCATCCAGTGAGACTAGATGGAAAAAACTTTACACACTTGGATAACACTGCGTTAAATATTGTGCAGAATAGTGTTTACTATTACGTGCTTCATTAAGAAGAGAGAAAGAGAGAGACTTTTTTTAATTTAGACCTATTAAAATGTTATTTTAATGCTTTTTTTCGTCAGAGGTTCCCGATACTGCGTACCATCGCGTACCGCCACAAATCAAGCACTGACTGTTCAGCGTGTTTCACTTTTAATATGCTTCCAACAGAACTGAAAAAATGGGGTACGAACCCCACATATTCAAATCCAAGTAAAAATATTTTTTTGGTGGCACACTCCTTCCATTTTGCACAGGAGTTCCTCGCTATAGTTGAGAACTTTCCTCTGTAATTTATTTATTCGTATACTGGCTCTTAATGTTTTCGTTTTTTATAAATCTTTATTTCTCTGTTTACACATTTTCTAAGCAACATTCTGCAAACTATGTGCTTGCTCAGTCCATGAACAAGTAGCATTAGGTCTCATGGTTCCACGGAACATGATAAATAGATATACGTAGCAAACGCTCATCAGCAGAATTAATTCTTCGAGAAGACTCTACTTGAAGGTCATTTGTTTGCTTTGTTGTTTTGCATCTCTAAGCTGTCGCCGAACCATTTGCACTTACCTTGGAAATGCAGTAGTGTGTTTTAGCTCCACTGCGTTTAAGAACGGTTTTTTTTATTATTTTGTATTCGCCAGTAAATTAAAATATGCAGGAGCTGTTAGAAGCGATTATCCTGCGCGCACGCTGGCTACGCAAGCTAATAAAGTGTAGAATTCGTAGTCTTGGTGACACTTTTAATTTATTTAAACGGATAATGGTTTCAGCATTCCAGCCCTCGTGAGATCAAATTTTAGAAAGGTAGACGAAAAAAGACAATGTATGCTGCTCCTCGAAGTCCTCGTCCGCCGCAAACGAAATGGATGCCTTGGCCACGTCTGTAGAAAAACCCTATCCACACCGATCTGTACTTCTACGCTATCAACCACAATCACCCGGTACAGCAACGCGCTGTATTACTAACACCGATACATCGTGCAAGAATGATATCAGATTGATAAACTGCCCCATGAGCTGAATCACCTACGAGAGGTATTCAGGAACAATCGCTATAACGTTCATCAAATAAATGAAGTGATTTCAAGGAAGGAACACAATAAGACCACAGACGAAGAGCAAAAAAATACACTTTTTTTGCCGTTCTGTGGCTCCGTCTCTGGTAAGATAAGCCACTGTGAAAAAGACACAAGATCAAGTTTATCTTCAGCCCTCGACAAAAATCCGGCAGTTACAGAGACCAGTTAAAAGACGCAACAGGTCTCAGAACACCTGGAGTCTGCAAGAGGGCTAGCCTTGACGCACTATAGAACAACACAGGAAGGAGCATAAGGGTTTTATCGCCTACGCTACCCAGATAAATCGATTTGGTTGCTTTGGAAAACGGTCACCGGATAAAATTTTACGAAACCTCTGTCGTGGCCCGCAATAACCGTTCTGAGGCTGTGTAATTAAAGGGAGGGTGTCCAGCAGCTCAGTGCGGCCTGGGATCCGGCGATGGCTCAGTTGAAGCGGGCACATCGAACGCGGAGCCAACGTATGGCCATATATGACGATGCCGCGAGCACCAGTGACGTCACAGCCGGCACCTAGTGTGTGTATATGGGCGTATCAGCATCGCCCTAGCAGTCATACCACTTGACAAGAGCAAAGGAAATCTTCGCTGTAAGCTCGTGTAATTTTAATCACTTGATGTCGCTGGAAATCCGAAACTTCTATTCGGCGTTACCTTTATGAGACTCTGCAGTCTTACAGCAAGAAAAAGACTGGTATAAAATAGGCAAAGCACCTAAGGATCCAACTGGGCAGTGATAAAGACGATTAATTTACTAGACGCTTCAATCAGGCGGGATCAGAGTGAATAAGCGCCCTCGGTAGCTGAGTGGTCAGCGTGACAGTCTGTCAGTCCTAAGGGCCCGGGTTCGATTCCCAGCTGGGTCGGAGATTTTCTCTGCTTAGGGACTGGGTGTTGTGTTGTCCTAATCATCATCATCATCATCATCATCATCATCATCATCATTTCATCCCCATCGACGCGCAGGTCGCCGAAGTGGCGTCAAATCGAGAGACCTGCACCAGGCGAACGGTCTACCCGACGGGAGGCCCTCGCCACACGACATTTCATTTCATTTCAGAGTGAATAAGAACAAGCTTTGTATATTGAAAAGGAAAAGTAGAACAAATTTCCTTGAAAGAAACAAATACGAATATGTGTGTATTATGCTGATTAAAATTAAAAATATACGAAAGACCTTATAATTCTCGTTGCTTACGTTCATGGTGGCTGAATTTACGTCGCTGTTAATTTAGAAGTTTTTCATCTAGAAACCGAATAATTAAAAATAATTTTTCCCCGGTCACGCTCTCTCTATTCTAACAGACTATTTAGCAGAGAGAATTTTTCCCTCTGTGACGGAATGTACATGACATTAAACTTCGTGGCAGAATAAAACTATGTACCGGATCAAGAATCGAACTCGGAACCTTTGCCTTTCGCGGGCAAGTGGTCTGCCAATTGAGCTGCCCAAGCACGACTCAAGAGCCGTCCTCGCGGCTTTACTTTCTATAGTGCCTCGTCTCGTACGCTGCCCGCGAAAGGCAAAGGTGCCGAGCTCGAGTCTCGGTCCAGCACACAGTTTTAATCTGTCCGGAAGTTTCATATCAGCGAACACTACGTCGCAGAGTGAAAAATTCATTCTGGAAACATCTCCTAGCTGTAGCTAAGCCATATTTCGCAAATCCTTTCTTCCAATAGTGCTAATCCCACAAGTTTCGCAGGAGAGTATCTGTGGAGTTTGGAGGGTAGGAGATGAGGTACTGGCGGTAGTAAAGCTGCGAGGGAGGGTCGTGAGTCTTGCCTAGGTAGCTCAGTTGCCAGAGCACTTGCCCGTCAAAGGAAAAGTTCCTTGTTCGAGTCTCGGTCGGGCACACACTTTTAATTAGACAGCAAATTTTAGCTGTTTAGCACTTGTAACAGGTAGCCTGCGACATTGTTGTATGTATATTTCACATTTCATTTAACCGTCCATTATAGACATTATTTTCCTTATATTTGCTTTAATAAAATCCTTAAGCGCTACGCATATCACAGCACATAAGGAACTATCTGAGATATAGTTGTCTACTGGTGCGAAACAATAACTAACGTAAATGTTTCCATCTGGTAATATCAGAGTGTAAACACTAGGATTTTTTCAGGTTCATCGGTAGTTAATGTTCTGCTTTTAAATTTACCCTTCTTTCAGAATAATCCTAAGGATGGCCGGAATTCCAGTTTGTTAAGTACATCACCACCACGCGTTTCACGCTGACGTACAAATTCAAGACAACAACTTCCTCTTTTCTTATGTCATTTTTTTCGACGCAAACAATATGTTCGCGATGAAAAATTACCCTTTCTGACTATCGTAATGTTGTATCGTGGCTATAACTAGGACTGTATCAAGTGAAACCCATACGACGATTATAAAGCAATAATGCAGTAATCATAGGATTCGTTCAAATGGCTCTGAGCACTATGGGACTTAACATCTTAGGTCATCAGTCCCCTAGAACTTAGAACTACTTAAACCTATCCAACCTAAGGACATCACACACATCCATGCCCGAGGCAGGATTCGAACCTGCGACCGTAGCAGTCCCGTGGTTCCGGACTGCAGCGCTTGAACCGCACGACCACCGCGGCCGGCGCATAGGATTGGCTCGCTGTGCTGTTTCCCTCGCTTTCTTTGCCGTTCCCTCCAGCATAAACACTTGTTCACAGGTACATGCGGATCGTTGTGGAAACTGGCGAATTACGAGAGGTATTTTAATTCAGTCTGTGCAACAAAGACGTAATTTAAATATCTTTAATAACTGTAAAACAACTATGGATACGGGTAAAACAAACAAAGAATTTACTGGCGAATTATCTGCGAATGCTTATTTGCTCCCATTTACTTCGGTTCAAGCGAGGTGTGAATATTACCACCCCGACCTCCCAAATCCCAATAATATGTTTTCGGCAAACACCCACCCTCAATCCTTTCAGGTTATGTAAGGAATTCGTTTATTTTTATTTCTAGTGTCCTCCCACTTTACTTGTCAGAAGAATTAAGCCAGTGTTACATGACGTATCAATTGTTTACAAGTCTGCACCATCATCCAGTGAGTACATATTCGAAACTGCACGCTTGTGGACGTCGTTTACGTCATTGAGGGTGAAATTTGGTATTTTTCTAAAGCTCTTATTTATTCATGCTGAGCCGGCCAGAGTGGCCGAGCGGTTCTAGGCGCTACAGTCTGGAACCGCGCGACCGCTATGGTCGCAGGTTCGAATCCTGCCTCGGGCATGGATGTGTGTGATGTCCTTAGGTTAGTTAGGTTTACGTAATTCTAAGTTCTAGGGGACTGATGACCTTAGAAGTCCCATAGTGCTCAGAGCCATTATTCATACTGAAACTTCCAAGAGGTCTAGATTCGTAATTGTTAACTAGTTACTGTTATCTTGCGCAGCTAGATTGAAATTACGTTATGATTATACAGAATCATGGACTAAATTATTCGCTTTAATGTCACGCTGGTACATGCAAATGATTATCTATGTTTACTTTTAACAGCAGTTCAAACGTGCAGAACGCAATTATTCGAGTAGTAATTGGGTTCAGCCCTGGCTGGGAGGAACGTTTGAAGGCAGGAAGATGTGCTCCCTGTTAACGAAGGAGTTGAGACCCGAAGAGCCACAGAAATTTAGGAGCTTCGTCAGTATGGATGCGCCTTGTTTTGAGAAGCTGCTGTCGATCGCACACGACGGGTTTCACACAAGAGACCTAGCAATTGAGGGAAGCTATTTCACAACAGTGCGACGGTAAAGATGCAAAACGGCTTTTACAGTCCCCACTGGTCCCGGCCGGCAAAACTGATCTGACTCTGGTAGCTATTCTCTCAACACTATCCGTCCTGGCATGCTGAAACAATACAAGAGGTGCAATCAAAGCAAACACGTGCGGTACTTTCACTAATGAAGGTGATACGTACATAATAGAAAGTAAATTATCTGCATACTTACTTGAAACACACAAACTCAGTACTAATCATTTGTAGGTACACCTTATTACTGTACAACGTTTCAAGAGAATCATATACACACGTTTCCTTGTTGTATGCTTGACTAAGCACGCTTATATGTCTTTGTTTCATTCCATTTTATTTGCTTTATTACAGTATTTATAAAAAAAATGCTGAAAAAGTGTAGAATATCTCGCGCAATAGTCAAGAGTGTCCTCAAGAACTCGTGCATTTCTCGTTTGCTGACCGTAAGTGAAAATGATAACAAGCATAAATCCCGATCGAAATGCATGCGCACAAGCACCTCTTCTATTGCGCATTTGCGGATCTACCACACGAACCAAAATGATAACTGTCGTAGAAACATGAAAAACAATCCGTTTCACAACATCGAGCACACAATGCAAATGCTGCATTTTTACATTCGCCACTGTACCATTACCATACGAACACAAACAGAACTGACCTGGAGCTAAGTTGAGGGACTTGTCGCGAGAAATAACGAGACTAGCTGTCAGACGTACTGGAACTGCCGCACGCAGCTTTTTCACGTCCGGGATATTTAACGGCACGTCGTAAAGGAAGAAAATGCGGCTCTTAGGTGGCTTCGTGGATTCTGTTGCTGGTGGAGTTGTTATCAACGTAGCAGATGACAGTTCCAGACTTGAAATGTATTTCTCGACTTCGGATAAGGAAGGAGATTACCAGACGACTGACTGTAATTATTACCTTCAGTATTTAACAATACGCTGAAATCCCTGCAGTATGCTATTGCATCAGACATAACTCGCTCAGAAAAATTACCCTGTGTTTAAGTTAGGAATTTTCATCACTCTTGTTTGCAATTAGAATGCTGTGTTACGTGAGAACGAGATCATTTTATGCTTTCCGTCTGGTCGCCTAAGAAGCGGCGGGAGTGCTGGAGTTTTGCCGAATATTATTTTAGTCTCTTTAAAAATTAAATCTATTAAATCTATATTGTTACTCCGCTTGTCTCTCTTTTTACGTCTGAACTGCAATTGCTCACATCATTGCAGGTTAATTGGACCAGCTGGCTGGCCAGTGCACCACGTTAAATGCCCTAGTAATACAGTTGTCCCGCATTATCGCTTAGTCTATGTGCGTGTGGCACAGCATAAAAAGTGTGCTTACGGTCGTACTTGACGGTACTGCACACAGCTTGGCTTCCGCTCCACGTGAAACAAAATCCAATGAGATTCAAGCAAACGCAGTTTATTCTAATGATGAACACACAAGTCACTTGCACATCTTTCCGCGTCTAATGACAACGCCACACTACATTTTTCTTCCATGACCTGCATAAATGTTTTAGGCTTAAATTCGAGAATACTCCCATTCCCAATCTCCAATACTTTCGCTGCACTCTATTTGCAGTTTCTAAATGAGTCATATTCCGTATCTTGAAAGAGCCCCGGATGTACGATATATCCGAACCGAAGCAAAAACTTCATAGTGGCGCCCCCCCCCCCCCCCCCCCACCGCTTCTAACGTTTAAGATAGGACGTCAAATATTTTTAAAAATCAGTTTTTCAAAAACATCTTCATTTTGTAGCGCACATCTTCCTGAAGAGTGTGATATATAAAACATATAAGTTCAAGGAAATGTAAGACATTATTTAGCGTTAAGTGTGTCAAAGCGCAGAGCTACGCCTCTTCACATAGCATTCTTTCTTTTATCGCACACTGTTTCGCCCATTTATCCTTTTTTAAAAAAAAACAGAAACATACACACACACACACACACACACACACACACACACACACACACACACACACACACAAAATTAATACTGGGTGGGGTTATTTGTGGCCAGTAGAACAAGACCTCTTCAGAAAATTAGCAAATAACTTTCTCTTTTATGTGACCTAAAAATATAGGAAACAAAACCAGTAAAGACTAGAAAGAAACAACACACTACACATTTTTTCAAACTTAGGTTCCAGCATTTTTTCTCTATAGTCTTGCTACAGCTTTACACGGCATGCTTTCCTTTCTGCGAAGGAATTTACTACATCATCGAAGTTCGTCAAACGTTTTGCTACATGAAAAATCAAAATGTCGTCTGATACTGAAAAAGCTGTTAACACGAATAGTACCCAAGACATGTGGTTTTGTCGCTGTCTGCTAGATAAAACGAAGTAAGTCTTTCTAATATTGCAGAAATTGTAACACACGCCAAATAAACGAGACTGTTTTGGCACGAATGGTCATTTGTATGTACCTCATTTACATAAATAACACTAAAGAAAATAATCCACAAAGTACCAATATCAAATGCCTATTAGGCCTACTACAAGCAAAAAGTTTTATGTATGGAAATAGCGTCATATTTCATTCATACGCTCTAGTTTCTCTAGTATGAGGTCGAAAAGTAGTAGTTCGAAATTTTTATATAAATTTAGAATAGTTATATTCTTCCATATAATATGTGTGATGTCCTTGTTTCTTCTCCTTCCTGTTTCTGACACAAATCTTGTCATCATTAATTCTGCAACTATTTCCGCCACTGTCAAAACGTAGTCTCCGGTTAATGTGGCCAACCCTCCCAGAATCACTGGTTCAGTTATCCCGCGTTTTTTCTCCGGTTAGGTGTTGTTGTGCGCTCATACGACGCATTCTCCGCGCAATTCAGAGAATACAACTTAGCGGCTGCTAAGCTGGGACTGTACAACTGGATCTTTGTACTGTAGCTATCTGGCAAATATTTTCTACATTTCATTTTCTTGGATACGCTGAGAAGATAATACGTAATCTTTCCTACCTGTTATTCCTGTTAGTCGTTTATTTCCACTCTGGTACTCTGAATCTGTGGATTTCGCTAATAATTATAACAAAACTGATTATTCGAACTTCCAATCAACTCCACAAACAAACAGCGAACGGCACTAACCCGTTCGGGTTTATTCGCCTCAGCTCGTGCAGCCCCGTCCCCCTTTGTCGGCGGTTATGTTTTTTATTTCTATATGGCATAGACATCACGTTCACTATGCACACATTCAAAAATCAACATACGATTCGTTCAGAAATCAACAGAGAATGTCCCAAAAATAAACTGGGATGCTTTTCAAAATCATACTAATAATCGATGTATCCTAGGCACTGTGTTTTTTTTCCCCTCCAAGAATATGAATTTATCGCCTCCTGAAATTGCCGCCCAGGGCAGATACAACCTGTCTTAAAAAACTACCGCAAAACAGCGTGTCTCAAATTTACTCCGTATCGCACAAAACTGTGAATCACAACGCTACATTTTCTATCGTTCCCGCAAACTCGAGGGAGACATTGAAAGCTCAATGAAAACTCTGTCAGTTATTGGATAATATTCCACATGTAGATTTAATAAGAGGTCGTGCTCAAGGCACACGGTAATTAAACACTATTTTACAAACATGAAGCTATTTCATCAAAAGGACATATCACATTCGGAGAAATAACTGACGAGATTTTCTGTTCAGTATGAATAAAAAGAAAGGTATTCACATTTTGTTGCCGTTTTACAACGCTAGGAGTATTCATTAGTCCCCAAACAGTAATACTCTCGAAAGCTCTATTTAGTACAGCCGATAAAGATCATACCGTAGCTGCAAGCAATGCGGTATACTCGCTCCTGCGCCCAGAACCGCACGGCCACTTCGGCCGGCTTCTCAAGATATGGAAAACAAATAGCTTCCAGTAGAAGATATTATTTGCACAGTATCGGAGATGTGGTGCTCATGGCTTTTAAGGTATTGACTTTAGACACCATGTTTACTAGACTTTTTTGCTTAGAATGATAGTTCCTGTTATATCCCTGAATACAGCTGTGTTCTATGGGCCGAGACTATTGAATTGTTGAAGTCAACAATGGTGAATGTTGACTTTCTCCTACGGGACAGCACTTTTGACTCACCGTGTAGTTCGAATCTACTGGGCTGAGAAATATTCATCATTCTACTCAGAAAATCAGTCCTCCCAATTTTGCAAAGCAGGTATTTGCAATGTAGAAATATTCTAAAGCATCTGACAGATTTTCGAGCAGTTCTGCGACCCTGTCCTACGGGAGAAACAGCCTATGACCATTTGTGCTGAACAACGCATCGGTATTCCAGGTTATTTTTACGGCATAACCGACTGCATTACTCACTCTTTTATCACGAAAGGTGCTACATGTTCACGTCTCGTTGAATCCACAATTTTACATTTCTCTACATTAAACCCTTCCAGACCCTCTGGTTACAATTGTGTGCATTATCTTTTACTGCGTCTTTGCTACAATAAAAGTATTTTTTGTTCTTCCAAAGGAAACCTGAGGTAGACATTTGTGAATGCTCAGCCTTTTCATCATGTGCAAGGGCTGCCAACTGTTACGGTTGGGCGTCACTGCGAAATTATCAGCTAGTCGGTGTAGCAGTGTGCAGCATCTCGTGTATCAGATTTCAGCTGAAGTGGGCGCATTTCTTACTGTGAACTTCCTGCCATTCATTTTCATATCAATTTATTTTCTTAATGCCCTTCCCTGTCTTATATCTACATTTACGTTTAGGTAAATGTAGACACATTTAAAAACACATTTTTAAATTCGCGAAACAAATTAGTCTAGCCACATTTGTACTTTGAATCATTGCAATTCTTGGGAAGAAGAAATCAGTAAATTGACATATTTTGCGTGTATTTTCATTCAGTAATGTCATGTGGAATAATGCTCTGGGGTAACTCATCTTTAGTAAAGTAAGGCTTTGTTGCACAAAAACGTAAGAATAATATGTGGTGCTCACACATGATGACCTTGTAGACATCTGTTTGAGTTGGGCTCTACAGTTCATAAGGAGCTATGATGTACATAAAGACAATACCAGAAGGAAAAAGACATTCATTACTTCACATTAAGGTTGTCTTTTGTACAAAAATGGGGGTGCACAACGCTGCAACAAAAAAAATCATCATCATTTCTCCCAGTGACATAAAGTGTCTGACAGACAGCAAAGTAAAATTTGAAAACAAAAAAGTTTTTCCTTCTATTTCGTGGAAGAATTTCTATTATATTAATGTGTAAAAGGTGGTGGGTAGGAATTACTAACTTCTATATTTAAAAAAAAAAATTAAAAATTAAAAAAAAAACTTAGAAATGTTCAGGCTGTAACCATGTTTACAAATTAATCTTCATTGTGAATGTAAAATGATTTAACTGCCAAAATTATCCATGGGACGGGAAACTAACTGACAAACCTCTAATATCGTCAGTATAAATACCCCCTTTATTGATTTGATCAGTAGCGACACGAGATTTTTCACAAACTGCCTAAAGTAA
Source organism: Schistocerca gregaria (assembly GCF_023897955.1). Lineage (NCBI taxonomy): Eukaryota > Metazoa > Arthropoda > Insecta > Orthoptera > Acrididae > Schistocerca > Schistocerca gregaria. The sequence continues at coordinate 76,943,160 of NC_064931.1, forward strand.
ATTATCGCCATTGTATGATCGTAATGAACTGCGGAAAAACTTGAACATCTCTCACATTTTATATAATGAAATGCGAATAAATGTAGGATAATACCTATAGCAATGAGACCGAACCCATTGGTATCTGATTACATGATTATTCTAACATCTCGATTACGTCACATAGTATATGCGCAGAATTTGTGTAGTCAACGCGAATGGAATAGCGTAGAAAATCGCTTGATACCCGCCGCCATGGCTTGTGGAGTATACACGCGGATATAGAAGGTTCTCCTGTACAAACGTCTTTATCTGAGCGCTAACATTTTTTATAATTAGATGAAACTAAATGCACGTGCCTGGTTTTCAGGAGATTACAAAATGTAAGCGTCTGAAACAGGTGCAACATACTTAAGTTTTCGCAGCCGTGGTCCCGAAACAGTGTACAAAATGTCATTTCACTGTTTGCTCCAAGATCTTCGAATTGCCGCCCGAGTGAGGGAAGTAACTAAAGTTTAAGCAAGTAGAACAAGCAGAACTCATTGCATAATTTGTTCATTCCAGTGCTTTTTTAATTTGTTTTTAGAAATGCTCTCATTTTGGATATTGAAATAACAAAAATGAGAGGCTGTCGTTCCGTACGGGTAGCACTGAAGTGTCTTGCTGCCGAACGACATGACTGGCCTAGATGTAATTTTGTTGATGGGGTCATTGCGTAGAGTTACGATTAAAATCCAGAGCGAAAGGTTAGGTAACTCCAAATTCTAGTATAAATTGAATGATTTAAGCACCACACACCAGGAAGTTCACAGGAGTCACGACTTAATCGACGAACATTGTTATAGTTAAGCCAATTTGCACGAAATATTTTATAAGTGAAACAGTCTATTAGCGAAATCAGTATCACGATCCGTATAGTACCGTGAGTTTAGCGTAAACATACCGACAGAAAAACATGCCAGGAGACTTTATAAGATGAAGTGATTTTGAAACTTACTGTTTTTCAATTTACAGTCCCTTCATGTTTGCATTAGAAATTTGACCACCATTCTCGACGACCTAAACTGACACTGATTACATGTGACTCCTTCTTTGCCAACACCACGTTGTGCGCATGGATCTGTCGTAACGAGAATTAGCGTTAATAGATTCATCACAGTTTGTGTGTTGTGTATACATATATAATGTGCAACGCCAGTTAAACAAATAAGTTGCGGCGTCTCACACTACTGGTTACCTTTCGGTAGAATAATATGACGCAGGCCGGTAGAGAAATCCAATGTCTCTGACGTGTCTGTCTTTTATGTAAACTTTTCCACAGGGTCATTCGTTTCAGGGCCTAGTGTCTGAATTGATGAGGATGGTTTCGTTTTTGTACTGGTTGTGAATCCTCTAAGTCGTAGATCACTTCCAGCTCATCTTGAATATCGTAGGCGCGGCTGCTCAGTAAGAACTGTTCCACGTTTACTGATCTAAAATCAACAGTAAATTTTTCCGTGTAAGACAGCTGTTGCCAAGCATTTCAAAGAATATGCGTAGCTTTTCGTTAGGCGTATATTGCTCTTGACATACGCAGTTATAGAACGGCCGACCAATTCCGTTAAATCTACACACGTCCGAGCGACTTCACTGTGTTGCTATCGCTGGTTGCGAATTGTATCTTTCGTTCATTTAGGTTGTATTGTACGAGATGTATTATACAGCCGCAAGAACTGGGACTTGTCTTGGCCCTTTTAGAGCTAACAATGCCAAAAAAGTCTAGAGAAACCTATGGGCAAACAAATGACTAATGCAAAGAAATAAATGCGTCGTCAAACCATATTTAACGAGAATTAAACTGACTACATTCATGAGAGGAGCCATAAGCTGCACGGAGAGACTATTAGTTACCTCAAATCCAGTGCAGTTGGATCCCCACAATTATTATCTACAAATGATTCCTAAAATCTGCAGTATGATGCGTTGTTGACGAGGAAATATTGCAGTGTAAAGCAAAATGAATAAAACAAATCATCGTCATGCAAACTTTATTAAGAATAGGAGAAAGGAAATTTAACATTAATCATCCCATCAGTGTCACAATCTTTAGAGACCCAGGTGATCTGAAGAAGGATGTAGAATAAATCGACAATTTCCTTTTTTTTAAAGGAACCATCCCATAAATGATTCACGAAAACCATGGAAAACATAGATCAGGATGGCCAGATAGAGTTTAAACTGCTGAATTCCAAATAAGAGTTCAGTGTTTTCCTACCATGCTATCTCGCTGGCTGATGAAACTAGATAATACAGCAAGCAAATAACAATATATTTCTCAAAACAGGTTGTTTCCAAAGTTCTTTAACACCAGACTCCTGATAGTAAAGTAACTAAATACTGTCATAGTAATAATTAAGCACGTGAAGATTCTTTTTTCAGTATAACATGTGCCCATGTTGTTTAAGTGACAAAGCTGGAGAGTACATGTCAGACGAGTTAAATTGTGAGCAGAGCAGATGCACTGCTAGGTAACAATAATATGTAATCCATTTGAAAACCTAAGAGGATAGTCATCCTGAGAAATCTGCTTCCAAATAACATACATTTACTTGTTACATCACACCATTACAACATCTATTTCCAGCTACACACACACACACACACACACACACACACACACACACACACACACACACTACTACTACTACTACTACTACTGTGTAAAAACTAAAAAAATAAAAAGAACCCTTAAGAGTATACAGATTAAGTTTCTATGCTGTCTTTGTCACATGTTAGTGATGATGATCCACATCATCTTCTTGATGGGATCTATATAACATGATGAATACACGAATGAATGAACAAGCAATTGGAGTCAGCACACTAAGTGTGTGCAGCCTGCACAGCAGTCGTTTATTTTAGATGTACTTTTCATTCGAGTAGGCCTGTACTGAAGAGATCCTCTGTGATGTTGAACATGTCAGAAAACAAGCATACACGGTAAATAATTGCAAAGAGAAAAAGATTTTGCTAATGCATGTTCCATAGATCCAAAGTGAAATGGTCCATATGGTTGAGGATTAAGTCAAAAATCTGAAACACATTTTCATTTAAAATGTAATGACCTACCTGTTAACAAAATGTGTACATATTCAGTAAACTGAGGTGCATATGATAATTCTAAGGCTACTATAGCATCATCAAAAAGAAAAATTATTTTACAATGCTTACTGGTTTTTACATTGGACACATTGCAGCACTGAATTTATTCAGAAGTCAGATTGAAGGTAATACCCATTTTATATTATTAGTAACAAATACAAATAAATTTATTCTGCTAGGAAGTTCGTGATTTAAGCCGTGGTGGAGCAAGTAATCTCACCAGTTTGCAACACTTGTCTATTATCCACCCAATGTATGACGCTTGATGGAAAGTAAATGGAGTGTTGGAGTCATTTCCCTCCTTTCCTTTTCTATTTCTGGATGGTGGTGTGGAAGAAAGATTGTCAATAGTCCTCTGCATGCACTTATATTTGTTTAATTTTTTCCCTCTACATCAGTCTGAGATATATACTGGAGGAACTAGTATGTTTCTTGACTTTTACTATTAAGTTGGATCTATGAATTTTAAAAGTATAGCTCTCCAGATGTACAACATATTGCAGGGCAATATGTCACTGACACATATTTCCAACTAAATTAATTTAATATTTGATAACAAGCATGTCATACAGTTTTGTGTGAGAGCCATCTGCAAGTCTTGAGAAAGAATGTTTTTGCTCCATTGTCACATTACTGTGGCATCTAATCTTTTTATATAATATTACATGCTGATCTACATATGTATTGTGTAAGCCACTGCATAGAACACAACAGAGTACACTTTGTTTCTGTATTAGTCACTTGTTTTACTCTCTTTGCCCATGCATATGCAGCAGAGGTGGGGAGTGACTTCAATTACAACAGTGTGTTTATTTTATAAGTGGTGAAAAGACCTATATTGTCATATCCCTACACAGTATTCTTTTGTATTTTTTAGACATGCCCTTGTAATGATAATTGCTTTTGTGTGAAACCTTTCTACAGTTACAGTTTCAGTTTGAATTCAGGTTAGTGCCTTGAATGAGAACGTTGACATTTGTGGGTTTTTCACCTTTCATAGCCTTAGTGTTCCACTGTTTCAAAAAAATCAGACATTAACATAAACCCTTCATACATCTATGTAAATAACCAGCTCGCCTTGTTTTTCTCCTTGCTTTAGTTCACTTACATAATTTTGTGAATTGTACACATGGAAAAATTAATATTATATATTCTTTCTTCATGCCTTACTTTATTGTAAAAAAAAAATTGAAGTATCTATTTATGTGGTCTGAGAGTCTTGATAGTATAAAACATTACACGAAAACACACATATTTTTTTAGTATTTATAAGGATATCCAAATTGGATGCATTTCAAGGCATCAATCAACTGTTTTCATAATTTCATTGTTCAGGCTTTGTAGTTTTACCAGTCAAATATTTTTATTACCAGTGTCTCTGAATTATTAGTATCTTTATTGCCTTTCCATACTGTGATGAACTTAACAACGAAAATATCTTTGGTCACCAGCGAGAGTGTATGTGTGGACAGTATGATTACAACTGTGGGACACTATGAGCAAAAAATTTTGTCATGAAAGAAGTAAAGATACATAACTGTAATCTCATTTGTATTTTAGGAGCGGAAGTATCCACACATTGGGCCAAATCATCTACTTGAAGTGTGCAGAAGACTTGGCCCTTTGTTAGACCAGGAACTGAAGCCAAGTTTACCAGGACTAACATCCCTGCTTGGCGCAGGACGACAGTCTTTACTTAGAACTCAAAAAGGTAAGCACTTTTTGAAACAAAATTAACAAACATTATTTTGGGAATAGGTGAAATATCTTCTGATACACTAGTACCCTGAAACAGAGAGAACAAACACAATTCAGAAAATTATGCTACTGTACAGCTTGAGATTTATTTATTTATTCTGGAAACATACTAACAAAAGCATATTTCTGAGGATTAGCACTGAATTCAACCCAACTTGATCACAATATTATAAACAAACACATTTCCACTCATGTGGGGTGAAGGTGGCCACATACAAATTTTAATGCTTAAGAAGCAAATAGAAACAATGGGGTTTCATTTTATTTTAACACTAATAAGGGGAAGGCCTCAGACACGGCCAACCGATTCAGCTCAGATTTGGCAGGTCGCTTGTGTACAACCTAAAACAAAGGAATCTAATATATTTTGGGTCAACACCCCCACGTTTTTGAGAAAATCACCCCTAAAGATTATTTTTCATCATCAGGTATGGGTTCCGAAAATGCATACTTTTCCAGAAATCGAGGTAAGAAACTTTTACAACTGCCGCTTCTGTACCCACATGGTCAACGCATTTCGCCGACAGTGCCGATAGCGTGCCGGCACGGTAGCTCAACGTGTTCGGTCAGAGAGTTGGTTAGCCTCTGTAATAAAAAAAACGGAGTGGGAGGATCAACAAACGAATTTGACTTGATGTCATAGACGTCCGCATCGACCAAACACAACGATCAACAATGAACACACACACACACACACACACATATATATATATATATATATATATATATATATATATATATATATATATATATATATATATATATATATATACACTCCATGTCACTTTAGAATGGCTCTTACAGTCACTGTTACATGTCCTCACTTTTCTTCGAACAACTAGATGGATGGTACTTGTCATATAAACATTCGAAACAAATATACTCATGGCACCAAGAGCATCTAATGAATGCAATCTTTCGACGGCTTCACTGTTCCTTTCCTATGATATGATGAAGAGGCAACCGGGACAACAAAACTCTCCCCGCGTGCATTCTATCCCGCGCCTCACTGTAAACAAGCGTCGCACGGTTGGCTATCTGTGAACCCTCGTGAGGAAGTCGCAGCACTTTTATTTGGAGTTGTTTTCATGTGACAAGATTTAAAAGTTTAATACTTTACTAATTCACGGCATTTGGGAAATTAGTTTGCCTACCTTATTATTATCATTCCTTATTGATTTACTTACCTTATTAACCCTCCTATCCCTATCAATTGAGATATGGAAAAATACAAATGAAAAGAATAACCACCGCTATGTTTCTTCGAGATTTGAACCTGGGTTTTCCGTTTACCAGCCAGTTACCTTGGCCGTTGCACTATCAGCGCTGTCGGCGATAGGCATTAACCTTGTGGGTACAGAAGCGGCAGTTGTAAAAGTTTCTTACCTCGATTTCTGGAAAAGTATGCATTTTCGGACCCCATACCTGTAATGAAAAATGCTCTACTTACAATTATCTATCAATCCCTCCAATTTTCTCAAAAGCATGCGGGTGTTGACCCAAAATATCTTAGATTCCTCTGTTGTAGGTTGTACACAAGCGACCTGCCAAATCTGAGCCGAATCGGTTGGTCGTCTCTGAGGCCTTTCTCTTGTAAGACGCCAAGATGGAGCTAACCAGGATCTATAGAAAAGATATAAAATATTTTTGAAATGTAATTTTTATTGGATGTTTACTCTTAAATGAACAAAATAAAAAATAATTATGATAATTGGCTTCCAATCCACTAGAAAACAAATAAATAATACTTGTAGTACAATATCACAATAGAATACCCTATGTGAGGACTATAAACCCAGTTCAATTTTTCCATTTTTGTGTGTGTTCAAAAAATTGGAAACATTACTTTCAGCATGCTTTCATATTTGACTGAACATTTAATCAATTCAAATGGTTCAAATGGCTCTGAGCACTATGGGACCTCTTAAACCTAACTAACCTAAGGACATCACACACATCCATACCCAAGGCAGGATTCGAACCTGCGACCATAGCAGCCTTGCAGTTCAAGACGGAAGTGCCTAGAACCACTCGCCTACCCTGGCCTTTAATCAATTATGTAAGTGTTCATTCAGCAGTGAATCCGATCTGATGATGATGGTGTACCACTAGCTGTTACTTAATAACTTACTTCATCACAGTGAAGTGGTAGCATGGAAAACTAGAGTTACTAATGAGGAGAGAACATGAAGAAGTTTCAAGCTCTCCATGCTACTCTATCCTGTGCAAGCTTCTTCATCTCCCAGTACCTACTGCAACCTACATCCTTCTGAATCTGCTTAGTGTATTTATCTATTGGTCTCCCTCTGCAATTTTTACCCTCCATGTTGCCCTCCAATGCTAAATTTGTGATCCCTCAATGCCTCAGAACATGTCCTACCAACCGATCCCTTCTTCTAGTCAAGTTGTGCCACAAACTCCTCTTCTCCCCAATTCTATTCAATACCTCCTCGTTAGTTATGTGATCTACCCATCTAATCTTCAGCATTCTTCGGTAGCACCACATTTTGAAAGCTTCTATTCTCTTCTTGTCCAAACTATTTGCTGTCCACGTTTCACTTCCATATATGGCTACACTCCATACAAATACTTTCGGAAATGACTTCCTAACAGTTAAATCTATACTCGATGTTAACAAACTTCTCTTCTTCAGAAACACTTTCCTTGCCATTGCCAGTCTACATTTTATATCCTCTCTACTTCGACCATCATCTGTTATTTTGCTCCCCAAATAGCAAAACACCTTTACTACTTAAAGTGTGTCATTTCCTAATCTAATTCCCTCAGCGTCGCCCGACTCAATTTGACTACATTCCATTATACTCGTTTTACTTTTGTTGATGTTCATCTTATATCCTCCTTTCAAGACACTATCCATTCCGTTCAACTGCTCTTCAAAGTGCTTTGATGTCTCTGACAGAATTACAATGTCATAGGCGAACCTCAAAGTTTTTAATACCTACTCCGAATTTTTCTTTTGTTTCCTTCACTGCTTGTTCAATATACAGATTGAATAACATCGGGGATACGCTACAACCCTGTCTCACTCCCTTCCCAACCACTGCTTTCCTTTCATGTCCCTGGACTCTTATAACTGCCATCTGGTTTCTGTAAAAATTGAAAATAGCCTTTCACTCCCTGTATTTTACCCCTGCCTCCTTTAGAATTTGGAAGAGAGTATTCCAATCAACATTGTCAAAAGCTTTCTCTAAGTCTACAAATGCTAGAAACGTAGGTTTGCCTTTCCTTAATCTTTCTTCTAATATAAGTCGTAAGGTCAGTATTGCCTCACGTGTTCCAATATTTCTACGGAATCCAAACTGATCTGCACCGAGGTCAGCTTCTACCAGTTTTTCCATTCGTCTGTAAAGAATATGCTTTATTATTTTGCAGCTGTGACTTATTAAACTGATAGTTCGTTAATTTTCACATCTGTCAACACCTGCTTTCTTTGGGATTGGAATTATGATATTCTTCTTGAAGTCTGGGGGTATTGCACCTGTCTCATACATCTTGCTCACCAGATGGTAGAGTTGTGTCACGACTGGCTCTCCCAAGGCCGTCAGTAGTTCCAATGGAATGTTGTCTACTCCCGGGGCCTTGTTTCGACTCAGGTCTTTCAATGCTCTGTCAGACTCTACACACAATATCGTATCTCCCATTTCATCTTCATCTACATCCTCTTCCATTTCCATAATATTGTCCTCAAGTACATCGCTCTTGTATAGACCCTCTATATACTCCTTCCACCTTTCTGCTTTCCCTTCTTTGCTTAGAACTGGGTTTCCATCTGAGCCCTTGATATTCATACAAGTGGTTCTCTTTTCTCCAAAGGTCTCTTTAATTTTCCTGTAGGCAGTATCTATCTTACCCGTAGTGAGATAAGCCTCTACATTCTTACATTTGTCCTCTAGCCATCCCTGCTTAGCCATTTTGCACTTCCTGTCGATCTCATTTTTTGAGACGTTTGTATTCCTTTTTACCTGCTTCATTCATTGCGTTTTTATATTTTCTCCTTTCATCAATTAAATTCAATATTTCTGCTGTTACCCAAGAATTTCTACTAGCCCTCATCTTTTTACCTACTTGATCTTCTGCTGCCTTCACTAGTTCATCCCTCAGAGCTACGCATTCTTCTTCTACTGTATTTCTTTCCCCCATTCCTGTCAATTGTTCCCTTATCCTCTCCCTGAAACTCTGTACAGCCTCTGCTTCTTTCAGTTTATCCAGGTCCCATCTCCTTAAATTCGCACCTTTTTGCAGTTTCTTCAGTTTTAATCTACAGTTCATAACCAATAGATTGAGGTCAAAGTCCACATCTGCCCCTGGAAATGTCCTACAGTTTAAAACCTGGTTTCTAAATCTCTGTCTTACCATAGTATCCCCAGGATTCTTCCATGTATACAACCTTCTTTTATGATTCTTGAACCAAGTGTTAGCTGTTATTAAGTTATGCTCTGTTTAAAATTCTACCAGGCGGCTCCCTCTTTCATTTCTCTCCCCCAATCCATATTCACCCACTATGTTTCCTTCTTTCCCTTTTCCTACTCTCGAATTGCAGTCATCCATGACTATTAAATTTTCGTCTCCCTTCACTACCTGAATAATTTCTTTTATCTCATCATACATTTCATCAATTTCTTCATCATCTGCAGAGCTAGTTGGCATATAAACTTGTACTACTGTAGTAGGCATGGGCTTCGTGTCTATCTTGGCCACAATAATGCGTTCACTATGCTGTTGGCAGTAGCTTACCTGCACTCCTTTTTTGTTATTCATTATTAAACCTACTCCTGCATTACCCCTATTTGATTTTGTATTTATAACCCCGTATTCACCTGACCAAAAGTCTTGTTCCTCCTGCCACCTAACTTCACAAATTCCCACTAAATCTAACTTTGATCTATCCATTTCCCTTTTTAAATTTTCTATCCTACCTGCCCGATTAAGCGATCTGACATTCCACGCTCTGATCCGTAGAATGCCAGTTTTCTTACTCCTGATAACGACGTCCTCCTGAGTAGTCCCTACCCGGAGATCCGAATGGGGGACTGTTTTATCTCCGGAATATTTTACCCAAGAGGATGCCATCATCACTTAACCATACAGTAAAGCTGCATGTCCTCTGGAAAAATTACAGCTGTAGTTTCCCGTTGCTTTCAGCCGTTCGCAGTACCAGCACAGCAAGGCCGTTCTGGTTAGTGTTGCAGGGCCAGATCAGTCAATCATCCAGACTGTTGCCCCTGCAACTACTGAAAAGGCTGCTGCCCCTCTTCAGGTACCACACGTTTGTCTGGCCTCTCAACAGATACCCCTCCGTTGTGGTTGCACCTACGGTACGGCCATCTGTATCACTGAGGCACGCAAGCCTCCCCACCAACGGCAAGGTCCATGGTTCATGAGGGTGGAAGGAAGCCTTACAAGAATCTTATTTAAAGGGTGCAAATAATGTGATAGAAACTCGCAAGGGGAGACCACGACATTTGGAACATGGATCTACTTCAGACTTCGAACACCTTTAGTAGTCCATTAGGACAGCATAATATGCAAGTTGTAAGGCATACGACTTGAGCAATTTTGTGAAAATTGCAAGAGAAGTTTTGTGCATCGAATATGTACCAGTGCATTGGGACTCAGCATTCGAGTTGGCAGCAATCGAGGGGTTAGCGTTCAAGCTCTGTAATTGGTAGATTGCTGGACTGAGCTCGGCTCTTTTTTTAATGTATATCTTTTCCAGTGCTGATCGTATTATTTATAGGAAGTTCTGGTAGAGAATAACAAATTATTTAGAAATAAAGGAGATGACTCACCAATGGCAGAATCACTATGTTATCAACAGGTACGCAAGCAAAAAGTACAGTACAGTACAGTACAGTACAGTACAGTGCAGGGTGGGGGTGGGATGAAGAGTGAAGAGAAGAGAGGTAAGAGGCAGGAATGGGGTTTGGGGGGTAGCTTCAAGTGGCTCGTTGGAGAGTGGGGAGCTGTCTGTGGGCTAGCTAGGGGTGCACATAGAGGGGACATGTGGCAGTCTGTGAAGTTGTGTGCCCAGCCGTCTGTCACCTGTCCCTCTATCTGCATGCCATAGCTAGCCCGCAGACGGCACCCCACTCTCCCATGAGCCACTAGACACTTCCCCTCAACCCCCTACCTTCCTCCTGCCTCTCTCCACCCCACCATGCACCCCCACCACACCCCACCCTGCACCTCCATCCCACCCTGAATCCCCCCACCCCACCCAGCAACCCCACCTCACCCCAGCACACTCATCATGGGCCAGGAAAGAGCTGACAGTTAACTGAGCACAGTATAAAGGGACAGTCGCGCGCGCGGATGTGTGTTTTTCTCCTACAAGCTTGAGAAAGGAATTTCATTCCAAAAGCTAGCAAAGCAAAGCTCTGTACCTTTTGTTTGTGTACCTGTCTACGACGCAGCGCTCCTGCCTCTTGGTGAGCTGCCTCCTTTATTCTTAAATAATTGTTCATATTATTTATTATAAATGACATTTGAAAAGCAATGTTATGGAAAAAGCACTGTATTTGCATGAATTCTTATTGAGTTTGCAGTGTTATTTGACTGTTTACTAATTGTAATAGTTGTATTTATAACTATTGACAAGTAAACAACAAAACACACAACGTTCTTGTGAAAATGTGCCTTTTGTGATTTGCAAATGAGGTCCATTTCTTGAAGAAGACAATCACAGTACATGAACACAGTTTTTAGCTGATTTTAGCAGCTGTGCAATGCTTTTAATCTTCATGACGTGTATCATGTGCAATAATCCAAGAACTGGAAATCACCTCCATTTTTTGCAGTAAAAATGTAAATTTCATGATTTTCAAAAAGTTTTCACATTTACTATTTGTCGAAGCATCCAGGTGGAAAACAATTCCGGGTACCTCAACTGACTGCAGTGTAAGAGACTTCAAAAATCACAACAGGCATACATATTTAGGAAAACACTTGGCATTTGGTCATTTACTTTTTGATAATAATAAATACAAAATTTGTTGGATGGCTAAAATTAGTAAACAGCAAAATACCATTACAAATTCAACATACATTCATGTGTTTTTTGCATTACATTATGTTTCAAATGTTGTATGTAGCAAATGATGTGACCAGTGTTGAAGGAAGAAAAATAAATAAATAAAATGAAGAAGAAGAAGAAGAAGAAGAAGAAGAAGAAGAAGAAGAAGAAGTGGGACTGGAACCAGCGATCTAGATCATTTGGCTTGAGTGGTAGTCACTTGACTGCCACCATATAATGCTAAGAGTCTCCAGTTCACTGGTACATACTCGACACGTAAAAGCTCTTGTGTTTTATTTTTTTTAAATTGCCTGAGTAGTGTGCTTTACCACTTGCTTGTTATGTTGTCCTAATGGACTACTAAGACAGGACAAAGTCTGAAGTAAATCCATGATCCAACAGTTATGGCCTCCCCTTATCAGCTGTATATACATTTGGAACTGATATCTGTTCATTTTTAACAGGTGATTTCCAAACAAAACAACAAAAGTAAGGCACTAGTAAGATATTGGAAATGTATTGGATTACAAAAGTAGTCAAAATATAATTCTAAGAAAAAAGAAATTGAATGGAATGGTTAGGACAAACAGAGAAGTAGGACAGAATTGATATTACAAGAAGTACTGCACTGTCTTAAGGACAGTAATTAAAAATCAGAAAGCCTTTGTAGAATGCCTGAAATTAATTATTCAGATAACAAATTGGAATATATAGATAATAATAAAAAAGGAGACCAGGAAGCCAGTTCAGGAGTTTGATACTTTGTTATTGAAGAACACTGCCAAATAAAAAGTGATAGATGTCAAGTAGCCAATATGTTTAGTAATCACTTTCTAGAAATTACTCAAATGATGGCATGTTCAGTTCAAGGGTAAAGAAAGAGAATAAATCAGGAAGCAATATCAGTGCAATATACACACAATCAAATCACAATTACTGTGTGATGTGCCAAATACATTGAGAATGTAATTTACTCCCTCAAAAGCAAAAACTCACAGAGTTATCATAATCTCAAGCAAATGATTAAAATGGTATTCTTCACATACATGCAGTGTATGTAGTCACATATTCAACTGACAATTATCACAGGCTATATTTTCAGATGGCTGAAATATACTACTGTCCTACCACTTTCCAGTAAAGGTAGGATGACATGAGTAATTACCAACTTGTTTCACTTCTTACCCCCTTCTCTAAAATACTGGAAAAGATTTTGTGCATGAAAATAATAACACACCTATCCCAAAGTTAGATACTGAGTGGGTTTCAATTTGTATTTCAAGAGTGTCTCTCCACAGAACATACAATTTTTCATTTCACAACTGAGGTTGTACAAAACCAAAATGACAAAACTCTGTCAGCTGGTATTTTCCATGATGTTTCAGAAGCATTTGGTGGAGAAGTACACAGTAATCTACCACAGAAACCCAAGTGTTATGGTATCAGAGGTCTTGCCTGTAGCCAGTTTTTATCATATCTAAATGTAATGATGCATGGTGTCATATTAAGAAACCCAGAAAATGAATCATGGTTCTATGCCAATTAACTGTCAATAAACTTTGATAAAATGGAGTACATGTCAATTCTGTAGTGTTCAAGCCCTGACCACACTATTTGAATAATAAATTCTCAGATGTATTAATACAAACCAAGACTGGAAGTCGTATGTTACAGATCTTCTTGAATATTTAAGTTCTGCAACTCTTTTGTGATGGATAATATTGTATTTTAGAGGTGAGACTGTCAAAAAGTTGACATACATTCCCTATTTTCATTCATTGAGGTCTTCTGATATATTCTGGGGAAACTCATCACTGAGCAAGAAAGTGTTTCTTTACAAGTTGGTAATAAGAACAATGCCTGATAAGAAAAGTGAAAGGGTGAACAGCCAATCAAGTGCATTGTTGATCATGTTCATTATTGTTAACAGGCCTCGTAGAGTATATAATTGACATGAACAGTGTCAGATCTTGAGTTATCCGTGTGAAGGGCGCTGAAATGCCACATACTCCTGTGAAATAGTGAAATCCGCATGTGGAGGAGAAAAATAGTTGTTTGAAAGGGGCCTCATTGCAGGCTTCCATTTCTACCGTTTGGCTACCTGTCTGAGCCGTGCAATGTCCAGATTTGTGGGGCATTGAAATGTGACAGTGCTCCAATGTTAGACTGCACAGGAACGTGAGGGCAGACATACTCGTCATCCAGTAGCCGGTCGACCACATCTGACAACTACAAGGGAGGATTGCTGTATTGTGCTCTGAGCACATTGTAATGACTTCACATCTGTGCCTGCCACCCAAGAACAACTAATGGGCTTTATGTGATATTCTGTGTCATATCTCACCATTGGTTGGAAACTAGCGGCACTGGGATGAGGAAATTACTTTCCCATTTTTAGGGTGACATTATTGCCATGATACAAACTGCCGCATTTGGAATGGTGCTGTGATAAGGAAGCACCTGTCGACGAGTGACATTACACTGTGTTTAGTGATGAATTGCGGTTCTGAACTACTCCAGATTGCCGTTGTCAGTGTGGTGGTGGCCTGGAGAGAAATCCCTTTCTTCCAGTGTTTTGGAGAGTCACAGCAATGTTATTTCTGGCATCATGGTATGGTATGACTTTAGGTCATGGCTGGTAATAATTGAGGGAAACCTGATGCCATGACTTTATGCCACGGATATCCTGTTACCTCTCGTGTGGCAGTATTGTAGTGCTACTTTTAAATGGACAACACTCATCTACACATGGGTGTGTGTCTCTATGAACTGTCTTTGTAATGTTCAGGTAATACCATGGCCAGCAAGGTTCCCAGATTTGTCCCCAACAGAACATATTTGAGACCAGGTCAGATTATAAACTTTGTACCAGTGCAAGTAAACGGGATATCAAGGATCAATTAATCAGGTATAACAAATGTGGGTCATCTTGTCACAGGAGAGGATACAACAGCTTTATGATACACTTCCCAACTGAATCGGTGCATGTATTGATGCTGGAGGAGGTGCAGGTCATGCTGATTAGTGGGTTTATACTGTCAAGTTCTCTGTAAATAAATGTGTGTGTGTGTGTGTGTGTGGGGGGGGGGGGGGGGGCCATGCACGCCATATTTCGTGTAGGATAAAAGATGTACTTTCAGGAATTGGCAACACCTAAATCATACGAAGACACCTGCCTGACAAGTAACTACAGTTACCGCCTGTCAAATGGATGAGACGATAGCTGTAGCCGCATTGCTGCCATCATTGCTACAACCCAGGAGAGCAGCCTGTTCTCTATTGACCATGACGAACACTGTTTTCAGGAAACAGCAGCAGTTCCTCATGCATCGACATGCAACAATCCTAATCTTATTCCTACAACACATCTGCAATACAGGGTGTTACAAAAAGGTACGGCCAAACTTTCAGGAAACATTCCTCACACGCAAATAAAGAAAAGATGTTATGTGGACATATGTCCAGAAACGCTTAATTTCCATGTTAGAGCTCATTTTAGTTACCATCAGTTGGCCCAATTGAAGGAAGGTAATGTTGACTTCGGTGCTTGTGTTGACATGCGATTTATTGCTCATCAAGCACATCAGTACGTAGCATCAACAGGTTAGTGTTCATCACGAACGTGGTTTTGCAGTCAGTGCAATGTTTACAAATGCGGAGTTGGCAGATGCCAATTTGATGTATGGATTAGCACGAGGCAATAGCCGTGGTGCAGTACGTTTGTATCGATACAGATTTTCAGAATGAAGGTGTCTCAACAGGAAGACGTTCGAAACAATTGATCGGCGTCTTAGGGAGCACGGAACATTCCAGCCTATGACTCATGACTGGGGAAGACCTAGAACGACGAGGACACCTCCAATGGACGAGGCAATTTTTCATGCAGTTGACGATAACCCTAATGTCAGCATCAGAGAAGTTGCTGCTGTACAAGGTAACATTGACCAAGTCACTGTACGGAGAGTGCTACGGGAGAACCAGTTGTTTCCGTACCACGTACAGCGTGTACAGGCACTATCAGCAGATGATTGGCCTCCACGGATACACTTGTGCGAATGGTTCATCCAACAATGTGTCAATCCTCATTTCAGTGCAAATGTTCTCTTTACGGATGAGGCTTCATTCCAACGTGATCAAATTGTAAATTTTCACAATCAACATGTGTGGGCTGACGAGAATCCGCATGCAATTGTGCAACACGTCATCAACACACATTTTCTGTAAACGTTTGGGCAGGCATTGTTGGTGACGTCTTGATTGGGCCCCATGTTCTTCCACCTACACTCAATGGAGCACGTTATCATGATTTCATACGGGATACTCTACCTGTGCTGCTAGAACATGTGCCTTTACAAGTGTGACACAACATGTGGTTCATGCACGATGGAGCTCCTGCACATTTCAGTCGAAGTGTTCGTACACTTCTCAACAACAGATTCGGTGACTGATGGATTGGTAGAGGCGGACCAATTCCATGGCCTCCACGTTCTCCTGACCTCAACCCTCTTGACTTTCATTTATGGGGGCATTTGAAAGCTCTTGTCTATGCAACCCCGGTACCAAATGTAGAGACTCTTCGTGCTCGTATTGTGGATGGCTGTGATACAATACGCCATTCTCCAGGGCTGCATCAGCGCATCAGGGATTCCGTGCGACGGAGGGTGGATGCATGTATCTTCGCTAATGGAGGACATTTTGAACATTTCCTGTAACAAAGTGTTTGAAGTCTCGCTGGTACATTCTGTTGCTGTGTGTTTCCATTCCATGATTAATGTGATTTGAAGAGAAGTAATAAAATGAGCTCAAACATGGAAAGTAAGCATTTCCGGACACATGACCACATAACATATTTTCTTCCTTTGTGTGTGAGGAATGTTTCCTGAAAGTTTGGCCATAGCTTTTTGTAACACCCTGTATAATATTAACGATGTCAGTGCTTCTTACCATCTAAGTAAAGTCTGCATTAACAGAAACTCTTGTAGAATTTATTTACAATGCTGTCTCAACAATTCACAAGTATCATATTGATAATAAGGTATGTTATTAATTAAATGAAACAGAAAATCTGCAGATTTACTTACAAGCACTTCTAGTACATAGTTTTTTATGGACTAAAGCACTTAGCTATTTAACAACTCTCAGTCTAAATGACACCGAGCGGAACAAAAGCCATATTGAGGATCAACTTCTCATCATTGTTGATACAATTAGAGATGGATCATCCTCTTTGTTAGGCAGAAATGGGGAAAGAAGCAACCATGCTCTGTGATGAGAGCCCAGTGTTTTAACCATTCCATGACTTTACCGTATCTGAGAGGAAAGAACTTTCGCAGCAGCAGTCAGTATGAATACTCAGACATGTTATACTTCAGTTAACAGTAAAATTATAACTGTGTTACAAAACTGCCAGAAAATGAATAACAAAAGTATAGTATTACTGCATCTTAATATTTATGTTTTCCCCAAGTTATTTTTTAAATGAAAGTTTAGATAAGTGTTAACAAACTCCAACTGACATAAGGAAACTACATAGCACTATGAGATGTCAAGTGAACTTCGTTTCATTTTCCCCTAAATGTTTGGGCAGAACCACTTCCTAATTTGGTTTCTGGTACAGGATAAGTCCGTCTTATGGTGAATGTAAGTTTTGTACTACACATTATTTTCTTTTACTGTGTGCAGTGATAAACTAGTGAATGTTGTATTTATATCTGGGAAAGCTTCGTTCCATTTGAGTGCTGGAATTATTTCCTCAATGTGGCCATGTCTTAACTTCTTTTCCATCCATATTCAAATTGATTTTGTTTTCCTGGTCTAAAATCTGTTCTGTTGATAGGTTTTTAAGTCCTGTGTCATTTCCCATTACACTTTTAAGACAGTTTCATACAAATCAGTTACATAATGCTGCAGAAATGAATGTATTAACACACAGACCTCATTTCTGAAATTTGGTTTTAGTTCATTGATGACCATACTCACCCACAATAGAACTCATTACTCATTATTCTTTTTGAAGAGCTGACTGCCAGAAACTCCTAACAGATTAAACCTGATGGCTGCACTGGGACTTCAACCCAGATCCTTTCCTTTACAGGCACTTCTGTTATTGCCAGAGCTATCCAGGTACAACACAGTTAAGTGATGAGCAGTGGTTAAGACTATGATACCACATTCAGGAGGAGACTGATTCAAATCTCTGGACAATCATACAGATTTGAGTTTTTGGTGGCTTCTGGAAAACATTTAAGCTGAATGCTGGGATAGTAAATTAATATTTTACTTCAGGATTAATTTTTATTTCATCAAAACAGTATAGAATAAGTAATAATATTGTACATTGAAATACAGAATAGAAAGGAAACTGAATAAAATACAAAATGCCAGTGAGATGTCTGATATTGAAATAATGTCTACCCACAGCCTTAATTGAGTCTAGTATCACTGTAGGAGTCACTTTAGTTCGTATCTTAAATGAATTGTGTTGATAATACTATTTTTTAGTTCCATGTAAATTTCTTTCTGTGGATCTGACCATATCTGAATAAGTGCTATTTATCTATTGATCCCCATGTTGATGTGGTGTGAAATCCTAACCGAAAGGTAGGTGGAGGGGGGGGGGGGGGGGAATTAAGGTGAGTAGAGGAAAAATATTTGCTCTGCCAACAATGTAAGGGATAGACATTCCACTATGAATGCTTTGTTAGTTTTAAAAATAAAGAAGGAAATGCACATGTTTATTCATTTTTTTCATTTTCAGATCACTGCACTCACAATTTATCTATTGTTGATTACGCAGTTAGGATAAGAGGATGCCCTCTGATTGATCCTGCTGGTGTGAACAGGCAGCATAACTTAGGTGAGTAAAGTAATATTGAAAGCCATATTTTGTTCTTCCCTTAGAGAAAGATGGGGGCGAGAAGTGATCATGCATGGAAGACTAGCTTCAAAATTGATTTTCTTTACTCTCCATCTGGTCTTGCACTGGCTTGTGTCTTGTGTATCAGGTAAATAAAATCAAACACTAATTGCTAAAACAGGTAGAATTAAGTAGTTGCCACTGGTAAAAGGGGCAGATATATAAGATGTATCATTATTTTGTGAATAGTAAATTAAAGTAATATAAACATAAGATGAATAATTATCACCTTTGTAAATGATGATACCTGTATAAATACTATTCATATTTCAGTAGGAAATAATATTTCTAAAATAAGTGGTGATTGCTATAAGTATTCAGTAGTGACTTATCCACATAGTCAATTTCCCAACATTTGAGGAGAGCAGCAGTTTTTACAACTTTCTGAAAAGTAAATATATCATGTTATGAGTAATAGGTTTTAAGTTTAAAGTGATTTAAAATGTGGATTTTTGTTAACGCTGGAAGTCTAACTGAATAGTAATAAGGTGCCACTGTTATGATATGCACAATCATTTTAGTAAATAACCTTAAAGCAACATACTTACATGTTGTGAATGCTGGTAAACGAAATTTGTAAAAGTGTTTGTTTACTTGGAAATACTGACTTAAGCCCAAGTCATTTATAAACACATAGAAAATCCTTAAGCTGCAGAAGCCAGCAGTAACGGGTTATGTATGAGCACAATACACATTTGATTTGTAGAGTGGTTTGCATTACAAACAGAATAATGGCTCATTAATATGACTTGGAAAGTTATATTTCAGCCCAAGTCACATTATAGATTGTTGTAAACATCTGCCATACTATCTCATAAATATTTAAAGTGCTGCATTGTGAATTCTTTAAAAGAAACCGCATATAATGTTGTTAATTTGTGGTTCATTATTGCTGTTAATAATACATGAACAAAAGCAGTAGTTTTATGACAGTTATAGATAGTAAATCTGAAAAATACACTTTGAGAGCCATTAGGCTACATAATAATAACAAGATGGAAATAGGAAGATGGAGTGAACTGTCAGTCCTTTCTTGTCTGTTTCTCTTCTACAAATTCAGTGCTGCACAAGAACAATGTAATTTAATAGCAGTTAATATATATGACTACACAAATGCTGAGGAAGTACACATATTCTTAGTGTTGATTACTATAATGAGTCTAGTTAGCCTAATTGCTTTAAAAGTGAGTACAGATTTTCAGTGAGGAATGAGAACAAAAAGTATGTACACACATTTTGATTTGTTCATGGAGTGTAAGTTGACCACAACAGCATGAATTATGTTGTTACAGAAGTTGAGTGTATCCACACTTTCTGTTTCCGTATTGTTCTTTTGGAATTGTGTTTGTGTCATGGCATTTGAATATAACAATTTGGGCACACTGGAGATGGTGGTGTATGCTATTTATCTGTATTGTAATATATAAAAATCTGCATTGGTACAAGATAAATAGTATACATTGTCAGTCTGATGATAGCCACATGCAATAGTGGTGCAAATATGACTCTTACATACTGATGTAGTCTCAGAACCAGAAGACTGTTGTGCGCGTGGACACTCACTTTTTTTATTTCAAATTGCATAGAAACTGCTCAGTGAACTTAGTTTCGAGTTTTGTTTCATACTATGTAGATGCTTAAGAGCAATAATTTGTAATTGATTAACTTAAATTTGTGTCCTTAATCACAATACATATTTGATATTTTAGGTCAGAAATTTAAAATAGTATCTTGGACTTGTGATCACTCTGGCTCCCTATTATTCTCAAACTAAATTAAAATGTTGCAGTATTGTTGTTCATTAAAATACTCTTCATGTTATGCAGTCTTTTGTTTAATGACATTAGAAACATGAAAAGGAGTACAATTGAAGATAATTTCCACATGCTGTATATTTGCAATAGTACTGTTACCCATATTTGATGATGCCTTTTTTCTATATAGATTGACAAGACTTCATACAGCTGATACGACACCGAAACAAAATGGTGATTTACAATCAGCAGTTACTATCCTGACCTCATTGGAGATGTTAGAGATACTTATTTTGAAAACAGTGATCAAAAAATTCAACAACCTAAACTTATGCTACAGATGAGGCCAGCTTTAGGAAGGAGGTGGCAGACTTGGCTTTACAAAAACTGTTTTCAAGTTGGACTCTTATCTCTTCTTCTTAACAGAGTATGCTGTAGGTTGAACAGCCGTGAGAAAAATGGGTGTGTGTGCTATAACACAAATAAGATCTCTACTCTCTGTGGGCAGCACACTACCATTCAAGCAGTCTGAGCGTTCCTCACAGAGTTGCATAAAGCTTCAGTCTACTGCCTCTCTCCTTCCTCACCAATATAGCTGCAATGTATTAAAGGGAGTAGACAGCTGTAGATCATTTCATTGCTACGTGTGGAAACTAAGGAACTTTCTCAAACCACAGAAGTACAAACAAACACAAGCCATCTCTTTTAGTGTGTCTTCATGAGTTTGTGTTTGGGAATATTCTTAATCAGTTATTGATTATATTGTGCTGTTGTTTTTATAATGACTTTTTTGTGAAACTTGAAGATGCAGTATGATCTGTTTAGACTTCCGTGAATCAGCTCAGATGTTACAGTACTATGACCATTGTAACTGTGGCAACATTTGTCCTGAACAAATATAATGCATAATAGCTGTGATGCTACTGAAACAATGCTCTCTCTCATTGTACAGTTAAGGTGCTCCAGGGTCGTGAACTCTCAGGTCCTCTGAAACGCCACCAGGCTGTCTCATCCAAGTTGTATAGCAAGCTGCAGCTTTATTGCCGGACTTTAGGTCATCTTTCAGCTGTATATTGCCTTCTTTTTGATCGAACTGGAAGATATGTTATTACGGTATGTATCGAGCAGCTCAAATGTGTTAGTGATAAGTAACTTTGTAGAGAGATTTTCTGTCATAACTGTTTGTTTTGCATGTAGGTGAGAGAATAGCCAACAGGTAACAGGAATTTTGTAAATGAGTAAAAAGAGAAAATATGCCATACGTCAGTTAGGCAAAGCAAAATTCAGAAACAATGATGCAATGTACAAGCGAACAATACAGAGTGAAAATTTGGTTCCCAAGATATTATTTTCATTGTATATTTTACTCAGTTAGAAATTATTAGAAGTAGATGTAGAAGTTTCAAACACTGCTTAACGAAGAAGTTACAAGATGCAAGAAGTTGTAACTGATAAAAATGATTTAATAATAAAATGTTAGCAAAACCATGTCAACATGTGATTAAACATTATATGCCTTGTCCACGTTGCCAAGAAGTTGGTCATGTATTTACTGATCATAGTGTGGGCACAATGAACACAGTTATTGGGAAAAGGGAAAACTGCCTTTGTTTTTGAAATGGTGTGAAGTAATCATTTCAGTGTTACTTACCAATGCCAGTGATGTGTGTCACCTGCATTGGAACACCCATGTTCAAGTATTAGTGCTATCTGTGTTATCACTGACTTCAAGCATACAAATGAACACTCCTTCTAGCAGCAAGGATTGCATTAAGTTCACAACACTGTAGGTATTGGTTTTTGCACATGTCACATTTATTGAGTTTCCAATGGCAGTCTCTAACTTCGTTCAGTAAATGACACTGATGAAGACTTATTACTCTAATTACTTTCTGGAGTATGTTAAATGAGTGATAATTCTTCAGTTGATATTGTGATTGAGTTTATTCAAAGTAGACAAATACACTGAGGTGACAAGTCATAGGATACCTCCCAGTATCATGTTGGACCTCGTTTTGCTTGGTGTAGTGCAGTAAATCGATGTGGTGTGGTCTTACCAAGTTGTTGGAAGTCCCCTGTAAGCCATGGTGCCTCTATAACCATCCACAATTGCAAATATATTATTGGTGCAGGATTTTGTGCGTGAACTGACCTCAGAATTGTGCCCCACAAATGTTTGATGGGCTCCATTTGAATGATCTGGGTTGCCAGATCATTCACTTGAATTTTCCAGAACGTTCTTCAAACTGATCGAAAACAAATGTGGCCTGGTGACATTGCCGTCCATAAAAATTCCATTGCTGAATAGCTGCAAATGGTCTCCAAGTAGCCAAACATTTATGTCTACATCTAATGTAATGATTTCCAGTCAATGACCAGTTCAGTTGGACCAGAAGACCCAGTCCATTCCATGTTAACACAGTCCACACCATTACCGAGTCACCATCAGCTTGCACAGAGCCTTGTTGACAACTTTAATTCATGGCTTTGTGGGGTCTGTACCATACTTAAACCCTACCATCAGCTCTTACCAACTGAGATTGGGTCTCATCTGACCGGTCCACAGTTTTCCAGGGTCCGACTGATATGGTCACAAGCCCAGGAGAGCCACTGCAGGTGATATGCCGTTAGCAAAGGCACTCGCATCAGTTTTCTGCTGCCGTACCCAATGTCTGTTGTCTGCTGCCATAGCCCATTAATGCCACATTTTTCCACACTGTCCAAACAGATATGTTCGTTGTATGTACCACATTGATTTTTGCAGTTATTTCATGCATTGTTGCTTGTTAGCCTGACAGCTCTACACAAACACTGCTGCTGTTGGTCATTAAGAGAAGGCTCTCGGCTACTGTGTTGTCTGTGGTGAGAGCTAATGCCTGAAAGTTGGTATTCTTGGCACACTCTTGACGCTGTCGATCTCAGGGTATTGAATTCCCTAATGATTTCTGAAATGGAATGTCCCATGCATCCAGTTGCAACTACCACTCTGCATTCAAAGCCTCATAATTCCCATCGTGTGGCCATAATCACATTGGGAACCTTTTCATGTGAATCACCATCTCTATATGTGCATATTGCTATCCCATGACTTACGCCACCTCAGTGTATGTTACATTGTGTTTAAAAAAAAGGGGGGGGGGCTGCAAAGTTACAATATTGCTTGTCTGTGGGAAAGTGTACCTTATATATATATATATATATATATATATATATATATAGAGGACTGATCACCAGTTTTTCAGCTATGCTGTCAGTTATTAAAAATCTCTTGTCTATGTGTAATACTTAAGAAGTCTGGCATAACAGAAAGTATTGTGGTGGAAGAGCTGGGCATAGTACATCAGACACACATGATCTGAGGCTTTCTCGTCGAATGTGCTGTATCCAAGGTTCTCGGGTGTCCAGACGGATCCGATCGTCGAAGTTCCGTGATATTTCGGCAAATAACCATTTCGCCATCATCAGGTGGTGCTGATGGAATGATCTGTCTGCGCTGTGTCCGTAGCATTTATGTCCGTGGTGTCCCGAGTTGTACCCAGGCGCAGACGGCTGGCGGAGTGCCGCGTGGTGGGAGGGGTTGGGGTAACTGCAGCCACGTCCGGCGGTAGGGGCAGTTCATCTCCGCCCACAGTGGCCGAAGGATCTCGTGTCCGCTCATGCCGTAGCTTCTTGATGGTGTTTAATAATGGTGTCCAGGCCTTGCTAACTTGAAACCCGGTGTCCCTGTTGATGAGGTTCTCTCTTACTCGAATTTCTATGGCCTCCTTGTAGATAATGTCCCAGTAGGCACATGTGGCCATCAGGATTTAGTTTTTTCGAAATTTGCTGTGTGTCCGGTCTCAATGCAGTGTTATGCTACGGCCAAATGGCTGGGTTGGTGTACGCGGGTGTGACGTTCGTGTTCCTTGCATCGGTCCTCGACCCTGAGACCTGTTTGGTTGATGTAGGATTTGCCACAGCTGCACGGGATTTTGTATATGTCCACTTTGTTAAGGCCTACTTCATCTTTTGCAGTTCCTAGAGGGTCGCAAATCTTTACTGGTGGTCGGAAGACAGCGTCAATCTAGTGTCGCCTTAAAAGTCTCCCTATTTTTTACGACACATTGCCAGCAAACAGCAGAAAGGCCAGAGTTTGCTTCTCTTCTTTGAGTTGTTCTTCATCTCGGTTCTTTGTGCACTTCTGTTGTCGGAAGGCCCTTTGGATTCGGCGGTTGCCATACCCATTCTTGCGGAACATGGTCTCCAGGTGTTTGAGTCCTGTTGGTGAGTTCTGTTCATCAGAGATCGAGTGTGCTCTATGTACCATGGTGTTGAGCATCCCATTAAGCTGTGCCGGATGGTGGCAGCTGGAGGCATGTAGGTACAGGTCAGTGTGTGTAGGCTTGAGGTACACACTTTTTCCCAGTGAACCATCAGACCTACGTTCCACTAGGACATCAAGAAAGGGTAGTTTCCATCTTTCTCGGTCTCCATGGTAAACCGAATGTTACTGTGCACCGAATTCAGATGTTGTAGAAAAATCTGTAGCTTTTCCTGTCCATGTGACCAGATGACAAACGTGTCATCCACGTAGCGAAAGAAACATACAGGTTTCAGTTCGGCGGCTTCCAGTGCTCCCTCTTTGAAACTCTCCATGAACAGGTTGGCCACCACTGGGGAGAGCGGGCGCCCCATAGCCACTCCATTGGTCTGCTCGTAGTATTGACCATTGAAGATAAAGTACATAGATGTTAACATGTGCCTGAACAGTTGTGTCAGTTAAGGCCCGAATTTCTCACTGATTAAGTGAGCTTCACATGTGTGAATAATGAGACGACATTGAAGCTAACCATGATGTCAGATTCTTGTACTGTCATCTCCTTCAGGCAGCCAATGAAGTCCGTCGAGTTCCGGTTATGGTGCACACATTTCCCCACATAAGGTCTTAGTATGCCCGCTGACTGCTGCGCCAAAAAATATGTCGGTGCCCCTATGTTGCTGACTATGGGTCGCATCCCTTCTTTGTGCATTTTTAGGAGACCATATATCCTCGGAGCTACCGCCAAACGTTTGCAAAGTCTTTTCATGTCCTTGTCCTCGATTTTTTTAAGGGCAACACCGGCCAGAACCAACATCTCGGGAGCAGAAAGAGCAGCACTAAGAGCCCTCAGTGACAATAAGGAGATAGTCGTTCTTCCTGCTGACAAAGGAAATGCCACAGTCATCCTTGAGAGACGCGACTACGAACAGAAGATGCTACAATTGCTAGACGATCCATCATATCGGAAAACCAACACAGACCCGACCAGGAAGATACAACAAAGCACCGCCACCTTGCTGAAAATTGGTGCGCTCGAGGAGAAGGACATCAAAAGACTTCGCCAACGTTCGGCAGTAGCACCGAGGATATAGGGTCTCCCAAAAGTGCACAAAGAAGGGATGCGACCCATAGTCAGCAACATAGGGGCACCGACGTATCTTTTTGCACAGCACTTAGTGGGTATGCTAAGACCATGTGTGGGGAAATGTGTGCACCATAACCAGAACTCGACGGACTTCATTGGCTGCCTGAAAGAGATGACAGTACAAGAATCTGACATCATAGTTAGCTTCGATGTCGTCTCATTATTCACACTTGTCAAGCTGGAAGAGTCTCTCCACTTAATCAGTGAGAAATTCGGGCCTGAACTGACACAACTGTTCAGACACATGTTAACATCTATGTACTTTGTCTTCAATGGTCAATACTATGAGCAGACCAATGGAGTGGCTATGGGGCGCCCGCTCTCCCCAGTGGTGGCCATCCTGTTCATGGAGAGTTTCAAAGAGGGAGCACTGGAAGCCGCCGAACTGAAACCTGTATGTTTCTTTCGCTACGTGGATGACACGTTTGTCATCTGGTCACATGGACAGGAAAAGCTACAGATTTTTCTACAACATCTGAATTCGGTGCACAGTAACATTCGGTTTACCATGGAGACCGAGAAAGATGGAAACTACCCTTTCTTGATGTCCTAGTGGAACGTAGGTCTGATGGCTCACTGGGAAAAAGTGTGTACCTCAAGCCTACACACACTGACCTGTACCTACATGCCTCCAGCTGCCACCATCCGGCACAGCTTAATGGGATGCTCAACACCATGGTACATAGAGCACACTCGATCTCTGATGAACAGAACTCACCAACAGGACTCAAACACCTGGAGACCATGTTCCGCAAGAATGGGTATGGCAACCGCCAAATCCAAAGGGCCTTCCGACAACAGAAGTGCACAAAGAACCGAGATGAAGGACAACTCAAAGAAGAGAAGCAAACTCTGGCCTTTCTGCTGTTTGCTGGCAATGTGTCGTAAAAAATAGGGAGACTTTTAAGGCGACACTAGATTGACGCTGTCTTCTGACCACCAGTAAAGATTCGCGACCCTCTAGGAACTGCAAAAGATGAAGTAGGCCTTAACAAAGTGGACATATACAAAATCCCGTGCAGCTGTGGCAAATCCTACATCAACCAAACAGGTCTCACGGTCGAGGACCGATGCAAGGAACACGAACGTCACACCCGCGTACACCAACCCAGCCATTCGGCCCTAGCAGAACACTGCATTGAAACCGGACACACAGCAAATTTCGAAAAGATTAAAATCCTGACGGCCACAAGTGTCTACTGGAACAGTATCTTCAAGGAGGCCATAGAAATTCAAGTAAGAGATAACCTCATCAACAAGGACATCGGGTTTCAACTTAACAAGGCCTGGACACTATTATTAAACACCATCATGGAGCTACAGCGTGAGCGGATGCAAGATCCTTCCGCCAAGGTGGCTTGGAAATAAACTGTGCCTACCACCAGGCGTGGCTGCAGCTACCCCCACCCCTCCCACCACGTGGTGCCCCGCCGGCTGTCCACTCCGGGGTACGACTCGGGACCCCGCGGACGTAAATACCACAGACACAGTGCAGACAGATCATTCCATCAGCACCACCTGATGATGGCGGAATGGTTATTTGCCGAAATATCATGGAACTTCGACGATCGGATCCGGCTGGACACCCGAGAACCTTGGATACACTACATCAGACATGTTTGAAGCACAGAAGGATGTTGTGGCAGCCGGGGACTTCAGTGGGAGACTTACAGAAAATGAATCATATTTTATATAACACAATTACTTGCAAAATTGTGGAGGTCAATATCCGATAAGGTCTCTAAAATTATATTTATAATTTTAATGTTATTCAAAATGATCTACACACTTTCAAGTGATGGTGAAAATGGTTGTATTGATGTAAGATATTATATTCAGTATATGTGTAGAAAAAACAACTCAAGAAATATTTTGTGTCATGTTCATAAAATGTTCAATGTACGAACCATAAATTACCAGTCTATAGTCCAGTTTGGCCTACACTTGCCCCAAAGTGTCCATATTGCTGTCGGTCATTGCTGCCCTGTGTCCATCTTGACAAAGATACTTGTTTCCTTAAACTTTTGTACTTACTCATAAATTGATTGATCTCTTAGGTGGAACCTTTTCAATGTGGTCTAGAATTTCCAACATACTGGATTATGGACTTGCTGTTGCAGAGATCCATCACAAAAAATGCCTTCTCCATTGGTATGGCAGCCCTGTTGCTGGAAATCTCTGTAACCAAAAAAAATTCTTGAGTTACTGTATCCATACACATACTCATGTAATACCTTATCTCAATATAAACATTTTTTTACTGTCACTCGAAAGTATCTAGACAATTTTTAATAACACTGTATATGATTTACACATTTATCAGAAATACAAAATTAGCTATCTAGACATTCTCTTCTTCCATGCTTCATTCAGGAGAGCACTGAGAGATAAAAGTAAATTGGGCTGGTTGGTAGCTATTATGCAAAAATATTACCTGTTTTGACTGAGACTTAATACACTGTGCAACAGAATTAAGAACAAGAAATGGAAACCGTGAATGCATTCCAGAAGCCTGTAATACGAGTTATTCTCAGTTGTTTGTGATTATATGCCGCTGATAGTCATTTTTTCTTTGTGTAAACTATCCATTTTTTAAATGATACACAGTTGAGCAACAATGCTAAAGTTACTCATCAGATAGCATATTTCATAACCATCTGACAAATTAAGGCTGTTTGATGAATTAGAATGTGCATCCAGACCCTTGTCATTCCTGTACTGCAATCTGTCGACTAAAGTAGCTAAGCATGCTAGACAGGCACACACGTTAACTAATAAACTTTCTGAATCATGAACAGTATAAAATATCTGGCTTCAGTGTATAGTTACATTGTGTTACACTGATTGACTTTCTCAGAGCCTCGTGACACACAACCACATCTTATGAACATGAGAAAGGCCACATTTTTTCCCTTGGTGGATCATGTGGATCTGTATCTACATGAATACCCCCAAGGCAGTGTACAGTGCATGGCGAAGGTACAGCATACTAATATTGTTGAGTTTTTTCCCTATTCCATTTATGTATTAAATGAATTTTTGTCTTTTTCCTGTGGGCCTTAAGCAAGATATATGTTGGTGGCAGCATTATGGTCACACAATCTTCTTCAGAAGCAAGTTTTCTAAATGTATCCAACAAGGTTTCATGAGAACTATTCCATATTTCTTCCTAGGATTTAAGCATTTCCATTTAATTTCTCTAAGTGAGTGTGTGTGTGTGTGTGTGTGTGTGTGTGTGTGTGTGTGTGTGTGAGAGAACTACAATTGTCTGCCATGTAGTATAGTCACCATTTACATGACTGGTCTCATGCAAAAAATGTGTAAATTCTGAGAGTATGCTAGCAACCAATGTGGTGCTTCATTAGACCGCTTACTAGTTGCCATATTGTAACATACTTTTTAGCCGCATTTGTGAAATGGCCACAGTTATTCAAGAACATATTTGCAGGGTTGTCGGTTTTTTTTTTTTTTTTTTTTTTTTTTTTTTTTTTTTTTTTTAGGGCACATGAAATACTTTTTGGGCCACGTTTATTTTGGCCAACCTGTATAAAAGATGACTGTACCTTGTTGAATCATCCATTTGCCATATTTAGAGTTCTTCAGCTTTTTTTGTAGTCATAGCAGATTTACAGTTCTCCTTCTTCAGAACTCTGAGAGTGACTTGGGGCAGATAAGACTGGAAAGCTTAGAAGCAAATTTAGTTGATAGATGGAGGAATATAAAGACAAATCAAATGGTGTGATTGAGAAAAGGAAACTAATTGACTCTTCAGAATTACCTGTTTCATTAAAATGATACCCCTAGTTTTGAACCATGTAAATGAGTTGGAATTACCTTCTGAAAAGGTGAGCAGGTCATAGAATAAAACTGGCGTTACATAAACGTCTCTACATTTAACTACTCAGGCTTATTTATTTTAATTTAAGTTGATGCTCCAGTCCTACATATAAAAAAATCACTAAAGGTGAGAAATACCATTCTGAGATTATGCTGTTCTCAGGGTGTACAGTGCAGACGAGAACTGAAGTACACCTCAACTTCAGTGAGGTATTAAAGTCCATCACTTTGAAGTGGCGCATTCAAAAGCTGTACATGCAATAGACTTGTGAGAAATTGCAAATGATTTGGATTTATTTGTTACCAATCCTAGTTAATGGAATGAACATATTGAATTTTAGTTTTGTTCATCATGCTGTAATTTCAGTAATCTTTGCTAGTGGTATTGTTGGTGGTCTTGTGTAATCTGTGTTTGTTTTGTAATATTTTGCTACTCTGTCTGTTTTCTTGATTGATAATTTCAAACACACAAATTACATCAAGAACTTTATTGAAATCACCAGTCAAGAAACCAGATAGTCACAAAAAATACATCACAAACTTATTGGTCGTCATTGTCCCTGCTTGATCTTCTGTCCAAAGACTGGTTTGATTCAGCTCTCCGTGCTAGTCTACACTGTACAAGCTTCTCCATCTCTGAATAACCACTGTGACCAACATCCTTTAGAACCTGCTTACTATATTCATCCCTTGGTCTCTTCCTACAATCTTACCGCCCCCCCCCCCCCCCCCCCCACACACACACTTGCTTCCATTAACAAGTTAACAATTCATCTATGCCTCGGGATGTGTCCTGCCACCAATTCAGTTTTTTAATCAAGATGTGCCACATATTTTTTTCCCCTCCCTTATATGAATCTACTCATTAGAGGTGGGCCAAATGATTATTCTGGAGTAACCGTTATCACAGTTCCAGTTATTCTTTGATAACCGTTATTTGTAACAGTTATTAATAACTGCCAAGTTATTTTTTGATAGCGAATACCGAATACTCCGAGGGGCTGCAGTTAAATAACGACATAGTAGGAATCCATCAGTTTAGTCATCAGTATAACCGCGAGTAGTGTGAAATGGCAGGAATGTCGTATGAATCATGTCATAACCTTAGCTTATTAACTCCAGGTACATTTTAGTTGATGTTAGAACGATTATTAGTGTTTCATATTATACGTTTGTAGGTTATTGGTCGCTATTAGAAATATTATCTCCGCTGCTGCAACAGAAAGTACGCAGACCTTCATCACAGCACTGTTTAAGTAAAATGTTAACAACGTACATTTTTAAGTATGAAGTAATATGTAAACTGAATAGTGTAGGTTAAATTCGAAGCTTAATTTCTTGTGCTGCTCACATAATAGAATAAAGTATACAGCCTTGTAATACAGCAAAAAATATACGTAATGTGACAGATTCGTTTACTCCTGTGCTATAAAAGATAGTCCTATCGGAGAAAGTGTGAGTACAGTAACCCAAGTTTTATGTGAGATTTGGAAACTGCTCGACTTCTCCAGCTACAGCATGTTTATAACATATGAAGACATGCAGATCGAAAATGTTGACAGTTCTCCATTTCTGGGACTACAACTCGATAATAAATTCAGTTGGGAAGGGCATACCACATTTTTTCACTCTATTATTTCATAAGAGAGCATATTCTGTGATAACTCATCAAACATAGCAAACATTTTTCGCATGTAAAAGTGTGTAATAAAAATCGTTTGTGGTATAAATTCAAGAACATCATGTAGGAACCTGTTCAAGGAACTTTGTATTCTAACCACTGCTTGCTAGTATATTTATTCCTTAATGAAGTTTGTTACAAGTATTTCCAACCAATAGCTCAGTACATGATATCAGTACTAGAAATAGGAACAGCAATCTACATAAAGACCTAAAATCACTTACCTTGGTTCAAAAGGGGTCCAATATTCAGGAACATCCATTTTCAATACACTGCCAGCAAGTTAGCAACCATTAAAAACTTGGTTTCAGATAAAGTGGGGTTTACAGTGTGTTTGAAAGACTTTTTGATACAGAAGTGTCTGATTCCACCCGTCATCAATGTGCTGGAAATGGCTATTTTAAGTGTGTCTATGACATCACTACATACACATGGCAACAAACACGAAAATACATATAAATAATACAATAACATCTCCCACCAAAAATACAATCATCCCAATGTGACAACTGCGGGAAGTTGGCGGTTTAATGCGAGGAAAAGATAGTAAAAAAAAAAACACACCATGATCCCAAAACACAAAATGAAGAACAAAAAGAAAGAAAATACAGCATTCTGCTACACCAACAAAAATCTGCAGGAATCGGACACTTCCCTTGAACAATATACAGGTCAACCATAGGCGACCATACCAAACCACCAGTACCCACAACTAAAAGTACGAAAATTGGAATCGGACATTTCCCTTGACCTACATAGGTCAACCTTAGATGACGATACCAAAACATCGACACGTACAACTATGAAAATGGGAATTCGTCATTTCCGGTGACCTATGTAGGTCCACCACAGCTACTGATGCCAAAAAACCTACAACTGTGAAAAATAAAACCACAATCCCAAAAGTCCACAAATCAATCATCCCTACATAAATTAAATCACATTCAATACTCCATAAATACATGAAACGTCACAGCTAGAAAAAAAAAAAATTAATTACCCCCCCCCCCCCCCCACACACACACACACACACACAAAACCAACTCATAAACACTGTGCCGTAATGACATTCACACACCACCACCACAACACCTTTACGTCAAAGCAGACGGGTGGAATCAGACGCTTCCATTGACCCCTCCTTCTACTCTGTAGACGAATATCGTAACAGAGACTGATAGACCAGCTTAGGTAAAAATTCTTCTATATTTCAGTTTTGACAGCACTTGGTTGCAACACTCAAGATCGGGTATTCTGTGTATGATAAATTTATTAAAAGTGTGTAACTGTGTTTTATTCCGACAGTGTATCAATTCTGTAAATATTAGCAGTTACTGTAATATATTCACATATTTTGACAATCTCCTGACAAATGATGAGGATAATAATTATTATATTCAACTGTATTATGTTATACTTTCTGACATGTTATTTGTCATTCGTGATGGCCAGTGGCTATTTCCGAAGTACATAAATATTTGTTCACCCCAGTAACTATCGCCTCTGAAATATCACCGGGATCTAAGACTGGAGTCACTGTCAAGAACACAGACACACCGTTATTCCGTTACCAACTTCTAGTTTACCTGTAATGGTAGCCCATTAACTGCCAGAGAGTGAGAACTGTGAGCCAATAACAATAACTGCCAGAGGAACATACCGATCTCTGACAGTTATTTCCATAGTCGCTCGAATTCCTTACGGTACCTCTCTCTATACCACCCATCCAAGCTAAATTGACATATGAGGCGGTGGCTCAAGGGAACGACAGTACTTGTTAATGCCTGTACTGCAGCTCCTATCAGCCACTGCTCGGACATTAACTTTATTTAATTGTAACGAAGGCACACGATATAGTACACAGTTCTTATCAACAGATGGCGCGCAGTCTCACAGTTATTCCCATGGCCTATAGAATGCCTTCCAAATGGTCTGCCCTCTCCTTCGTTCCTAGCCAGATTTCCAATGAGTTGACGGGAAATTATAGTACGATCTTCGGTCAACAGATGGCGTGAGGCACTGTTGACATTAGAGTATCAGAGGAACGGTTATCGCAGTAAGCGTTACTTCTCAGTAACCGGTTATTTCTATCAGTTTTTGCCACCTCTACTACCCATCTAATGAGCATTCTTCTGCTGTACAATTGTAGATAACCTTTC
This sequence comes from Schistocerca gregaria, assembly GCF_023897955.1. Taxonomy (NCBI): domain Eukaryota; kingdom Metazoa; phylum Arthropoda; class Insecta; order Orthoptera; family Acrididae; genus Schistocerca; species Schistocerca gregaria. Next base: position 76,976,862 of record NC_064931.1, read on the forward strand.
ACCCTCAGTCTCTGTTACGATATTCGTCTGTAGAGTAGAAGGAGAGGTCAATGGCAGCGTCCGATTCCACCCATCTGCTTCGACATAAAGGTGTTGTGGTGGTGGTGTGTGAATGTATTTTGTCCCTGCTACCTTCTCATTTCTAGGTATAAAATCTATTAAAATATGTGGAAAATCTTACAGAATCCTATCCTGAATGAGGGAGCTGCTGTTTTGTACAATTTGGAAAAGATTTATCTGAGTTTCATCATTGCAGAATGCAACTTTGGATATGAAAAGAAAACCACATTGTAGATGTAATGTTGAGTGTCTTTTGCAACTGACTAGGTTCAAGTGTTTTGGCTGCAATAACTGTGAATCCACTATTATCAGACAAATGTCTTCAGTCTGTTTGGTGCAGTGTTAAACACATAGACTCCATGAATGCATTTCAAGGATGGAAGTCATTACAGCACAGATGTTTTTCGTCGCGGTGAGACCTTTTTACGAAATTTCAGTCACCAACTTTCTCTTCCGAATGCGAAAATATTTTGTTGAGCCCAACCTACATAGGTAGGAATGATCATCAAAATAAAATAAGAGAAATCAGAGCTCGAACAGAAAGGTTTAGGTGTTCGTTTTTCCCGCTCGCTGTTCGGGAGTGGAATAGTAGAGAGATAGTATGATTGTGGTTCGATGAACCCTCTGCCAAGCACTTAAATGTGAATTGCAGAGTAGTCATGTAGATGTAGACGCCATTTCGCTTGTGTGCTCAATAGATAATAAAAGTCTGAAATGTCTTGGATTTCTTTCTTTGTTTATAGAAAATTAGGCGAGAGGTGCCATTGTATTGGGTTGTAGTGCACTTGTAAATTGTACATAATTAGGTGACAGATACATCATGTAGGAATGTCTGGTGGTAAAACACTCGAAAACAATGTAAGAATTTTCTGCATGCTAGCACTTCAATACTGAAGAAAATTATGTACTAAAGACAGCATGAATGGCTGGAAAAGACTGACTTCTGTGAAGATTTGTTCATCTGCAAAGTTTCTCATCAATTCTTTTGTACATTAATTTACGAAAGTTCATAATTTTTTGTCACGTGTTGTTTTTCACAAAAATAATTGGGCTTATATTTTGACAGAGAAGTGTCATCGTCAGGCGCCTATATGTTATTATTGTATTAGTCTCTGTGATACAGGCTTCTTAAAAGTGTGATTTTCCTGCATAGTGTTCCAGTTAGGTTGTGAGGTGAAGTATTGTCATTTGTGTTGTGACCCATTCTTGTCTCACTACAAAAATATAAAATTAAAATTGATTGTATGGAAATTGCATAAATGATCATTTTGTGTGATGCAATTTGAAAAATGAAAGTAAGTTGATAAGGAACATTGTGTTTTCTGCCAGAAATTTGATGTTTGCCTTATCAGCGACAAATCTGAGTGGCACTGAAAAACTATAGAAAATATAATTGGAAATGAATAAAATTTTATTTTGAACCAATGATTGGTCTTGTCTGGTGAAGGTAAAAGCTATAATGCTATTACTCGAGAGTGCAAAAGTCCTGAAGACAAGAGACTTACCAATGGTGTACTTAGGTACATGAGAAAACTGACGGTTTTCTGACATTAAAGTTGATTCAATGGCTTGCTCATTGATGACTATTGTTACCTGACCATCACCATTTCCTGTATAATATATTGAGCATTTCTCTGTCCTGTGAGTAATTTATAATGAACAAAATTTTGATATAAGTTCATTTTTAAATAACCCACTGTAAAGAGTCCACAGCTAGTGGTCTAGTGGTTAGCGTTGCTGCCTCTGGATCACAGGGTCCCAGGTTTCATTCCTGGTTGAATCAGGGATTTTCTCTGCCTGGGGACTAGGTGTTTGTTATCGTCATGATTTGGGAAAATGGCGAGACTGGACTGTGAAAAGATTGGGAATTTGTGCAGCCACTAATAACCACATCGGTGAGTGCCTCACAAACCAATCATCATCATCTCCTCTCTCTCTCTCTCTCTCTCTCTCTCTCTCTCTCTCTCTCTCCCCCCCCCCTCTCTCCCCCCCCCTCTCCCCCCGCCATGTGAAGATACAGGTGTAAGAGTAGTACTGATTCATTGAGCAAAAAATAATGAATATAATTCCCATTTATGATGCTTAACACTGTAATAAACCGCACAAAGCTTATTAAATAATCCTGATAATGCTAGTAATGAAAGTAGTCCAACCATCGCTGTAAACAATTGTGAACATGAAACTTCCTGGTAGATTAAAACTGTGTGCCGGACCGAGACTCGAACTCTGGACCTTTGCCTTTGTCGTGCTCGGGTAGCTCAGTTGGTAGAGCACTTGCCCGCGAAAGGCAAAGGTCCCGAGTTCAAGTCTCGGTCCGGCGCACAGTTTTAATCTGCCAGGAAGTTTCAAATCAGCGCACACTCCGCTGCAGAGTGAAAATCTCATTCTGGAATTGTAAACGTGATCAATGACAAGGACAGTTTCCTAAGTCACGTGGTAAATTAGCGTTTTGTTTGTTGTAATATACATCAAAAGAATTATTAAGCATTTGTTGACTAAATAAATAATTATTCTACACATGCATGCGCTTCCAACAAATACATCCTATGTTGCCGTTATCACTGTCTCTGTTGCTCTGCAAATACTCTAATACTTCACACAAGATGCATGCAACTGTTTTCTTCCTTTTCTCCTACTTTGATACGTAGGCACTGGGATACGAAATGGAGTCGTCACATAGGCTCATTTGTATGTAAAGTTGGTGGCAGACTACAGTTCATGAGTAGAACACTGCTAAAATGTAGGCAGTCTATAGAGGAGATTATTTATATGTGATGCATTCTAGAATATTGCTCAAGTATTTGAGACACTTACCAAACAGGACTAACAGGGGATACTAAACATATGCAAAGAAAGGTAGGACAAATGGGCGCAGATTTGTTTTATTTCTGAGAGAATGTCACAAAAATTCTGAATAACTTGAACTTGCAGACACTTAAAAATAGACACCAACTATCCATTGGAAGCCTACTTAAGAAGTTTAAAGACCTAGTCTTAAGAACCTAGAAATATTCTGTAGTCTCCTATGTATTACTCCTGTAGGATGTGCAATGACAGGGTTAGACATATTTGCGTGTGTAGAGGTGTTTATGCAATCATTTTTCCTGTGCTCCATATGTGAATGGGACAGAAGGAAACCTTTATATATGGTACATTGGGAAATAACCTCTGCCTCACTCTTCACAGTGGTTTGTGGAGTGTGGATGTAAATGTTAATAAGCTTGTAGTGATATTGGGCAGGGGTCAGGTCCCTGGACTGACCATCACAGTTCATCCTCTTTCTTTTCAGCACCACATTATTAACCATTAATCCCAGAGTTTGAAATTTGTTTGAAACCCGTTAAATGGAGTGAACAAATTCGTGCCTTTAGGGGTTTCCATTCGCCCCCCCCCCCCCCCCCAGCCACTCTTGGTTCTTACGCTGTCCTTTTTGGGTCACTAGATAGCAATCTTTTCTGATGAGCTTGCATGACTTTATTTAGGCTCATAAAATATGTGAATATTGTGTAGGATTAGCTCACTTTACTTTCACTGCACTGTCTGCATATTACTGTAAAGACGGTTTCCTTGCTGAGAGTCTGCCTTTATAAAGCATAACATTATGTTAATGTAATTAAAGTGACAAAATAAATTCTCCCTCTTTTTATTCTTTTCTCCTCCTTTCCACTTACATAACATTAATAACAAAATGAGGTGAACCAGTGGATGAGACAGTAAATTCATATTTAGAGAGAGTGGCACTCAAATCCCTTTTTGGCAATCCATAATTTGAGTTTTTGTGCTTTAACTAAATTGCTTAAAGTGCATATTAGGATCTTTCATTTAACAAAGCCATATCCGATTTCATTTTTCACATTTCTCTAGCTGAACTTGTACTTCATATCTAATGCCCTCAGTGCCAAAGCAAGCATAAATTGTAGCCCTTGCTTGGTAGTAATTAAATAATAGGCATGATGCATTGGGATTTGGAACTGCTACCAGATGTTATAAAGATGTCTCCCAACATTCAACTCTGCTTTTCCTTTCCAACCAGAGAACATTATGACTGATCTCCATATTATGGCATCCAAGATATACAGTTTTTCTGAAAGATAGAACAGGCTAATAACAGTGGTTTTCACTTTCTCAACTGGCCAATCAAGTCTGCATTTGTATAGCTCTCCCAAGTTATCTGGTTTAATTGTAGTCCCAGTTTGCATGCTGTGCCACACTGCTTAGTTATCAGTTATGTTTTCCTTATTCATTGTATAAATTTGCACATTATTTTTGTGCACTGAACTATTCAACACATTTAATCTCATTTCTACAGGGTGCTGATGACCTTTTGGTGAAAATATGGAGTGCCATAGATGGACGTTTGTTGGCAACATTGAGAGGGGCATCATCAGAAATAACAGACATAGCTGTAAATGTAGAAAACACACTTTTGGCAGCTGGGAGCTTGGATAAGATACTGAGAATATGGAGTCTTCAAACATCTGCCCCCGTAAGCACTGAAGTGGTTTATGATTGCTGATTGCATTTATAATTTTAATTTTTAACAACTTTGTGGATATTTCTATAACTGTTTTTTTTTTAACTAATTCTTTTGGCCTGCAGGTGGCAGTATTGACGGGGCATACAGGAATGATTACATCAGTCCATTTCAGTCCTATGATAAAGTACGATATGCGTTATGTAGTTACAACAAGTACTGATGGATCAGTTGCATTTTGGATTTATCACCGCCTTAGCAGGAGAAAATATAATTTTATGTATGTTATATTAGTTGTAATAAAATATTTGGAGTTATTCATTTAGTTCTTGTTAGTTATGTAAAATACATACCACAATGAAAATAGTTTCATTTAAAGATACTAATATGTGTGAAATGTGAATGTTATAAGATGATTTTGTATTTAAAAACTAAATTCCCTTTAACAAGAGAGATATCTACACTCATGCTCATAAATTAAGGATAATTGCAGAATGTGATGCCACACAATGTGGCACTACACAAAACTGGTGCTAATAACACAGGCACATAGGGAACACACACAACACAGATTTGTAATTCCACAGTATTGGTGATAAGTTGAGAACACCGTCCCATAACACGTGCTACAAAATGCCACTGTTTCCTGCACATGTAACCCAACATCAATATGGGATATGATCACCATGCACATGTACATAGGCTGCACAATGGGTTGGCATACTTTGGATCACGTGGTTGAGCAGCTGCTGGTGTATAGCCTCCCTTTCTTGCACCAGTGCCTGTCGGAGCTCCTGAAGTGTCCTATGGGTTTGAAGACGTGCAGCAATACGTCAACCGAGAGCATTCCAGATGTGCTCAGTGGGGTTTAGGTCTGGAGAACAGGCAGGCCACTCCATTCACCTGATATCTTCTGTTTCAAGGTACTCCTCCATGATGACAACTCAATGGGGCCATCATTATCATCCATCATGAGGAAGTGGGACCCACTGCACCCCTGAAAAGGTGGACATAGTGGTTCACAATGACGTCCCGATACACCTGACCTTTTACAGTTCCTCTATCGTAGACGTGCTGGGGTGTACGTGACCCAATCATAATCCCACCCTGCACCATCACACCTCAACCTCCACACTGGTCCCTTTCAAGGACATTAAGGGGTTGGTATTTGGTTCCTGGTTCACACCAGATGAAAACCTGGCAAGAATCACTGTTCAAACTATACCTGGACTCGTCCATGAACATAACCTGGGACCACTGTTCCAAAGATCATGTACTGTGTTCTTGACACCAAGCTTTACAGGCTCTCTTGTGATCAGGCGTCAGTGAAATGCGCCTTGCAGGTCTCCGGGTGAATAAACTGTGTCTCTTTAGTAGTCTGTAGACTGTGTACCTGGAGACAACTGTTCCAGTGGCTGTTGTAAGGTCCCAAGCAAGGCTACCTGCTGTACTCCTTGGCCATCTGCGGGCACTGATGGTGAGATATCAGTCTTCTTGTGGTGTTGTACACTGTGGACGTCCTGTACTGTAGTGCCTGGACACGTTTTCCATCTGCTGGAATTGTTGCCATAATCGTGACATCACACTTTGGGGCACACAGAGGACCCGTGCTGTGACGTGCCGTGTTTGACCAGCCTCCAGTCACCCTAGTCTTCTACCCCTCATAACGTCATCAATATGTGTTCTTTGAGCCATTTTCAACACACAGTCACCATTAGCATGTCTGAAAACATCTGCACACTTACTCACTGCACCGTACTCTGACATGCACCAACACACCTCTGCGTATGTGGACTGCTGCCATCACCAGTGTGTGACGACCACAGGGCAGATGCATCACATGGTCATACTCCAGGTGATTTCAACGCGCAAACTGCCCACCAGAGTGTTGTTTCACCATGTATCAGCATTATCCTTAATTTATGAGCATGAGTGTAGCTTCATCCTAATTTGTTAGTACCCAGTAAATATTCAATACTGTGGCGAAGTGTTCATGAGCTTATGTCAAAGATAGAGGATGGGGTGGGGGGGGGGGGGGGGAGGGGGAGACAGAGAGAGAGAGAGAGAGAGAGAGAGAGAGAGAGAGAGAGAGAGAGAATAGAAAACATTGAAGTACAATGACACAATGTAGTCATGATATCCCATCATATCAGTTAACATGTCCAGTTGCACCATTATGACAAGCAGTAACCAATAAGTAAGGGTCACTGAAATTTTAAAATGTTACATGGTACACACAATGTAATGGAAGTGTGGGATGTAGTTTGGTAACTCAGATATCTTCCTGAACTGCAATCAGGAGCAAATAAACATGTCTGCTAGATGATGAAAGCAAAAACTCTTGAGAATGATGATATAACAACAGAAAAGATAAAACAAGAGGGAGACATACGGTGACTCTGAAACCAAGTGAAATGTTGCATGATAACAGTGGATAATGATGGTGGTTGATATTTGAAACAACTACCTGTCTTGTTTCCACTTTCATGAGAGGGGACTGTGAAGTTGTAATTAGATATAATTCAGTTAGTATTTGACAGTGGTGTACAGAATTTTACCAATAATCACACAACAAAGGATTTCAGGACAAAGAATAGTTCAACCCTTTCGCTGCTATGGGCATGTATATACATCCTGCTATGCCATTCCCCAGGCATTGTGGACGTGTATTTGAGCACCGCTTAGGTTTTCCTACAGCGCTATGGGTGTCTGAATGCACTCTTGAGTCGCTGTACTCTCACTGCTGTGGCCGAGTTACTTCCATATCTTGGTGAATAAAAAAGTTTAGAGTATTTATCATACATGTGCCTTATTGCAGGTTATCATTTGCAAAAATTCTCGTTTCATTTGAGAGGTATGACGATTGTTATGACCACACGATTCACGATATGCAAGTCCAGTTTTGTATCTACATTTTAATCACTGCGTTGTATGAGCTAAAATCAACCGTTTGCTAAGTTTACACAATGTGTTTTTACCTCTGCAAAATCTTGACAATTTTGCACAGTGTTTTAGTTAATTTGATGCAGCACAGTAATTACGGCATATAACTGAAAGAAATTCACTACTTTATCAAGCAAATATGTCAGACTGTAAGATGTGCAAAAATCAAATTTTTCACGTAATAGTTTTCTTAAACATGGATTATAAGTACTTCGTAGCAGCTTGCAAGTCCGCACAGACGGAACTGGGTGCATTGTGCCCAACCATCCGTCAGATATAAAACCCAATAACTTGAGGAAAAAAATAAGATATCTTTTTGTTCTCAATTTTAAATAAAATTTTGGTATCTTATCTACATTTCATTCACTGCAATGTATGACCTAAAATCAACCATATGCAAAGTTTATGCAATTTGTTTTTACCTTTGCAAATTCATTAGTTTCATGCAGTGTTTTACATAATTCTATGCGGCACAGTAAGTATGACAGATAATGAAAAGAAATTTAGTTTTTTATCGAGTGAAGATACCACACTGTAAGCCGTACAAAAATCTTTTCACTTAATAGTTTTCAAAAAATTGTAAAATAAATATTTCATAGTGCCTGGAACACTGTCTCTCAGCACAGGCTCCAGCCATTACAAAAGCTACCTCAGCACGGAATGCAAAGAGCACATCTGTAGCAGGGAAAGGGTTAACCTGGCAAAAGAAGAGCCTTTCATATAAGTAGGTAAAACATATAATATGACCTACTAATTATTGACGACAATGAAATAAGGTACATTCCTACTCACCGTATAGAAGAGATGCTGAGCAGGAGACCGGAACATTTAAAGAACATTTAAAAGAAGATTAAATTATCGGACAAAGCTCTTCCTCAGAAGTAGGAAATACACACACACACACACACACACACACACACACACACACACACACTCTCTCTGCTGATGACTGATCCAATTGTTGAGGTTGTAATAAGACGACTTGATATGAGCTACCCTTTGTATGAGATTCATTTCCTTACCACAGTATTTAGTAGTGCATTTTATATATTTGGTCCCTGTGTCTTGATCATAATAACAATACTAGCCACACTACCTAGTGACACACAGTGCTAACAATGGTGTTAGTGCAGTGAGTTACCACTCATTGTAACCTTCATTGTCTTCTTCCATCTATGCAGAGAGCAGCTAGTTAAAATGACAGGATTCTACATACTACCTATGTTATAAATAATATTAAATTGATAAGGTATTCTGAAATACATATCTCCATGGGCTCTGTAATAATGGAGTCCTAAAACAATCATATGCTAGTGGAAATTATTAGTTTCTCATATTCCATTGAATGTTCTCTGGGGATACAGTCTTTGGAAGTAGCAGACTTGATGCACTGCAAAAAGCTAGTTCAACATTTGTGCTCATTACAACACCCTGCCACAGTGTATGTTGGTTAACCTATATAAGCCATGCCACACTGACATTGAAGGCACTATTTGTGTCATTGGGTAATGTCGTTAGTCTTGTTATTACAATTGTGGTACATCTGTGAAATGTGTGTAGCAAGCTACTAAGTAGCGCAACTTGGGATGTCTAAACCAGTCTTGGTTGACATAGCCTGATGGTGACTGGCGGAGGTACAGTTATATCTCATGCACTGAAGTAAACCGTGAGTGACTGGAATCTTGAAATTGCATCAGGTATTTAGTATGCTAGGTAAAGTTCAGGATCAAAACTTAATCTTTTCCATCAAGAATAGAAACATTATGAAAATTCATTTTATCAAAACATGATTCTGAATGTACTAATTTCATTTTTGTCCAGCCCGAAGCCAATTGTTTACAATGAACGAATGAGACCAGGACAGGCACAAATGATCTGTGCTGCATTTAGTCCAGGTGGTTTGTTCCTAGCTGCAGGAAGTGCAGATCACCATGTAAGGTTTGTATGTCAGTTATTTTTAGTTGCCCCCTACATTATCAGTGTACAAGGATTTGCTATGTTGATTCATTATATTTTATTTAAAATATTTTTGTTGTGAATTTTGCATATTAAAGACAGTAATTTGTCAAATTTAACATTTTCTTTACAATATTTTTTTGTTTTTGTTTTTAGAATAAACATTGTATATTCAGTTAATGCATTTCTAATTCCATATTCAGAATCTATTTAATGACTGCGGGTGCAGAAGATGGACCAACAAGAATATTGGAAGTAGAAGGGCACTCAGATCGTGTAGATAGTATACAATGGGCTAACACAGGTCTGCGATTCATAACTGGAAGTAAGGATGGAACTGCACAGGTATGGCAGTTCAAATGTCAAGAGTGGCGCCCTCTGCAGCTTACCATGAGCACAAAGCTGCCTGGGTAGGTATACTTTAGTTGTGTAAGTGAAGAGGTAGGCTTATCAATGCTAATACTTCAGAAACATCGTGATGATAGCCAGCACACTCAGTCTACCACTAAATTTAGAAACAATTACATGTAAGAGCATGCATGTGTAGTACTGCATAGTAAATTGATAATGACTGTAGAAAATTCATGTGATGAAATGCTAATTTGTTGGGAAAAATCCAATAATTCACATTAAAGATGTGCTTTGTGTGCTTCATCACTGACACTGAGACTTGTGCTGTCTCTTATAGTGGGACAGTGTTTATTTGCCACCAGTAAAATTTTGCAACATTTGCTCCCCCCTGTTTTTATTTATTTATTTATATATTTATTTATTGCCCCCTTTCAAATAGACTTTGCATCAACCAATTGTAGCCAGCAGTCTCTGTGGTGCCAATTTACTCCACCTTCTACATATTCCTTTGAGATTTAGGCCAGGGTTGTGAAACTGACCATCTTCTGAATAAGATGTCAACACTGTTTGACAAATAGAACAGAAGTCTATGGAGAGGGACATTTTCCTCAGAAATGGTTGTTGTTTATAGTTACAGGCTATTTTAGTATTGTTTTTGTCTACAGATAAAATAAATAAAAGGCAGAGAACAGTCAATAAACTCATAATTGAAAATCTGATACGAACTGGCTACCTTTTTTTCCAGTTTTGATGAGGAATATTAAATGTTTATCTATAAGTGGTTCATAGATTTCAAAGGAAAAATACTGGCTTTCAGTTTTTCTTTCTTTTTTCTTCTTTCATGGACAAACATCTTTCTATTTGTGCACAAAACGAGTTAACGTTGAAAAGAAAAATAAATATATAGAAATTTCAGAATTCAGTTAAATTTTTAGTTACATAAAGATAGTGTTTCCAAAAGCCAGCACACTGTTTCTTTACTTGGCACCATAGCTGATATCATTGATGTATGCCTGTACCGTAACATTAGACCCAGAAATAGCTATTTGTAATGTTGATAATGGTAGTAAGTTACATCACCAGTATTTGTATGGCACGATGAAGAGAGGTGGTGAGTATAAAGTTTCTGTTCATCAGACCTTGTACTAACATTCTGATGTAAATTGCAATCCTCTGAAAAATGAGGCCATGTAACACTGTGCACAGTGACCAGTGTAGCAGACAGTAGCAATAAGTTCAGCAGTCCCATGGTACTTTTCAAAAGTGTTTCATACCTCCTTTCTTTTCATTCAATATGTACTGATACACTCACTGCACTGTGCAAGCATTCATCATTACCATCCACATGATGTAGCTACAGACTTGATTCTTCATAATAGGTTGAAATGAGGCAGTGACAAATCTTATTCATTAGCAAACTTGCCCAGAACTGCAAAACAGGCTACCGACATTCTCCCAAAACTTACTAGTTGACTATAGAACTGAATTTAACATTTTGACTAATTCTGTATTTTATGCAGCTATGTATACATGCAAGCAACTTGAAAAATTTATTAATATGTGTAAGGCATATTTGGTCGGGAGTGCCCCTCAGAAGTTTAGCTGCTCACTGAAAGTCTTTTCATTTGATGCCATTTCGGCAACTTGTACGTTGATGATGATGATGATGATGATGATGATGATGATCTGTCCATCACAGAAAAGGTAACATGGTAATGAACCTTATCCCCATATTTAGAAAAATTGATCAGATGAAAAAGATCTTAAATTTACAACAAAATGTGTAGATCACCAGTTTCAGTGGTCATCCACAAATGTGTACATCTTAATTACTTGTGTATCCAGTTTCATTATTTATTAACATCATATTTGTCCTATATTGATCCTTTTTTGCTACAGAAACAGTATATACAGTTTTTTAGCTCATTAGATTCTTACTGCTCTATTAAAAAGTGCAATTTAGAGAGAAAATGAATGAATAAAGTTTTTAAACTAAAAAATGTTGTGTAGAGGAACATATAGAAGCATGTGCATGTGAATTCAAACAAAGTAATGGTACTTTTATAGATGTAACCATGTATGGGTCCCCATTGGGAAATTTTCAGCTATATTTGAAAAACTTGCATTATTTGTTGTGTTATCTGTCAGACAGAGAAAAGCCAATTATTGTTTGTGGGGAGTTCAATGTGGATTTTCTGAAAGAGTCCGATAGAAAGTTTGACCTTGAAGTATTTCATGGTTCTTTCAATTTGACGTCAGTTATTGATTTTCCTACTCAGGTGGTACAGGAAAGCAGCACACTAACAGATATTGTTTTTATAGACAAAGATAAATTTAATCAAATAAAAACTTCCCCTGTTAAGAATGGTATGTATGATCATGATACACCGCTAGTTACATTATATGACACAGTTCCAAACAGTAATACAAAACAGTCCTCCAAAATAGATTTAACAATTGAAAATTTTAGGGAAAGCTTGCAAAAACTGGACTGGGATGGGGTGTACAGGGAACCTGATGCTAATTTAAAATTTAACCTATTTCATGATACCTTTGTGGGTATATTTGAAAACCATTTCCCTAAGAAAATGTGAAATATAATTGTAAAGCCATGGCTTTACTAAAGACATAAAAATATCTTGTAAACAGAAAAGGGAAATGTATGCTATAACTAGGAGTAATGACCCAGAAACAGTGAAACATTATAAAAACTACTGCACTGTATTCTGAAAAGTTATTCAAAAGTCCTGAAGTATGTGCATTATGTATGTGATTAGCACTTCCGATAATAAAATTAAAACAACTTGGAATGTTGTTAAAAGGGAAACAGGGCAGCCGAGAGCACAGGATGACTGTATTTCTATCATCCTCAATGAAAAGTTTGTTAACAAGAAATCAAAAGTAGAAAACATTTTTAAGAATCATTTTTAAATGTTGTAGAGAAAATGGGATTGAGCTATTCATTAGAAAATTCAAGGCAGTATATGGAAGAGGCAATATGTGTGCAGTTTGATAAAACTGAAATTCAACCCACCTCTCATACTGAAATTAGGAAAATAATAAATCCGCTCAAAAGTCAAAACTCACATGGAGTTGATGGCATTTCCAATAGAGTACTAAAAGCCTGTTCCCAACAGATAAGTAGGATTCTCAGCCACGTATATAGCAGCTCACTGAAACAGGGCATTTTTCCAGATAGACTGAAATGTGCTATTGTTAAACCATTGTATAAAAAAAAGAGGATAGGTCTGATGCTAACAACTACCACCCAATCTCACTTCAGACAACTTTATCCAAAATTCTTGAAAAAGAAACTTATTCAAGAGTAACATCACATATTTGTAAAAATGAAGTACTAACAAAATGTCAGTTTGGTTTTGAGAGAGGCTTTTCAACAGAAAATGCTGTATATGATTTCACTGATCAAATATTAAATCCATTGAATAACTGAACGTCACCCATTGGGATATTTTGTGATCTCTCAAAGGCTTTTGATTGTGTGAATCATGAAATTCTTCTAGATAAGCTTAAGTGTTGTTGTATGAGTGGGACAGTGCACAAATGGTTTAATTCATATTTAACTATAAGACTGCAGAAGGTAGAAATTAACAGTACAGATAGTCTGCAAAAATCAACAGAGTCCTGTAACTGAGGCAGTATCAAGAATGGTGTCCTATAGGGTTCAGTCTTGGGTCCCTTATTGTTCTTACTATGTATTAATGACTTGCCACTCTGTATTCATGAAGGTGCAAAGCTAGCTATTTTTGCTGATGAGACTTATATAGTAACAACACCCAACAAACCATAATCAGCTGAGGAAATTGTAAATAATGTCTTTCAGAAAATTATTAAGTGGTTCTCTGCAAATGGACTCTCACTAAATTTTGAGAAAACATGGTATATACAATTCTGTACAGTAAATGGCATTGATGAATATAGACTATGAACAGAAGTCTGTTGCTAAGGCAGAATATTCAAAATTTCTAAATGTGTGCATTGATGAAAGATTGAATTGGAAGAAACACATCGGTGATCTGCTGAAATGGTTAGGTTCAGCTAGTTATGCTATTAGAGTGATTGCAAATTTTGGTGATAAACATATCAATAAATTAGCCTACTATGCATATTTTCATTCACTACTTTCATATGACATCATATTTTGGGGTAATTCATTATAAAGAGAAAAAGTATTCATTGCACAAAAGCATGTAATCAGAATAATAGCTGGAGCCACCCAAGATCACCTTGCAGATTTTTATTTAAGGAACAGTAGTTTGCAATACATACATTCACGTATGAAATTTGTTATTAATAACCCATCACAATTCAAAAATAATGGAGAAGTGCTTAGCTACAACAATGGAAGAAAGGGTGATCTTCACTATTCTGGGTTAAATCAGACTTTGGCACAGAAAAGAGTGAATTATGTTGCCACAAAAATCTTTGCTCATTTGCCAAATAGCATTAAAAATCTGACAGGTTGCCAACCAACATTTAAAAACAAAATAAAAATTTCCGACTGACAACTCCTACTCAAGAGATGAATTTTTAGAAATTATTGTTCTGTAATGCTACAAATTACACCATGCTCATGTAATGTATATTACCTTCTATTTATTCCAAAGTGTATCTGGAAAAATGTCAGAGTTGATCTTTCTCTGCAAACTTGTGAAAAAGATTAGCAACAACTTGTTTCTCGCCGTTAACAGTGTTACATGCACATGTTTCACTGTGAAACAGGAAGCAGTGTCATTCATTTTCACAGTATGTATTAACAGCCAGACAATCGGAGCACAAGTAGTGTTTACGGATCATGTGACTACACAAATTTTGAAATATAGATTATGTAGCTGAAGTATGACCAATCATCGTGCATGTGTTTGTTTACATCAGGTTTATTCTTATGATGAATGAAGTATAGTTTCACGTCTAATGCCAGTTTCACACAAAACATCATCATTGATATGAAGGAGAGCAGAAAATGTATTGTTGATATAGACATTTTATGTAGTCATTTTCCTGTATTAAAGGTTTCAAAATTATGCATTCTATGTGTGTAGAACAACACCCTGTAAAATCAGATTCATAATTCAGTGTTCACTATAATAAATTTACATATTTCTTGTTGAATCTTCTTACGGAATTGCTGCAAAGTTAACAGTTGATTGTAATAATTTTTAATAGGATTCTGTGTGAACATTCATAGTTTATTATTACTGTAATAGTTAGTTTACTAATTGTTGACTTCTGTTTTCAACAGATCTTCTGATACCACTGATGATCCAAAGGTGAAACTGAGGGTTTCAATGGTTTGCTGGAATCGAAGTGATCAGTTTGTAATTACAGCTGTCAGTGACTATAGTATTAAAGTATGGAATTCATCAACAGGTAAGAATATTGTGTGTTATCACAGATATGTTTAAATATTTTGTTGAAAACTATTACATACAAGCTGCAACACTATTTTCAAATACTACACTGGTTTTAAAAATTGATTTCTTTAATGCATGTAACACTGAATTTGAATTAATATATTACAAAGATAGGCTGTGTTAAACAATTTTGATTGGAGGTGTATTCTGAGTACTAAAACAGATAGTCATTTATGTCTTACAAAACACTAACATTTCTGAAAATTGTAACACCCAAAGATAATAACTTGAGATGTATAAAATACTGGGCCAACAGTACATGATTAAAACTTCACACTAGTGGCAATAAATACAGGGTGTTTGGACATGCCTTTTACAAACTTCTAGGACCTGTAAAGGTGAGTGATTATGTAACATTTTGAATAGGAACCCATGTCCAGAAATGTACCATTTCCTTTCTACGATGGCCTCAGTTCAGATGTTTAACTTGTCCATTTCTGCTTGAGAAACTGAATTAGGCATGACACTGTACAATCATTAGGTACCAATTCGAAAGGAAACATCCATTTATCACTTAAGCACATTTGTTTCTATTAACACTTAAATGTCATGGTTTACATTCTTCCAAAACTGAAAAGGACACAGCTTGCTGAACATACAAACTGCAGTACTTATGCATACAACAGTGGCTTGATGTGGCAACCACCACCAACCTTCTTACAGACTTTGTACCTATGGAGCATGTACTGGTACACACTCTGCGCCTCACCTGGTGTATCTTCAGTTTTTAATGTGCTGACCAGAACTTGTGCCACCAGATCTTCATCTGTCTCTACAGGAGTCTCGTAGGAAGACAGATGCTAAGTGACAGCAGGTGAATGACTGTACAAGTCATCCTGTCTACCCTATTGCATACCAGAACAAACATTTCTTAGGCTTTCCTCTTTCCCTCAGCAGACATTGACACATTACACATCTGAATTGAAACTATCGTAGAACAGAAACTGTACTATTTCTGGATGATCTGGATGTTTCTGTTCAAAATATTATGTACTTGCTCCCCTCTACAAGCCCTAGAAGTTTGTAATGGGAATCTGTGAATACCCTGTATAAGGCCAGCTTTGCACTCGTGTCGTAATAGGAAGGGTCAGTGTTGAACCAGTCACCAAAGTGGAAATATTAGAGCATATGTGAGGATGCCTTATCAGGTCAAATGGCATAATGTTGGCATTTGATTAAATCTGAAGGGGAGTAAGGTGACTGGGAAGTGAGTTTGTCTTACAATGATATTTCACCCTGTACAGGATATGCCGCTATGGCAGAGATGCTTGTGCTTTAGCAATAGATAGAAGAGAGTTCTATGAAACGAGTGGCTTCTGGATAACACAATGTGATCAGTGCATGGAATGGTGGCAATGTTGTCTGCATGGACATTATATACCTTAATGCTTTATCCATTGTGGGCTACTAGCTAGAACACTGCAGTGTGTGTGTATTTTCCTGTGCTGACAGTTTGACACCATCTGCTGTTGGCTGCCATTCCAGCAGCTTCCATTACTAAGACAGTTCAAACAGAACAGACTGCAATCAGATTGTGAACATTTTCACTGGCATGATTAGTGAAAAAATGAATTTTTTATGTATGATATCCATTTCAGACTATTCTAAAATGATGATGACTTTTGTGTTACACGCTTGATGTCACAACAGTCTGCAGGGTGCATTATTGAGGGACATAGCGGAAAACATAAGGTGGTGTGGTTTGGGGCATTTTTAGATTCAACATGTAATCTTGACTTTAACATGTAGTCCTGTCAACAAAGTAAAATTAGGTGGAAGAAATCGTGTAATCACAAATTTTTGTACAGTGGCAGGATGGAGTGTCATGAACAACACACTAAAAATCCCCACTGGTGCAGTGTGACTGTGGGGGCAGGAGGGCATTCATAGGTCTCTTTTTTTATATTTTTCCTTGAACAACTCAAAAACTATGACTTCTAGTGAAAATATTTCCCAGTTCAAAATTAAACTACATTAAATTTCCTATAAAGAAAAATCCATTCAGTTTTTTCTCTGGGACAAATAGTTTCCACTTTGCAATGGTTAAAAATAGTGAAATGATATAAATTTTGACATAGGTCGCAGTTGGGCACTGGAGTGACTTCAGTGGCGACGAGTCACAATTTGTGCTGGACTGGGACTCGAACCCAAATTTCCTGGTTTACGTCAGTGGTTGTCTTTTTATGTGAGTGTTTGCCTTAATCACTGTAGCTACCTGAGCACACTTTCCATCAGACCCAAATCTCCATTTTGTCCCACACTACTTACACTACCTGTCCACCATACTCGTTGCTTACCACAGTGAGCAATGAGTATGGTGGACAGGGCATGCTACATAAGTAGTGTGTGACAAGATGGGGATTTGGATCAGATGGAAAGCATGCTTGGATAGCTGAAGTGATTAAGGCAACTGCTCTCATAAAGTGAGAAATTCGGTATTGTGTCTCAGTCCGGCCCAAAGTTTTACTTGCCACCATTGAATACATTTCAGTGCCCAGTTGCAGCTGGTGTCAGAATTTAATTCATTTCATATTGTATATGTATGGGTGCAGGATATGCTTACTGTTAAATGAAGTGGGTTAAGAAGTAATAATAAATGTGTGTGCCATGTCTAAGAGCAGTACAGCCATATTAAAGGGATACATTGTGTTCTGGGGTTTAACAGAATGGAAGGGGGAAAAGGGGAAGGGTGAAGTGTAGAAATGCAAGGGAAGTTACTTTGCTAAATTGTGGTAATGCACTTCCCTTTTTCATATATTTGCAAACTAAGCAGTAAGTAGGTGACTTCCCACTCTGTCTACCCCACCACATCACTGAGCAACTTCAGGGTGTTTCTCTAAGTTATATTGTCCTTCTGCAGGACACCTAATAAACCACTGGTGATGGGGTGCACAGACACATCTGAGGGATGGCGGGGGGAGGGGGGTGTATATTTTCCACAAAGTAAATTTGCACTACATTGACTACAGATATCAGTTACTAATAATACGAATGTAAGAAACACCTATGAATGGACAGAACCTCCGTAAATCTCTGCACTCAGTAGTACACTGCTAGAGGAGAAAGTGATTCATAGTCATCCTATTGTGCTTATATACTATAGCTTTTTTAGTTTATTATTAAATGGGGGCATATTTGCTATTAAGTGAGCTTTTATGTAAAATATGTTCCTGTACAGTGTGTGAGAAGTGTACAATTTGTAAGTGTGATGTTGATGGTGACCCGTGTAGTGTTGGTGGGGAAGGGACTGGATTGGTAAATGTTGCACCTTGCTGGTGTGTATCATTGGTACTGTTGTGAAGACATGTAATTGTGCTATACTCATGTGGTATAGAATGAATGGATGACTAGAAAGTTACTGCACTTTTCTCACCACTAAATGCATTAGTGGTAGCCTGCATAACTCTCTTCCATTCAGGAATTGTTGTCACTTGCAGAGTTGGCTGCACAGAGTGGTGCCACTTTCTACACATCCACAGGGGATCTTACAAGTTCGGTGTGAATTCGAGGTGTGTTAGAAAAGCATGTTACCCTTTTTTTCTGACCACCTGATGTATTTGAACCTAGCATGTATGCGTGAGTCGATCTTGGACCTTCCTGCACATGCATGAATTTTTTTCCCACCTGTCGATAGTATCAGTTGCTGGCAGGCAGCAGTTGAGTGAGATAGTGTGTGGTGCTCATGTTGGTTTTCATTGTAAGGGAAATGATGAAACGAGTGGAGCAGCACTACTGCAAAAATGTTTACCAGAAACTAGGTGACAGTCAGGTGAAGCATTCAGAAGATTCAGAGGGCTTTTGTCTGCAGCTTGTGGTCACACGGTCGCGTTCTCATGTACCGAGCACGGGGTCCCGGGTTCGATTCCCAGTGGTGTGAAGGATTTTTCACCTGCGTCAAGATGACTGGGTGTTTGTGTTGCCCTCATTATTTCATCATTCATGCAAGTGGCAAGATTGGACAGAGCAAAGGTTGGGAATTTGTACGGGTGCTGATAACCGTGCAGTTGAGCGCCCCACAATCCAATAATAATAATAATAATAATAATAATAATAATCACCACCACACAAGTTAAGGAGTGGTACAACCCGTTTTGTACTGTACTGTACTGTAATGCATTGCTTGACTTACACTGAAATTTCAGAACTTCTGTAACACCTATGTGACCTACTTCTATTGGAGAGGAAGACTATTGAATCCTGTGAACCTCTTCTGATGTTGGGAGAGCTGAGGCTGGGGTGATGTATTTCATACCCTTCATGCTGTGAAAAGTATTCCAGTCAGTGATAATGGAGACAATGAAATCAACATCGTCGAATACATATTGACTGCGTGTTACACTTGGGACAGGCTCTTCAGGGTGGTAGACAGTTGACAACTCCAGCTGTTGACTTTTTCTTCATAATAGCTCACTGAACAGCTGCAAATAAGTGCTCGGTTAGTAAACATAAAGTAACTCCCCAATATAATCATGAGTTCAGTGAAGTTATTTTGTCTACTCACAAGGGAGAACTAGACAAGAAATGCTGGGAAGGTATAGTCTGTCTGCAAAATGAAGAGTGCTCAGTGCTCATGGTAGGAGAAGTTACCTTTTCTGGAAGAACGCTACGATGTCATGTAGGATGACAAAGAATAAATTTCCACTCTAGCAGTGTAGTGTAGATCATTGTGGAGAGATTTATGGAGAGTCTAACCAGATGTGCTTATTGCATTAGTATTATTAGCAACACATACCTGCATTTCATGTAGTTTTAATGCACCCAGTGGAAAATAAACATCCCCAGGCATGTCTGTGCACTGCGTAGCCAGTGATTCACAAGATGTGCTGCGAATAATTGCTGTACTGTATTTGCTTCTTGTAACATATTGGGGTAGATAGTTTAGTGCCCTACGTGTTTTACGAGATTGCTTGCTGTGTTAAAATATAATTCTCAGGTTGCAATACAGAACACTTTATTAATCGCAAAAGTTCACAATGACTTTTTCCTGAAAACAGCAACTAAAAGATCATCCATGATCACTTCAAAGTAACAAACAAAAAAAATAGCTGGTATGATACTATATCCACGAGAAGTGTGTCTCCCCTTGTGGATGTACAGTGGTGTCCATGAGGAACTGGACTGCAAGGAGTAGTGTAGCAGCATGATGATGGTGCAAAGCTTGTCTCAGAGAGTTCTGTTAGGTGGCTATGAGAATAAACAGTTCCTGGCCTGGAACTGTGGGAGCAATTGAAATGACCTGCTTGAATGCTGTGCTTTTCCTTATGTACCCAGCAGGTGGAAGTACGCTTGCTACCAGTTGATGTGTGGACTCTGTTTGTTCTTTGAGAGCAGCCCTGCCAATTTCCTGGTGTGTGTGTGCTGCTTGGAAGTATAGCTGTTGCCCCTGGTGGAGCCTGTAACAAATTGTGTTCGTATACAGAACTGTGTCATGACATGAGATGCCCATATCTCCAGAAGAGAGAAGCTTGTGAGGGTGGGTAGGCAAACCTGCAATGTGGAGTCTACTTACTGGCTGTGGACATGCTTAGCCTATGACCAATATACAACAGATAGAATAGGGAATCACCTGCTTTTTCCTCAGTGTGCAGACCTATGAAGGAGGGATGTGCTTAACCATAGGCTGGCCGGAGTGGCTGTTCGGTTCAGGTGCTACAGTCTGGAGCCGGGCGACCGCTACAGTCGCAGGTTCGAATCCTGCCTCGGGCATGGATGTGTGTGATATCATTAGGTTACTTAGGTTTAATTAGTTATAAGTTCTAGGCGACTGATGACCTCAGAAGTTAAGTCGCATTGTGCTCAGAGCCATGTGAACCATTTTTTTGCTTAACCATAATCCGATGACCTACCATCCCTCAAGTTTCTATTCTCCACCCCCGCCACTTCCACCCTTTTACACAACTAGAAGACAATTTATCCTGTAATACAGCTCTGCTGCACTTGGATGTGGTACACACATTTAATATTTGTTCTTAACTCACTCCATTTAACTACAAACATTAATTTTACACTCCTGGAAATGGAAAAAAGAACACATTGACACCGGTGTGTCAGACCCACCATACTTGCTCCGGACACTGCGAGAGGGCTGTACAAGCAATGATCACACGCACGGCACAGCGGACACACCAGGAACCGCGGTGTTGGCCGTCGAATGGCGCTAGTTGCACAGCATTTGTGCACCGCCGCCGTCAGTGTCAGCCAGTTTGCTGTGGCATACTGAGCTCCACCGCAGTCTTTAACACAGGTAGAATGCCGCGACAGCGTGGACGTGAACCGTATGTGCAGTTGACAGACTTTGAGCGAGGGCGTATAGTGGGCATGCGGGAGGCCGGGTGGACGTACCGCCGAATTGCTCAACACGTGGGGTGTGAGGTCTCCACAGTACATCGATGTTGTCTCCAGACCGCAGCGACGCACGGATGCACGCCAAGACCGTAGGATCCTACGCAGTGCCGTAGGGGACCGCACCGCTACTTCCTAGCAAATTAGGGACACTGTTGCTCCTGGGGTATCGGCGAGGACCATTCGCAACTGTCTCCATGAAGCTGGGCTACGGTCCTGCACACCGTTAGGCCGTCTTCCGCTCACGCCCCAACATCGTGCAGCCCGCCTCCAGTGGTGTCGTGACAGGCGTGAATGGAGGGAAGAATGGAGACGTGTCATCTTCAGCGATGAGAGTCGCTTCCGCCTTGGTGCCAATGATGGTCGTATGCGTGTTTGGTGCCGTGCAGGTGAGCGCCACAATCAGGACTGCATACGACCGAGGCACACAGGGCCAACACCCGGCATCATTGTGTGGGGAGCGATCTCCTACACTGGCCGTACACCTCTGGTGATCGTTGAGGGGACACTGAATAGTGCACGGTACATCCAAACCTTCATCGAACCCATCGTTCTACCATTCCTAGACTGGCAAGGGAACTTGCTGTTCCAACAGGACAATGCACGTCCGCATGTATCCCGTGCCACCCAACATGCTCTAGAAGGTGTAAGCAACTACCCTGGCCAGCAAGATCTCCGGATCTGTCCCCCATTGAGCATGTTTGGGACTGGATGAAGCGTCGTCTCATGCGGTCTACACGTCCAGCACGAACGCTGGTCCAACTGAGACGCCAGGTGGAAATGGCACGGCAATCTGTTCCACAGGACTACATCCAGCATCTCTACGATCGTCTCCATGGGAGAATAGCAGCCTCCATTGCTGCGAAAGGTGGATATACACTGTACTAGTGCCGACATTGTGCATGCTCTGTTGCCTGTGTCTATGTGCCTGTGGTTCTGTCAGTGTGATCATGTGATGTATCTGACCCCAGGAATATGTCAATAAAGTTTCCCCTTCCTGGGACAATGAATTCACGGTGTTCTTATTTCAATTTCCAGGAGTGTATATCATTAAATTACTGTTTCTAATAATGAGTGATTTTTCCATCCCCTGCAGTGGAGAACTATTAGTCAAAGAGAAAAAAAAATAGAACTTTTTTTGTAGGAAATTTCATGTAGATAAATTTTATACTGGGAAAAATTTTCATTGCAAGTTGTGGGTTCTGTATTATTCAAGAAAAACATAAAACAAGTGACCTTCAAACTGCCCCTTATCCCCATGTTCGTGCCCCACTGGTGGGGATGTTTAGTATATTCTTCATGACACTCCCTCCTACCACTTTACGTAAATTTGCGACTGCACAATATTCTACTCCTCTTTGACCCCTTTTGGTCTTTTAACCAGCAATAAATAAACCAACAGTTATCTTTTCCATCTATGATTTATTCCAGAGACACCTGGTTCTGCATTCCACTATTCCATCATCAGGCCCTCTGTGGTGGTAACATAGCAGCTGTTGGTTTATTTATTGCTAGTTATGTACATGTCAGCTGTCATCTTATAATCCCTTCTAGTAACCACCGTCAGGTGGTTTGCGGAGTATGGATGTAGATGTAGATAAAGTTAAATCTGTTGGTCTTCATTGACTGAGCTAATACTGAGTCCAATCTCTAGAGCAACTGATAGATGTTTTTGTGCTCTTCAGTCCGAAGAGTGGTTTGAAGCAGTTCTCCATGCTACTCAACCCTGTGCAAGACTCTTCATCTCTGAATAAGCCTCACCAATGTTCTCTGTAAGCTGCTGGAACGTATGGTGAGTCCGCTGTTTGGTTGGTCCCGGAGTCAAATGGCCTGCTGGCTCCGTGTCACGGCAGCTTCCTCCAGGGTTGCTCTACCACTGATAATCTTTTGTATCTTGAGTCTGCCATCTGAATAGCCTTTTCCAGATGCCAACATCTGCATCTGGTTGCAGTTTTTGTTTTTTTTTGCGTAAAGCGTACGACATGACCTGGCGGCATCATATCCTTGCCACATTGTATGGCCTCTAGCCCACGGCTTCAAGTTTTCAGCCGCAAAGTCATGTGTAATGTACTTCTGTTGACATTTCACTGTTCATCCAGAACCTGAACTTTATCTTAATGATGATCCACTCACTGTAGTGGAGACGTATTGATTCTTAGGACTGGTTTTCGATGCCCAATTGACTTGGCTGCCTCACTTTAATCGGCTTAAGTGGGAATGCTGGCAGCACCTCAATGCTCTCTGCTGCCTGAGCAACACCATTTGGGGTGCAGATTGCTATATGCTGCTGCAGCTGTACAGAGCCCTTATTCAAGCCCACCCTGACTATGGGAGTCTGGTTTATGGTTTGATGGTGCCCTCAGTGTTGTGTTTCTTCTACCCAGTGTACCACTGTGGTGTTCGCCTAGCAATGGGAGCTTTTAGAATGAGTCCAGTGACCAGTGTCCTGGTGAAGGCCGGAGTCCCTACATTGCGGATCCGATGTGCACAACTGCTCTCCAGATATGTTTCACACATTCGTAGTTCTCCTGAGCATCTGAATTACTGTCTCCTTTTCCCACCCACAGCAGTGCATCTCCCGCATAGGCAGCCCAGGTCAGGGCTCACATTTGCGGTTTGTGTGAGTTCCCTTCTCTCCGAATTGGAGTCCTACCTTACCACCTCTGCTTGAGGTCCATTTATGTACTCCTCCATGGTGTAGACCTTGGCTGAAGCTTCATCTGGACCTTTTGCATTGCCCTAAGTACTCCGTTAACCTCGCTGTTCTCCACTGTCACTTCCTCTCGATTCTTGACGTGCTCTGAAGTTGCTCATACTGACGGCTTGATGGCTGATCATAATGTTGGCTTCGCTTCTGTCCACAGAGGCCATATTGAACAGCATTACTTACCCGCTGGCTGCAGTGTATTCACTGCAGAGCTGTTGACCATATCTTGTGCACTTCAGTACATCCGTTCCTGTTCTGGTGAGTCGTTTCACCTCTGTTCTGACTCCCTGGAATGGTCCAGTTGTTCAGTGGTGTTTCTGTGAACCCCAGGACACGTCAGAATCTTAGGCAACGAACTTGCTGACAGGCTGGTCAAACAGGCTACACGGAAACTGCTCCTGGAGATTGTCGAGCGATCGAAAGCACAGTTTTGATGGACGATTTTGATGCTTAATGATTTTGAATTCTTTGACACCAGTGTAAAGAGCTGACATTGATAGAAGCATGCTGATAACATGTAATTTGCATAATTATAGTTTGATAATTGTCATCTGTACTGTTTTCTTCAGTGCTGTTACTTTCAATATTGTTACAGGTGCTCTAGTGCAGGTTCTAAGAGGGCATAAGGATGAGGTATTTGTGTTGGAAGCTCATCCATTTGAAGCTAACATATTGCTAAGTGCGGGACATGACGGGCAGCTTATTATTTGGGATATAATAGCTGGGACGCAAGTTATATCATTCCAGAATGCCATCGAAGGTCAAGGGCACGGAGCTCTGTTTGATGCAAAGTGGTCACCAGATGGAACAATGTTGGCCGCTTCAGATTCTCACGGCCACCTTCTCGTTTACGGGTTTGGACGTGGCAGTGACAGATTTCATAAGGTGAGTGAGAATGCATCAACATCAGAAAAGAGTTATTGGAGAGAAATGCTCCATTCTACATGTAGTAACATGTAAAAGGAAAAAAATGTAAATTTTGAAGTCTGTTTCTGTGTGCATTGTGTGTGCTTTGGGGAAGGGGGAGTGAATGTGGTTGATTTGACAAATACAGCAAAGAGGCTAATGCTTGGAGACCATAGGGAAATTACAGTGCAATGCAATAGCAGTAAGTCTGATGTCAGACCACCATCTTACTTTATTTATGAAATAAAATTGAACTCCAAGAATGACTCTTTGACTGCACTGGAATCTGTGCTGTTTCGAAACTTTCTAACACTATAAAGCTGAGTGCCTGGTTGGGATTCAGACCCAGAACCTCAACTTTCATGGACAATGCTCTTAGTGACTGAGCTACTCAGGCACAATTCATGACCCACCATCACAGCTTCATTTACACCACCACCTTTCTCCTATCTTTCAAAACTATGAAGATAGCAGGTAGTGCACCGTGCCTGGATAGCTTGGCCCACAAGAGCTTGTGTGTGAAGGCGAGATTGTGGGTTTGTGTCTTGAGTCTACCACACAGCTTTAATCTACCTGGAAGTTTCAGAGCTCATTTTGGTTGAAGTCTCCAAGCAGTATGTTTTCTAAAATGTGAAGCTCTCTGATTGCAGTTTGTGATCTTTCCCACATTCATGTCCTTTTCGTAGTAGTAAATCAAAAGACCTGTCAGTCAACAGTCACCCGCTTTACAGCAATTAAGTCTATCATGTTCGTTCGTGCGTATGTCTTTATCTGTGGCTCTACAACATTCACATTGTAGTAATTCTGTTTTGTCTACATACATCCATACCTTGACTACAACAACATGATGCCAGTGCATGTCTTTCTCCTCAAACTACTTTACAGCACTATCACATAATTCTCTATATTCAGGTACATTCTTTGCAAGTCTCATAATGATGCTTGATGACAATGATGATGGTAAATTGTTAGATATCATCTTCATAGAGGGCACCACAGCCATATATTTATTAAATGATTTCCAAATATTTCTGCATAGTTTGCATATATTAAGACTTCTTCATTCCACAGATATCTTACATATCACAAAGAACAATAAAATTTGTAAAGTAAAATGAACGGAAACATGTTGTGTGAATGCACTGCCATAATGGTACTAGTTGTGAAACAAAGTAGTCGTCTAAACAAATACAGCCTAAGTGGAAAAATGCCACATTCATTAAATAAACTGTGATAGTAGGCAGGTGGTAGTGTTACCAATTATTGGTGTGGCTTAAATCCCGTTCGGTCTCTTGGTGTAAACGTAATGTATTTTCCAGACGAATGCTATAGTTCTGCACACATAAGAAGGCAGGTGGTGGGGTAATGCACAGTGTCAAGTAACACTTCAGACAATAGCACCATTATGCCATGCCTTACAGTAGCGTGTGGTTTGAGATGTGCTTAAAACTGTATAACATTGATTTTAATGTTAGTTTACCTATAATGAGGGTACTTAACCACTTCAGTGTTCATTATGGGTTGCATACAGTTTCTTAAGCATATAAATATTTTTAGGGAGAGTCAGAAGCAGAAACAGAAACAGTGGCCCAGTGTGGTACTTATCCCAGCATTGTAGGCTACCAGGGTAGGCAATGGATGCAGTGTGGTGTTCAACCCCAAATGTTTCCACACGTATACTAGTAACCTTTCCCAGGCTTTCCGCACAGCTGCTTCACAGATCTCGTACACAAAGTAATCTCCTGGGTTGTCTGTCTAGTAGTATAATAATAATAATAATAATAATAATAATAATAATAATAATAAACCAGGCCTCAAATCCCTCAATGCAGTTTTCTATCTAGACTAAAACTTTCTTGAAACAGTTCCTGAAATGAGATTTTCAGTCCCTGATATTCTTCTCACACTACCCAATGTTATCTTCTGTAGCCTGCTTAACCTCCACAACATTCTTGGCAAATCACGTGATTTTACCAGACAATTATTCTTACCCTAAGGTTCCAGTCATTTCATTCATTCCTTCTGTAAAACATGTCCCATACACATGTCCACTAGGAGTTACTCCAGCTCCACCACAAGTAAATCCTGCAAAATCACAGATACTGTAACTTGAGAAATCCTCATGTTTTTTACTAACTGATTCATGTTCACTGCACAGGTTTTTATACACTTGTCAGATGCATAAATGGTCACAGAAGAACTTTTTGTATTGGGGGCACCCAGTACCCACTCGCCGAGCATGCTCTATATTATCACTTATGGGACCAAATAGCTGGCTAAATCATGTGGATTTCTTGGCTCCTCCCTCTCAGTACTAGTTTTCTTAAACTCTAGTGATGGGAACCTACTCCTTAGTGCCTTATTCACTCCACTTTTCATTTCTCTCTCACTCAGTCTCCCCCCCCTCCCCCCCACCTCTGTCTCTTTCTCTCTCTGCCCCCCCCCAATCTCTTTATCTCCCCCCCCCCCCCTCTCTCTCTCTC
Source organism: Schistocerca gregaria (assembly GCF_023897955.1). Lineage (NCBI taxonomy): Eukaryota > Metazoa > Arthropoda > Insecta > Orthoptera > Acrididae > Schistocerca > Schistocerca gregaria. Next base: position 77,004,516 of record NC_064931.1, read on the forward strand.
TCTCTCTCTCTCTCTCTCTAATTCAAGAGAAGTGTGGTGCAAGGTTGATTTAACATTTCTAAGCTCTTGAAAATCTTTTTATTTAGTATTACATCAACACTTTCTAAAGAAGAAAAAGATACATCATTACTATAGGAAATCTAATAAAGTTTGTGAATGGATTACGATGCAGCATTCCACACAATATTTTGGATAGCAATAAATTTATGGGCACTCAAATATTCTAATTAACGGCTTCACAGATAGTATAAGTTGAAATCTCACAGATGATGTAGTTTCAGTTGTCTGTGAAGAAAATACATCTGACAAAATATCTTTTAATTTCATGCTTCCTAGTTATATAATTATTTTTTATAGTCTAATAAATAGACATTTTTTCAAACAATGATGTTTTGTTTCTTACTCTTGCAGTTGCCAAAGGAAATGTTTTTCCACACAGATTATCGGCCTCTTATTAGAGATGATAATCATCACGTATTAGATGAGCAAACTCAGATAGCACCACATTTGATGCCACCTCCATTCCTTGTAGATATTGATGGAAACCCTTATCCACCTTTTCTGCAGCGTCTTGTACCTGGTCGAGAGAACTGTCAAGGAGAACAACTCATTCCAAATGTTGCCTGGCTTGCTGGAGGTAATTAAGTAATTTTAGTCAGTGTTACATGTAATTTAAGGCTGCACATGAAAAGTAAGATAAAATTTATATGTAAAATTTCAAATCCACAATTAAAAAACAGTTTACCTATGTTTAAAGGCAATTGATAACACTGTATTATGGAACAGCAAAGGTAGTGGTTGGAGGGCAAGTATAGGAGGTACTCCATCCCAACTTTCCTTGTTGCTTCACACACTCATGTTTGCACTGTATGCATCAGTCATCAGCAGTTGGAAGCCTTCAGCATTAAGATCCACATGTGTTGAGTCGAACCTATAGTCCAGGTAGCGTAAGAAGATTCCTGACAGTTGCAGTGGGCTGGGCACGACCACTTCATGCGCCTACCTCAACTGATCACATATTGCACTTTTGTAAATGTCCCTATAGTAATGCATCAGTGTTATCACAGCTCTATGGAAGATTATTGTTTCACCAGCAGTCATGCAGCACAGATGCAAGCTGTCAACAGCACTCCCAGCTCTCAGGGATCATCTTATGCTGACTTGTGACTTGATTGTAGCAAACTATATCATTCAACAGTGCTGTCAGACACATGTTGCACAATTTATTACAAGATGTTCTCCTGAAAATGACATAACTGAAATTGGCAGATATGATCTGTTTATGATTTTATAGCCAAAGGAAAGAATGAGTCCTAACCTCTTAAGTATGGCTGCCAGACCACATGTCAAGGAAATGTTTGAAAATACTGCACTGAAAATTTAGCCATCTATCCAGTCTTGAGACTTTCCGTGCTAATGTATTCTCGTGTGATATATATAGTAAACAACAAAATACACTATCATTACTCATCTCCTAGAATACAAGCTAATTTCAGTTTTTATTACATGAAAATAGAAGCATCCTGTAGCTTTATGGGTTAGTTTTGATATTGGTACAAAGCCGAAAATGCAAGTCTTTTGTTATGCACGAGTAACATTGAGAAACATCCCAGCACAGTGAGTGGCAGCTTTGTGCCTCATATCAATAATTTTTGGGAGGGGAGAGGGAAGGGAAAATGACAGGGAAGGAAGCAGGAGAGGGGAGGAGTGGAGAGGGGGGGCAGGGAGGGGTCAGCTTGTGTTAATGTCATTGTGAATGGCAAAATAGGTCAGGGATTTAATGAAAAATAGTTCTAGGTACACTCATTACTTGTCATTGTCCGTTACAGCTCTGCCTTTTTTTGAAATTGGTACTGAATTGGTACATCTGTGTGTGCAGTGGAGCAAGATTAGAGTTCGGTTTGTGAAGATAATTTTTTCTTATAGGGTGAGGGGCAGCTTGTACTTACCCCATCCTCCCCCTGGGTAAATTCATGTTTAAAGTTGCAAAGAAACTTGTAAATCTTTTGTATGACTCAGTTTGTGTGGCTTGTGTGTCGTATAACAAAATCATGTTAACTCACAGTCAAGAATAGCAATCCTACATGACAAAAATCCGAGCTCTCTTAAAAAATATACTATATGTGCACCTTGGGATGTACATTGGCTTCTAGGCCAGCAGTTGGCATTACTGCTACTGCCAGAACAATTGACATTGGCTCTCTTACCACACTAACACTTACTGCCACATACTAACAGTGAGATGGCTGATGTTGGCTGTAAGGACTCAGCTACTCACATTGCACATGTGCACAGAGCACTTCCCTCTTCCTGTGTCCTTCACTCCTCTGCCAGTGGACACCCCATGACATGATCACAGTACAATACTCGTGCAGCAAAGGCATAAGTTACTGTTGCATAGAAACAAGAGTTGCAGAACCATTTCAGGGCAGTGTGAATGAAGTGCAGTGATCCCACAGTAAATGCTGTTTGCGATGTATGTCTCTTCAGAAGTCATTTCTGCATATAGTGTTGTCTGGATGGCACCAGTTGCAGAAATTATATTGTGGCAACAGTGTGCACTTAGTCACAGATGGAACCAAATTGTCCAAGGCTTCTCATTCTCAGGGGAGACGAGGTGTGGGAGAACTAACAATTCCCTGCCAGCTGCCAGTTTCACTGCTCCCTGTAGTAGCTTCACTGAGCATCTCTGTACCTTTAATTGGTTCATTGTCAGTGTAATTTTCAGATTGTATCTAGTCTTTTAGTGTTTGCATTTGTGTGATTCAGAGTTCTGACAAGTGTGAAAATAAACAAAACCCATAAGTTGTCAAGTCAGTTCAGTGATTAGATTTCGATTTTCAAGATGATGTGAAGTGATATTGCTTAGGATGTGAATGTTGCACTGAACAAAAGAGGCAGTGGTATAATTAGTAGTTAAACCATACATGATCATGGGAGACACAACAAACCTAACTTTTAAGCGTATAATGATCCAGAATGAGTGAACAGGAATTAGAGAGGCAGTCTTCCCTTCATGTTTAGTCATATTACAATAGAATTTGCAGGAGTCTTTTGCTGAGATACACTGATGCACCAAAACATTATGACCATCTTCCAAACAACGTGTTGGTCCTCCTTTGGAATGCAATACAATAATGATTTTGTGTGGCATGGATTTGACGATTCCTTAGTAGGTTTCCACAGGTATGTGGTATCTGATGTGTATACAGTAGCAATAAGTTATGGACTGGTGGATTGAGACTATTGAGCTGCCATTTGATAGCATCCCAGATGTGTTCGGTTGGATTTGAATTGAGCATATTATGTGGCAAAGACAGTGTGAGGTGTTCCCCTCCCCCCCCCCCCCCCCCCCCTTCAGACTACTTTAGCATGAGTTTGGCCTCGTGACATCTACAGCTACCCTGCTGGAAGATGCCATCAGCATCGCTGAAGACATCAAGCATGAAGGAGTGCAGGTGTTCTGCAATAATGTTTGTATAGTCCACAGTTGTCACTTATACATTAGGTCTCATAGAAGCACAGGTGAATGTCTTCCATAGCATAATACTGCCTCCACTTGCCTGTGTCCTTGGCACGGTGCACGTTTTGAGCAACTGTTCATCTGTATGACTGTATATCCAGACATCATCATTGAACTATATGTAATAAGAAACATGAATTGTCTGATCCACAGTCCAATCTTGGTGATCTTGTGCTCACTGCAATTGTAATTTACAATCTTATTCAGTCAACATGGGAACACACAGGGGGATCATCTGGCTCAGACTTCCATATTCCCCAATATGCACTGAGCGGTGTGCTTTGTAACACTTGGGCTTGCTCCAGCCCTATACTCTCATCAGATCTTGCATAGTGTGCTGCATATCCTGGTATGTGGAGCAAGCCTCCGACCACACCCTTCTGTGATGAGGCAAATGTCCAACACTTTGTCGCCTACTTGTTGTTTCACTATACTTCAACTAGTTTCCATAAATGTTTCCATAGATGTTTGCGATAGTGCACACTACCAGTTGACCAGCTTCACCATTTCAGAGATGCTTGTTCCAAGGCACAGGACCATAAGAATCTGATTTTCGTTTTGATCATGGTCAGAGATGATCCACTGCTCTATCCTTCTCTGCGCAAACACATACTTTATAATGGCTCTGATGTCAAGTGGGATGTTAAGTGCAGAGGAAAATTGTGGCACATGGTATTTTGAACTAAAGCATGTGCTTTTGATGAATTTTGAGGAACTTGGGACAACTTTGTCTTCAAACTTATATTGTTAAACACTTACAAATAACAGCGAGCCATTCAAAGTTGATGGCAAGCAAGTTGTGAATTACTCTTCTTCACAATAATATGCATTTCTGCCATGGCAACTAATGCTTTTAAAAAAATTCATAATTTATGTTCTCGGTCTTTTGCTTTGTATCTCTAATCACATACCAATTAACTGCAATCCTCTTAGTGAACTTTAAGAATTCTTTTATATCTCAAAAGTTTAAGGATACTAAAGACTTAAAAATTCAGTACATAACTGAGATGCAGGATTTTGTTCAGAGGTTGTGAAATAGCTTGTTTCATAATTTTGGAAATCTTTTAAAGGGATTGGATATTATAAAGCAAAATGATTTTAACATGTAAGAATATAGGACACACAATTATTTATTCATGACCATAATGAGTCAGCACCTAGTTTTGAAATGTCTTTTGCGGACAGTCATCAGTCTGACTCTCAAGTTATTAGTTAAACTAGAGCATGTGAAATTTTTGTTGGAGGCCAACCGCTGGGGTCCAGCGGTTCTAAGCACTCCAGTCCAGAACCGCGCTGCTGCTGTGGTCGTAGGTTCGAATCCTGCCTGGGGCATGGATGTGTGTGATGTCCTTAGGTTAGTTAGGTTTAAGTAGTTTTAAGTTTTAAGGGACTGATGACCTCCGATGTTAAGTCCCAAGTGCTTAGAGCCATACATGTTCCACTAGAATAGATTATGCTATAATCAACAAAGATGTTATAGATAAGGTAAATTACAGTAACTTAGATTTTCTTTATTTTGACCACTTCTGTCAGGTGATAGAATACAAAAATTCAGTTGTGCGTAAAATAACAAAAATTGTGCTACAGAAACGAATGCTGAATACCTCAAATATTAATGCTCTTAAAGACAAACTAGCGAATGAGAAATGGGATTCTGTGTACCAGGTAAAAGGGTCGGATGAGAAATGGAATTAATTCTACCCAACCCTATTGCATCATTATGAATATAGTTGTCCAGTCAGAGAAATCCAGAAGGTAGTTAAACACTGTCAAAATGGAAGTAATCGTAGACTAAAACTCCCAACAAATCTGAGTAGGCTCAGGCAGCAAGTACATGATCTAAACCAGCTTTATAAAGCTACTACTATGTAGGTTTTCAAGGAAAAATACAATAGGCCCAAGAAAACTTTTAAAACTGAAATTGTCCATCTAAGGAAGCAGATTAACAGCAAAACAATAGAACAGTCTGACAACATAAGCAAAGCATCTTGGAAGCTGACTGACAAATACCGAAAAGGTCCCAACAAGATGAACATGGACCATTCAGCATAAGACATGATGGTAACATTGTAAAAAAACCAGATACTATATCTAATATTTTTAATAACTACTACATTTCTGGTGAACAATCAACGCATATCACAGATTCACAGATAGAGATCCAAGGCCATTTCACCCAGTGTACCGAATTTGAATTTGTGGAAGTGAATGAGCAGGAGGCAATATACATGCTAAAGAAAAAAATTTCATCTGGATGGGATGGCATATCCAGTGCTATTACTAAAGCATGCTTAAAAGAAATTTCTAAACCTCTTACTCATCTGATTAATTGCAACATTAGAGAAAACATGTATCCAACTGTTCTAAAAATGAGTGTAGTGAAACCAGTGTATAAAAAGGGAAGTAAGGAATAAGTCTCCAACTATAGACCAATATCATTAATTCCCACTTTTAGTAAGATATTCGAAGGCATTATCCTTTCTTAACTAAGTGCCTTTTTCACAAAAAATAAACTGCTTGTAGATTCGCAGCATGGCTTCAGAAAAGAGCTAAGTACAACCACAGCAGTTACACAGTTCATCCATGAAGTTTACTGTCTGTTGGACCAGAAGATGCAGACTGCAGGTATATCTTTGGACCTGACAAGAGCGTTTGATACGGTTAACCATAGGGTACTTCTTAAAAATCTAAAATGTTATAGTATTGTGGATCAAGCCATGAATCTTCTAACCACGTACCTGTTGAATTATAAGCAAAGCACTAAATTGTCATACAAACTAGATAATAAAATAATGAATGCCCAGTCCACCAGTGAACCTGTATTACAAGGTGTACCACAGGGCTCAATCCTTGGACCCTTTCTCTTAACGACATTGCACAACCCATTAACTCCCATATTGTAAGCTATGCAGATGACACGTCTGTCTTATTCTATGGGAGCGAATCTAAAGATCTAGAATCCCTTGCTACTAGTGGTGTAACAGAAGTAACAAAATACTTCAATAAGTCAACCAACAGAAGCTATCAAGGGCAGTGATGTACACGATCACAGCACTAGAACATAGTGTAACTATTTCCGTAACAGAACAACGTTATGACTGATAGAAGTCCATATATCAGTGGTTTGATTTGGTATAACAAGCTACCAAACTCTCTAAGAATGTACACAGGAAATGTTTTTAAAACAAAATTAAAATCTTTTCTAATAGATAAATGTTTATATTCTTTAAATGAATTTTGAGATAGTGATTGTAACATGAGGCATTAGCATATCAGTTGTAATGTGATAAATGTAAAAAATGGACATAAGAAGCAGCAGCTACACAATATAGTGTATTTTATAAGTATAAATATAACAATAGTATTAAGTCTGATGTTTGCAAAAGCCATCATTCCGATGGCTCCATACAAAGAAAATGTAAATAAAAAATAAATTAAACCATTTTTGGACACGTGTAAATGTTATTTAACAAATCTTAAGTATTCTGTCTTTGCTAGCGATCTTATGCAACTCAGTGGTTGACTAGCAAAAATTCCCATGGCTTAAAAAAAAAAAAGAAGTTTTATTTTTAGAATTCCTTTTGCAGTTGTTGTTGTTCTTTTTTTTTAAATATAAAACTGGACTTGCAAGCTAACAAATTTATCAGCATTCTGCAACTCTATCTGATGTAAGGTTTAAAACGTCGATAAATATACATGACTCTTATGTTTACTGGAAATTTATCTGCATCATTCTGTTCATCTGTGCATCTTTTTAAATATCTTTATCTAATGCTCTTCTATTGGCAAGGTCACTGAAAAAGGAACCCAGAACACAGGTGGAGAAAATGTCAATAAAAAGGAACCTTTAAACATAGATGGAGAAGTATAAGAGTAAGATGTTAGTGTGATTTCATGAAGGAAGTTAGTGTGATTTCTTGATGGATCCACACTTTTATTTGTCAGAATGGAGGAAAATGCTGAAAAGCCGAAACAAGATGACTAGACCAAGATTTTAGTGCAAGCCTTTCTGTTAATTTCTCAATTGAATTTGCTGCAGAACACCCTGCAAAAATAATAATATCAAAGTTCCTTGAATTTTTGAATGGGGTGGTCTTATCGTGTAATGATATACTGATTTCAGGACATCAAGAAGTTATTGAAGGTCTTCCAACCAGTGAACCACGTTCAAATATAGACCAAATGATTGCTGCGCTTGCAAATCGTCAATTGGGCTCTGATGGTTCTGCAGCAGCAGAAGCTGGTGAACAATCAAGGCCAAATTTAGCACCTAGAGCAGGTATGCTTGCAATTGTAATGGAAGATGTATGAGGGCTTAATCTTGCTTTTGATGCCCAGTTGGTACCAGAAAAGTTAAATTTATGGGATTCTGTGATTTTACAAGTCTGAAAATTCATTTCATTTCTGTCATTTTGAAGAAAAAAGTGGGGGTGAGTGTGGAAAGGGGGGGGGGGGGAGACGATTGACACCTGTTTTAAAAGCAGTATAGTTTTTTTTTTTAATTATTTGTTTATTTTACCTATAGATTCATTATTCTTAGATGTGAAGAGAGGCTGTTCAATAACTTCTTAGCTTGCGCTGTTGAGCCAATTAGTGTGGTTATTTAAATAAATGGAGTGCTTCTTTTGTCTACCAATTAGGCATTTATTTGGCAGGAACTTTTGGAGTCGGCTCTGGTATTCACATTACAGCCAGAGGGAATCTTTCAAAACCCCACCCAAAACTGCAATTCTTTCCATCTGTTTTGCCATTCTGACTATTGCTATTATAGTCTCCAGGACTGTAGCAGATAGCTCTCAAGTGGACCTTGACACTGCCACAGCAGTAAGTGCTTTAACTCCATCCTTTAGATCCATGTAGTGTGTCATATTGGGCCTTGGCTGGTTTCACCATCTTCTGCTGTGATTTTTTTGTTTGTTTTTTGTTTTCAGAGCATTAGCAGTGACTGCTGCCACTCCACTCATTCAGCCACCCTTACTGATGCTATTAGTTTGGTTTTATGAATACTGACAGGAAAAAAAAAGAAACCATTGATGGCTTGCCACTTCTCCTTTGTTTCATCTTCTCGGCTCCTCCTGCATTAGCTGAATTCATGTGGTTATCTTCTTGTCTTGCAGCTTGTCATGAGTGAGACCAGGGCCTCAGACGGTCTTGAAGCCATACCAACATGTGAAATTTGGCCCACCACAGCAGGCACCTGTCACAAACTTGGCACATGTTTTCACATTGTCACAATATTTTTTGCAAGCTCTTCTCTAAGGTATTTTAATCAAAGTGACTTCATGTCGAATCCCACCAGAAGATTCTCCACCTTGATCTGGAAGTCCAAAAGCTTACTCAGCCCATAGACTTGGGTTTGTATGCTTCCTCTGCCACTTGTGTGCAGTTGTACGCACTGCCAGGATAAATAGTGACAGTCTGTTTTTACTGCTCTGGCTGTGCAGCTTGACAGCCACATAGCTGAATCTGACCTTTCTGGACTGTTTCCCAGTCTCACAGCCTTGAAAACTCGCTCTGACTGTTTGGCATCTTCTTCCTTCGGAACATCTTGTCCGTCGTTGAGATGATGTACTTAGTGGTGTGCAAGTAGGAGAGCTGATGGTGGAGCGATGCACAGTGGGAAGGGGCAGTGTACCGTGTGGTATTATAGCCAATGGTATCATTCTGTGGTGTTTGCCTGTAGTGTGCACTTCATTTTGCATGTAAAGCATTTATTCTTATTATGTTACTTTTCACATGGTGAAGGTATTGACCCACTGTAGTGGTTATTATGAGTGGCATAAAGCAAACATGTCAAGTGTTAAATCAAGTAGTGACAGTAATAGTTTTCTGATCATCTAATTTTTATTTGAGGAATAGTCAAAAACAGAAAAAGTGGCCCAATGTAGTGCTTTCCCATAGTTGCAGGTACCAGGGTAGGCAACAGCTGCAGTGTGTGGCTTGAGACAAAGAGAGAGGGCACACTGGTGACACCTCAAAGTATTGTGTGTGTCTGTCTGTCTGCGCAATACATCATGCACCCTCCTTCTTATTTGCACATCACTATTGTAGAGGCTTTTTGGGCATGTAGCCGGACATATTGGTTACCTGTATTTATAGTAATGTGTTAATGTCCAGAGACTTGACACTGAACTCAGATGTCTCCCAATTGTGGCAATAATTGTGGGATTCTAGCCAGCTTCTCCCTCTGTACTAACTGTACACAGGAGGAGTTGCAGTTACATCTTGCTGTTCTTCTCCTCAGTGACTCTTAGGTGATCAGTCAGATGAAGCCCATTCTCCCTCACAAAACTGCCCACTTTTTCTTGCTTGTTTCACTCATGTGAATAGTTGAATAGAACAGCCAGGAGTCCTCTCACTTTATTCAATATCTTTCTCATCCACTGTGTGTGTTCTTGTTCATGTTGCATGTTAACGACGACAATGGTACGTCCACTGTTAGAACAGGAAACAAGATTATGTTGTTGAGGTGTACATCATACATCTATTCAACCTGCTCTCTGTATCAGAACTGTAATATAACATTGCAACCATGTGAAGGAACTTGTAGTTACAGGGTGTTTCAAAAATGACCGGTATATTTGTAACGGCAATAAAAACTAAACGAGCAGTGATAGAAATACACCGTTTGTTGCAATATGCTTGGGACAACAGTACATTTTCGGGCGGACAAACTTTCGAAATTACAGTAGTTACAATTTTCAACAACAGATGGCGCTGCAAGTGATGTGAAAGATATAGAAAAGTACGCAGTCTGTGGGTGCGCCATTCTGTACGTCGTCTTTCTGCTGTAAGCGTGTGCTGTTCACAACGTGCAAGTGTGCTGTGGACAACATGCTTTATTCCTTAGAACAGAGGATTTTTCTGGTGTTGGAATTCCACCGCCTAGAACACAGTGTTGTTGCAACAAGACGAAGTTTTCAATGGAGGTTTAATGTAACCAAAGGACCGAAAAGCGATACAATAAAGGATCTGTTTGAAAAATTTCAACTGACTGAGAACGTGCTGGAATGGTAGGGCGACCGCGTACGGCAACCACAGAGGGCAACGCGCAGCTAGTGCAGCAGGTGATCCAACAGCGGCCTCGGGTTTCCGTTCGCCGTGTTGCAGCTGCGGTCCAAATGACGCCAACGTCCACGTATCGTCTCATGCGCCAGAGTTTACACCTCTATCCATACAAAATTCAAACGCGGCAACACCTCAGCGCCGCTACCATTGCTGCACGGATGACATTCGCTAACGATATAGTGCACAGGATTGATGACGGTGATATGCACGTGGGCAGCATTTGGTTTACTGACGAAGCTTATTTTTACCTGGACGGCTTCGTCAATAAACAGAACTGGCACATATGGGGAACCGAAAAGCCCCATGTTGCAGTCCTATCGTCCCTGCATCCTCAAAAAGTACTGGTCTGGGCCGCCATTTCTTCCAAAGGAATCATTGGCCCATTTTTCAGATCCGAAACGATTACTGCATCACGCTATCTGGACATTCTTCGTGAATTTGTGGCGGTACAAACTGCCTTAGACGACACTGCGAACACCTCGTGGTTTATGCAAGATGGTGCCTGGCCACATCGCACGGCCGATGTCTTTAATTTCCTGAATGAATATTTCGATGATCGTGTGATTGCTTTGGGCTATCTGAAACATACAGGAGGCGGCGTGAATTGGCCTCCCTATTCGCCAGACATGAAAACCTGTGACTTTTTTCTGTGGGGACACTTGAAAGACCAGGTGTACCGCCAGAATCCAGAAACAATTGAACAGCTGAAGCAGTACATCTCATCTGCATGTGAAGCCATTCCGCCAGACACGTTGTCAAAGGTTTCAGGTAATTTCATTCAGAGACTACGCCATATTATTGCCACGCATGGTGGATATGTGGAAAATATCGTACTATCTACATCTGCATGACTACTCTGCAATTCACATTTAAGTGCTTGGCAGAGGGTTCATCGAACCACAATCATACTATCTCTCTACTATTCCACTCCCGAACAGCGAGCGGGAAAAACGAACACCTAAACCTTTGTTTGAGCTCTGATTTCTCTTATTTTATTTTGATGATCATTCCTACCTATGTAGGTTGGGCTCAACAAAATATTTTCGCATTCGGAAGAGAAAGTTGGTGACTGAAATTTCGTAAAAAGGTCTCGCCGCGACGAAAAACGTCTATGCTGTAATGACTTCCATCCCAACTCGTGTATCATATCTGCCACACTCTCTCCCCTATAACGCGATAATACAAAACGAGGTGCCCTTTTTTGCACCCTTTCGATGTCCTCCGTCAATCCCACCTGGTAAGGATCCCACACCGCGCAGCATTATTCTAACAGAGGACGAACGAGTGTAGTGTAAGCTGTCTCTTTAGTGGACTTGTTGCATCTGCTAAGTGTCCTGCCAATGAAACGCAGCCTTCCCGACAATATTATCTATGTGGTCCTTCCAACTGAAGTTGTTCGTAATTTTAACACCCAAGTACTTAGTTGAATTGACAGCCTTGAGAATTGTACTGTTTATCGAGTAATCGAATTCCAATGGATTTCTTTTGGAACTCATGTGGATCATCTCACACTTTTCGTTATTTAGCGTCAACTGCCACCTGACACACCATACAGCAATCTTTTCTAAATCGCTTTGCAGCTGATACTGGTATTCGGGTGACCTTACTAGACGGTAAATTACAGCATCATCTATAGAGTTTCCCAGACCGCAGCGCCATCTGTTGTTGACAATTGTAACTACTGTAATTTCGAAAGTTTGTCTGCCTGAAAATGTACTGTTGTCCCAAGCATATTGCAACAAACGGTGTATTTCTATCGGTGCTCGTTTAGTTTGTATTGCCGTTTCAAATATACCGGTCATTTTTGAAGCACCCTGTAAGTGTACTGTGTGTAAGAGCTGAGATATGTGATAAAGTATTGCTAAATGTGCAAAACCTCAAAAAGATTTGTCTGATGGGGCATATAAACCTAATAGTTGCCTTACAACATCTAATTAGTCCTGAGCAGTCACTGACCTGTGTGTGTACAAGTAGATTAGGAAATATAGAATAGGAAGAATCAAAATGTTCTCTATATATTGTGGAGGTGATTCTGAAGCAGAGTTGATATGGTAAAATAAACTAGTTTGGAGAACAAAGTTCTACATATTGCTGTGGTGGTGGTGGTGTTGGTGGTGGTGGAGGAGGAGGAGGAAAATGTTCTTAAAAGTTTCATGACACTTTGTAGCTAGTATGATAAATTTATTTTAATAAGGATACTCTTAATAAATTTAAGATTGGAGGATAGAAGTTGCGACCAGGTGCTTTCTCAAAAAGCAAATGTAATGATAAATTGGGGATTTCTAGGGAAGAGAAACATAATTGATGCTGTGGTGATTTAAGAATTGTTAAGATTAAGAATCATAGCATTCTTCAATATTGCTAAATAAATATGTGTTATTGCTACTGATATGGTCAGGCTTGCAGTAAGAACTGTCAGGAAACAACTTTTGTGCATTAAAAAAGGCAGTGAAAAATGTTTTGGTTTTATAATAGCATAAATGCAAAAACAAATGGTACTGGAAGGGAAAAGGTTAGCAGTTTCATAACTTCGTCATTGTCTCAGTATGTAGTGGCACTTTCTGTTCGTGTAGGAAAATATTGGTACTGTTCACTTGAGCCTAGTGATGCAACTCCACTGACTACTAAATAAATGAAGGCCCTGAGACAATTGATGTGAGATGCAGCATATTTTGTTTGGGTAATGAAGGCTACTTGGTGGTGCCCAGATATGTTAGCTGGTGAAAACCACTAGATGATGATCTTGTGTGAAAATGGGCAATTGTGGAAGCATATAGAGTTTCATTACATGCAGTAAGTATTAGTCTTCCCCTTAAAAGAGCAGACTGGTTACTTTGGAACACAATAGATGATGTAGAAATGATACCAGGTAGTGATGTGACAGTCCATGACTTACGTAAGGTAGGTTCTCTGCTATCATGCTGAATGAACTTTGAGGGACCGGGAGTGGTATAACGATCGTATCACAGCCAATGACCCATCTCATATCCTTGGTGTCTCAGCGCCTTCCTACTATGCTTTGTATCTTGGCGTCTTGCTACTATGCTTTGAGTGTGACTTGAAAAAAATAAATAAATAAATCCCAAACCATACGATACTGTTATGACACTGATCTATGTTTTACTTTGTCAGCACTGTACCAAGTTCACAACCACCTTGCTAGAGGAAAGAATAAACAGAAGCACTATGAGACAGAAATTAAAAGGAAGAGAAAAGCTCTGAGCACAGTTTGGGTATTCTGTGGATGTCAAACCACATAGTGTAGATTCCTGGAGGACTCTTAAATGCATAATTCACCTATCAACACTATTTACTACAAACTATGCCCTAAGTTGCCTACTATGTACATTCACCTAACTTTCCCTGATACTAATGGCTTTCCATATTTTAGCCAAGCGTTCTGGCTGTCGTGTGCCATCTCTGCTGGCATACTCGACATAACACGTCGTGATGTGGTGCATGGAGGAACATAACCTGGTAGGTTACACTGTGAATAAACATCTGGTTTCATTGATCATTCCTTGAGCCATTCCAAGGTTCCACAACTGAGTCTGTACCTGACATAATCAGTAGGATAGTGGGAAGAGGGCAAATCCAGGAACAGATGCAGGGTCCCCACAAGTGGTTATAGAATGCGTGTGCTGCCACTTACTGTGCTGCCGATGATTGTAGGGACTCTGCCAGTTGCACTTCTGACTCCACTTGTAGCACTTGTGGTAGTGCTCTATTGGAGGATGGTTGGTCAGGGTTACTCAGAAGCCATTTGAAAACAGTACAGTCCCCTTATTAATTCAGTCATTCACATTACAAGCTCAAGTCTACATCTGGTAGTGCTGGAAGGAGGGCCTTGACCCCAGGACCCAGTGGCATAGTGTAGCAGTAGGCTATCAACAGCTGCTGTGCTTAGTGCAGCTCAGGCGTGACTTGACCTTCCATAGTTAACATGCCCAGCCCATGACAAAGCTACGTTAGGTTTAATGAAATGAAATGTCATGTGGCTAGAGCCTCCTATCGGGTAGACCTGTTGCCTGGTGCAAGTCTTTAGTTGTTGCCACTTTGGCGACTGCATGTCAATGGGGATGATATGATGATGAAGACAACACAACACCCAGTCCCTGAGCAGAGAGAATCTCCAACCCAACTGGGAATCAATCCCGGGCTCCTTTGCTTGGCATTCTGCAGTGCTGACCATTCAGCTATAGAGGCAGATGTTAGGTCTAATGTGACAGGCTGACGTTGCCCATAGAGCACGCTGCGGCTGTGTGGCAGCAATTAGCACTGACAGGCATCGCATTGGCTTGGTGGATATGGCCTCAGTTCAACCCTCACCCCATCAGTTGGCAGCTGGACCCACTGGCATGTGGTCCTGTTAAGACAACAGTAGATTTCTGGCATTCCCCAAGGTAGCATTATAGGCCCTCTGCTGTTCCCTATATGTACAGGGTGAGTTACTTAACATTACCACTGGAAACTCCTCCCAAACCACAAAAAACACTGAATAACCAATTCCGCAGACCGAAAGTGAGGAGAGGGGCTGGTGTAATTGGTTAATAAAAACCATTGAGGAATGCACGGAAGTACGATTTTAAACACATACTTTTTTTTTAATGGAAACCTGTTGTTATTTTTAGCACAACTGAAAATAGAAACAAATACTTAATCAATGACGTTTGTTACATTGTAAAATTTTAATTACATCCAGAGTAATTTGTAACGTAAAGTTCACACTTGAGTAACTTCTCAGATTTCAGTTGTGTGTATCAGAGAGAACCAAATTACTTAGGGATACAAAAGAACAGTGATGTAACATAGTTACAGAAGAGACATGAACAGTACGTTACGTCCACATGCTAACATTTTTATTAGTCTTTTTATCTGACGAATACTGTATGGCACTGATTTGTTAGAAGAAAATGTACATTAACATGAGAATATGAGAATGTAGTTAAACTTACAAATTTGTTTTTTTTTTTTTTTTTTTTTTTTTTTTTTTTTTTTTTTTTTTTTTCCGATTACAGAATGTAAAAGAGTGTTCACTGACATTTCAGGCCAATAAATGGTCAAAGTGGTGCCGATCCTTTGCTGTACACATTTGCAATCCACCACATAATGAATGTCTTGCACAACGCAGTACATTTGGTGTAATGTTGCCACAGAGTGCCTCAATACGATGTTTCATATCCTCTGGGGTTGTAGGCATATAATGGTACACGTTCTCATTTAATGTATCTCACAGAAAGAAGTCTAAAGCTGTAAGATCAGGAGAATGGACTGACCAATTTATGCATACGTCGCATCCTATGAAATGCCCATTGAACATTCTGTCAAGGTTCAGCCTAGTGTTCAATGCCGAATGTGCAGGAGCACCATTATGTTGATACCACATATGTCTGTGCTTTCCAGCGGGACATTTTCTAGCAGTGTTGGCAGATCATTTTGTAGAAACTTGATGTATTTGGCAGCTGTTTGGGTGAAATGAGGACCAATAGGATAGTCGCCAATTACTCCGCACCATACATTTACATTCCACAGTCGCTGTCGCTCTACCTGTGGAAGCCAGTGAGGATTGTTGACGGACCAGTAATGCATGGTTTGTGAAACATGCTTCATTGGTAAACAGGCATAACTGCTATGTATGTTCTGTTAATGCCCAATGACAGAAATTAACTTGATTATTAAAGTCATCTCCATGTAATGGCTGATGCAGGGACACATGATACAGATGAAATTTATTACAATGAAATATGTGCCTTACACTACTTCGACTCATTGCACTGCCTCTACTGATGTCACATGAACTCGTGTGGGTTCACAGCAACAGCAGCTAACACAGCAACTGCATCTGCTTCTCCTGTGATGGGTTTGTTACAGACCTGTTTTGCGTGTTACGATCATGCCTGTTGCATACAGTTGTTTGTAGATGTTTTCAAATGTGTGGTATGTTGGATGATCTCTGATCTACAGTAGTCCATTAGAAACAGTATTGTAAGGTGCTTAAAAAGTTATTAGGAATCAAAGAGTATGTGGCATGCAAATAGAATAGCTAATTCACAGGATAAAATTAAAACCATATGGTCAGTTGTGAACAAAGTGTCTGGTCAGCAGCACAAGGTTAACTATATAAATTCAGTTCCCAGCAAAAATATTTCTTTTACTGATAAATCAGATATATGTACAGTATTTAACAATCATTTTCTGAGCAATGCTGGTGAATTAAATAAAAATTTCTACAGTAAATCATATACTTTCTTGGCAAATGCCTTTTCGAGATTGATGTCTGTGATAAAGAAAAGAGGGAGACTGAGTCAATAATTAAATCACTGAAGACTGAGGAGTCTCACGGTTATGATGGAGTGTCTAGCAGAATATCAAAGTACTGTGCTGCACATGTTAGCCCTGAATTTATCCATATTTGTAATTTTTCCTTTAGGAATGGTCAGTTTCCTGAGCGATTAAAGTACACGGCAGTAAAGCTGTTTTATAAAAAGGGAGAAAGGGATAATGTAGATAATTTTAGACCTATTTCTATGCTATTGGTGTTTGCAAAAGTTATTGAAAAGGCTGTGTATGTAAGGATAATTAATCATTTTGTATCACACGATTTGCTATCAAATGTACAGTTACACTTTAGAAGTCCTTCAACAACTGAAAATGCTATCGTCTCTCTTCTCTGTGAGGTACTGGATGGGCTAAACAAAATGTTTCTAACGCTAGGCACATTTTTTGATTTAACTAAGGCATTTCATTGTGTTGATCACAAAATGTATCTCCAGAAGTTGGACCATTGCAGAATGCGGGGAATAGCTCACAATTGGTTCACCTCTTACTTTAGCAACAGGCAGCAAAAGATCATTATTCACAATGTTGATAATGGCTGTGATGTTGAGTCTGAGTGGGGTACTGTCAAGTGGTGGGTGCCCCAGGGATCAGTGTTGGGGCCACTCCTGTTCCTTATCTATATAAATGATATGCCCTCTAGTATTATTGATAACTAAAATATTTCTGTTTGCTGATAAGACTGGCTTGGTAGTAAAGGATGTTGTGTGCTACATTGGCTCGGTTTCAAGTAATGCAGTACATGACCTAAGTTCATGGCCTGAGAGAAAATAAACAGGATCTTGTTCTAAGACTTAATACTGCCATTTTTACTATTTGTACGGTATCAGAAGTGAGAGATTGTTAGACACGAATATTAGTCTACGTTGCTTATTTTCATTCACGTATGTCGTATGGTATTATATTTTGGGGTAACTCTTCCCATTCTAAAAGGATATTTTTGGCTCAGAAACGGGCAGTTCGGACAATAAGTGGTGTGCAAGTTCACGAACCTCTTATTGACCTCTGTTCATGAGTCTGGGTATTTTGACATTGGCCTCTCAATATGTATGTTCCTTATTGTCGTTTCTTGTTACCAATATTAGCTTATTCCCAAGAATAAGCAGCTTTCACTTGGTTAATACTCAGCAGAAATCAAACCTACATTTGGATTGGACTTCCTTAACTCTTGTGCTGCATCCATTTTCAATAAGCTGCCACGCGAATTCAAAAATCTTAGCAGTAATCCACGTGCTTTCAAATTGAAACTGCAGTGTTTCCTCAAGGGTCACTCCTCCTATTCTGTTGAGGAGTTCCTTGAAAAATTAAGCTGATTATTATTCTATTGCTGATAGCGTTTCCTTAAACTTACGAACTGACATTTTTCAGGTCCATGAACATTTATTTTTATCTGTTATTACTTTTATGTTGTAATTTCATGTACTGACACGTTCCATGACCTTGTAGATTTGCTCCTCAATTTGGTCCTACGGAACTTGACGTGTAAATAAAAAAACAAAAAGGACTAATTCAGCGAGCGCTACATGCAGACACTGAGAGAGCCAAACTCATAAACATCGTAGTCTTCATAAACATACCCCTGTAGATCTTGTTTGTTACAACATGCGACTGAGTGTCTGAGGTTTCAAGCATCAACTTTGTTACAAATTAGTCCAGATGTACCTAACATTTTGCAATGTAACAAACAGCATTGATTAAGAATTTGTTTCTATTTTCAGTTGTACGAAAATTAATAACAGCTTTACATTAAAAAAAAAAAAAAAAAAAAAACACCACATAAGTATGTGTTGAACATCATATGTCCATGCATTTCTCAATGGTTTTTATTAACCAAGTACGCCAGCCCCGTCTCCTTACTTTTGGTCTGTGTAATTGGTTATTCAGTGTTTGTTGTGGTTTGGGAGGTGTTTCCAGTGGTAATGTTAAGTGACTCACCCTGTATAAATGATTTAGGAGACAATCTGAGTAGCCATCTTAGGCTGTTCACAGATGATGCTGTCGTTTATTGTCCAGTAATGTCTTCAAAAGATAAAAACAAATTGCTAAATGATTTAGAAAATATATCTGTATGGTGCAAAAATTGGCATTTGATCCAAAATAATGAAAAGTGTGAGGTCACCCACATGAGTGGTAAAAGGAATCTATTAAATTTTGGTTATACAGTAAATCAGTTGAATCTAAAAGCCATAAATTCAACTAAATACCTAGGAATTAAATTACAAAAAACTTAAATTGGAAAGTACACATAGAAAATGTTATGGGAAAGGCGAAGCAAATACTGCAATTTACTATTGGTACACTTAAAAGATGAAAGAGATCTACTAGAGAGACTGCTTAAACCATGCTTGTCCATCCTCTTTTGAATTACTGCTGCATAGTGTTGGATCTGTACTGTATAGGATTGAAAGAGTACACTGAGGAAGTTCAGAGAAGAGCAGCATGTTTTGTATTATCGAGAAATAGGGGAGTGTGTGTCACGGACATGATACAGGATTTGGGATGGACATCTTTAAAACAAAGGTGTTTCTCATTGCAGTGGGATCTTCTCATGAAATTTCAATCAACAGCTTTCTCCTCCGAATGTGAAAATATTTTTTTGGCACAGACTTGCATGAGGAGACATTATCATCATAATAAGATGAGGAAAATCGGAGCTTGTACAGAAAGATGTAGGTGTTCATTTTTTCCGCTCACTTTTTGAGAGTGGAATAATAGAAAACTATTGTAAAGGTGATTCAATTAACCCACTTGCAGGCATTTAAGTGTGATATAGATGATGTTGATGTAGAGTGTAGCACAATCATGGCAGAAGCCAACACTGGGATACATGCCAACTTGATGCACTTGATGATGAGCTGATTCAATCAATGACCACTCTGGCTGGACAGCTAGTATTTAGAGGTGTCAAAGTGTGTTTGTTGTGGTGTTGTTGCTACAAATGTCATATACGCCATGTACCAAAGTGTCCCTGATTTCAGTAACTCGGTGAGCACCGACTGGGAGGTGGACGGTGGTGTTCAATAAGTTCTGTGGAGGAATGGTATATTGCTGCCAGTGGTGCTCTTCATGGTGTTGAGCCCTTTTGCCTAAGCCTCTGCTGCTACACTAAATTCTTCATGGAAAATATGCCGTATTCTTTCTTTTGATATTTCTGTGACACTGTTTAATAGTCCCATCATTGTATTTTCTCATTGTTACATCTGCAGTTACAGGTTTAGCACTTTCTTCAAGTGTACCATCTTCAAGAGAAGTGCACCCACATCTGAATCCAGTGGCACATTACTTAAATGTTTGATTATGATGGTGATAAATGTAGCTTGATTGTGAAAGGCTTGTCAATATGCTTAGTTAGTTGAACAATTTCATAGGAAGGAAAAAAAAAAAAACATGTGACTGTCTTAGTTGTAAAGCAGAATGCAAGATTAAGATCAAAAATAGAGGAGCATAGGTATAAGACAGAGCAGTAGGCCAGGCTAACAGACAGATAATGGTAGGCCTAAGTGAGGTATAACAGATTTTACTGTTTGGAAAGAAGCTAGGTATTTTAAGATAAGAAAAAAATTTTCTACAACATACAGCCATAAAACATGGTAGAGAAAGAATAATATCTTTTCAGTATTCAGGCCACATAATTTTGAATGAAATTCTCAAGCTTTCAACAGCAATGTTCGAAAATGGTATATGAGGGACTTGAATGATTTTATTATGTATTACACTTAATATAGTATCATCACTTTTGTAACTTTGTTCATAGTATTTTCCAAAAAACTTTATGCTGTCCACTTGGCTTGAAATACATTATTTGCCTGAGATTACAACCGTCTCACTCTTCTTCAGACCTGGTAACGTTCAATCCACATACTAACATTCTGATTTAGGTTACCTAAAAAAACTAGACGAATGTTAAGATGATTCCTTCGAAGAAAATAGTTTCAGCTGTTTTCTTGTTACATGCTTGTCCAATGTGAGCTTCTGCACTATCTAATGATCTTTTTGTCAGTGGGACATTAATTCCTTATCCTTTGTTTCCCGTTTCCTGGCCTGCATTATGAACTAATGTGTCTTTCATTTCCTCATGGCCCCCACAACCTTTCACTCAAGATACATGCTCATGTCATTTCTGTTTAACCCTTTGACTGCCAGAGGCACACCATTGGCTCGCTGCGCTGCAGCGCCATGAGCCACATTGACCCAGAAAATTGTAGGTTATTCGGCCAAAAACATAGGCATCCCAGAGAACTTTGAAGTTTGGCTTCTTGCATCTCCTGAACTAATGCTGTGATGAATGTGAAACTTGGCATGAAGTTTCATTTCCATAGCACTTTTCAGTACTGAATGAATTAAGCACAAAATTTAAGATTTTGTAAAAACGTCAAAATGCAGTATTTTCATTTTGATTTTGCTAAAAAACTATGCTCTGTAAAACATACCGAGCTGTACAACTGGAATGAAAGTTGGGTATTCGCATATCTAGTAGACTGAACGCATGATGAAAATGAAATTTAGAGTGCAGTAGATTGACAGTACAATGATAAGGAAAATAAGTAAAAAATTATTCCTCTACTATTTTCCAATAATCTGCAAATTAGTCAAAAATATGTTGATTTTTATGAAAAGATGAAAGCAGAGTATATTTGATACTTCTTTTACTAATACCATTTTCTATTAATGCTTCAAAGCCAGTCTCATTCAAACAACAAATTTTAAGCCCCGAACCCTCCCCAGAACAATGAGTTTAATTTCCAATATTGGCTAACAACAGAGTGAAAGTAGCTAGAAAAATCGCACTGAGAACAGAGTTTTAACTTCGGCATGTTGTTTCGTGTTGATTAAAGGTGTTTAAATCAGTTATGGAAAACATGTTTTGTACAAGTAGACTGAATGTGATGTATATTTGTACTACTAAAGATAAAAGAATATAACTGCCCATGTTATGCATTAATAATTCAAATGTATTGTATGCATATTAATATATGGGTTTTGTTATATTGTTGTAATTATGTTTGCCACAGCATGGATGTTGTTGATGTTGTTGTTGTTGTTGTTGTTGTTGTTGTTGTTGTTGTCTTCAGTCCTGAGACTGGTTTGATGCAGCTCTCCATGCTACTCTATCCTGTGCAAGCTTCTTCATCTCCCAGTACTTACTGCAACCTACATCCTTCTGAATCTGCTTAGTGTATTCATCTGTTGGTCTCCCTCCACGCTGACCTCCAATGCTAAATTTGTGACCCCTTGATGCCTCAGAACATGTACTACCAACCGGTCCCTTCTTCTTGTCAAGTTGTGCCACAAGCTCCTCTTCTCCCCAATTCTCGATCCAGGCCTTGGACCGGCACTGGTGAAGATAAAAATGGATTTATACGTTTTTGTTTGTTTTTTCTTTTTTTTTTACATTTTTTGCCTGTTTTGTAGTTCATTCAGAAGTGTCAATAAATTTTCTCAGATTTAGTTCCCAATGATTAATAATGCTTCTTTGTATGATAAGTCTCAAAGCAGGGTACAACACATAATGGAACGCTGCAAGTTTTGCATTGGTGTCTAGTTTCCCAGCACACTTTTGGTTTTGTGCAAACAATGAATCTGTGCATGAGCATACTTTTCTGCAAATGTCTGACCTCACTGAGCTCATTAACATGTCACAACGGTCAACTGCACCTGTAACAGCCGGAAAATGTCTCCCTGTGAATCGCAGAGGATTTTAGTCATCATAGCACCTTCCCCTATCAGCTTTTTTCCATTCTGTGGCATATTTTCTTACAATCTCCCTTATAAGAGAAAGGTGAAACTCCGCGAGTGCCATTTTTTGCCCTTTTACTGACTGGTGGATAGCATGAACATTTAGAGGGCACAAATCCAAAATGTGAAAAAAATATTTCTTGAACCATTTCACAGTCTTATGCACTGATCCCACTGAGCTCAGTAACATGTCACAATGGTCAACTGCACCCATACTCAAATTTTAATCTACAATACATTGTGGTTTCTTTATTTTTTCGCCAGTATTTCTGTCAGTCATTTCTGTTTCAACCATTTGTGTTGTGTGACTTGTGGTCAAAATGCACTCCTCTCTCTTATCTCACCACTTGATAGCAAGGACCTTGTCAGTGGACTTAAACTCAGTGGGCCCTCGTTTTAATTTCTTCTGCAGTTTTAGCATGTTGCACCTATTCTTATGAACAGTGCCACATGCGGCTGTTCCATGGTTGTGAAGCCATAGGAACAGGCCTGGGCTGGAGTACCAATTATTGACATAAAGAATATGACCCTGTTCCAGATACGGTCCTATAAGAGTTGTCACTACGTCACCACTTTTTTCTGAAATTGTTGAACCCAATTTCTGTTGTTGCACCTCTATATACAATAAAATCTAAAATATACCCACTCTGACAGTCACCCAGTACAAATGTCATTATTCCAAATCTACTTCGCTTGGTTGGAATAAACTGCTTAAAAGATAATTGTCCTTTGAAGAGCAAGAGTTTCATCTATACAAAGCTTGTGATGTGGGCGAAATAAATTACGAAACGTCTTACGAACTTTGTCAACAATCGTCCTAAAATAGAGTGTCGCCTCCAGTACTCGCAGAGTTATCACTGAAGTGTAACGTTCTCAGAAGTAGCAAAAATGGCCTCGGGACATAATTTTGCTGGAAACTGGCGTGTTCAGAAGTTTGTCTCTGGATCAATAATCACTTAATTTTAACTTTTTAACTTGTACCATTAGAAGGCAAAGAGCAACAAAACAATACATTTCTTCAAATCCAGTGTCTTTCCACTTTGACAGTTGAGAATTCACAGATTCTGTAGTATTTCCTCTGGTGTAAATGTAAAAATGATTTGTTTTGTCTGCAATAAATTGCAACAGTTCTTGAGACAGAAATATCACAAGAAATGAAAGAATGCTTGGGTCAGTATCCAATTGACATTTGTGTCCTGAACTCGAGTCATTGAAGTAATGGTTTAACAGCTGGAAATTGGTTTCTTTCCAGTAAAATGTGTCACTCAAGTGCATTCTTTTCCGAACCATTTCACTGTCACTTTCTGATTCCTCGGATTCAGAGGAACTGCTGAATATAATTCTTGCTCTCCCCACTGATGTAAAGGGCTGAGGATTCTGTTGAAGACTTATCACTGCTAGCAATGTCAGATAATTCACACTCACTGTTGCTCCTGGTGAGCATGTCCAGAATCTCTTTATCTGTGAAACCACAGCGACGTGACGTTTCTCACATAGAAAACAAGAAAACTGACAAAAACACAGGAATTGAAACCAAATTCTGCAAAGATGGAACACAGCAACAAATGTATATGCATTGTCAAACTATATAGTCAGACCACTGAACAGCTACTGGAAGAGCAGGGCAGAGAGACAGTTCTGGGTGTTTACATGTCTGTAGTGCTCAAGTAGCTGTGACTCAGCGCGTCCAAACTCATCCCTAGCAGTGGAAAGGTAGGTGGTGCGGTACGCGTCAACACGTCCTTAGCGCTGTAGGGAAGACCGAAGGGCCATGCTTATACACGTCAGGAGCGCTAGGGGAATGACGAGGCATGACGAGTTAACACGACCCCAGCAGTCAAAGGGTGAAGTCTAGGTTTCTTTCCTTCCTCTCCTCTTATGCATCAGGTTTATCATTTTTATTCAAATTGCTGTAATTTCAGATACTGTCAGTGTGAATAAGTAGTAAATGCAGTAAATCAGTGCTGTACAAGGATTTCAGATCCCCCCCCCCCCCCCCCCCCCCTTGTGTGATTAATAGGAAATGTAATTCCAGGCCACAGATTCAGTGACTCATTTTTCTACACGACATTTGGTGCTCGATTAGTCATCATCATTAGGTTCTTTGAGTTAGGGGTCTTAGGTGTGTGTGTGTGTGTGTGTTTGTGTGTGTGTGTGTGTGTGTGTGTGTGTGTGTGTCTGTCTGTCCGTTTGTTGTAAGTTTACTAGTGTCTCTATCATTTCCACTTCACATTGTCATATTTGACCCCCACCCATGTTTCTTGTCATCTCCAGATAAAGAACTTTTGATACTGACTATTGAAGATGTTAGATTTGGCAAGCTTTTTTTGGTCATTTATGCTTTTGTTTCTAGTGCACTGTAGTTACAGGGGTTACATTTCGCTTATGTTGAAATGCTTTGTGTTTAACTTTTATATTCTTGTTTTATGAAATACTGAAAATCTTAGAGATACAAATAATCTTTTTTTCTTTGTCTGCTTTAGGACCAAGGTTTGGATTTCGTCGGAATGGTGATGTGGAAGGTGTTAGACAGTCTAGTGGTAACTGGCAGCGAGACACAGATTTTTGTTGGAACCGAGGCACTCTTATTAAGCCTTTTGATTCCGATGTGCTGCAGGATTTGTGGCATAAACAGTGAGGTTTTCTCCTTAATTTTTTGTCCACAAGCTTATGAATTCTACTTAAGAAAAACATTATTCCTTAGGATTAAACATAATTTAGCTGTGCAATATTTTTCCATTTGTTAGTTTAAACAATTTGTAAATGTGACAACTCTTCTCCCATAATGTGCAGTAATATGCTTAACTCTGTTCCTGAGCACATGAAAGTTTGAAGACATCTAGTGTTTGCAACCATTTTGTGTATTGTCAAGTGGAGTGAAATGACAATTAGAAATGCTGCCATGTGTAAGAATGACAGCGGATGAAATGAAGAAAGGTATCTACACTTCTACTCATTTAGTTGTAATCGAATATCAGTAAACAGTATAGCTTTTATAAAAACAAAATAGTAATGAAAATGCAAAGGAGACTTTGTCAAGAAAGAGAATCAAAAATAACAACTCAAGCAGAATAATGTAAAGGAATGGAAGAAAGGAAAGAGTTGTCCTTATTCACAGCAAAGAAAGATGTGTCAGTAACAAAGAATAGATGTGTTGAAAGTTAGTTTTATCAATTCTTGCAACAGTGAATGTGAAAGAAGTATTAATGCTCGAACAGTTCCTTATATTTTAATATGTCAGTTTCATACAAATGAATTATTACGTATTGAAGACAGTCACAATGATTGTGCCATGATCTTATCATCCTATACAAACTCAAATGGAAATGAGTAAATGAAAAATTGAGAAATCACAGAACAGGGAAGTTTTAGCCAATATTTCATTTTGTCATACTATAATTGCTATTTTAGGCAGATTGTGTTTTGTTACATTTAAGGATACTACACTGCTATATATCTGAATCAGAATAACAAAGTGACTGACAGTGAAGCACAGTTGAGCAGGAACGGAGAGGTGACGTTGGTTTGCCATTATATGCACACGGGGATAGGTGTGGCAGCAGTAACTACGCAGTTCCATACTGACTGCCATCACATACTCCCTATTATTGTGCAGTAGTGAGTTCACTTTATGGAATTGTAATAACCTTGTCACTTAAGGTTGTGTGTGTGTGTGTGTGTGTGTGTGTGTGTGTGTGTGTGTGTTGGAGGGGGGGCAGAGGAGGGGGGGGTGTATGCGTAAGTGTACATGTGTGTGTGGGGGGGGGGGGGGGGGATGAGTATGCGTGCGTGCACTCTAAATTAACAAAGGATTTATTGTTTATTCTCTCTCTCTCTTTGGTTTTTTTTTTTATTTTTTTAGTTCCTTCTGATGACTCAATGGTTCTACTATTTGGTCATAGCTTTCCTATATATCTTACTGGTCATTGTAGTGTACATTTAGTATGTCGTACATCTGCAGGGGGAGGGTATTCCTTAACACTTTCAACACTGCCCTCTTTACACCCGGCACTTGGCTGTGAACTTTCATATTTAATGGATGTTTGAAGTTAGATTGAAAAGAACATAAAAATGATAGGAATATGGTTCTTGCATCATTTAAAAGGAAAAAGTAAGAGCTTTACATGAATGTGAGTTTATTTTACAATACAAAATACAAATGGGTGTTATAATTAAAAATGTAAACACAAAAATATCATGGATAAAAAAGTTTTACATGATTTCTCTCTTAAGTAATGCCATTATTACTGTATCTAAATTTAAACCAAAATGTCACTGGACTCTCTACCTGCAGCTACCTGTAAACTAGAGTATTTTAATAGTTCAGATGTAGTTAGCCTTTGTGTGAAAATCCTGGAAACACTGTGGGACGCAAAGGCCAACGCCACAGTCCTTGCACCACCATCTACTTTCCTTCCTGATGCGCTTACCTGTCTCTTTCTTCCCCCTGTCTGAACATACTTTGCAATACCTAGTAGTGTTCATCTTCTGTGCAGTGGGTGGAACCTTCTCTGGAGAGTGCCGCGCAAATGTCCTCTCAGTTTGTGAGGATGAAGCGGTTTGTTGCTGAAAAATATTTCCGCCCTTCTCAGTCAAGTTCTTCTCCACTCTGTGAATAAAGTCTACTAGGGACACATTCTTCCTAGTGTTCTCTTTATATAAAATAAA
The DNA here is from genome assembly GCF_023897955.1 of Schistocerca gregaria. Lineage (NCBI taxonomy): Eukaryota > Metazoa > Arthropoda > Insecta > Orthoptera > Acrididae > Schistocerca > Schistocerca gregaria. The sequence continues at coordinate 77,031,847 of NC_064931.1, forward strand.
ACTGTTGACAGTTGGCATGATAAACAAGTGGAAAACAGCTTTTACCACCACTTCAAAGTTTTTCGGGCAAATGGATAATAGCTGGAGGATTGATCTGCTCTCTCAACCCCAGCTTTATTCTTATTGTAATCAATAATAATGTCTGGCTTTACAATTTCTGCTATTCCACCTTTGGCCTCACTTGAATACTAGTGCTGGTAGACTTATGCTTCGTGGAAAGACAAAAAAATCTCGTTTTGACTTCCACTTCACTGCCAAGAGATGTGGTTTCCTTTGAAAAACTATCTTTTTTTTTTTTTAGTTTTAATGTTCTGAATATTCGTCGCAAACCTTTCCTGTTTTTCATTACAGTTCCCACTCCAAGAGCTTTATTTTCCGACAACATGTCCAAAAGAGGTGGACTGGTGTAGTACCTATCCATATAAATGCAATGTCCTTTGCCAAAGTACTGTGGACACAACCTTTTTACAAGGCCTTGGATACTATTGTCAACACTGCCTGCAGAACCTGTATATACGTCACAGTTTAGCATATATTCAGTTGATGAATCACAGAGAGCATACAATTTTATTCCAAATTTATTGGGTTTGTTTTTCATGTTTACTCTGAAGCTTATTCTACCATGAAAGGGACACATTGCCTCATCTATTGCCAGATTCATGCCTGGGCAAAACCTAATTTTGCTTTTATTCCCCCTCAGTAAATCAGGGTTTGCAAGAAACCTGAATGTGGGCATAATTGCACTCATAACAGGTTCTGGTTATGAGTTTTTATGTGAATAGGTGTCATTTCTGTTGTTGAACTTACACCAATCATGCTTCAGACATAGATTGTGCATTGGTCTTTGGTCAGTGGATAGTTTGTGGAAATAATTTCCCACACAGCACACCTCATTGCCTCTAAAATGTGTGTGTTTTTCCTGATAGCTGTCCTATAAATCCGTTTCTTTCAGAGTAAGCTTCCTTTTCCTCCTAGTGGTTTTCCATACTCAAGTACTTCACCTTTCTTCTCTTTCAGCAAGTGATGAAGCGTACCACCAAGCGTCCTTTGGATGTGTCCAACACATTCCAACTTTTCTATTGTTGTATTGTACATATTTTTATCTGCTACAGCTTTGAACGAAGAGGAGTTCCGATCACCAAGGTATTTAGTATATCTAACACCATACTGGTCCTCAGATCTGGTGAACATCCTCACAACTGCAGCAGCCTCCATGCCCCAACTTGAGTCACTATAATTCTTAGAGCATACTATTGCATGCTTTTCTTGCCACAGTTTCTCACTGTCTCCACTGTTGGACATTTTCCTTGTTGTACACTGGTGGCAGTATTTAGATATAATTTTTACATCAAAAACTTAACCTAAGTCAATACAAATAACAGATGCAACTCCATACAGAGACGTGTGATCCCTCTTCATCCACGTCCCAGCTACAGACACACACAGATCAGTAACATCTGTAAGAGATATGCTGCCATGAATATCTACCCCAGGATCTATTTCTTTTCGGTTTATTTCCACCAGTTCCTCCATTGCTTTATTCATAGAAACTTTGGCAGTATCACATAGACAGCATAAGACATTTCTTTAAGCCTTGCGCAAGGTGGAGACATGTTCAGAAAACCATTACCTCCTTCCCTACCCTGTCCAAGGCATCTCAGCACATATGCTAACCTAAAATTGCTTTCATAGGTACCAGTGTCAGTTAAATAAAAATTCATAGCCACATGAATTACAGATTAATTTAAAATCATAAGCTATTCTCACTCTTCTTTCAACAACAATTGTGCATTCCATATTTTTACACATAACACATGAACATGTAAACTTTATAGCCTGGCAGAGACGCTCTAAATCAATAAGTCGGAATCCAGTGGAATCTATATCATCATCATTCACGCACTTGTACAATTCTTCTGTCCCAAGTTGTGATACTGAAGCTGAGAGCTTATGTTCTTCATTTCAAGCTGCTTCCTCCTTTTTGTTGATAAACAGATTTCCATACAACCTCCATTTCCTAAACACAGTTTTTCCACCACCCATAATGCATAAATCTTGATTTCCACATAAAGGTTTTGCAAACCAGTGCAGAGTTAATCAGTTTAACAATTTAAAGGCATTTCTAAAGCTGCTTTCATGACAAAATTCGCACACAACATAGATTAAACTGTGTAGATCAAGAAAATAATATTTTTTTAAAACCGATTTTTTGGAAGAAAATCCATTACATCACTCCTTAACACTGGAGCACCCACGTTCCTTTCAGACTCCATGCACCATTTAGACCTCTCATTATGCACTACTCATTTTGCCCATCATCTCGAGTGGTCCATTCTCTCTGACATATAATAGAGCGACCATTTCACGTATGCTGTCCATTTGCTAACACCTTCTCCACCTACGTGCAAACCCAAATGACAGTTTTCTAAGGCTAACTGGAGGCTTTACTTCTCCTTGGCAACTTTCGACGAACAACTTCTCTCTGGTTGTGATGACCAGGTAGAATAACTTACAAAAGTTGTCCTTACTTCAACAGAACATTCCATTCCCCACACTTCATCTTTACTGTGCCATGTCTTGGTCCCTTGGTGGACTGAGGCATGTGATTATGCAATTTGCAAGTGAAGAGGTGCTCTCCGCATTTTTAACCATGATCCTATAATGCATACTGTAAGCATTATAAACAGTTGCTTGAATAGCATTGTCATGTTCTTCAGGATAGCAAAAATGCTAACTGGATTTGATTTACTAGTTCTTCTAGCAGTTTGACTCCATCTTCCGTCGTGTGGGCCAATGTCCAACAGCTGTCTGGAACCAAGGTCCATTCCCCAATTTCCAGCCTGACCATAGCAAATGATGATCATTGCAGATGATGTCAGAGTGGGCCCCATTGCTATCTCCAACACCTTGGGCAGCTATTTTGTGGAGATTTCATGCTCCACCATCATCCTGCCTTCCTCCATCGGAAATCAGTGAAGGCAGCTCCGCTGACACCCTTCTCTTCTCAGGATTCTAATTGCTACAATGCTACTTTTACTATGAGGGAGCTAGATCATGCTGTCACTTCTACTCAATCCTCCACCCAAGGGCCAGATGACTTTCACATTCGGATGTTGCAGCACCTTTCTGTTACAGACAAGCACTTTGTCTATATTTACAATTGGATCTGGGCAGAGGTCACATTTCCCAAATGCTGGCATGAAGCCACTATCATACCCATACCTAAGCCTGGTAAGGACAAATATTGTCCTTCTAGCTTCCGCCCCACTTCTCTCACCAGCTGTGTTTGTAAGATGATGGAACATATGAGTCATGCCTGGCTCGAGTCTTGCAATTTGCTAACCAATGCATAATGTTGATTTTGAGCTCACCATTCTGCAGTTGACCATCTCATCAGTTTGTCAGCCCATGTCAGGAATGGTTTTCTATGGAAATACCAGACTATGGCCATGGCCATGTTTTTGGATTTGGAGAAAGGCTACAACACGTGCTGGAGGACTGGTATCCTCCGTACTCTCTACACACAGGCTTCCAAGGTCACCTGCCCTGTTTCTTTCAGGAATTTTTAAAAGACAGAGTGTACAAGGTATGTATGGCTTCTGCCTTGTTGGACACCTTTATCCAGGAAAACGGTGTGCTTTAGAGTTCTGTCCTAATCGTCATCTTCTTTGCTGTCGCCATTAACCCTGTTATGGGCTGTCTCCCACTGGGCATCTCTGGCTCTGTTTCAGTGATGATTTTGTGATCTATTGCAGTTCTTCTTGGATTTGACTCCTTGAGTGGTGTCTCCAGCATTGGCTTGATCATCTTTACTCATGGAGCATCATCAGTGGCTTTTGTTTTTCTGCTGAAAATACCAGTTGTATGAATTTCTGGTGATGGAATGGGTTTATTCCACATCTTTACATCTTGGGCCTGTTGCTCTTCTGTTCATTGAAAGTACAAAATTCCTGGGGCTCATGCCCAATAGGAAACTTTCTTGGTGCTCCCACATGTATTACGTGGCCGCCTGCTGTACCCGGTCCCTCAGTGTCCTTTATTTCTTCAATGGTACTTTATGGGGAGCAGATAGAACCACTCTCTTCTATACCCAACAGATCCCTTATCCGTTTGAAAGTAGACTACGGGTATTTCCTTTACACATCTGCACCTGATGTTCTTCTCAGTGGATGTGTGTGCTGTTTGTCTGCCAAGCGTGGCCACCCATCCTATGCCTCCTCCTTCAATGACTCCTTTGACTGCCAGTATGGGATGCATCCATCTTCTATGTTACCTCCTTGAGTTCGCTTTCAGCTATTGTCCATCAGCTTAACTTCACACTACCTGCCACTTTCCTGATGGGTGTGAACCTTTCACCACCTTGGCTTTGTGCAGCGGCCCGTGTTCACCTTGGACTTCATTCGCTTCCTAAGGACACTACTCCAGACTCTCTCTATTGCCATAAGCTCCTTGAGCTTTGCATGGAACTTTGCAACACTACCTCTGTGTACACTGATTGCTCTCGGACTGGCCGTGGTGTCAGATGTACCTTCATCATTGACATCAATGATTTTCGGTATCAGGTTCCAGAACACTGCTCAGTATTTACAGCAGAGCTCTTTGCCTTGAACCAGGCCATGAAGTAAATTCGGCAACACAGGCTTTTCAGTTGTGTTATTTGCTAATGGTAACACAGTTTTTTTTTTTTTTTATTTTATTTAAAATAGCTGGATGTTCTTTTCTCTCTTAACACCCATATATTTAGTGATGAACAGCATTTTGCTGGAATTTGGCCAAATCTGTTACTCATTTTTCTAGCTTCCTCTTTTTACTGGGTGTCCATAGCTTATTTAACCCGCCCTCTGTGTTCTGCACAGAATGTTTCCATGCAAACTTTCATGACAGTAATATAATTTTCTTGGGCTTCCAGCCGCATCAGGTGGTTAAAATCCCACGAGCTTTCGACCGATCTCTCCCTGGTTATTGTCAATGGTAAGACTGACTGCCGTGTCGCCGTGGCTGTAACGTCACTGGTGCTCTCTTCCTCGCCATATACGGTCATGTTTTCATTCCTTGTCCGTTGTGCCCATTTTAAAATTGCGATAGCTAGGTCCCAGGCTGTGCTGAGCTACAAACCTCCATCCTTGTTGATGGTTTTTTTCAGAGGTTTGTATTTGAATAGCTTCTTTTATGATGCTATCCCAAAATCCCTTCATCTTCATAATGACAGATCTTTTGTTGAATAGAATTCGGTGTCCATTTTCTAAGGCGTGTTCTGCCACGGCTGATTTTTCTGGATAGCGTAGGCGTAAGCACCTCTCGTGTTCCGTCTGGCGTTGCTCCGTCGTGCGTACTGTTTGGCCGATGTAGTAAAAGCCACGCTGGCACTGAACACCGATGAAATGTTCTCTCTCTTCAGGAGATGGATAATCTTCCCTGACACTGTACCCCAGAAAGGCAAAGACACAAGTTTCTTGTTTTCTTCTTCGGTGGTGTTCTCTTCTCTGATGGTGTTTTTCTTGCATGTTACACCAAATATAGCCTGTGACACTTGTCCATAGCTGTACCCATTATCCCGGAAGACTTTTTGGAGGTGGCTCAGTTGTAGTGGCAGACTTTCAGCGTCTGAGATGACTTTAGCACGATGGATGAGGGTATTCAGAACGCCACATTTTTGTGCCACATGGTGGTGGCTGAGAGCGTGCAGATACCGATCTGTGTGTGTCAGTTTCCTGTAGACACTGTGGCTGAGGTGCCCATTGGTTTACAGTCGAACGAGGACGTCAAGGAAGGGAAATGCACCATCTGTCTCAACTTCTATCGTAAACTTGATGTGGCCGTGAATGCTGTTCAGGTGTTCTAAAAATTCTCCCAGTTTTTCACGACCATGGGACCAGATGATAAGTGTCATCGATGTAACGATAAAAGCAACTTGGCTTAGCTGGAGCCGTGTCCAGTGCGATGTTGGCTATGGATGGAGCTAGTGGGCTTCCCATAGCCACGCCATCCAACTGGTCGAAATACTGTCCACTGTGTAGGAAGTACGACGATGTCAATGTGTGCTTAAACAGTCCCACAATTGTGCTATCAAATAACGGGGAGAGGAGATCTATACAGTAATTGATCGGAACATGTGTAAACAGGGAGACCACATCAAAACTAACCATTATATCTCCTTGACTAAGACACAGTTGTTTAATTCTGTTGATAAAGTCGTCGGTGTTCTTGATGCGATGCACACAACGACCCACATGTGGTGCAAGGAGGCTGGCCAGGTGTTTTGCCAGTGTATAGGTGGGTGACCCTATTGTGTTCACAATGGGACAAAGAGGAGATCCGGTTTGTGGATTTTTGGTAGTCCATAAAGCATAGGTGGTCTCAGCGCCAGATGGAGGAGATTCTTAATAACTTCGTCTTCCAGTGTTGACTGTTTCAGAAGTTCAGATGTCTTCCTCATTATTCTTGACATCGGGTCCCGTGGCAGTTTCTGGTATGTATCATCTTCAATAATCAACTGAATTTTGGCATCATAGTCAGCTTTATTTAGAATGACTGATGCATTGCCCTTGTCAGCTGGCAGAACCACGATGAGGGGGTTGTTGCGGAGTGTGTGAAGACCATTGCATTCAGCTGTAGTCAAGTTAGACCTCGGTGGTTTAGATTTTGAAATAAGCGACACGTTTCACAACGAATTTTGTCAGCACTCTCCCTAGGCATCTTACGGATTGCTTGTTCAACCCCACTTATAATATCACAGATGGGGATGCTCCAAGGCGCTGGTGCAAAGTTAAGACCTTTCTTAAGTGCTGAAATGGCACTCACGTTGGTCTCTTTCTCCGTCATGTTGATGACAGTTCATTCCATTGATTTCCACTCTGCACCGTGTTGTTGTTGAGATACCCACGTGAACTTCCCTTTCTGTTTCTCTGTGGTCTTCTTTTGCAATCACACGTGTTGTGGAATGATGGCCGCATTGATCCCCTACCAATCTACGTGCGAGAGTACCTCTGTCAATTGCAGGTGGATAGCCAGCATCTTGCGACCATTTAGATCCAGCTGCCTCCTAGTGAAGTGTATCCTTTCTCGCAACAGGGCAGAGCTGGCACAATGGTAGGTTCTTCTAGCTGCCGAGGTGTTGATGTGATAGCGCACCATGGCAAATCGTGGAATCATGTTCTCATCTCAACAGCGTAGCAGGAAGGCTAGAGAGCTTAACAGGTTAGCCTTCTTAACATGCAGGTTCCCTAGGCATTTAATGCTGCATCACGTTTCCTCGGCGATATGAATTAATAAAATTCCAGCCACGTCAGGTGGTTAAAATCCCACGAGCTTTCGACCAAGCTCTCCCTGCTCATTGTCAAGTGGTAACACTGACTGCTGTGTCGCTGTGGCTGCATCGTTATATAGCCGCACCTTTGGCTGTGATGTCACTAGAGCTCTCTTCCTCGCCATATATGGTCATGTTTTCCTCCAAAAACACCATCAACAAGGACGGAGGTTTGCAGCTCAGCACAGCCTGGGACCTGGTTATCATGATGTTGAAACGGGCACGGCAAACATGGAATGAAAACATGACCATATATGGTGAGGAAGAGAGAACCAGTGACGTCACAGCCAGCAGTGCGGCTGTATAACGAATCGGCCATGGCAACACAGAAGTCAGTCTTACCACTTGACTGCAAGCCTGAGAAAATTTTATTAATTCATATCGCCGCGAAACCATGCTTTCATGACAGTGTTTTTGTGAATCTTCAAAGTGTTTCAGTTCTTTTCACTACTTTCTTTAGAGATAGTCTAGTCACATCTCTCTCTCTCTCTCTCTCTCTCTCTCTCTCTCTCTCTCTCTCTCTCTCACTCAAAATATTGCCACACCCAGTCTACAAATTCACATGTTTGGCTATGCAAAATATGGGCAGATAGCTTAACTTTATGTTTAGTAACCACAATTTCCTGCGCACATCTGCTCTGATCTCCAGACAATTGGTCATATAAAATAAATGTGTGTGAGGGAAACAAAGCACAAGACAAAACTGAATCACAAGAGTGACACCAGCCACATACAACTGACAAGTAAATGCTATGTGGCATAACAGAACAAAAGCCACATTTGAAGCACATACTCACAAAGTGAGGTGGCGAGTGGTGCTCTCACTGGACTTGCATTTGGGAGGCTGATGGTTCAGATTCCCGTCTGGCCACTCACAGTTAGGTTTTTGTCATTTCCCTATACTGCTTAAGGCAAGTGCTCGGATGGTTCCTTTGAAAGGGCAGAGTTGCTTTCCTCCCCCCTCTTTCCCTAATCCAAGTTCGTGCTCAGTCCCTAATGACCTTGCTGTTGATATGTCATTAAACACAAATCTTCCTTCATTCCCTCTTCAAGCACATTCTGTGGTTGATTATTGCTGTGGTAGCAATGCTACAAACAGCTAGATGTCAGTTACTTTGTTATTCTTACCCAGATATAGGTGTTCTTCAATTAGGTATGAAACGTCATTTCTGTAGTGCATTATGAAGTAATTAATCTTGCTAATTCTACTATCTCATGCATACATGTATGAAATGATACTTCAGTATTTCTTGTTGCCATTGATGGTTTAGCAAAATTTCAAGCTGCATAGGACATTTGCAGATTTGTGGGTCCACAAATAAATTTGTCAAAATGTTAATTGTTGTTTTAAGCATATAATTAATATGTTAAACCATGATGTGTTTTAATTTAAATACTTAATGAAAACATTATCTAACTTACAGAACTGCCAACTATAATTCAGAAATGGAGCAATACCGAATTGAGCAGTGCAGGCGTCCCCCAGAACCCCCACCTCAGCCACCATCAACTTCAGTTGGGAAGAGACGACGCGGTGTTCGCAATCAGCATCAGCACAATTACAGAACTAGAGCTGCTCAGGAGCAAAATGTCAATGCGGAATCTGAGGTATGAGGACATATTTATTACATCATTTCCCTAATTAAATAGCATATCATGTGAACAGTTTTATGAGGCATTTAAGTTCACAAATTAGAGGTTAAATTTAGGGTGCATCATGATTAATAGCAAAAAATCATGCAGTTGAAAGTATACGATAATGAAAGTGAAAACATCAGTGTGCAAATGAGGTGTTTGCGAGATGTATGTGAATGTGGGGTTATGAGCCATTAATTCCTTCGGTATGGAATATTGACCTAGTTGGTACAAGTATACTTGAAATGTTTCTTTTTGATTATGTCCCTATCTGTAGGCCATAGTTGGGGAATATGGTACATGTATGATGGCAACTAGCACATTCTGCTGCCAATGTAAGACAATAGCTAATGTGCCGATATGGTCCACATTGATGAGTTTAGCAGGTCTGTATCTTGACCTCTAAGACCACCTGACCCCAACCCTCTGAATGTTTTCTATCTGGGGTCTGAAACACCCCCGATTATATTCCTTTATTGGATTTGTGTAATTTATCAAAGCCGCCAAACAGTTAATTATTATAATTATATGACCGTGTGCTTAATGGATGAAAGGCTATCGATTTTCCTGCTGTGGTTTCGGGGATATTTCAACCGAGTGTGGCTATTCTGAGACTGAATAGTGGAATGGTTGAAAGTTTGTCTATTATTAAGGACCACGAAGGTTGCGATGTACAAACTGTATTGTATTTTCTATAATAACACACAAATTCTGAGGCAGTTGCTACCTTCGTCTTACACATCTAATTACAGTTATATCTCTTATTGGTTGCTGATTTTAGGTATTTCGTCACACGCAATGATGATGGTTAACATCCACAACAATCCTCACTGCAATCCATGGTTGTTGCTGGCCGACACAAAATTCGGCACTTGTCATTTTCTGTTTCATATCACTCGCGAATCGGTATTAGTGAGGGTCAACCCCACGACGATCCGGGGGACGTGCTCACTCGTCATACTCCGGTGAATTTTACTCGACCACTATTCTTGCCCGTCTTTCCTGCACTACTTCTCACTTGACACTTTATAGTACTACTACTTACTCGACACTCGTCTCACTGCCTCCTGCAGCGCTCGACAGTCGGCTCCTGTCTACAATCGACCTGGGCATTGGATACTAGTATCTATGTTCATGGGATCATGGATCCCTTACAGTTCCTCTCAGAACTGAAATGTACAACACTTTCTGCTGTTACCGTTGATGAACTGAAGCAGCAAATTGTACAGTCTTGCCAAGATTTACTAGATGGTCTCGGAATGTTTGGAAGAATGAGTAACTCATTGCAGAGATGAGTGCAGTACTGCATGAAAATAAGAGGACAACGCAAGGAGTGCCTCCTTTAATGTGTAAGAGTATAACGTGTTATGTGCTGAAGTAGTTTTCTATTTCTTGTTAAGATAAACCATGGGTGAAATCTGAGCAAAGTTCTCAGTTTCATTTTTGTGCTGATTGACAACTGAGAAGGTCGTGATCTTCTTTAAGTCTGGGTCAACTTTCTGTTACCAGTGTCTCTGTCTGTCTGTCTGTCTGTCTGTCTGTCTGTCAGTCAGTCAGTCAGTCAGTCAGTCAGTCAGTCAGTCTGTCTTACCAGTGTCTCTATCTGCCTGTGTTTTTGTTCCCAGTTTTATTGTTACTGCTATCGTTGTCATTGTTGTTGTATTTTCTCAACACAGACCTTGACGAATTCAGCATTGTACAGATGTTTCAGTTATTTCAAATTACTACTCAAAATATGTGGGTACAGAAAGGTTTATCTACACAGTTATCTTTAATTTTATTATTAACACTCCTTATTGTATGCAGGATACATGTATAACATTGTTTCCATTGTTATTTTTAAAAAATTTCTGGTTTCCCTTCAGGTATTGGTAGAAGACATTTGATGGGCATCACATTCAGCAGGAAGATGTACCAGTTTTGGTCCACCACAGTATGACCCATTATATTATGAGGAGATAAGCAGCCCTTGACTCAGATAGAGACTTTTCTTGTATTTTAGGTGACAGTAAGACATGTGGAAAGGGTTTCAAGTTTTGCATGTCATCTGGACTCTTACCGAAATTTTTGGGGGTGGGGAAAATAACTTATTTATTTATTTTTTCCAATTAGTAAAATCACATGTGCTGTCTGTTATCTCCAGAATTGCTGATGTCCTGTATCTGTGTTACAATAAGTGTGCCCCAACTTGGTATGTTTCTAGTTTTTGTCATTTCCTTCAACTTTTTTCTGTTGGTTTCTGGTGCCAAAGGATTGTTGTGGTTTAGTAAATATTAAATCTGATAGAGTTTATAGTTTAAATCCAAAGGAACAACCCATGAAAGAATATCGGAAACAGAATGCTAAGAAGCCTTTTTTCCTTAACTGATGGATGTGATTTGATCAACAAAACGTCATGAGAGAATTAAATAGTTCTACCTTTAAATAGAGGATGAAGGACAACTATTTAAGCTACACAGTTAATATATAAATCACAATTAACCATTTATGTCCTAAAATATCTGTGTGTCATTTGATGGGGCTAAGTTTGGAACTACTGACCTGCAGAACTTCTTTCACAATTCAGTTTGTAGGGGCAAAAATGTCTTTTGTTTGTGTTCTTTTTTGGTTAATTTTAAATATTGAATTAATGACACAAGCAAAACTAAATATTTCAGTATTCTTCTTTTCCATTAGATTCAATGCCAGTTCCAGTATACTTAACTCATCTCTTTCCACCCTTCCCTTTTCCCACCTCTACTATTTTCTAAATGACAAACCTGTTGCTGAGATGTAGGGTAATTGTTATGAAATGTACATGTGCACTGTAAGTGCAATAAAGCCAACTACTTTGTATGGAGTAAGATGATTTGTTGCTTTCACTCCATTAACAGTATACTTTGGCTTGGAAGTTTCATAGCTGTTTAGAATAGTGCTACATATTTTCTACATTGAAATTGACAACAGAATGAAAGCATTTGTTAGTAAAGAATATCACCACTGTTTAAGGTTCCATATTTTTGTTCTTTGCATATTGATAAATCACCATTTTTATCTTGGGATCACTAAATACCTAGACTTTGTTAGACATGGAAATATTTCTGTTGTGGAAACTCAGTTGTTAATCACAGGCTGTTCATATAAATCATATGGTTGGTGTAATTAATGAAAACTATTGGAAGTATAAGGAGCTGTTAATTGAACATGAGGTAGGTGGAAAAAAGTAAGTAAACTGATTATTATTTCAAAAGTGGTAGGCATAACAGTTAATACATTAATCCCACTGTGAGACAAGTAGGTCATGCCTTCATGAAGAAATGTTGGCAGTTTCCTAGAGAACAATGATTGTATCGAGGCATGCACCTTTTCATCCTAAGCAAATCAACAGTGATGGACTTATTTCCACAGGGCTCCAAAAATATGGAAATCGCATAGGGAGAGATCAGTACTGTATGAAGGATGTGTAAGGGCTTCCTAGCAAAACTTCTGCAGCATGGTTAAACAGCTTTGGCAACATATGTGCTGGCATTATTCTGCAACAGAATGTTTCCATCCATCAGTATTACCAGGCATTTAAACTTGATGATTTGCTTCACTTGTAGCAAATCCATGTACCGCTGGGCATTAATTGTGGCACCATGTTCCAGAAAGTCGGTGACCAATGGATAGACAGATGGCATCATTTTGTTGCAGGATAATGCCTGACCACTTGGTGCCAAGGTCTTGTTGACTGGGCTGTAGTTGTGTCTTGAAAGCCCTCCCACATCCTCCATACAGTTCTGATCTCTCCCCATGTGATTTCCATATTTTTATAGCCCTGAGGAAAGACAGACAGGGCTGTTGGTTTGCTTCAACCAAAGAGGTGCACACCTGGGTAGAGTCATAGTCCCATAGATAACAGTCAACATTTTTTTTCTTTTCAGGCATTAACTATCTTACCTCACAGTGGGCTAAATGTATTAACAGCTATGACTATTACTTTTGAAATAATAAACAGTTTATGCATCTGTCTTGATTTCATTTGAATGCCCCTTATAAATCCTGTAATGTTGGTATTTATATTACCTCTAAGAGGCTGCATCTTGTATTGCCCATAAAGGGGACCTACGGTCCCAAGAGTTATACAGAATGTGTCCACTGGGGAGGGCTGAGGGAGAACAGGATAATCTGACTCAGAATATGTTAGAAGATAATGTAGACTGCAGCATATCACTTAGCTTTTCTGAGTTTTTCAACCTAATGAGAAACTATTCATAAAATCTTTCCATGTTGCATAATGTGTCAGTTACTCACAAAAACCCTAGACAGCAGATACAGAATATTGATTTGTTTCTACCATAGATTTCAAAATGGAATGGTGTGTTCGAAACGAAAATGGCAACATTTCAGATCAAGTTTTAAGTAATTCATTTCTCATGTACACTATTTGATCATAGTGTTGCAGCACTTGTTAATTGCCATGAACTCTTCACCTTTATGACAGCTTGAAATATGCCTGGGACACTTTCGATTAGATATCTGACTGTCAGTGGAGGAATAGCAGCACATTCTTTATAAAGAGCCAAAACCAAGAGTATGTAACGATGTGGGACACTGGTGTCTGGAGTGAAGTCAGCTTCCTAACTTATTCCAGAGGTATTCCATTGCGTTCGGGTAGGGTCTCTGGGCAGGCCAGTCCATTTCAGGAATGTTAGTGTCCACAAGCAATTGCCACATACACTGCTTTGTTTGGGTTGCATGTCACACTGATACAGTCATTGTCTCCAAAACGTTCTTCTACTGTAAGTACTGCACAGTGCCGTAAAATGTTTTCATATCGTTCTGCATTTAGTGTTTCCTTAAGTGCAGTACGGGTACCACATTCTAACCATGAAAAGCACCCCCATTCCATAACACCACTTCGTCGGTACTTAAGTATAAGATGACAGGTAACGCTCTTCATGCAGTCACCAAACCCAAACACATCAGATTGCCACAGGGTATAGCACAATTCATCACTTCAAATCATTCATTTACAGTCACCTACTGTCACATGGCATCACTCTTTATATCACCTCAGATGTAGTTCATGTAGCTGAATGGCCTCAGTGGTCAGTTGGATCCCATTTTGGTGATCTGTATTTCTAACATACCCCAGTTATCCAACTGGGGAAACAGGACCTACAATTTAATTTGGATCTGAAACATATTTCACTTCTGGTGACTCATCGTATGACTGAGACATGAAGGCTAGGTTAAAAGCAGACTGAAAAAGTCCACAGTCCAACTGGGATTCGATCATGCAATTCCTCAGTTTCCATGTAGCTGTTTTACTGATAGACCCCCAGGTGCAACTATTTCTTCTTTCTGCTCTCTGCTATGCTCAATAGATCCTGTCCGTCAGTTCAAGAGGTCTGCAAGGACTTGGTTTAGCTGTGGTTTTCCTCCACATTTTCGCCTCACAGTCCCATCACCAACAGTGACTTGGGCAGCTTTAGAAGGATTGAAATCTCCCTGATGGATTTACTGCTTAGGTGACATCCAGTAACCAGTCTCTGTTCTAACTCGGCAAGATCTCCTGACGAACACATACTGCTTCTCTGCTGACAACACAATACGTACCACTGGCATCTCATGACATTTAGTGGTCAAATCTTGGTTACTAAGGGGTATCCAGATACATTCTTTCACATAGTGTATTTTACAGAATTGTACTTCTGATCTGAGCAATAACAGATTTAAATCTTTTGCAATTGACTATTGTTAATATTCAATATATTTTTGATACTCAGAATCCAGAAAACAATGATGTTACTGCAAGCTTGTCATCAGCAACTGATCACAATAATGATGACTCGACTGCTCGTGAGGAAGATTTGGCTTCCATGAGTTCGAGTTCTGACACAGAAAGTTCTGAATACTCCGATTGGGTGGCAGATGCTGGTGTGAACCTGGAGCCACCTAAAAGAAGTCCTGTGAGAAGAAGAGCCCAAGCTGCTCAGACTAATCATAGGCCTATAAGACAGAGGAAGAAGGTAGGTATTAAAACATTGAATTTCATTTTGCACATGCAGGAGCAACATGCGTGTACCTGTGTTTTTATTTATTTATTTTAAAGGCAAGAGAATGTTGTGTGTAGGTGCATAAATACATGTGCTAACACAGTTCAATTTCTTTTCTGAACTAAAGCGAACATTAAATTTTGATTTTGATAAAATGTTGGTGTTACACATACCATCAGAAAGTATCTGTTTTTATTTGCACAGGTATTTCCAGCTGTCAACAATTTGTCAGAGGTTCCTGAAGCTTTCCGTCCAACTGAATGGCTTTCAGAAATTATACCAAGAAAAGCTCCTTATTATCCTCAGATGGGTGATGAAGTGGTTTATTTTCGCCAAGGCCATCAACTGTATCTAAATGCCGTGAGAAACAAGAAACTGTATGATTTGGGCAATAGGTGTGAGCCATGGGCTAAACAAACAATAAGAGTAAGGATTGAGAACACTACATTCAATTTACATCATAATTTTACTTTATGTTGTTAGCAGTAATGTTTTAAATCCACCATGGGTTCATTAGTGTAGCCATAAATTAGAATTATTTCATACTTTATTCTGATAGACTTTTACACCCAAATTTTGATTTATAATTATGCATACAGTAATACTAAATGAAATTCCGTTTCATCCTTAAGCTGATTATTATTTCAAGTACTATCTTTGCAATGTAAGAAGAATATGTGTCTATGATTTTTGGAATGGTTTCTTTGTAATGGCTTCACCGATAATATAAGTTGAAATTTCAGAATTTTCACAGATGTAGTTACAGATGTCTGTGAAAAAATTATGTGACAAAATATTCTCTCTCTCTCTCTCTCTCTCTCTCTCTCTCTCTCTCCTCTCTCTCTCCTCTCTCTCTCTCTCTCTCTCTGTGTGTGTGTGTGTGTGTGTGTGTGTGTTTTGAGAGACTGAGAGGGAGAGAGTTGAGTGTTGGGGGCTTTAGGAAGAGGGGAAAGGCAGGGATTCAGTGAAGATGACGTAGCTCTTTATGTCAGGGCAGACAGAAAATAAATTTCTATTTTAAAAACTAGTATTTTTGTGATAAGCCCATAGTAGTGCTGTAACCAATAATTTTTAAAATTGTGATTATTGGATACAGTTTTACTTTAAACTATTTTGAAATTCCCCACTTTGATCATGTTATTTCTACTTCTTTTACTGTCAAATTTAGTCTCCTAAAACCAAATTTCCTAAATTGGTGCCTCTGTAGGTAGTACTTCTTCTTACTGTGTCTTAATTGTACCCCTTTGACTGCCTTTTTGTCGAACAGACTCTTCTTCCAGATTTGAGTGAACTGTAGTAATTGGGTGTAGTACAATGCAACCAGTATACGGAATGCAACTTGATTCCATTGAAGCATTAACAACCTGAATCCTTAGGGAGATCACAAATTCTTGAGACATCCATGCTGTCCTCATCTGCTGAGCTCTGGCTGAGGTCATGTCTCCAATGTGAGTGTACAGTCTGAAGTGCTTTAGGCTCCAACACATTCTGCACCCACCTTCCCGTGTCAAACCATATGGCAACACCGTCAATGCCAGGACTGTTTCCATGTTGACCTCTAGTATCAGCTGTGGTGACAGTGCTTGCAGTGCTGATAATACTGGTATCAGCTGTTGATCAGAGTGGAGAAGGGGCAGCAGCATGTATGTGATGCCTGTTGTGGAAGGGCTTGGGGGCAATTGTGCGACATCAGTGGGTACCTGGCCATCCACGTGAAGGTGGAACTGGTCACAGTGCCTCAAGCAGACACCATCCTCTGTGCAGATGTCACAGAGATGCCTACGATGACAGCTGGAATCCATTTAGGGCAATGGCTGAAACTGTATGCTCAGCCAGCCACACCCAGCTGGAAGAGGCACAGCAGCTTCCCAGATTGACGTCCAGGTGGAGAATGCAGGAAGTGTAGCACTGTCTTCTGCTGGCATCTGTGGAGTAGCTTCACTGGGCTCGTACAAGGAGAGATACTGATCCAAGGCAACATTGGACGAAGAGTAGCCAACGTAGTTTTTCACCAGAGTTTCGAACGTTTGCACTAGGAGTTATGCATCACCATTAAATTGTTGATGGAACGGCAGGGTGAGGATGTGGCATATACCATGGGAATCGCAAAATGCCATGAACTCTTGGGATGAGAACTGTGGACCATCAGACATTGAAATTGTGTTCAAGCCTTTGAGTGAAAAAAATTTGGACAAGGCTGCTACAGTGGCAGTTGTGGACGTGGAAACCCAATGAGTGACATGTGGAAAATAAGAATATATGTCAGTGACCAACAGCCAATAATCGTTGGGAAAGGGACCAGCGAAATCCACATGTATATGGTCCCACGCATGCAGCGGAGTCGGCCAAGGAGATGACAACGACCAGGGATTTGCTGGGTGCACCGCATACTGTGAACGAGAGGCAACCAGGTAGGTAACATCACTGTCCAAGTTGGGCTAAAACATGTGTCGGCTGACCAACACTTCTGTGCGTGATATGCTCCAGTGATACGCATGTAATAAATGGAGAATCTCCGAATGAAGCACTGAGGGGATCACTAACCAAGAGGCCACATGACCCTTGTCTAAAAGCACAACACTATCCACAACAGAGAAGTGATGTCAAAAGATGGAATAATTATGGAGGGGGTCAGATGCACAAGAAGGTGGTGAATCCACTCAACCACGTAGTATGAATGTTATGACCTTCGGGCAAATGGGATCTGAAGCTACAGCCTTCGTGATTCATATGCTAGTTACAGGAAGACCATCAACCATCTGATGTGCAGCGACGTCAATGTGGAAACAAAGCAATTCCTTCTTATCAAATCCGGAGTACAGACCAGCCAGCAGACGGACAAAGCATTGGCATTTGTGTGTTGATTTGTAGGGTGGAAATGAATCTTGTAGTTGTAATGTGAAAGAAAAGAACCCAATGTTGAATGCAATGTGTTGGTTTATGTGGTAATGACTCAGAAGGACTGAATAAGGTAACCATTTATTTGTAATCGGTGACCAGTGGAATTTGGTGCCATAGAGAAAGATTTGGAATTTCTTCAGAGCATATACAATGGCCAAAGCTTCCATTTCTATCTGAGAGTCCCCCGTTTGAGTGGGAGTCAGCATTTTTGAGGCATAGGCAATAGGCCACTCAGAGCCGTCAGGATACCTATGAGCCAGCACTTCCCCCAACACGCACTGTGAAGCATCCATCACAAGGAGCCAAGGAGTAGGTGTTTGGTTCATCACTAAGAAAGGCACAGACTCAAAACATGGTCTTAAGGGTGGAAAATGCTGTTTCCCAAGCCAGCGATCAGCAAAACTGAGTCCCTTTGTGCAGCAATGCATGTAACGGTTGTGCAATTGTCACTGCCCCGAGCAAAAAGTTATGGTAGTAGCTGACTTTGCCTAGAAAAACCTGAAGTTTTTTGACTGATGTAGGGCATGGAAACAACACAATAACAGAAACATGATGGTGCAGGGGTTTGAGACCCTTGTGAGAAACTTCAAAACCAAGATAAGTGATAGAAGGTTGCAAAAAATTGACAGTTTCCTAAATTACACTTCAACCCGGTCAGTTGGAAGACAGAAAAGAAAGAAAGAAAGAAAGAAAAGAGTACAGAGATTTTGTAAATATTCCTCATTGGAGACACTGGAAACTACACTGTCATCCAAATAGTTTGCACAGCGCAGCACAGATGCTGTAAGTTGTTCGAGGGAGTGTTGGTGACTCCAGAAGGTAAGTGCAAGTATTGGTTCAGTCCAAAAGGGCCATTGACAACTAACATATGTTGTGACTCTGTATGTATAGGGAGTTGTAAATAGACACCCGACAGGTCAATTTTTGAGAAATACCTATCGCCCGGTAACTTTGCAAGGAGTTTGTCTGAGTGCAGTATCTGGTATATATCAACTACAGATTGTGCATTCACAGAAACTTTCAAATCACCACAGAAGTGTAACTGGTCTGACAGTTTCTTTACTATAACTAAGGGGGTAAACCATTTACTTGGTGCAATAGGCCAAACAAACCTGGATTCCATGAGGCAATCTAATCCATCTTTGACTTGTTCCCAAAGTGCCATTAGAACCAGATGGGCCCAGGTAAGTGAGGCTGAGCAGAAGATTTCAAGATAATGTGCACTTGAAAATTGTTGGCACACCCCAATCCAGGAGAGAACAAAGAGGAAAACTTGGAACATAATGCATCTGACTGTGCATATACAGCACTTGTTCAGACACTAAATTCACTTCATCTCAAATGGTAAAACCAAACAGTTTAAAGGCATCTAATCCAAAAAGATTCTCTGTATGTGTGTTATCTACAACAACAAATGTAAGTGACCAGCCTACTGACTTATAGGTCACTGGGGCAGAGAATTGACCAAGAATAGAAATACTCTATTTATTGTAATTTATTAACTTCTGTGACATAGGAAGAAGTGGAGGGGAGCCCAGGACAATTGAAGTTTGTGAGTTTAACAAGATTTCCACAGCTCCTGTATCCACTTGCATGTGGAGAACTTTATGAAAAACGATAACATCTTTGAGAAGCTTGTTTGGCACAACAGAAATAGCTGATACAATGCTTACATCCATAATGCGTCAGGATCATTATGCTGAATTGTTGCATTACAGACAGAAGGAATGAGACCTCTTTTGACACAATTATGACAGGTAGCCCAGTATTTTGGGCAGTCTGGGAGCTTACGGTTAACGAAACAATAAGGGCAGGACGGGAGCATGGAATGTGTACGTGCTGTTTATTGGCCCGTTTATATTGTTAGTCTGGTTGCTGCTGGGAGTGCGGCCAGCCACCTCGACACTGTGATCATGTGTAGACTGTCGCGACAATGTCTTCCCCCTATAAACTACCTGAAGCTTGGTGTGAAGGAGAGTGTTGGAATTGCTGATATCTCACACAATGACTCAAATTTGGTTGCCCGTAGCTTGCGACACCTCGAATGACTCTGCAATAGCTAAAACCTCAGAGAGGTATGGATTTTTACACTGTAGGGCACGCTCTCACACATTGTAATCTGAAGCTAAATGAATGATAGCATCTGTTACCATCCGATCAGCATGTGGCTCTTTATGCACATTGGACACAAAATGATGATGATTACAACTTAACCCATGTAGTTCAGCAACCCATGCTCGATAGGACGGATATGGTTGCTTCCTACTCAACCCGGAATGCAATAACATGAGTTCGCTTACAGTAGTATTTTGAAAGTAGTTCACACATTTGACCGACCAGTTGACTGAGCACAACTTTATTCCAGGGAAGCAGTAACAACTTGAACAAAATATTTAAGTAACATTCAGCAGGAACCAGTCACATATGCATAAAGCTGTAGCAGTACATATAGAAAACTAAGACAGAAAGTAGTTCGACTAGCATTAAATAGGCTGGGAACCATGGCAAAACCTTCTGGAAGTACACACACACATCTCTGCATGAACCATTACTGTTCACAATATCTTTGTAGCTATTCTGACCTCCCAAATTTTGTTTATGATGGAGATTTTGACTGGGGTAGTGGCCTAATTTTCAGTGTGGAATTGGAAATGTGACCACTGTCAAAGATAAATATTTGACATTAATTGTTTTACTCTGTGCCATTTTGGTGGTGTGTAAAGTTGGTTGCAGGTAGCAGTAATCAGGATTAGGATAAAAGATTCAGGACTCTTTAGCCCAGCTTAATCCTAGCCTTGCAACTTGGATTAGCTACTGTTAGTGAGAGAAAGTGGAGAATTTCATTCAACACATTCTACCACCTTGTGAGATAAATGATAACTAAGGATTTTGTGTTTCTATCCCTATCAGGCACACGAGCTAGTGAAAGTAATCGGTATTAAATATGAAATCCGACCACCTCGGCTGTGCTGTTTAAAACTTGGCCTGATGAATCCTGATGGGCGCCTAACTGGAGAAAACTTCACTATAAAATATCACGATATGCCAGATGTTCTAGATTTTTTAGTTCTCAAGCAGACATATGATACGGCAGTTGCACGTAATTGGAGAGTTGGTAAGTACATTTTATGATGTGCATTTAATTATGACTGCTGATCATAGACTTTTGCTTCTATTCGTTTTATTTATTTGAATGTAGATGTTTTTATGCTGAATATATTTAATATATGTACTAATAGCAAATGAAAATCTCTAAAGATGTGACATAGGAAAACCATATTTGTCTGGGCTCCTAAAAGAGAGCAGCAAAGATGATGATTTAAATTATTCAAATTGAAGGAAGGGCAGCAGTCAGTTGCAAAATCTGTGGCTTATTACATACCTAGATTTTGACAGGTACCTTGTTAGCATTGGTGCATTACCAAAGAGTCACATAGGTCCCAACTTGCCATATGTCATGATCTTTGGTAATGCACTAATGATAACTATGTTATAGTCAAAATTTAGATCTGTAATAAATTACAGATTTTGTGACTGACTTTTGTCCTCCCATCAATTTGAATATTCAGTGATTGCTGTGCACACAGGCATCCAGTGGATTCCAACTTGCTTAAATTATTGTTCTGTGGCTATAGTAGAAACCACTTATAAGTGTGGAAAATTATACATTATGCAATAGTTATATGTGGGTTGTTAAACAAGTAGTCTTTTTTTGAACATTTTAATGAGATAGTAAACATTGTAGAAATTTGCGCAATTAACTGAATTTCAGTAAAACCATATTGTGGACTTGTGGTAGGATAGATAGTTCTTTCGAAGAAATGCCTAACACATTTAACATAAGACAACAGCCTTTTATTGTCATCAATGGTGATTATCAAAAGACAGCACAGTCGATTGCTGTCTTGAAGGCAACATGAATCATCAGCAAATGCATTCATGCCTTGATCACTATATCAGAGAAGTGATTTCTGATCTCACATGGACCACAGCAGTAATTGGGTTCAGTGTAGCACCTTGCATGTCTGCTAGATCAGCAGTGGCTATTTGTTGAACTATGAACAAGAGTGCTGCTCACCAGATTTCCTCTCACACTTCATCACATTCCCTAATAATGCATCAAAAGACAGAACTTGGTAGATTCATGGCTCATAGTTGTGTTTAGTGATGAGAGCAGATTCTTCTGTGCCATAAATGATGATCATTTGAAAGTGTAGCATCAACCAGGAGCCTAGCAACTACCAACATGTGTCAGGAAGTGAGATAATGTATCAAATCTGGAAGCACGATATGAGGAGCCAAAACCCTGAATGAACGTAAATTCCTGGTGTTTTCCAAGGAAATGTATGATACAGAGTGATTATAACTAAAATGCAGTTACTCAAAGAGGTCCAATGTGGCTGTAATTGTAGTATGGCAGCAAATCTTGTTAGATATTCTAATGTGTTGATTCAAAACTGATTTACGCTGGGAAAAAATTAGTTCAAATTTTGGCAACCAGATGCAAATTTGGTGCTGTGAATGCAAGAAGAGGACATTTCTAAATGTTTCCATATGTAATGGACTTAGAAATGGGTTGTGAGCAGAAAAGGTCAAACAAGTGATAAATGCATATTGTTGATTTTATTATTATTCACTGCTTATACAGTTTGATGTGAGCACCAGAGAAATCGACAAGATGCTACATTCATAAAATGACATAATCAATAGTTGCTCACAGCAATTCTAGTGGAATCTGAGCAATGTGTTCCTTTATAATGGTCTTCAGATCAGGCAGAGACTGAAGGTGTCCTTGATAAACATGCCCTTTTAGTTATCCTCAGAGTCAAAAGTCACATGGATTCAGGTCAGGTGATCTTGCAGGCCACACATCTGGATGTAACATGTTTGTGGAAGGTTGCATTAAGCAGATCTTTCACTCGTTGAGTGACATGAGGTGTTGCCCCATCTTGATGGAAACAGTGGTATCCACACAATTGCACCATTCCAAAGGAGGTCTCACATGCTGTACAAGGAGGTCTCGATAACATTCAGATGTTACTGTATACTTGAGAGTTCCTCTGAGCATATTCTCTTCAAAGAAGAGAACCACACAGTGGGACGGCGGTGGGGTAAGTGGACTGCTGTAGCCTGTCGTGGGGTTGTCAACCACTGAGGGCTACGGCGGGGACGAAGCCTCTCCATCATTTTTAGGTTCCCAGTTCCATACAATACAATACAAGTATAAAGTTGATTAAGATGAGCAGGAAGGACATCATAATTTTGGAATCAGCTGAATGCTGATTGAGGAAATGTTCAGAGACAGATGCATCATGCATATGGTGGATGTTAGTATTGAGGGAGGTAGCATCAGTGGTGATAAGCAAGGTGTGCGGTGGAAGTGGGAATGGGTACAGACTTCAAATGATGTAGGAAATGGTATGTGTCTTTAATATAGGAGGAAAGTGTTTGTGCTATAGGTTGCAGATGTTGATCAACTAGGCAGATATACATTTGGTGGGTGCTCTGAAGCCAGCAACTATGGGATGACAAGGGTGATTGGATTTCAGGACCTTGAGAAGAAGGTAGAGAGTGGGGATGTGTGGCTTGGGTGGGGTAAGAATTTCTGTGGATTGAAGTGTTAGCCTTTGTGACGGGGCTTGAGGTTTTAAGGAGGGACTGTAGGTCAGTTTGTATGACAGGGATGGGATCTTAATGGCAGATGCTGTACGAGAGACAGTTAGCGTAGACCCTTGCTTACATACTCCTGTCGGTCAATTAGAAGTTCCCTTGTCTATGGGGAGGATAATGATGGAGTCATTAGTTCATTAGTTTTTTGGGGAGGAAGAGCCTTTAGTTCTGCAGAGGGCAGGTTAGGATCATGTTGTGGAGACCCGAGGAAGGGTTGTGAATCAGTGCTGGATGTTGGAAAGCTTGTAAGGGATGATTTTGAGAAAGTGGTTGTGGATCAAGTTGGGATCATGGTCGGAACTGTTCAGGGCAGGGTACAGTGTCGGGTATGCTGTTGAAAAGGATTTGGGATTGGGTTGCAAAGTAGTATTTCCAGCTGACTTTTTGTATGAAGGAAAGTAGATCCTTCATCAAAGCAGACTCTTGGATAATACAAATAATTCAAGAGGGGAGTTTGCCTTAGATGAGAGTTTGAGGACACTGTACTGTTGTGACTGGTTCTTGTAAGCATAAGTTATCACAGTTCTGGGAGGTGAGGTAGTGGTGAAGGCTAGTTGATGTTAAGAAGCTTTGCCAAGCTTAGTTTGTTGGAAAGGAGTGGTGGTTGATGGTGTGGTTGTTGAGGGAGCTAGAGAGAGACAGGAAGGGAAATGCCATTGTTGAAGTAGTTTAGGAGTAGATGATATAGTTTTTTGAGGTAAAGTCTGGTCTCTTGTCGCAGTTTGAAATAGCTTGGTGGATGATACCGTCCAAGGAAACATGAGGAGAAAATAACTG
This sequence comes from Schistocerca gregaria, assembly GCF_023897955.1. Classification (NCBI taxonomy): domain Eukaryota; kingdom Metazoa; phylum Arthropoda; class Insecta; order Orthoptera; family Acrididae; genus Schistocerca; species Schistocerca gregaria. The sequence goes on from NC_064931.1 coordinate 77,056,156, forward strand.
CAGGATTTTGTTCAAGGAAAAAAGTCTGGTGGAATGTAAATTGGCAGATGAGGCCTATAGCTCACTGATTAACCTGGTAAGTGCAAGACACTTTTGCATTTGTAACTGTAAAATGGGATGGTGAAGAGCAGAAACAGGGACTTTCAGTGTTACGCCTTTGGGGGGTAACTCTCAGGGACAAACATGTTTCAATAAACAGAATATGGAACCCTAGTTTTGATAGAGCAAAAGCTCATTCTCGAAAGGGTTGAGTATAGTACGTCATAGGATTTATTGTACAATTGAGTAGGGTTTCGAGAGTTAGGTGGGTATGGCAGAAAAGAAGCAGAGGAGGGTAGGAGGCAGAAAAAAAAGGAGAAAAACAAGGAAACAGATCAGAAAAACTCATACGAAAATCATGAGAACAGACAATGGTTAACACAAGATAATGAGTGGATGAGAACTTCTTGCCATAAAAGTGGATTATATGTCATGAAAAGATTACCAATCCCAATTTTTTTCCTTTTCTAAAGTCATGAAAAGAGACAAAATTTTAAAAACTGGGAAACAGAACAAGGGAGTTATTGGACGAAAGATAACTACTGTGTTTGGCAAATAAAGTAATAGTAGAGATGGCAGTAAAAGTCAGTCAGTGCAGTTTGGCAAAAAGGAACACACAAAAACATGAAAGAATCGTATAGAAGCACAGGAAGTGGAGGGTGAGAAAGAAAGTTTGCTGTCAATGTGCAAATAAAGTGGTGAAAGACAATCTGGAGAACGTCCTGCATGTAGTGAACTGTAAACAAAGTGTTACATGTAAAGTTGTAAATAACAATGGACTTGTCTAAGTGTCTGGAAGTCAGTACTAGAAAAGATGTACAGGCATGGTGTTGGTTAACATAGATGGCACAGATAAATAAATGAGCAAACTATTACATAATGTGAAAAACAGATGACAGTTTGAAGAAGATAGATGACAACAAAGACTGATAACGGGAGACATCAGAAGTAATGATGGCCAACAAACTAATATTTCAATGAAAATAATCAATTTTTGAAAATATGGTGTAACTGGATAGATAAAAAAATGTATTCACCAAGCAGTGGCAGGAGAAACGCATAGAAAGGTATCAAAATTTGCAATCTCTTGGAGTCAGTTGCTCCTCCTCCTGGTAGCAGAGTTCAAGGTGAAGGAAGAACGCTGAAGAAAAGGACTGGTGGGTTTTAGGAGAATGAGAGAGTTCAGAAAAGTCACCCAGATTCCTGGGTCAGGGGAGACTTACCAGATGGGGTGAGAAGGAAATAATGATTGTTGGGGTCTGCACTAGACGAGATTTAAAAATCTGAAAGCTTAAAGATGGAAAATATGTTAATCATCCCTTACAAACCTGCAAAAAATTCCTAACATCCAATGTTTCTTTGCAGCCCTTCCTCATGTCCCAACAACATGACCCTAACCTGTCCTCTTCAGATCTCCAGGCTCCATCATTATCTTCCCAGTAGACAAGGCATCTATCACTGTGATACTTGACTGATGGGAGTATGTAAGTGAGGGTCTATGCCAGCTGTCTGCCATCTCTACATACAGCATCTGCCATCAAGATCCCATCCCTATGATACAAACTGGCATACAGTCCCTCCTTAAAACCTCAGGCTATCCCTCCTTAAAACCTCAGGACACTCACAAGGACAAACACGTCAGTCCATAGAACTTCTTACCCCACCCAAACCACACATCCCCACCATCCACTTTCTTCCTATGACCCACATCACAGTAGCTCTCCACATCACAGTAGCTCTTGCTGTCCATAGTTGGTGGCTTCAATGCACCCACCAAATGTATATGAACCTTAGTTGATCGACACCTGCTACTATACCAACATCGACCATACGCTGCACGGACAGTCTGACTCTAAACATTTTCTCAGTCAGCATTCACCTGATTCCAAACCTTTGATGTTGTTCCTGCTCATCTTGATCATATTTACCAGGTGTACCGGTATGAAATGAGTGTTAAGATACAAAGTGTCTATAGGGAACATTTGTTGTGAATGAATTTTGTACCAGAAAGTGATGATTTGCAGAAAGCATTAATTTTTGTTTTCATTTGAATAAAAGTGCTGCAGAGTAACATCAAATGCTTGTCAAGGCATATGGTGATCATGCTCTATCGGAAGCAACATGCAAAAGATGGTTTCAATGTATGCAATAATGATTTTGATGTAAGAAATGAAGAACGTGGAAGACCACCAAAAAAGTTCGAAGACGCCGAATTGCAAACGATATTGGATGAAGATGATACTTTGAGTCAAAAGCAAATGGCAGCAATGCTAAACGTTGCACAACAAACAATTTCTGACCATTTGAAAGCTATGGGAAAGATCCAAAAGAGTGGAAAATGGGTGTCACATGAATTGAATGAAAGACAGATGGAAAACCGAAAAACCATTTGTCAAATTTTGCTTAAAAGACATGAAAGAAAATCAATTTTGCATCGAATTGTTACTGGCGATGAAAAAAGGATTTATTTTAAGAATTCTAAATGGGAAAAATCATGGGTTAATCTGGGACAATCATCAACATTGACTGCAAAACTAGATCGATTCGGCAAGAAGACAATGCTCTGTGTTTGGTGGGATCATGAGCTTCTAAAACCTGGTGAAACTGTGAATACTAATCGCTACAGACTACAAATGATCAATTTGAACTATGCATTGATGAAAAAAAGACCAAAATGGGTCAGAAGACATGGCAAAGTAATTTTCTTACACGACAAGGCACCTGTACACAAATCAAAACTGGTTCAGGATACAATCAAAACACTTGGCTGGGAGCTGCTACCCCACCCGCTGTATTCACCAGACTTGGCCCCTTCCAACTACCATGTGTTTTCATCAGTGGGACACGCATTGGCTGAGGAAGACTTTGATTCCTACGAAGAAGTTGAAAATTGGGTGTCTGATTGGTTTGCTTCAAAAGACAAACATTTCTATTGGGATGGTGTCCACAAATTGCCAGAAAGGTGGTCAAAATGTATAGAAAGCAATGCTCAGTACTTTGAATAATTTTTTTATATTTTTCAATTCAAAATTAGTGTTTCATTTTCACAATGATACGCTCATTTCATACCGGTACACCTGGTATACTTGCTAGGAACTACTTTACCTTTGAGGATCAGACATACAAACAGATCAGGGGCACTACCATGGGAATCATGATACCTCCTTCCTATCCCAACCTTTCCAGGGGTTACTCGGAGGAGGCTTTCCTGGGACTCATAAGCCTTCAGCCCCTGGTTTGGTTTAGCTACATTGATGACATCTTTGCCATATGAATTCATTGTAAGGCACACCTTTTAAATTTTTTGAAATCTTTAAATACATTCTCCCAATTAAAATTCACATGATCCTATTCTGAGTCCCCTGCTACTTTCTTGATTTTGACCTCATCCCACCAAGGGTCAGCTACACATTTCTGTTCACATTAACCCTACTAACAATATAGAGTACTTACGTTTTGAATGTTGCTGTCCATTCCATGTCAAATGTTCCCTCCCATAGAGCATTGGTATTTGAGGTAGATGGATTTGTTCTGAAGCAGACTCTTTACAGCAGTACACCACCATTGTCACCTCAGCCTTCGCTGGACATAATTACCTCACCTGCCTAGTTCAAAAGCAGATTTCGCAGGCCGTCACACCCAATTCTGGTACTGCTGATCTCTCCAAAAAACAGCTTTGGAGTACACCTCTTGTCACTCAATATTGCCCTGGTCTTGTATGTGTTAATTAGCTATTTCTATGAGGCCATAACTTCCTAAAATCATACCCTGAAATTAGGTTCATTCTGTCCAAAACTTTGCTCACCACACCTAGAGTAGCTTTCCAACCCCCCCCCCCCCCCCCTTTTTCACAATCTCCACAATGTCCTTGTTAGACCCTGTGCTGCTTCTACACCCATTTCCCTACCCCATGGCTCCTACCTCTATGACTGGCCCTGCTATAAGACTTGCCCTGTGCACCCTTGTACCATCACCTATACCAGTCCCATAAATGGCAAAATGTAAACTATCAAAGGGAGACCCAGCTGTAAAATGACAAATGTTGTGTACTAGCTGTTATGTAAACACTGTTTGGCCTTTTACATTGGCATGATCTACGACATGACAAGTCATGATCTTGGTGCCTGTTTCACCATAAATGATATCTGGAGTCTTCTGCCAGACACCAGTTTCTGAGAACTCCGCGGTTGGGAACTGGTGTTACAACATGTCATTGGTACTTACCACCCTCCTGACCTTGATTGTATTAATTCATCTACATCTACAAATATAATTTGCAAGCCAATGTACTATACATGGTGGAGGGCAACCTGTACGACTACTAGTCATATCCTTTCCTTTTCTTTACTTTCCTTTCCTGTTCCACTCACAAATAGAGTGAGGGAAAAATGACTTTCTGTATGCCTCCACATGAGCCATGATTTCTCTTGCCTTATTTTCATAATTCTTACACAAAATGTATGTTGGGGGCAGTAGAATCATTCTTTGGTCAGTTTTAAATGCCATTTTTCTAAATTTTCTCAGTAGTATTCCTTGAAAAGAATGTCGCCTTCCCTCTGGGATTCCCATTTCAGTTCCTTAAGCATCTCCATAATACTTGTGTGTTGTTTGAACCTGCCAGTAGCAAATCTACAAGCCTGCCTGTAAATTGCCTCCATGTTTCCCTTTAATCGAACCTCGTGTGCATCCCAAATACTTGAGCAGTACTCAAGAATAGGTTGCACTAGAAACTAGGGGGGCCGAACTACACAATAACCCTGGGTTTTGTGTGGGGCGGCAGAGGGATTCAGTGGACTGTGGTAGTCATTGTGGGGTTGTGGACCACTGCGGCTGCAGCATGGATGTAGCCTCTCCATCGTTTCTAGGTCCCCTCGGTTCACATACAACATACAGCTGGGCCAGAATTAAAGGGATTTTTTTCCTTAGGTTAAGTGCTGTTGTTAAGAAATGTTTTATGAATGTAATCCGTTTTGCAGTTGATGTTAGCAATTCTGTATGAGCCTTACATTTTAGGTACTTACTACTCAGGTTTCACCTCCAAGTCTGTCATTTTTGCTGTTTTCCCAGCTCTCGTATGTTATGGTTTCAGGACACCACTGATTACTATGTCAGTAGTACTGATTACATCTGCCTTTCTGATGCTGCAAAACATAGATATATCCAGGAGCTTGGCCCCGACTCACAGACATTCAGACTCTTGCGAACACTGCATTCTCAAACTGAAACTGATCAGCTCCACCAGTGTTTTATTATCATGAGCTCTGAACAAACTGTATTTGTGTGTCTCAACAATTCATTATGTGCATTATAGAGAAGGTACCATGGCTTAACTTTCCAGATAAAGGAGATGGCAGAAATCTCTGTTAACTCTACACAACCTGATATGGGGTATCAAGCAGATGATTGACAATTTTAGTTCCTGAGACCTGACTGACTGAGTAAGGTGGGGCAGTGTATAAGACAATGAACTTGGGTCTTGCATTGTTGTTGTTGTGTTTTCTAGTTCCGTGTTTGGTTTGTGATGCAGCTCTCCACACTAGTGCATGCCTCTTCATGTCTGCATAATTGCTGCAGACTACATATATTTGGAACTGTTTATTGTAGTCAAGTCTTAATCTCCCTCTGCAATCCTTCTGCACTCCACCACTTTTCTGGGTCTGGAGTGAAGAAAATGTTGTAACTCATCCAAAATATGTTCTGTTTTCCGTTAGGTTCAGGAAAAGACTCTGTGCAGGTCACACCATTTCAGGAATGTTGTTCTCCACAAATCATTGCCTCACAGATGCTCCTTTCTGACAGGATGTGTGTGGTGGTGATACAATCCATCAACATTCTTCAAACTGTTCCTCTATTGTGCCCAGTACACTGTGCTGTAAAATGAGCTCGTATCCTTCTGCATTTAATGTTTCCTTAAGTGCAGTCAGGGGACCACATCCTAACCTTGATGAACACACAATACTGTAACACCACCACCTACTCCGTATGTCACAGTTGGCGCTACACATGATGGTAAGTAATATTCTCCATGCATTTGACAGACACAAACTCTTCCATCAGACTGCCACTGTATACATTGTGATTCATCACTCTAAATCACTAATTTCCAGTCATCCACTGTCAAATGGCGTTACATTTTACACCACCGCAAGTGTTACATAGCACTGACTAAAGAAATTTGTGGCTTATGAGAAGCTGTTGACCATTGTACCTCATTGTTTTTAACTCCATATGCACTGTCAATGTGTTAGACAGACTGCTGGTACCATTTTGTTACTCACTAGTGAGTTCTTCGATTGATTTCCTGTGATTATTTACAACCATCCTCAGCAATCCTTTATACAGTCTGTACATCATTCCATGACACCTGCCTGGTCTGAGTTTATCTATGGTTGTTCCATCAAGTTTCTCCTTCACAGTCATGCAACCAACAGTCAAACTGGGCAGCTCTAGAAGGGTTGGAATGTCCATGGTGGATTTGTTACTCAGGTGACATCCAATGACTAGTCCATTATTGCAGTTACAGAGTGCTTCTGACCGACCCATTCTGCTGTTAATGCTTCTCTACTGACAACACAGTTCTCCCCATCTCCTTTGATACTGGTCTCTCGTGACATCGAGTGGCCAATTCTGCATTGCATAGGAGTGTCCAGATACTTCTGATTAGATAGTGTACTTCTCTGGAGTGTGATTTACAAACAGTGTAACCTTAGCCCATAATTCCGCCAGGTCGATTATATTGGGACTAAATGATGTCCATTCATTGTCTTAGGTAGAATGCTGACAACTGCTTACCTGCTTTCTCTAGCATACATTCTCTCCTAGCCATCTTAGTGGATTTGTGAACTCTAGTAGCCATCATCACTATTGTATCCTCTTAATCACTAATCCCTGTCTCTATACTGACACTGTTGGTAAGGTCAGGCCTGTTTGTAGTACTTCACAAGATTATTTGTCCATACCACCTGCAATGAATCCATAGGTATCCTAGTCTATATTCTGTAGGTTAAAGTCACCTCCAACTCGTATTTCATGATTGGGGTACTTCTGCCATACTGAATCTAGACTTCGTTGAATGATTTGACAACTGTTACTGTGGAATCAGGTGGCCGCTAATAACATCCAACTGTCAACTTGAGTTTATCTAGGTTGGTTACTCGCATCCAGGTGACTTTGCAGTCAAACTAAATTTTGACCTTGGTACATACAGTATTTTTGTCGGCTGCAGTGAACACTACTGTTATAACCTTTAATCACCAATAATTGCGTGGATATTCAAACACACTCACTTAGAAACAATAGCTGGTTACATGATAACAACTCAGTATCTCTTATTCGACTGTCGTGCCGTGACATGCGGCCGGCGCCGTTCGTAGCTAGGTGGCGCTCCCGCGCTCAGGCGAGTTGCTGAGCACCTCTATCACTGTTTGCACGTACTGTCGTGGCGGCACTGTTAAATGTTGTGGCACTGTCACAACACTTTTCACCCCCTTGAAAAAAAAAAAAAAAAAACTCACTTCTTTGGAGACATGGACAGTGCGGAGATATCCATGGCCTCTTGTGAGGCCCTGAGAAGATCCCTCAGAGACACACGAGAGTATGGTCAAAAATGTTCAGGACAGAAGCTCGTGCGTGGAACATGCCTCCTGGACAAGATGATGGGTGAAAACTCTGGAGCAGCATCCATAGGTGTCGTGGACCTGGGGGTGTACTCCAGCGAGATGGGACCCGGAGAAGGCCTCGTCGCGACTGGGGCCGGTTCCGGCGTACTCGGAAGCGGTAGCGAGGACGGCTGCATCAACACGTACGGTAGGTACGGTAGATCGGCAGCAGCGACAGGACTGGCTTCTCAGGCTGGTGGAGGCGAAGGAAGGGGCGGTGGCACTGGCGTGGCCACCACTCATGGGCGCATCTGGTCGTAATGGCGAACAACCACGCTATCGCCCGTACGTATTTCACAAAGCCGGCAGCCGTGAAGAGCCTTGACCACCCCTGGAATCCATTTATGGCGAGATCCATACCCTTGTGCCCACACGTCAGTGCCCACCGAGTATTTTCCCACACTAGGGGACACAGCACAAGGCCTGACAGGGTGAAGCAGGTGCAGCAGAGTGCGCAGTTGGCGGCCATGCAAGAGTTCAGCAGGGCTGCGATCACCCAGAGGCGTGAAGCGATAAGAACTCAGAAATTGCAGCAGAGTGTCATCTGTGGAAAACTCACTAAGGAATTTTTTCATCTGGCTTTTGAAAGTGCGGACAAGGTGCTCGACCTCCCCATTCGATTGTGGATGGAAGGGCGGTGCTGTAACATGATGAATCCCTTGTCCAGTACAAAAATCACGGAAGGCCTGCAAAGAGAACTGACGGCCATTGTCCGGGACGATGATGGATGGAAGACCTTCTAGCGAAAAGATTTTGGACGAAGCCAGCATTGTCGCCGCAGTGGTGGGCGGCGGACATCGAACAACAAACAGAAACTTCGAGAAGGCGTCAATCAACAGTAGCCAATAAGTACCAAGGAAGGTCCATCAAAATCAGCATGCACCTGTTCCCATGGCTGCACCGGATCAGGCCACGGAGAGGGCATTGTACGAGATGCAGCCAGTTGTTGAACACACTGACCACACACAGCAACCATGTGGGCGATGTCTGAATCAATATCGGGCCAATAAACGTTCCTGCGGGCCAGGGACTTAGTCCGAGAAATGCCCCAATGACCTTCATGCAACAGTTTGAGAACATCTTCGCGAAGAGAGGCTGGCACCATGACCCGTGGAGATGCGCCATCCGTGGCCAGAAGAACACCACCATCACAAACAGACAAACAAAGGTGCAAGGCATGGTAGTTGCGAAGGGGATCCGATGCCCGGCCCTTGGTCGTGTCCGGCCCACCCCGTTGAACAAAACCGATCACCTGGCGCAGGACCGGGTCTCGTGCAGTAGCCGATGTGACCTGCGAACCTGTAAGTGGAAAACCCTCGACCGCACGACATTCTTCCTCATCAATGTGGAAACAGAGTAGTTCATCTCGATCGAAAACCGGGTTGGGGCGCATCGGCAATCGCGACAATGCGTCAGTGTTGGCGTGCTGAGCTGTGGGGCGATAGTGAACTCATAGTGAAAACGAGACAAGTATAAGGCCCAACGTTGCAGGCAGTGAGCTGCCTTATCCGGAAGCGACGCCGATGGGCTGAACAGAGAGACCAGTGGCTTGTGGTCGGTGATGAGGTGAAAGTTAGAACCATACAAAAAAACGCTGAATTTTTTTAGAGTATAAATGATAGCGAGCGCCTCCTTTGCGATTTGAGAGTAACGCCATTGCGCATTGTTGAGGGTCTTGGAACCATAGGCGATGGGTCGTTCCGACCCATCCTCATACCGATGGGCGAGAACAGCCCCTAGGCCATACTGTGATGCGTCAGTCACCAGAACCGAGTGCTGACCCGGACGGAATGTGGCAAGACAAGGTGCCGACTGCAAATGAGCCTTCAGGTGGACAAAAGCCTGCTCACACTCGTCGGAGCAACAGAAAGGGACGTTTTTGCATAACAGCTGATGCAGAGGATGAGCTACTGCTGCCGCAGATAGAATGAATTTGTGATAATAAGCAATCTTGCCTAGAAACGCCTGAAATTCTTTGGCCATAGACGGCCGGGGGTAGAGCGTTAATGGCCGCAAAGCGCTGACGTAGAGGACGTATACCCTCACGGGACAAGTGGAAACCAAGATACACAATGGAGGGTTGGAAGAACTGTGACTTGTCCAGATTGCACCTCAACCCAGCCGAATGCAAAACCCAAAACAGTGAGCGAAAATTGTATCTCAGCCTTGACAGGTGCACACAACGCCACCAGAATAGGGCGTGCCCGGAAAAACTTAGGGCGAGCTGTAGGTTTAAGAGTAATGTGGGCTTCAAAATCCTTGGCACGACCCAGACCAGCAGAGAACATGGATGAAAATTCAGAACACAATCCATCCAGCTGTTGATACGGAATATCCTCAGATATGAGGTGCATATCATCATCAATGGAGAACCCGAACAACTGGAAAGCATCATAACTGAACAGGTTTTCAGTGCCCGCATGATCCACGACATAAAACGTGAGGGGCCTAACAACAGACTTGTAGGCAGTGGAAGCATCAAACTGGCCAATGATGGAATTTTCTGTTTATTATAAGTTCTCAGATTTTGCGTAACTGGAGACAAGGGAGGGGAGCCCAACTCCAAATACGTGCGAGAATTAATGAGAGTTACTGCAGAGCCAGTGTCCACTTGCATGCGAATGTCTTTATCCAGAACACGAACAGTAACAAACAACTGATTTGTTTGAGAAACCACACAGTTAACATCCATGTCTGATGCCTCGTCCTCGTAGACAGGAACTTTAGGGGACTGACACACAGAAGCAATGTGGCCTTTTTTCCTACATGAATTACATGTGGCCCAACGTTTTGGACACACGGTCCTGTCATGATGTACGAAACAACATGGACAAGAAGGAAGTGCGGAATAAACCTGCTTCTGTGGTTGCTGTTTTCGCTGCGAGCGTTGCGGCCCAACACGACGGTGTTTACACAAGTGAACTGCCGCCACATCTTCATTCTCCTGTGAAACAGGCAAATTGTCCATGTCAAAAGTTGACTGTACAGCGCCTACATCACACCACGCGTCTATTTGCGCGCCAGCAGAGTGAGACACTTCAAATGATTGAGCGATGCTTAGAACTTCCGACAACGACAGGTTCGGCAGTTGTAGGGCACGCTGCCGAACTTCTTTATCAGGAACAAGCCATAGTATTGCATCCCTAACCATTGAATCAGCATAAGACTCATGATAAGTGTCCGTGACAAACTGACAATTCCTACTCAGACCGTGTAGTTCTGCCGCCCAAGCCCGGTAAGATTGATGGGGCTGTTTACGACACCGGTAGAACACCTCGCAGGTGGCAACGACATGGGTGTTTTCTCGGTAATAGTTAGACAATAAGTCACACATTTCTTGGAAGGACAGAGAGGTAGGTTCCCGCAGAGGGGCTAACTGAGATAGCAGCTGATAAGATCCGTGGGGAAATACAAGATAGAAATAACAACTTACACATAGGAGCGTTGACAATGCCGAAAGCCAAGAAGTGTTGCCGCAAACACTTCTCATAATCCTCCCAGTCTTCAGCGGCCTCGTCGTAAGGAGGGAATGGAGGCGGAGAAGAGGAAGACAGACGATGAGTAAGCGCCGTCGACAATGCCTGAATAGCAGCCGTCAGCTGTGTTTGTTGATCAATGAGCGCTTGCATAAGCTGTTCCATGTCTGCCCCATCACGAACACACAAGTCCACAACGCAGTGAAAATATCCGACCTTGTCACCAAAAAGTGTTATAACCCTTAATCACCAATAATTGCGTGGATATTCAAACACACTCACTTAGAAACAATAGCTGGTTACATGATAACAACTCAGTATCTCTTATTCGACTGCCGTGCCGTGACATGCGGCCAGCGCCGTTCGTAGCTAGGTGGCGCTCCCGCGCTCAGCCGAGTTGCGGAGCGCCTCTATCGCCGTTTGCGGGTACTGTCGTGGCGGCACTGTTAAATGTCGTGGCACTGTCACAACTACTACCAATGGTATCTAATCTGCCTCTTTGATATACATTGCATGCTTCGTTAAATATTTCAGAGGTTCATCCATTGGGTTGCATCCAGCTCTTGGTTCCGAGTATAATTTGAGTGCGGACAAGTTTCCTGGAGAAAAGTGAATTTCTGAACTTTGTTACAAATGCTTCAGAAATATTCTCTTACAAATTTGTCAGTGGAAGTGTCTTTACTTTGTACATGATCTGATTTCACTCTCTGTGTGTCAACTGCTGAGTGTTCATCAGAGCAATTCAAACAATCACGTAGCATAAATGACATCCGTGTTCACTTCACAAGTACTCTGCTGCCTGAGTAGCTGGTTCCTATGTGTATTGTTCTCATAATCTATGAAGGGGAGTCCTACAATTATCCACAACATAACACAGGTCCAGAAGCCTGCAGCCAAGGTAATGTCTTGCCAGGACAAGTCCTTTGAAAAGGGTGCATTCGATTTCCTTCCTCATCCTTTCATAATCTGAGCTTGTGCTCTTTCTCTAATGACCTCTTTGTCAATAGGATGTTCAGCTCTAATCTTCTTTTCTTCCTTCCATCCTTCTGCTTGGATAGCCAGATGGGGGACTACTTTATCTATGGAATATTTTACCTAAGAGATGCCATGGTCATTAAACCATGCAGTAAAGCTTCATTTCATCACAAAATATGGTGCCTATATCTTTCAACCATTCGCAAGGCCAGCATCTTACAAGGTCAGATCAGTCAGTCATGTAGACCATTCCCCACGCAGCAACTGAAGAGGCTGCTACCCTCACTCAAGAACAATATGTTAGTCTAGCCTCTCTGCATGTACAGTATGGCTTATGTACCATTGAGACATGCAAGCCACTCCACTGTGGTGAGATCCACAATTTGAAGAGGGAGGATGGTGGGTCTTGAGTTAGTGACGTTCACATCCCTATGGGACTCTTCTAGTTACGATTTACAATCAGTAATGCTTCCCCCCAAATTATGTAAACTTGACGCTAGATTGATTCCTCTGAGAAAGCCATGGGCAATTCATTCCCTCTTCTTTCCCCAAATGAATTATTTTCCATCCTTACTATTGTTGAGCTTGGAAAATTCAACCTTTCTTTCCTTACTGAGGTCTAATTGAACACCAGTGTCATCATGAAGGTATGGGGAGAGGCAGTGGGATGTTTTTGCAACAAGGCCTGGATTTCAATTGTTACCTTTTTCATCTGGAGTACTACAATCTTAGAGCAGACAAATCATGGCATACCGAAGTTGCTGGAGCAGTCCTTTGACATTAAGCAGAGAATAATGTGAAGGCTGTTGCTATTATCTGACCTCCTCGAATACTAAAAGTTCAGAAGGGATTTGGTACTTAGGTAGCCCAAACAACTGCCTGATGTTTCATTTCAGGGTCGTATTGAGATATCCATATCTTTCACCTATAATTCTTTCTTATAAAGAGCAAATGCTTCATCAAAACATGCTCAATTTCTCTACATCACTCAACCTTTGCTTCCTCGTGCATGTCAGTGATGTGTTGGATGCATTCACAGACAACAGATTTTCTTTGCACAAAGATGTTTGCTCATAATTCCTGGAATTTTTGGTGAGTGAAATCCCTGTATTTTCTGTCTCACTACATATTTTTCATAAACCACTCCTAATTTCCTGCCCCTTGAAAATGCAGTTGCTGGATCCCCTATATCATCACCCTCCGTGAGTGATACTCTACCTCTCAACAAATTTGTATCACTCAACTACTGCCTGTAAATTCCCCATGTAATTTGTGATGGCATTCCTGCTGGTTTACCATATACTTAAAAACACAATAAATCACTGTAATAAAATAATCCCAAGATATTGTTATTGTCAAGGTACAAAAAGAAAGTTCAACTGTGATTTCCACACTACATGATGTTGCCTGATCAAATTAGTTCTGAGTATTTTAGAGATTAGATTTCACTTATATGAAAGTAAGGGTAAAATTATTGTATTTCCTCCCATTTTGAAAATGTAGAAAACTATGTTTGTTGCATTACACTGAAATTATTTGTTATTTTAAGTTCGTATGTAGCGGTGTGTCTGGTATGTTTTAATAATTACTAGTAATTTCATTTTCCCCCTTTTTTCATTGGGTTCTGGTTTATTAGGTGATCGTTTCCGTTGCATGATTGATGACAGTTGGTGGATGGGTGTCATAGAATCACAGAGTCCACTGGAACAAGAATTTCCTGATTCACATTTTATGTGCTACAAAGTAAGATGGGACAATGGAGAATATGAACACATGAGCCCTTGGGATCTGGAGCCAATTAATGAAGATCGTAAGCAAACTGTCTCAGCATTAACATAATTTTTGTTTACATTCTTATTTAAATTTAAAAGTTGAAAATTGTACCATATTGTTTTCTGAATTTTTGACTTGTGTATTGCTTTGACGCAACTCATTTAGTGAGCCTCACTACCAGATAAGTTTATGTAATTTGTGTTGCTTTGTTCCAAACATTTTAATAAAATCTCTCTAGTCATAGCGTCATTCATTTGCTGTATCTCTCTCTTATAGGTCTCCCACGAATCACTGGTGGAGCTGTACCTGTATTACCACAGGAAATTCAAGCAACACTTTATCAGCCTCAGCCTGAAGAATGGCCTATGGGTGACAGGGATGCTGCATGTAGACGCATCCTTGCTGGTTTAGATCAAGTAATGAGTCTCTCTATTGCAGAACCCTTCATTGCCCCAGTGGATCTCAACCAGTATCCCTCATATGCATATGTTGTGGAATATCCAATTGACTTATCAACGATCAAGGTAAGCAGTTAATAGCTTCACGTGTACGAGTTAGAACAGGAAGTGATTTTTATTACTATGTATCTTTCTTTTTCCAGGGAAGATTTGAAAATCGGTTTTATCGTCGTGTTACATCGGCACAGTTTGATGTTAGGTATATAGCTACAAATGCTGAAAAGTTTAATGAGCCAGGAAGTCAGATTGTTAAGAAAGCTCGTATTGTTACTGATTTGTGCCTGAGAGTTATCAAGTAAGTATGAAAATAATGACATAATTTAATCCACAAACTTATGTTTGAGTATGCTCTGGGAACCAGTAGTGACCGTGCTGCTTTTACACTATTTATGGAATCCTATTAAATTCACAAACTCCATATATAGACCAGTATGTCGGTGTCTAGGCAATTCAGGACAGCCTCTCAATCCCTATCTTGATTAATCAGCTTCATCCTCTGTCAGTTGTTACCACCATTTATTCAAAATATGCTGCATTTATTGTTCAATTGAGATATGTGGAACTGGATGAAATGGTATTGTAAGAGAATCGAGACTGTATCAAGTTCCTTTCATCAACTGAAAATATTATATATTTGTCATGAACACACATAAAAGTCTGCAATGTAGATAAAAACTAATGTTTAATCTTTGTGGTACAGTACACCATAATTATTTAGCTGATTTAAAGAAAAAAGTATCAGTAACCATTACTCACCGTCCATCAGTTTCTGTCAAATCTTGGGTAAGTAGTGTTAAGTGGGATCCCTGA
Source organism: Schistocerca gregaria (assembly GCF_023897955.1). Lineage (NCBI taxonomy): Eukaryota > Metazoa > Arthropoda > Insecta > Orthoptera > Acrididae > Schistocerca > Schistocerca gregaria. The sequence continues at coordinate 77,071,345 of NC_064931.1, forward strand.
ACTGGCAGCTAAGTACAAAGTGTCCTTTTTCCTGTGTTAATTCTTCTCTTGTGCATCATGTTGCATTCAACTCAACCCTTTGGCTGGACATTGTGCTATGCCCATGGACTGAGCAAACCTCACTGCACAACAGCTACACAGATTGGTGGCCAGTCCTACAGTCAATTCCACATTGTATTATGGATGTTCTTGCCACTCTATTGTACTTTTTAATGAAAAATGTTAATGTGAATTGTCCTTCGAAGTATGTTATAAATTAGCCATTAAGTTCTCTAAACAGTGGGAAATAATATATTGAAGAGTGGATATGATGGATGATTAATGCTGTTTAACTGAATTTTTGCCAAATTCTAGTTACACAGTGCAATAGTGATATCAAATTGTTAATAGGCTCAATTGAGCAAACGCTTGATATAGAAAAATTGAGTTGGCTAGTGGCAAAACATTCAGTGAAAAAGTGAAAATTAGTCTGTAAGAGGTAGAAATGGAACAGTTCCAGAAATATGGATATAATTGTGCATATATCTCCAGTGTCAGCTTCAGATATTCCTGATTTTCCTTTATCGCTCAAAGGAAATGCCAGGATCCTACTTTTGAAAAGGATGTTGCTGATTTCTTTCCCTACCCTTCTTAACCTGATCTTATGCTCTGCCTCTAATGACTTCATAGTTGATGGGATCTGAAACACTAATCTTTCCTTCCATTTTTTGCTATTTGGTTTATGTTTGATTCATGAGGATAACCTATGTTTCCCCAATCAGATCATATTGGGGAAAAAGTTTTTGTCTTCCAGTTCAGAAACAACACTCAGAACTTATTCGGGAAGGGAGAAAGATAAACCTTACTGACACTAGACATTTCAAGTTGTCATGCCATCAATTTGAGACACTGATTTTAACATATATCTTATCTCAGACTAGTACGCCACTCGTTTCTCCAATGTTGATTCATCCAAAAGAAGCTAGAATTTGTAGAAAACTTTTATATCTGTTTATGTAAAAATAAATAAATGGATAAACCTGCAAAAAATAACTTAAGATGAGAGGTTTCAAGTCAAAATGAAATGAACAATTCAAATCTCTGAAGAAGAAAGGAAAGCAAGATTAGAAAGAATGAAACAATACTGTGCGTATAGAAAGGCACAGAACATTAAAAACTGATTTATTTAACATACCCCAAACTAGGGAGAAACAAAAGAAGAACAATGTGTAGTTACAGGTAAAGTGGAACAAAATAGATGCTACAAACTGCTGTTTAAAGAGCACACACAAAAATAGCAGTATGCCGCATTTCTTTGGTTCCATTTTACATGTTAAGAACACATCATTCTTATGTTAACTCTGTTTTTAACTTAAGCAGTGCTGTTCCTGAAGAAAAAATAATTTTTCACCGCCAAAAGATGATAAAGCGTAAACAATTTCTCATGAAACACACTCCTGTGAAAAGGTGTCTGTTCTCCGCACTTGTACCTCTTGGAGGTGGTGTTGTGGATGATGCAAACACATAATGATACCTTAACCAAGTAACTGACTCAGAAGATTACTTTATTTCTGTTTAATTATCAGTCAAAGTCATGATGATGCCATTATTTATGAACGAAATGAATGGCATTGAAGCATTTATACTGACATATCTTGAATTTTCTATCTTTTATTTTAATGTGATAGCATTTAGCACAGTGTTGGAGTTTTAGTATGTTTCAGAAGCCTAATATTGATTATCACATAACACAAAAATGGTGACAGATCATTTTCAAATATCTGTTGCAGCACCGGATAACAAAAATAATAGTTGCTGTGGTGCAGTGTTTCATACCTAGTGTCAAAATTACAGTACTTAAACGGCCAAAAATAAAATTAAGTTTGCCAAGCATAATGATGTTCAATATTGTTATTTCTTTTCAATTTGTATGATTTAGATTTTTGAGATTAGTGGCAATTGAACAACAGTATCATCACAATTTGTGTCCATAAAGTAACAGGTCTAGAGTAAGTTCTCTGAAACTTAAAAATAATAAACTTCAAGAGTATAGGAGCTAAAATTTAAAGGAAACTATATTCGCTAGTGTGTTTAGTACATAACACCTATATTCATTATAGGAACTAACAACAGAAATTATTTAAAAAGATTTGGTGTATTATGCATTCATATAAATGAAGCAATACACTTCCATTGATTTTGTATGTCTTGATTTCTTACCAGAGATCGAAACTTCATCGATGTACCAGCACTTTATCATCAACTGCTGGATGCATATCAATCATCAGATTCTGAATATGAGGTGGATCTGAATGAACCAGGTCCAAGTAATGGCCGCAGAAGGTCAAATCGCTTAACATTAAAAAGAAATTTGGCTATGTTAAGAAGCAGTAAACAAAAAGATTGGCAGGGAGAGTGTCGTCAGCTGCTTGAAATGCTGTGGCAGTGTGGGGACTCGGCGCCTTTCAGGTGAGTTTTGGATCTAAGTAAGATAAATTTGATTTGGGTTCAATTTTTAACTGTGCCACAGTTTTATTTTGTAATGTTGACATGATTTAAAATAATTTAACTGCTAGAAATCATCCACAGAAGAAGCAGATGTGGAAACTGTGACTAGTGTATGATCATGAAACTAAGTGTTTAGTCAGATGACCCTAGAAATGATAATGGGTTAATTTTAGTGTAGTAGTGTGTGTTCAATTTATTCAGCTGACAATATCTTCTCAGGTTACCGGCCTAATCATGGTGCCATCTCCTCACAATGTTTCAATGAGTTTCTCAAAGTGCAGGTGTCTCTAACCTATATGTAGAATGCTTAGGGGGAACAGCTTTCGAAAGTGCACACCTGAAACCAAATGCATTCTATAGAAATGTGCAAGACATTTGTCATTTGGCCACATGGTGAAGAAAACCTGCAAGAATTCCTGTGTCATCTTAACTGCATACATGAAAATGTCAGGTTCACCATGGAGGTTGAAGCAAATGGATGCCTCAGTCTACAGGAAGAAGACGCTCATGGACCTGTACATAAATGCCAATAGCTGCCACTATCCAGTGCAATCCAAATCTGTACTCACCACTGATGTAATCAGAGTGAGAAACATATATGACAGGGAAAGTCCACTTCCAGAATTACAGCATTAGCGTCAAACCTTTCACAAGAATGACTATACGGAGACACAAATAAGATGTGCTCTTCAGCTGAACAAGAAGAAAAAAGAAAACAATCCAGGAGAAGAAACCAAGTGCTTGGCATTCCTTCTGTACACAGAACTGCCCACAGCCAAAATTGCCTGGATAATGGAGAAGCACAACATAAAATCTTTGCCCCCTCAAAGGTTAAAATCAACAAAATGCTTGTATTACTCAAAGACCAAGTAGGACTTACAGATGCATGGTGTCTACGGTTTGAGTTTTGAGTGTGGCACGCAATACATTGGCCAGATGCAGAGATACATCTTGCAGGACTGTTCAGAACATGAGGAGTATTCACTTCAGTTAAACCAAGTCTCCAATGGCAGAACACAGAATCAATAAAGGACACATGTTTTAAAGTAGGAGGAAGAGCAGTATCAGTTGTAGATTTTTAATTGGGTTATTGCAGATCGATATATGACTGATGTTGCAATTCCTCCTAGCCTGGATCTCATTAATACAGTCATGGAGCTCACCGTTCCTGTCTAAAACAAACCTGAAGGATATGTGTTTGTTTTTGAACAGACAAAGGTGCTGTGGCATGCCAGTGGTTTCTGGATTTCACTCATAAAAGAGACAGTGGAAATATGAGTGCATGATGATCTTGTTGACCAGGACATCACTTTACAACTAAGCTCTACATGGGATGTGGTGTAAGCAAAATTACATCAGGAATACACTAATGTGAAAGCAACAGATGCGTTGAGGGGAATAGACAGAAAGCTTGAGCACTCGACATCCGGATCTCCCTCCGCCTTGGTGGGAGGCCGTACCATCACTGACTATGACATCTTTTTTGGAGGCGCACAAATGCACACCTGTTATGCCCTTGGCAGAGGAGTCTGTGGGCCAGAAGCTATAAAAAATGAACTGGACGAACCTAACACTTCGCCTGAAAATATAGAGTAGGAGTCTCATTGAAATGTTGCAACAAGACAGCACCATCTGATAACTTGAAGATTTCATTGATGAAATTTGCTAAGAAAGGCCACATTTCTTGTGTTAATGTGTGCATGGTTTAAATTCAGGCATTTCAGATGTTTTGGATCTCAATTTATGATTCATGTTAGATCTAGCAACTGTTTCTCCTGAAGCACATTGTCATCCATGTAATGTGTACTGTGTCTACAAATTGAATGTTTCATACCAGCTAAACAAATTGGTAACTGTCTTCCAGATTGTGCAGAATTTTCATTGTATTCAAACATTGTGACGTTTCTCCTCCTCCTCCTAACATAGTCACTATGTAGCTATCAATTTCCCTCAAGAGGTAAATGTGTGTTCAACTTATCAAGCCTTAAATACATCATGAAACGATATTGAGTGAAAGTTTACTTTGGTCACCATACCACATCCACTTCTTTCCTCTATGACGCCACATTCACTTGTTAAATTAGCACAGCCAGCCTTGTTATTACCCATACAATAGGTTTAAGTTCCTCTACAAGTATGTTCAGTGCTGATATCACTCTGACCATCTCAACAAATTGGCATATTCATACAGTGAATCAGTTTTTTCTGTCTGTATTCATGTACTGTTTATCAGTTCATGTAACAACCTAAACTTTCTACAGTTCCCTATGTAACAAAATGGATAAAATTTGGAAGATAAATTGGTAGAAAATCACTCTACCAAGGGTAAATTTGTAGAATAATTTTATTGCTCCTGTTGTCTATTTCAGATATCCTATGCATAATACTGCATTTATTCCAATCAGAAACATGTAAAGTTGATGTATAATTTTTGCTCAGTATCTTCCTAATTATCTCGTGGAAGAGAACTTGAAATTGTGGTTACATTTGGGAATTGGGACACACCTCTTAGGCCTAACTCTCACTTGTTGGTCTACACTTACTGCTTCTGTATGAAGATATCCTTAGGCATCTCTCCCATTAACAACACATTTCACTCAGACTTACTCTGGTACGCTTAACATTCAACCAGGCTTTCACTTCATACGCCACAACACATCCTGCCTCATGATTTACCTGATACGCAAGCCCCACAAGTTACTCAGGACCACTCTTCACCAAGCTGAATGTAAGGTTCACAAAATTCCTTAGGACCTGTTTCTATCATACTTATTCTGAGCCCAGTGCATGATTGTCCTTTTATAGTGTGATACAGCCTCTTTTCAGATCACTCACTATCAATTTTCACCTCCAATCTCTACTCAATGTTCCAGTTAAATTGTTCATATGACACTAACTCATGCAGGTCATGGTTGTGCCCCAACTACAACCAGAAACAATCTCTAGAATATGATGTCATTTTGAGGTAACCGGAAACCACTGTAATGTGTCTTAAAATACCAAAGTTTCCATCAACATTGTCGAAACTCCTGAAGCTTAAGAATGTCACTTACGTGCAAGGCCGAGCAAGGTAGTACAGTCGTGTGACACTGGACCCACATTATGGAGGACGGTGGTCCAAATTCCCATCAGGCCATCGAGAGTTCAGTTTTCCGTGATTTCTCTAAATTGCTTGAGGCAAGTGCCAGGTTCATTCCATTTAAAGGGAATATGCAATTTCCTTCCCTTATCACACTCTGTACTCAGTCTCTGATGACCTCGTTATTGGCAGGATGTTAAACACTGATCTTCCTTCCTTTATTAACATGGAGGGTAACATGAGCAGACCTGTGACCACATCATCTCTGGTGAATGGCAGCTCATTGAGGCTTGAGTGCTTGTTTAGTCTTGTGTTTCAACTAAAGAAAATCTCATCACAGGTAGAGCCCTCAAACTACAAGTATTGAAGCTCCACTAGGCTGGGAAATTTTAGTTGCTTATAACTTGAGCTCTATATTTCCAAATTTTAGGTGCATTGTTTAACACAATGGACTTGCACTCAGGAGGAGAATGGTCCAAATCTCTGTCTGGCTATCTAGAAGAGATTTTCTGTGGTTTTCCTGACTCACTCCAGGCAAATTCTGCAAGGGTTCCTTTGAAAAGTGAACAGCCAATTTCCATCCTATCATTTCCTAATATGAGCTACTGCTCCATCTCTAATGTCTGCACTTGTGGTGGGTCATTAAACTTTAATCTTCATTCATTTTCCAAGCTTCTGGTAAGCCTACAGGCTCCGTATCGTATAAACAAAGTCTCAATCTTTTCTTTGCTTTTTCATGTCCAGAAACCTTTCAGCCCAGTACTGGCCCACTTATAATTGAGATTGCATCAGTAGGGACAGTTTGTACAGACCAGAAGGTGTTCTATTTCTTACACAGCACTACAATCACACTTGTTGTCATCCATGTTACCATGACCCCACTTTTTCATGTTTGTTTCACTGGGGCCATCCCTGTTCTTATGTGATTCAGCATCCACCAATGTTTCCCAGTTTGTTGTGAAGCTGCCAGGCACTACCTGTGCTGGTGGATAGTCAGGTATGGATTCTTCAGTGGCCATGTTTAAGAGCCTTTTATGGGGTCTAAGTCACCCAGGCTTACACTAGGTGCCAAGGAGAGTATGTTGATCATCAATGGTTTGTCTGAACCTCTCTCTGAATTTGTGAGATGTTTTTCAGGAGCTGGGACTCGCAAGACCAGCAGCTCTGTAAACTTTGTTGGGTGGGCGGGCTTCATACACCCTATTGTTGTTCAATATGTTTCATTAAGGCTTGTGCTGACTTTCTTCACATAGGTTGATCTGACCCATCCTGGGCAGGCATAATCAGCTGTAGAAAAGCATAGTGCTTGTGTGGTGGTTCTCAGGAAAATAGGTATTGCTCCCCATTTTCTGTTTACAAGTTTCTGCAAAATATTATTTCTGGAGGCCACCTATTGATGGATCTTTGCACAGTGTTTTCTATATATCTGAGAGCTATCCAATGTCACACCCGGATAGGCTGGTTTAACTGTGTGTTCCAATGTAGTATTATTCCAGGAAACATTGAGCTTTTACTTTGTTTGCCGAGGGGTTGTTTTACATCAATGTGCCTGAAGCTTCCACTTTTGATCGTTAATATTTCAATGCCATTGTTTGTGGTTTTATTGACATAGGTCAAGATCATGTCTAGTCTAGTGAATATGGCACTGCCATATTTGGAGCTGCGGTGCTTCCAGAGCTAGTCACATTCCGTATATTTCATATTTTTTTTCCTTCTCCACCTCTGTGAGTTTCTTGAATGCATAATATTACCCATTTATCAGTTTGGCAGTGTTGATAAGATGTCTCACTTGCTTCTTGTAATTCCCTCGATGTTTCGGCCTGCAGTTGTCAGAGTTGGCTCTGAGAAGTGCCATTTTGGTTCTGCTTCATCTTGAAGACGAATCCAGTGGTGGAAAGATTGGTCATTATCTTGTGGACACTGGCATTCTGACCTATTGTCTGATTACTCACTTTGAGAATGCTCTCTTGAAGGCTCCTTCCGTTTTCTCCCAACTGGTTTCGACATTTACATCAACTTCAAATAGCGTGCCATTGTGTAGCCCGTGATCTTTTTGGAGATTTCATGTTCTGCAATCATTTGCAGATTGATCAGCAACATCACATTCAGCTTATGGAAGATTATAGATGATGATGTCCTCAGTCGAATCCTGAACTACTAGAAGGCAGGGTATATGAAGATGACTTAACTGTCAGAATTGATTGTAGCTGTTAAGTTTTTTGCAATTATGATGGCAAATAAAGTTTATTGACATAAGTCATAAACTGCACAGGTGTTTGCCTCATGGTGGTTGTAGGGGGTAATGAGGAAAGATGGTGTGTGGGGTATGGTCATTCTCACCTGAGGAACAAAGTGTTTTAATTCAATTTATGTAGGTGAAAGGAGCCACTCAAAGCAAAAGATACATGTGAATGTCCAGTCATACAAGGAAAGTTGCATTGACCAGAGCAACATCTCCAGGAAGTATGTATATTTCATTATGGGGATGTATCTTCTGGATGACTAGTAAGTGCAACAACTATACTAAATGATAAGAGAAACTTTGAGGTTTCAGGAATAATCCCAGGTTTAGCCTCGAACATTTACAGGGAAATTACATTGTTATACGGTACAATGCATGGTTAACTACCTCTTGGGTGCCAAAAAACCTGACATGCATTATCCACTATGGAAAAAACTCAGTCCCATGATCCACAAAAAAGTTTCTCTTGATCATGTTGTGTGACATGTAATGTATTCTATAAGTGAAATTTTGTCCAAATAGACGACATTTAATATAAAAGCATAACATAGCCCCATGTTGTGTCTTGCATCCAAGTTAAATTGTGCAATTTGACTTAGAGGGGCTCCAGCACCTACTGTAAAGTCTTCACTCTGCAAAAACAGATTTACACATTATGGCCCACTGGAGAGGTGACACTTTCACTCTGAAACCTAAACACATTGGTTGTGCACAAATAGTGGTATACCCAAATGCCAAGAAGTGTGTGAAAAGGGAATTTTCAATCTTATGCCCTATAGAGAAACTGGGTACATACATCAAAAAATAGCTGAGATATTTGTCATTGTAAATATAAGGAGTATGGCAACGGCCTTGTCACAGTGAATTCACCAGTTCCCATCCAATCACTGAAGTTAAGCGCTGTCGGACATGGCCGGCACTTGGATGGGTGACCGTCCGGGCCGCCATGCACTGTTTCCATTTTTCGGGGTGCACTCAGACTCTTGATGCCAACTGAGGAGCTACTCAACCGAATAGTATTGGCTCTGGTCACAGAAAACCATCATAATGACCGGGAGAACAGTGTGCTGACCACAAGCCTCCTATCTGCATCCTCAGCTGAGGATGATACGGAGGGCAGATGGTCCCGATGGGCCACTTGTGGCCTGAAGACGGAGTGCTTTATATACAAGGAGTGTTGAGATGAAAAAGTATGGGACATTGTAACAACCAATGGGATAACATAGTGAGACATTTAGGGGATGAAGCATGCATCACCACCTCCCCCAAAAAATCCAAAGCTATGCCTTAAGCAGGATCACCATCTTTATTTGACATCAAGAGGTCTGACACTCATCAAATTCCTCGAGCATGGACAAACATGAACACTGACATGTGCTATGAGACACTCTGTAGCCTATGTAAGTCTGTCAAGAGCAAACGGCCTGGGTGGCTCATAGAGGGAGTGATTCTGCTCCACAATAATGTGTGTCCACCTGACTTCAAGGTCACACAAAATATAATGGTGAATTTCAAGTGGGAGCAGCTCGAGCATTTACCATACAGCCTGGACATGTCATCCTGTAACTTCCACACATGTCACAGCCACAGTAATTCTGCAAACGGGGAATCTTTCGGCTTGTGAAACAGTGGGATAGTTTTGCTCTGACCTCTGGTGATTACTTTTGAATAAAGACTTCAACTTCAATTATACTCACACAAGAACTACTGTAGGGATTTTGATACATTGTTCACTAATAGATAGACTGATTCATGAGGAAGGTGTGCATAGTTAATTTATTACAGCTATAGCAGACAAGTCATCCTGCCTCAGATACTATCCATACAAAGCTGAGGCAGGTTGCGGATGTAATGTAATATTGCTAGTTGAATAAAATCATAGTTGTGATAAAAAATACAAATCCTTAACCTCAGTAAAAAAATTACTTATTACTATTGTTTGCCACAATGTTCACATTTCCCACTTCAAGCTTTATTGAACTGCAAGTCATTGTCTTGTTTCAATTTTTGATTTTAGTTCCCACTAATTGAAATAACAAATTTTAAGAAAGAAACACAATATTGACTGCCTGCTTGGACAAAGAACTACACTGTGCTGTTGTTTGCCCACCTCACCCCTCAACACTGCAATCACACTCATTGGATGAACAGACACCCCACTTTTTCTCCAGTCAGTTGACAATTGATGGTTTGTGAGATATCACAGTTACTGATAGTCAGCATCGAACAGTTATAAGTGCTACTGATGTGTCGTATATATGGATCATGATAACTCCATCAGCATCAGCTAAGGCCTAAATGTGGCACATTGAAGCGCCAAAGCTGCTAACTACACAATAAGTAAGGTTATAAGGATGGCTATAGGCATTTCATTTTCTTAAAATAGTGAATGGCTGTGTTCCCCCAGACTTCCAGTCAAAAGGATGGACATACAAAAACTTGATGCACTGTTGTTTGAATGTCAAGGACTGATGCAGAGTGATTATTAGATATATTGGACTGTAGTTATGCGGTATTTCAGTTCTGTCGGAAATCTCATCTAGTGTTCTTGAGGCTTCTTTGTTTTTTGATGAAATGCAGTAATATCAGCTTTATTTACAGAAGTAATCACTCAATTTCGTCAGAGCACTTGTCAGCATATTCTCATAGTGTGTAAGATCTTGACTGTGGAATTCCAATGCTAGGTGTCTGCATACTGGATTTTCATAGAGTCTGTGTCTGGCATGCCATGGATATACAGGTTAAACTGAATGGGGGCCAGAATTGATCCCTCAAGCAGGCCATTATTTAAGAGTCCTCCATCTGCTAGCTTGTCCATTCAGGAATACCTGAAAGTTCCTGTCAGAGAACATGCTGTACATTGGAAACACCAATGTTGGGAGGATTTCAATAAACTTCGACATTGTTGATTCCCTCCACATAATGTCTTAAATTTTCTGTAAGATCCATAACAACTGCCACCAATCTGAGAGCTCAATGAAATCCAGCTTCTGTTAGAGTTACCAATGTTAACACCTGGTCACAAGAGCTCTGATGTTTTCTAAAGCCCCCTTGTTTGATGGCAATGAGTTGATCATTGACCTCTTGAAAGCAACTCGGAATAAGCCTTTCCACTATCTTACATGTCGTGCTGAGTAGTGACACCAGTCAGTAGTAAGAATCATTGCTTCTGCTTTTGCATGGCTTCAGAATCACAATTATCTTAGCCTATTTGAAAAGCTTTGGTAATTTTCCAATTCTCATAAGCCCATTAAAAAATTTAATGAGCCATTTTTTTTTAAAGTTCACTGGGTTTAATAAACTAGATATACACCATCAGAGCCAACAGCTTTATTTACCTTAAGCATATTCAAGGCTACATGAAGTTCCTGGGTGCAAAATTCATGTGAATAGTCTGGATGTGATTTTATATGGGACTTCTTTATGTACAGTGCATTTTTCATGGTTTGTGTGTGTGCCTTGTTTATTGTAGTTTTCATAATCTTCATTAGTGTAGACGCAACAGAATTGACATTCAAATGTGTGACTGTGCTTGACAACTTTGGACCTATGTCATGTTTTCTTATGAGATTCCAAGATTTCTGATTAGAATATATTAAGTCCAGTCCCACTGTTGTTTTATGCCATTTGTCTCTTCTGTTCTAATTGTGGGCTCTCAAGAGGTCATCAACTGTTGTGTCATTTTGAGAATCTTTACATTTTGCATATAACTCATTAAGTCTCTAAGACCATCTGGGGATTTTCTACTTCCGAAACGAACGGTGAATGTATTTCCTGGCATGAACTTTAATCGCACACAAAACTTGTTGATAATTGAATGGAATCCGGGGAATCCACTGAACTGTATTATCAAGACCTTCCTGAGATGTTTCCCGATTCAGAAGTGCAAATTACATCGAGGCTGAGGGACAGGGGTGTGCAATGGAATTTTAGTACCATCATTAATTATGGTTGTCCTATTCTGGCTGTGTTACCTTCCATTGTGCCATATTGTTGTTTCCAGATTTAGAAATAATGCACAAATCAGAAGAATAATGCTTTTGCTGTCTACCAAATCGGAACATATCTGTATCTTTAGCATTGTATACAAGCTGGAGAGTGTACATATCCATCCATTCATTTATAATACTTCCATCATTGTCTTCTTTCTGGTCTCCCCAAACGTGACTATGGATGTTAAAATCACCAACATACACAACTGTTCAACTAAAGGATCCTAGAGGTTTGGCCAGCTCAGTTGCAGAGGTTTGTAAATATTTCCAGCAGTGGTGCGGCCAGTCTCTACAGTCAAAATAAAACATTTGCTGTCCTGTCTTGATAAGTTATTTTGCAATCATTAAGATGGGACCTGACATATTGCAATGCCATATTGTTAATCATTTACGGCCCAATCAGAACATATTCATATATTCATCCCTTTCTGTAATTATTTGTATTGTCCTTCCCTTGGTGTGGGTCTCCTGTATTGCTGTAACATCTGCAGTATTCTGCAGCATCATGCCTGAGAGATATTGACACTTACCAGATGAAACCACAAACCACTTCAGTGTCCAAGTGTGGACAGTTGTATGATGTCACTGTATATGAGTAAAAACAAAAACTCATTACAAGCTACAGATATGATTGTAATTTGTGGCCTTTAGAATTTACATTTAAAATTACTTCACTTATCAGGCCGACACAGTTGAGATATAATTATTATAAAAGAGAGCAATTGTGTGTCACATATTTGTTACTAATATCACTATACTAAACATACAAATACACATTTATATCAGACTCAGATTGTTAATTTAAAAAAATGACTTAGAAAAGCAACTACAGTATTCCATACTTAACAATTAGTTCTCTCATGAATGCAGGACTGTTCATGACAGTCTTTTAAACCAGGAAACAAACTTGCATTAGTTTGTTTCCTGCTGACGGGTTGCTCGCATTCATTACTGATTTTATTGTTTTCTGTGTTTAGGGAACCTGTGGATGCTTTGGAGCATCCAGATTATTATCAAGTCATTGATACACCTATGGATCTAAGAACTGTGAAAGAGGATCTTTTGGGTGGAAACTACCAAAGTCCTCTTGAATTTGCCAAAGATGTGAGACTCATTTTCTCTAACTCCAAGAATTACAACACTAATAATAAATCAAGGGTAGGTATGAATTTCTACCAAATCACCAACTTGCTTTAGCAGAAACATGAACAACCATATATTCTTATATATAGTACATGAATTTGTTATTAATAGTTATGTTCTTCACACAGTTATAATATGTGCCTTATATGTAATACAGAATGGAATCTCTGAATGATCTGATGCAAAATAATTCACAATTATAATAAAGTTTCCCTCAGTCCTAAGGCTTGCACAAACACTGTATTACTTTTATCACATGTGGTTCTATCGTAGACAAAGTGTGTTGATGTTGCCCTGATCTGTAATCTGCCCTGCTTTATCAGTTATTGGTGCACATACAGTGTAATGTGAAGTTAACTGTATTCTCGCACAAAGTTTATCATTTTGCCACGTGTTTATTATAAAAATAAAGAAGAATTACAAATAAATGTGCAAAACTACTTCTGGAGGTAAGACAAAGACAATAACAGGAAATGTGCAAAAGATGAGGGTAAAATTAGAGGGGGAAGCAGAAGGACTGAACACCCCTCAGAGATGTAATCAGGATTGAAAAGTGGTGAGGGCTTGTAATTAATATATGGTACTCAGGTTTAGAAAAAGCAACCATATCAGTTTATTTACTCATAGGGTTTACCTGGTGAGGATTGCCAGAGGATGAGAGATGACAACACCAGTGGTCCCAGACCCATCCCAAAGGAGAAGGGAAAGTTCAGAGGTGAAGGAACTGTCTGCTGTAGGCTGCAGCTCAGAACATGAGCGAGAGATATTTTTCAGCTGTGGTTTTGAGTGCCCTCGGTCTTAAAAGTCAGGTGATCTCGCGACGTGATTTGATCGGCGAGGCAGCTTCGCTGACGACATTACGGCCTTTTCTGGTGTGAACTAATCGATTTTTGTTGCATCAGCTGCAAGGTGACAGCCAAAATATGTGGACGCTTTGTAAAATCGAAATAGTATAAATTACTTGCATTCAGGGTCTAGGGGCAACTTGTACATCTTGTTCTCCCTCCCTGACAGAATTCACCACAGATGAACTCTACAATCTCAGTGGGTTCATAAATCTAGGGGATAACAATGTCTCATTTTTATTTACCAATGCAATATTTTAATTTCATTTGAAAATTCAAATCTTGGAATGTGACTATGATTGTTATGTCATCATGTGGTGATCACAGTTGTCGACACAGGACTGCGATGCCAGTGGCATTACAAAGGTAGCCAAAGATGTTTTCAGAGAGAGTTTAAAAACATTAAAAAGTTTTAAAAAACTGAAAATACTTTGATGTTCAGAAGGCACCAAGTCAACTACAGCAACGCCTCAATTTAACAAACTCACTTTTTAAGGAAATCGCATTTTTAATGGTTGTTTCCATTGGTCCAGGAGAAACTCCCATAAGAACAATGTTATTCTTCCCCACTTTTAATGGATCACACTTTAAGAAAAGTCTACTTTTAATGAATAAACGTAAAACATTCTGCAAATTAAAATACATTTTTGTGTAATTCTTAACATGTGCGAATGACGTCGTCTTCTAGTCACAACGTTTCAATGGATTGCATATCCATCATTTTCAGGCGAAGATTATGGATACGCAATCCGTTGAAACATTGTGACTAGAAGACGACGCCACTCGGCTGATAAATTGTGAAGATTTCATAGCTGAAATACTGTGAGAAAGCCTGAAATCGCATATATGTCAGAATGAGTTTCTGATTTCTTCAGTTTTACACTGGTCCTACTTTGTGTCATGTGACAGCAGTATATAGTAATCGATTCTTTCAGTTGACATGTATCTAGGTCAAATTCCTTTGTTACGAAACCAGAAAAAGTGTCAAACAAGTCTGAAAGTGATTTCTATCCTGCCTACCCTGCGATTCTGGTCATGTGATCTGACGTCCCAGTACACAGAGCACAAACCATGACACAGATATGACATATTAGTACACGAGCCATGAGCACATGAGCAATTAAATTAGGGATAGCTGTTGTACTTGAGAGTGAGTGCTCTTGTCACCATAAGAATTGGAGTGTTTCAGTGGCTGAGAGCAGTGACAGAACATGCTGCCCAACATGCTCTGTTTCAGTAGCGGCTTCACAACCTCTGCTATCTCAATCCTTTCTCCCCCTCCCCCCTCCCCCCCCCCCCAATACTAACTTCTCTGAATAATGTAGATGGAATTGTCCTTGTAACACATCTTTTGATCCTGTGTCTCAATCTCTGCTAGCCTCCCTCCCACACCCACCGTCACCACTGCCCTAGGACCCCAACTTCACTCATCCTGCATACACACCTTCTTCCCTGTAATTCAACCCTCCTCTAATCAGTTTGTCCCTCCCAATCCATTCTTACAGATCATTGGGCACTGTGTACAATTTCCCTTGCTTGCTACCAGATTGAGCTGACTGGTGCCAGTGTCACATTACTGTCATGTGCATTTGCTGTCTGTCCTCTCACATTCCTATCCTATGCATAGGATTTGTCCAATATCTAACAAAGTTCTGAGTCTTGTTTACATGTGTTTGGATGACTCAGCACCTGTACTGTTTGTTATTTACATTTTTTAGGTACGTGCTCCTCTCTTGTTTTCCATCTGATTTTGTAGTTGTCTGGAACTCTTTCGATTTTCTCCCTTATAATACAGTTTCATACTTCTATTGAAATATGCTTTCATTTAGTTGAACTACATCATTTCATATTTTCAGATATACTGCATGACTGTTCGTTTATCAGCAATGTTTGAAGTACATATGGAAACAATAATATTAAACTGGAAGTCAGCAAGACGGCGTGAATTGTCAGAGAAAAGAGAAACTTTGGAAATAAAACCACTCAGACCTGTTACAGGTGTGACAACACGTAGAGTGACAAACTGTTTGAAAGCTGTGAATGGGGCTGGTAAGTATTCAGTAGTTTCTTAACCATATAGTACACTGAGAACCTGTGATTCCTTAAATGATATTGTACCAGTAGTATGCTACAGGTAGACACTCATTTGTACTTTTTAAGAAAGGCAGTTGTTTAAAAACCTTTTCTAGCTATAAAAATTGTTGTGACAGTTTTTAAATTAAGGTAGAGGACAATTGACTTTTGCTATTGAAAAATGAGTGTTCATAAAATTTGAAAAGCTACAGTAACTAATATTACAACAAATTCTGTTCAGTGATGTAATTCACATCTACATCTATGTCAGTACTCCACAAGTCACTGCGGCATGTGTGAAAGAGGGTATGTAGTAAGTTATGGCCATTATCCGCAACAAGTATATAAATATTTGTCTTATATAAAAGAAGAGGAAAATAATAAATTGCAACAATAAACACATGTTTCTGTTTGTAAAACAAGTAGGGTGTATAATGTTTTAGTAGCATTTCTCTCCTTTCCTATCCCTTTATAAAATGATGCATGAGAAGAAGATTGTTACAACACTTGGATATAAGTGGAGAGATACCTCTCCCTCACCCCTTCCCCCATTTTATTTCAACGTATTAATATTCCAGACTACTGGATGGTACCCATTGATTACCGGGACAAATGTTCACCTGTTGTACCCTCACTTTGACCAAGAATGTTCATTAAATTATGTAACAAGGAAATAACAAGTTAGACCAAGAATTGAGCATAAACAGTTCTTGGAGGAATATTCATCAGAGTCATGATGGAAAAGATCGAGTTTTCAGTTATTAAAACATCCATTGTGGATTTATTTATTGTTATTCCAGTTAATGACAGTGTGCCATCTGTCTTCCCTACAGCTAAATTTATGTGATTTTTTCGCCATTAAATCTCTCCCAATAGATAACCTAATATTTGATAGTTTTGACAGTCAAGTAATGTCTTCACAGTGTTCTAATCAAACAATATTTCATATTTCCATCTGGTTACATGCGTGACATGTTGAGTCATTTTGCCAGTTTTTGCACCAAACATTGATCTTCCCATTCACATGTCACAGCAATTTTCTGTCTGACTTACAACAATATTTGGAATACCCGTACACTGTTTCATATGTGGAAAAAAGGCTTTAGACTCCATTCCTCACAAGCATCTTCTAACCAAACTGCGTGCCTATGGAATATTGCCTCAGTTGTGTGACTGGATTCGTGATTTCCTGTCAGAAAGGTCATAGTTCGTAGTAATAGATGGAAAGTCATCAAGTAAAACAGAAGTAATATCCAGCATTCCCCAAGGAAGTGTTATAGACCCTCTATTGTACCTGATCTATATTAATGACATAGGAGACAATCTGAGTAGTTTTCTTAGATTATTTGCAGATGAAGCTGTCATTTACCATCTTGTAAAGTCATTAGATGACCAAAACCAATTGCAAAATGACTTACATAAGATATTTGTATGGTGCGAAAAGTGGAAATTGACCCTGGACAAAGAAAAGTGTGAAGTTATTCACATGAGTACTAAGAGACATCCACTAAATTTCAATTATCCAATAAGCCACACAAATCTGAAGGCTGTATATTCAATTAAATACTTAGGAGACTCTTTACACCATCCTTGTCCACCCTATTCTGTATTATTCCTGTGTGGTGTGAGATCCGCATCAGGTGGGTCTGACGGATGACATTGAAAAGTTCAAAGAAGGGCAGTTCATTTTGTATTATCTTGAAATAGAGAAGATAGTGCCACAGACATGATACATGAGTGGGAGTGGCAATCATTAAAACAAAGGCATTTTTCGTTGCGACAGGATCTTCTCATGAAATTTCAATCACCAGTTTTCCCCTCCGATTCTGAAAACATTCTGTTGGCACCCACCTACATAGGGAGAAGTGATCATCATGATAAAATAAGAAAAATCAGGGCTCGCACAGGAAAATTTAAGTGTTCGTTTTTCCCTCTCACTGTTAGAGAGTGGAACGTTAGAGAGACAGCTTGGAGGTGGTTCATTTAACCCTCTGCCAGGCACTTTATTGTGAATAGCAGAGTAATCATGTAGATGTAGAAAAAGGGCAGCAGCCCTGCTTGGGCCCTTGGCTGATTATGGCAGTGTTAAATCGGCATACACCATATTAACCGTGGTCTGGTGCAGGACTGCTGACAGATGTTTTGAAGTAGTTGCAAACATAATACATTGCATAGTACTGCATTACTTGAATACAGGCACTAGTAGGAGCGTTTGACGTACTTCTTTCATTTTAAAGAAAACTGAATTAAAATGATCTCTGTGGAGGTAAAGCAGTAAGTCAGATATTTGATATCTATTGTTGTCAACAATTTTATGATTCTCACAGAACATCCAGATGTATGTCTAGTTCTTTAGTTGCATTGTAGCTGAGGGGTGTGGCCCAATGCACAAATTCATGACTGAAATGGAATCCTAACATTACTTTCAAGGTATAGGCTGGTGCTCATGACCTGTTCATTGTTGTTACAGCCATGTAAATTTTAGTCTGTTATGCTCCATTGGGCTTCTTTGTGCAGTGTTAAAGCTGCTGCTATCCAACTTCTCACCCCCATCCCTTTTCTGCCCTCTGTTATTCATTTAGATGACGCCAAAATGGTTGGGAAGAAAAATAATTTTTATACAGTTTGTAGAGTCATGTTTGACTATTTTTGAGAATGATATCAGCTGACCACCTTGTTATAATCTAATTACACATTTTGTCAGTTTTATGGAACAATACTGAAAATTTGTATTTTGAACATTCATAGATTGTAATGTTACATTAGACATAGATTGCTATAACATAACCAGCTAAAAGAAAATTCTGGATGATGACTTCTCTTGCAGGGTATTATTTCCCAGTGTACAACTAGACTAGATTATTGCCCTTCTGATCAACTATACAGCAATTAATTAGGACTGATTACATAAATATTGTGCATGTAATTACTAAGTCATTTTAGTGAGAATATTTAATTCAGTTTTTACAGTACTATAAAAAGTTATTCCAACACTTTATGTGAACTGCTGCTGTATTTACTTTAAATGTTTTAGGCACCTCAAGGGAGCTAAACAATGACAGTGAAGATAGTGATACAGGGAGTGAAGTGGAAGAAAAAGTTAAAAAGCCAATAACAAGAAAAGCAGCTGCCCATAAAAAACCTCAAGGTATATTAATTGAACTTGTATGGTAAAAACAGGAAAGATTAGTTCAAGCCATGCATATGATGTCATTTCTATTCCTGAGAAGAGGCTGTTCATGTAATGTTTCATACAGATACAAGGGGCACTAAATAAGTAATGCAACACTTTTTTTCTGAAAGCAGTTTAGTTTTATTCAGGATTGCTATAAACCATACTATTCCTCACTCCTTTGGCTACAAAACCGTATTTTTCAACATTATCTCCACTTAATGTGACTGCCATACACCACTGTATTGGCAGGGCCTGTATGCTCCTATGGTACCACTCTACTGGCCAATGTTGGAACCAATGTCTTGCTGCATCAGTAACCTCCCCATCATCCATCCACTGCTTCCCACTGAGTGCATCCTTCATTGGGCCAAAGAGATGGAAACTGGAAGGTGCAAGATCTGTGGGTGGATGAGAAAGAACAGTGCAGTGCTCGTTATTGTCTTCCGTTAGGTGGCCAAAAACCCAGTGGGCACACTCCTTAGAGCACCCCAATTGGTGGACAAGTCTGTTGGCACTACTAACAGAGGTGTCCAGTTGTACAGCAAGGTGTTCAACTGTGATCTATTGATTGCCTCAGATGAAAGTGTTTGAATGTTCCAACATTGCAGTTGTCGCTGCGGTGTACTCCCGGCAGGCATGTGGGAGATCGGACAGATTTTGCGCAACTTTGCTGTAATAATGACAAACGTTTCACCCAACAACTCACTGTACTTTTGTTCACTGCCAGGTATCCATAGACATTCTGCAAGTGCCTATGAATACCTGTAATGCTCTGGTTTTCCACCAGAAGAACCTCAATGACAGCTCTCATGTGGGAAATCACCCCCTATACAGATGCTATTTTGAAGACTGCGTATAGTGCTGCCACCTATTGGAACTTCATGAAGCCTGACAAGCTGGTCCAACAAAAAATTCCACATTTTTCAACCAAAACTGGCCAAGAAATAAAGTGTATTGCATTACTTCTTGAAAACCCTTGTATAATTTCAATTTTGAAGACGTAGCACTACTTCTAACATAAATGGCACTTAAACATGACAGGATGTTATAGCTATTCGTTACTAAGTAATACCACTCGAATCTCACATGCTCTTCCTCCCCCCCCCCCTCCTAACCGCGCTGCTCTCCTCTGCCCCACCACACCACCACTCCTCTCCCCTGCCCTCAGCTCTCCCTTGCCCCTCACATGTCCTCTTCCATCCCCCACTCGCCACACCTCCACTCTCCCTGCCATTTGCTTCTCATCACACCACCCTGTCCTTTGCCTGTTCTCTCACCCACACCCTACTATTCCTCTCCACCACATGCGTATCCTCTCTTCCCCCCCCCCCCCCCCCCGACTCTCCTCTCCCCCCGTGACCCGACTCTCCTCTCCCCCCGCAACCCTCCTCTCCCTCCCGCCGCGACCCTCCTCTCCCTCCCGCCGCGACCCTCCTCTCCCTCCCGCCGCGACCCTCCTCTCCCTCCCGCCGCGACCCCCCTCTCTACCCCTCCCTCCCCGCGCCCCTCCTCTCTACCCCCCCCCACTCCCGCGCCCTCCTCCTTACCCCCCCCCTCCTCTCTACCCCCCCTCCTCTCTACCCCCACCCCACTCCCGCGCCCCTCCTCTCTACACCCCCCCCCCCCCCCCCGCACTCCCGCGCCCCTCCTCTCTACCCTCCACTCCCGTGCCCCTCCTTCACCCCTCTCCCCCTATACCTCTCCTCTCTCCCCGTGGGCCCTCCAATCCCCCTCTCCCCCTATACCTCTCCTCTCTCCCCGTGGGCCCTCCAATCCCCCTCTCCCCCTATACCTCTCCTCTCTCCCCGTGGGCCCTCCAATCCCCCTCTCCCCCTATACCTCTCCTGTCTCCCCGTGGGACCTCCAATCCCCCTCTCTCTCTTCTGCCCAACCTTTCCAATCCCCCAACTGCCTCCATGCACTCCACCAACCCTACTCATCTTCTACCGCCACCCCCCTTACCCACACACACCCTGTACCTGTCTGCACCCGCCTCCCCCTTTCTGGTCTGCCTGGCCTCTCCCTCTCTTACTCTTTCTCTTCTTCCTGCCCTCACACATGTTTGTTCTACAACTTCTCCTTCCCCCACTGGTTACCATTTGCTCCTAAAATCCTCAGTATTTGATTACTAGCAGTGAAGTGCCTTTCTCAGGTCAGATACTTTGGTATCAACATAAAAAAATTGTTATTTTTTATGTTGCTGTGTGTATAGACATTTTACTTAAATATTACAGTGCGATATGGTTGCGGTAGTTTGAAGCTGATGATTTCTTATAGGTGGAGAGGCTGTCACAAATGGACATATACGCAGTAAATCTTCATCTCATCCTGCAATACGTTTGAAAATAAATTTCCAGAATGTTAAAACTGGAAGTGAATCAGATAGTGAGAGCAGAAGCAGAAGCAAGAGCAATAGTAGCAGCGGTAGTGGTAGCGGTGGCGTAGGCGGAGGTGGTGGCGCTGGTGCTGGCGGTGGTGGCGACGGCGGCAGCAGCAGTAGCAGCAGCAGCAGCAGTAGCAGCAGCAGCAGCAGTGGAAGTAGCAGCAAAAATGACAGCAGCAGTAGCAGTAGCAGTAATGGCAGCACCAACAGTACTGCTAGTAGCTCTAGCAGCAGTGACAGCACTAATAAAAGTAACACTGCTAGCACAAGTACTGCTAGTAGTAAGAAGAAGAAAACAAAAAATGACAGGAAAAATAACAACATAAACAGAAGTAGTAGCAGCACTAGTAGCCAGTCATCTAGGAAACTTGCAAGTCTCCGTATTACTAAAACAAGAATTCAGACAAGAGGGAAGAAGAGAGTGCATCCTACAGATTCTGATGATGATTATCGTGTTGTAGCTGCAACAACAAGTGTTAGATCAGTACGTACACGTAACCGGGGGCGCCAGAGAGTACACTACCAGGACCAGTTGAGTGATCGTGGACAAGGTGGTGACAGTGACAGTGAAAGTGCTAGTGTACCGATCAGGACTGCACGGAAAGTGTCCAGACGTTCCCAGCACTACCGAGAAGAAACTGATGACAGTGATGACCGCGTCGAGCCCCGGAGATCGACGCGACCTCACAAGCGGCGTTATCTGAACGATGCTGCTAAAAGTGATGGAGGAAGCAGCGAAGGTACAGACGGAGTGCGGAACTTGCGGCCCTCATTGCGAACTCCAGCTGTGCGACGCCCGAGGCGGCGAGCTGTGTCTTCTGCACATTATGCTGAAGACAGTGGTGCAGAGAGCTCAGATCACACACCTGCTGTTAGTGTCAGTAGCAGAGGACGAGTTCGTAAGCTGACTCCTAGAGCACGGGCTCTTTTTGCCAAATAGCAGTGGGTGCACACCGGCGCCGGCGTGAGTTCCCGTGGACGCTTGCGGAGATTAACTGTTAAGGCGCAAGCGCTGTTGGGTGAATAGCATTAGCTCTCGTCCTGTGTGTCTGGTGTGCTATGTTTGCATGGAAACTGCATCCTGTATGGTTGTGGGTATTATGACATATGCTATAGCTGTCTTGAATGGCAAGTTGTGATTACTTGTCACTGGTGTTGATACCTGTCCGATATGATAGGTCTGTTACAGTATAGCCACTGTCTGTTTTCGTATTGTTTGCACATATTTAATGTTACCCTTTTACTAGTGCAAACATATATTTGGTACTGTGTACCACCATTTGCACACTGTGTACATATTATTGCTTGTATTGGTGGATCTCATATAACATTAAGAGATAGATAACATGGCGTTGAATACTGTTAGCACACTGCAGTTGTGTGAAACTGGATTTTGCACACACTATTATTTATGTAAAGTGAAATGGATCTATTCACAGCCAGTTTGTGGTTATGAGGAAACTTCTACTGGAGTTTTAAAAGAACACTGCAATTTGTCCCTTCAGAAGCCATGCAGCATGTGTTAAATGGGGTTTCAACAATAGAATTCAGTCCTAATACAGTATACATTCTGTATTAAAAACTGAAAGTTGTTTCCAAATGCATTAAATTTCATGTCAATGCTCTTTCAGAGGAATGTTTGACTGAATCAGTTTGTCTCTGACTGAAATTTGGAGTGAGTAACATGTACATATTCCCACAAATAATTTAGTTTTAAGCAAGTAATTTATATTAATTACAAAGTATTTTAGATATAAAAATATATTTTTCATGTTGAACTTATTTAAAATAGTATGGAA
Organism: Schistocerca gregaria; assembly: GCF_023897955.1. Taxonomy (NCBI): domain Eukaryota; kingdom Metazoa; phylum Arthropoda; class Insecta; order Orthoptera; family Acrididae; genus Schistocerca; species Schistocerca gregaria. The sequence goes on from NC_064931.1 coordinate 77,094,563, forward strand.
GACAATTTATGAAGGAAAAAGTGAATTGAGTGTTCCATTTCTCTGTGAGCGATAATTTTCACTGCCAGAATCATTCCCCATATTGAAAAGACTATTTATTAGTAATCTCATGACACTGAAGTATCCTATTGGGGTACTGTACGATGTATGAGCTACGCAATAAAGATCACAAATACTGCTACCAGCTACTGTTTTAATTTATTTTACTCAGTAATTTTCAGGAAGTATGCTTTTGTTTTAGGTGTGGTCACACTTTAAGTTTATAATGTATTTTGGACTGTACAGCTCCCATCCTAGTATTCACATTTCAAAAGCTGGAAAAACTTTCATGAATGCACAACTTTGTGTAAAGTTGTGTTGTTTCAGGAAATGTAGTGGAGTGATGATAATCTTGTCTAGAATGAAACAAGATATAGACAAATTAACACATGACTAAAATTCACTGTATAGCTTGAACTAGCAACCATTGAATGACAGTACCATAACCTTTGTGTCCATCACCTAATTTCTAGAATACAAGTGACATATTTCTAAACTCCAGCTGTTGTCTTAAACTGCTGCAGGTCAATGACAGAATAGCTTCATGTATAAGACGAAATTGAGTTTTATTATTCAGTCTTCACTGAAATAAGTCCATCGTTCAGTTACTCAGTACAAGTTAAGTATCAAATCCCCAAAAATCCATGGTTAAAATAAGATTTCCTCTGATCTGAATAAAGCTTCAGAACTTCCTGACTGTAAAGGGTGCAGGAGGAACAAGGGAGGGAGGAAGAAGAATGTGACACTTGGAATGAATTCAATTTTTGAAAATATATTTTAAGTTGAATGGAAATTTTACTGGTGGCAGCATTTGAGAAATTTATTGCATGATATTTGTGATTAGGAATGGAGAGAGGCATGTTGAAGATCTTTCATGATTCATTGTAGACAACTTTCAATTAGAAACTTAATTTTTATTTTTGGGACGGTATGTATTAATCTTCAGTGAAGTAGCAAATACCCCACAGGACAAAAAATTGCCATATGTTGCTCTCTTTTATAGTCTCAAATTCATTAATGTTCATAAGATTAATATTTTTTGCATACTAATAGTCAACCAAAAGTGGATATAGATATTGTGATGTGTCTGTCATACATAATTTTACCATACCTTTTTTTTAAAATGTGCCTAGTGTTTTTATCGCGCCCTTTAATGACTAGAAATGTATTGGTGTGACTACCTATTGTAAGTCAACATTTTTGCACTCGAGTATCTTGAAATTTATTTTGCATTATTTTGAGTGTAAATAACAAAAATATGATATGTTGGTTGTGCTCAGATCATGTTCTGATAGTTTCTTGGTGTAATACAAATGTCTTGCTATGTCATCAGTGTTTTGGTGACAAGGGAGTGGAAGCCAACCATATGATGTACTTAGCAGTGGAGATCACGTGGTAAATAAATGTTATGGCAGTCAGTCGATTATTGCATGGTCTTCAGAGCCTGATGGCAGGATTCCCTTTTTTTGTCTAGAGAGGGAACAGCTTCCTACAATTGTTTCAGAAAGCATGTTCAGTATATGGCTGTGTAAGATAAAAAATTGTAATTGAATTTCTGCTTACTGAATGCTATTTGACTGATTGAAGGCTGCAGCGCTACCTTCCAGTGGGTACAGTTCTTCAAAAATAATGAAATTATTTTTTTTTTTCATGTAGTCAGAATTTTATGCAGTATTTGTGCCAGTATTTTATCTGTCCTTGGTAGTTATTTGAAACTTTTCTTATCGGAAATTCACTGTTCATTTCAATATTTTAGTATTCATTTTGGCTCTTAACAAGTGCCAAACTAGACCCTTTTAGTGAAGTGGAATCATATTTCATCATAACAATTACATTTTCATTGTATATGTACACTGAACATTATCATGAAATAGTAATAGTAATGTGCATATTTCTGATAAGCAGTCCATTACAAAATAACTAGCTGATTTGTAGTAGAATTGAGTAGTTCTGCTTGCTTAAGAACTTTACGGAGACCTAATGTCGATTTGATGTGGATCCACTGACAGGGAGAATGCGTCATTGAACAAGATGTGTGTTTCATACTACAACTGAATGTGTGTTGTCTTGATTCAGGACAGAGCAAATGAGAAATCAGTGGACCTTCAAAGGAAAACTTTTTTTTAGGGGAGACGACAGTGATAAAAGGTAGGGAGAATGAGAAGAAAAGTAAAAATAAGAACCAACTAAAATTGTTTATCTAAAACTCTGATTTTCAAGTTCTGCTCATCAAAGACTGAATAAGTACTGCAAGGATTTGCAAGGCAATGTTAAGATGATTGTAATTTGTGTGGTAGTGCACTGTTAACAGGCCTTTCAGACATAGTCGCCATAGTTTGATGGTTAATTACAGGCCACATCTGGCACTTTCAACAAATTATTTCCAGCCAAGAGAGAGTGACTTGTTAACAGTTTGTTGTCATTACCTACTTTATTTATGGTAGTGCCATGTTGCAGTATTGTCCACTATCTTTTGTATTGTGAAGCTTGTATGTTCTTTAAAGTTCACCTATTTAATATATCCATGAGAGATTAAAAAGTGGAACAGATGTTGCAGTAACATTATTGTCCATTATATTAATCGTATGAATAAATGATAGCACAGATCTAGCAGAATAATGTGGGAGATTTGTTGGTACAAATTATCAGAAAAAGATTAGCACTTCAGAATGCTGACACAATTAATTCAGGAACAGACTTATTTGTGCCTTATCTAAAATAAAACTTTTCGTCATGTCTTGCAATTGCATTTTACAAGTGATCTTAATTTCAAGTTGTATAATTATGGATGACTTCTGAAATACCAAAGTATTTTGACCAAAGGAAGAATAGTTTAAATTATTATTACTATTGATAGGAAGAATACTTAACTAAGCTCTCACCTTCTTTGGTAGTTGTGACTGAACACAACATAAGCTGTCTCTTCAGTCCAAATGACTGATACAAGACTAACATGCTAATGTACAGTGTGTGTTTAATTTCTCAGCCAGGACCTGTTTAATTGTTTGCACAGTAGTAATGAAATGGAGGCCATTGTTTTCATCTTCTCTCATTGCAGTACTAATTACACAGCATGGCCTTTTGTGTGCAATTGCCATAATTTTCAAAGACTGTAGTATGTGTCTTGAAATAAGCTGCTAAATTTACACAATTTCTGAAATGACACTCTGTGTCAGAGAGAGATATCTGTAAAACAAGCAAGGAAACAATTAACTACAACTTTTTGTGCTAGGATGTCAAGTTAAATCAAGAATCTTGGATGTTTATTAGTAACATATTTTACTAGTGATCTTTGCTGCTGGTAGGCAGTGAAATTTAAATTCCAATGTTTTCTGGATCTTAGAAACAATCACATGTGTCTGTGACTGAGTGGTATTGGATGTTTCTTGTGTTTTATGAAATACACAACATGTTTTTTCCTACTTGTTTTGTCATTCATAGTAGCTTGACTAGAGCCAGTTCTTTTTATGTTAGTTTCATAATTATTTTTTCACTTATCTTTTTCAGATTTATGGTATCTGTTGCAGGATACTATGTGGAAACATATATTTATATGTAAACATTGTGTTATTTTTTTATAAAGGACTTTTAAGGTTGAGGCAGTCAGAATTATCGTTAATTCCTACTTTCACCTTTACACACATAGCTGTCTTGATTCAGATGTAGTTCATGACTGTTTGTGGACCCATTTTTCATCATGGATAATATTACTGAACGATTTACAACAGCTTTTCAGAGTCTTTTGTTAACGTGATGCTGTTGTTATATCGCACTTTTTAGTTCATTCCCGAACATTTTTCTGGTCTATAGGAAAGTATAGGTTATAGCCAACACCAGAGAGAAAACTGGCTTCATCTGTTACTGAATATACTGAGTTATAAATTAAAGGAGACAGAAGAGGGAATGTGCTCCAGTCTGCTCTTGAACACAGTTAGCTACCAATGGCATCAACTAACCATAGAGCTCTGCACTACTTAACTGGTATTTTAAATGTAGTTTTCATGAGTGCTTTGGCAGCAAATCTAGCCAACTGATATGTATCACACTGAGCTGTTGTCTTTGTTTTAGTTGAAGTTTTGCTCATCATATGTGAGAGGATACATACAATCTTGCATTGAGAATTATGCTCTCCTTTTGGATGATTCTAAATTCAAATGAGACACAGAAAAAACAAAGGTGCAGAAATGTCTAAATAATTTTTAAGGGTGCAAAAGTGTATTCTCAATGATAACAGAATTGCATTTTACCAGAAAGCAGCATAGTAAATTTAGACTGTTCAGAGGTGAAATATTCAGTATTTAGGACCTAACAGTGGGGCAAACAAGAGACCAATTAGAAATTTGGCATCAAATTCATAGATAGAGGGAAGGTCTGTGTCACGGGTGCGCTCTGGCAGTCGCACAGACACTAGTGTTAGCGTCTTTGGTAGGGTTGATGTAGTTGCTCTATCCGCCCTGGTCCCAGATCATTGTGTTTGCTGAGTTTCTTCTTAATTAGACCCTGTGCTGGTTCCCAATCCGAGCTGATTTTATATCCACAGTCCCAACTGATAAGATTATCTGTGGTGCAGATTTTGATGGCTCCTTTAACAACACTGTCCCTAGTATTTGGAAGTCTGTGCTAAAATTATGATATGTACATATTCCATTGCACAATTCTCTTACAAACAGTACTCGGTGACCGCCAGCTTGTTGGGGTACATTAGTCAAGTGTGCGGATGGTATTCATGGCATCAATCTTTGATGGTGTGTACTATTTGTCCAATACATGACTTGCTACATTGGCATGGAATCTAATAAACCCTGACCTTTCACAGACTGAAGTCATCTTTGACACTCCTCAATAGTGCCTACTATTTATTGTCTTGTTCCCGCCCAATAAAATGTGGGTATTACTATGGAGTGTTGAGGCTGACCTCAACCTGCAGAAGGCCGGAGTATATTAGATTCCATGCCAATGTTGCAAGACAGATATCAGATAAACACTAGGCACCATCAAAGATCGATCTTCGATGGTGCGCGTTGTTTGTCCAGTACGTTGTCTTTCCAATATTGGCACAGAATCTGATATACACTGGCCTTCTGTAGGCCAAGATCATTTTTGACACTCAATAATGCCTGTGTTTTACTGTCTTGTTCCCGCCCAATAAAACACATATTGTTGGAGAGTATCAAAAATGACCTTGTTTTGCAGTAGTCCAGGGTATATCAGATGAAGTGCCAATGTGTCAGGGCATACATTAGACAAACAGTGCACACCACCAATGATTGATGCCAAGAACATGAGCAGGACCCTTAGCTAACGTAAGTGCAGACTTCCAAATACTGGGACAGTGTCGTTGGAGCAACCATCAAAATTCACCTCAGGGATAATCTTATCAATTGGGACTTCAACTATCATTTCAGCAAGGCTTGTGAACCATCACTGGGTCTAGTTAAGGGGACACTCAGGAAACACAATGATTTGGTGAATAGTGTGGATGGAGCAACTACATCGATGCTACCGGAGGTGCCTACGCGAGGCTCTCTGTGAGTGCTGATGTGCCCTCTCAGATGCAGACTACAGGGAACGGCTTGTGGTGGGAGGGTATGTCATTCACGCACCCTCAGAAGCCCAGTTCATCAATGCAGCTGACTATGGTGCCATGTCTGATTGCCAAAATATGTACTGCCACACCGATACTTCTTAGTCATGGTGATTGTTCATCTGCAGCACACACACTTACCTGGTCTGAGTAAGGTGATGCAATGGTCATGATACTAGATTTATATTAGGGAGAAGTTGGTGTAAATTTCTGTTCATCTACCCTGGTTTTGAGTTTGTGTTGGTTTCAAATCATTTGTTCCAATAAAGCCATATCTGGTATCCTTTTCTATTCTTGTCCAAATGCCCTGTGTCTGATGACTTATATGTTGACAGGACTTTAAACTATTCCATACTTACTTACTTAATTACTTACGTACACTGGATTCACTTATCTCGCAACTTTTACAGTTTGACATCCCGCTAACCTCCAACAATATGTAAGAAGACTCATTTTGTGACTATGAAGTGATAATGGCTTTTAATATACATTTCATTGTAGATTATGAACCTTATGCTTGAAAAAATGTTTTGCAAAAATGTTACTTGCTTACTTTAAGCAAAATTAAATGTGTGTGCCTGATTTACTTCTCTGTGCAGTCTCTCTTTTATACTAGTATCTGTTCCTCATGTGTTTATTGATACTGACAGTTGTGATCTTGTGGCATTCCAAGCATTTTTACAGTAAAATAATGCAATTTTTATGACTGAGAAGGGACACTTACAACAAAAACAAAAAAACTTTCTTTGATGATAGGTTATTGGAACTACACAACCTTTCTGCTAAAAGTGAGTTTTCTGCTATGTGTAAAGGGCTAATTGAAAATTTCACAGTGTGTCGTACCAAACAGTATAATTTTGAAACATATTGATCTTCCAACATCATATTCTCAAACTTATTTCCATTGTCTTCCCTTTATTGCTCCAGTGCATTGCACTAGGTATGGAATATTTGTCTTCTGTTATGCCAAGCAGTTGTGTACATCTACAGTCAATTCCTTTTCTGGGGAGGGAAGGAGTATTTACACCAAAATTCCATTTTTTATTTAAAAACTAATTGAAGTGTGAAAGGTTCGAAAACTGTTGAAGTTATTTTGTGGAGAAATGGTTCATGCTTCATGCTTTAGTTTGACAGACACAGAACATTTGATAATGTAGCTTTTCCTGTATGAGAGAAATTCCAGTTTCCTTAAAGAAAGAGGCCTTAATCAGTGCCTCTCTCATCATTTAAATTATTATTATTCTTTGTATACTCTTTACTCTCTTTTGTCTTAATTTTCTGGGAGGTAGCAAATCAGTAATATCTCTTTTATGTTCATAAAGATATAAGGAAGAATGTCCTTTTGAACCAGTTGTAGAGTTGTTGGAGTAACTGTAAGGATATATTCGACTAGGATGAATGAATGTCATAATAAATGTAATTTTGTATATGGAACAGTTGAAAAAGAATTAGATGTACAGGGCATCTAATAGAATTTTGAATGCGCTAAATACTAGTTAACGATAATGGTTATTACCAGTTTTGGTTGTTGTTGATGTTGTTGTTATTGTTATTGGTCTCAGTTAACATAACTGATCTAAATTTCCTATAACAGTAGTGAAAAATATAACTAGTGACAATATGTGTCTTATTGTTGGATTTGGATGTGCACAGAAAACAAGCTGAATGTGACGTGGTGTGCGTTTTTAGCTTTTGTTGTCTGTGACTTGTGTGCTGCAGTGAGTCCAGAAATTGAGAAGAATGCTTCATAGGATTGGCATGTTATTTACTTTAAGGACTCTTCATGTATCATTTAGCTTAAAAGTGATATGAGGGTACAGACTGACTTTTACTTGTGTAAGATTGCTGAAGTATGCATTGTGATTTTAAATTATTTGTCTTTAATTTATGTAAGAGTAAAGCTGGCTAGTTATCTTGGCTCATTTTTAACGGGGACAAAATATGCCATGTAAATGACCAAGATTTTAAATTCTTGTGTTTTTTGCCTGATTGAATTGTTACTTCTACACATTCTTTTGGCAGACTGGCTGCCATCTTCAGGTGATTGCTGATGATTCATGAACTTAGTCAGCAGAGGGAGTGAGGAGAGAGTGGTGACCTTTTATATTACAGGACCCCCAGTGGAGCAGTCAGTCATTCATCAGCAACCACCTGCAGATGGCAGCAGGTACGTCACCAAAAATTTGTGCCAAACTGATAATTCAGTGCGGCATAATGGCCGAGAATAATTTGAAATATATTATGGCAAGAAAATTTCTGACCACAAACCAGGCAGTTGTAAATATTTCATCCTAAAATGATAATCTGCTTAAATTTACTTGTCAAAAGGAAAAATTAATTTATTGCTATTGTTGACATTTGCATGGTATTCTCCAAATACAAATGTATGTGTATTGGTTTCCATGGTGTAGTTGCATGTCAATGAGGTCATGGTGGTACACAGATAACTAACTAGGTGCTCAGCTCATCTGACATTGGTGTTGTAAAAACTTCCAGTCTACTGAAATTATTTTATTACTTATGTGTGGTAATGTAATTTGGATACAGTGACTGACAATGAAAATAATTAACGAACCAGCATATATTTATCTTAGTTTGACTGTTGCAAAATGCAATATGATGTCTTTGTGCTTCCAGGAACAAATATATTAATTAACATGATGATAGACACTTTTCCTTTGAATATAAATAATGATATGATGAAAAACAACCACACCCTATACAAAACAGATTTTGACAACAATTAACAAGCACAAACCATGTTCTCCTAACTATGACTTGGTTAAAAAAAATTTGTGTTTGGCAGAGCAGGTACATGTGTGTGTGTGTGTGTGTGTGTGTGTGTGTGTGTGTGTGTGTGTGTGTGTGTGTGTGTGTGTGGGCTGCCTGCCTGCCTGCCTCCCCCCCCCCCCCCCATATCTCTCTCTCTCTCTCTCTCTCTCTCTCTCTCTCCCCCCTTGAGAAAGGTGAGGAATGGAAAGAGTGTTTGAAGAGAGCAGGAAGGGGGGGGGGGGGGGGGGTGCGCATATTTGTGGTTTCTAGTGAAAAACAAAATTGCTGTATCTAAAATGAACATACATTGCCTTCCTTTGTGTCTATTTGTTGCTTAATGTATGTTTTTATATATAGTGGGTTGTTGCCTTCCATCATATCATTGTGAAGAAAGAATATACTTAGTTCAAAAATTTATTTTCCATTGGGAAGGATTGCTGTGCTCTGTATCTCTTCCACTGTCAGTTGTCACTGTTTGTGGAAGTATTAAGAGGTATGCATTGTCTGCAGGCTCAAGTTATATATTGTGACCTTAGTTCGTTGACTCCTTGCCCCACCCCCACTCTGTTCCCCTACTGCCAAGTATGTATACATTCATTTTTCACATATAAAAGAGAGATTGGGTGGGTGTGCTGCATAGGTTGCAGCTATCATGGATCACAAAACATACACAGCAAATACAGCTGCAAGTCAAATTTCATAAATTCTTGTCAGAACACTTGCTATCTGTTATTAATGGGTATATTAATAATGTTCTTAAATGCCATCTTATATGGAGTTTAAAAATATGGTAGGTTATATTCTGCCAAAAATATGTCATTTAATTTGTCATAACAAAAATAGACAACTGATCATTCACTCATAGCTCTATCAAAACTGTACTCCCAATTTAATTATTTCACTGTTGTGGTAGTAGTAGTTGTTGTTGTTGAATTAATGAATGCTTCCTATGGTTTCTTGTGCACACACCTACAGGAGACATGGATATTGTCATCGTGTATGCTTAACTGTTAAAGTAAGCAGAAATTTAGTATCAATCACCAACATTTTGTGCCTTAATCCTCAGGAAAAGATCATATCTCAGTCTGAAGGCTAACTTGAACACTACAGAAGTTGTAACACTTTAGTTAGAATACCCTGATTAATGTGGTTTCCTCCTCATTTCTCCAGTCTGTTTACCTATTTTCACAGCCAATATGAGGAAATACAAAATCTCATTTTGAAGCCAAACCATTGTGTAACTAACTAGAAACTCATTATATACATAAAGATTTTATAAATGTCAGTACTTCGTCAATAGACTGATAAAATATCAGTGTATTGCAGATTTTAAGCTTGGATCCTCCCACTCTTCATTAAAATCCCACAGCTACTTGAGCCACCAGTCTCCATGTGATACCTCAGGAGCAGATAGCATAAGATTATGTTCATTTGGAAGCCAGAAGACATGTCTGTGATTTGTATGAGTTAGAGAGTACTGCATTACTTTGGTTTGGCTTGTTCACACATATACTTTTTAAAATTAAAAAAAAGATATATTTCATATTTATGTCTCTGAAAAAGTTAGTTTTGTAACTTTTAAAGTTGCATCTGATACTGAAAACATGGATAAATGTTCAGAAAATAATGTTACCTGTGCACTCTGAAAATGAGTCAGATCATTAGGATCTCTAGTTTCAGAAACAAATTTTCGTCTTGAATGAGTCAGTGATTTGTTTCTTCCTAAAGTCTCTCTTGAAAGTGCCCATAAGTATATTTGTAAATTGATTACAGTGTACACTGAGTGTGATTTGTGTATGTTAGAATATAGTGCAAACTGGATACAAGTGTTTCCTATTTCAATTATGTATGAGAGCTTTTATTTTCTAATAAAGGAAAAAGCTGCTAGAGAGCACATGAGCCATTGATCTCTTGAAGCCCAGTGTAATCTATGATATCTCAACAGTCATCTTTAATATCTAGTCCACTGGCTGCGCATTAGCAAATGTTTTCATTGTAAAAGTCATTGTATATTTGAATCATTTAATGAGCACAGAATTTTTTGTGGATGACTTTTCACATGGTGGTAATTTGTTTTATGTAAGATCAGTTCAATTAACTAAATATCTGTGTTTGTAAAAGTAGATTTTATATTTTAGAAATGGCCATATAAATGATTTCCATTTGAGCAAATCACAAAAGTCATAATTATTACTAATACAATGTGACAACATTATGATGGAAATGAGTGAGAGCACTCAGTTAGCAGGGTGCACAAGTAAGGGAAAACGCACAGATACACTGTGTAAGGCATTTGGATTATGTGAAACCTAAATCTGTGACCTTAATGATGTTGATATATTTGATTAATGTCTAAATATTTCTTCATATATTGTACATTTTGTACCTGGACTTGTACTGCAAAATGCAAACGGATGGAGGGGGTGGGAGACAGACAAACAAAGAGGGGGAGCTATTTACGTTAATTGAGAGATCTTATCCCCACCCCATTTTCCCCATCTTGATATTCCATTATCAATTAGTGAATTAAAAGTAAAAAAAAAATGCTTGTAATGAAGAGCTAAGACATTTGTGCTCATTATGTGGTTCTTAAATACTGTCCTTTTGTCCATGTTTGAAAGAGATAAGAAACTTGGATTATGTGTGGTACAATGTGTGTTGCTTATGAAAATTGTGATGATCTAGCAAATCGTATATATTTTTGTCTGTACTGAATATTTAGTTTCAATGCCAATAAATCATTATTCTATTCTTCCTAAGTACAAACATCAGGGTTCTGCATGAAGAATGTGAATGTACCAAAAATATTTGATTAATAAAGACTTCTTTGAAAATAGTGTAATGAGTCCACTTTACATGTATTACATCCTTAGATGATATCATCATATATAGCTACTTTGAGTGCTTCATCTGTAAGACCTCTTTGTTGGTGGGACAGCTTCCATCAACCTACTGTGCTTATTTTGACTCACCACAATATCCCTGGAAGAAGAAGAAGAAGAAGAAGAAGAAGAAGAAGAAGAAAAGCTACATGCAATATGTCCCTACCTGTTATAGACTTTAAAAAAGTTCTCACTTGATAGGAACCATTGTAAAATATTTTCTTCATGTACTGAGCTGAAGATGTTCTTTTTCATCAAGACACTTCAGGAAATTTTTACTTCCCCACTTACTATGTTTACAGCAATGTTACTTGTTCATGAGATGCTATATATTGTGAATAAAATCGTGAAATGGTTGCAGGTTAATTGAAGCACCTTGACAGAATAAATAACTTAATCAGAGTATCTGTAGTCTGTTATAGAGATGCAATTGATTGTGGGATCCAAGAGAAATGGAGAAAGTAACTTGAGAAATGTTTTCAGTAGAATTTTCATACATCATTTGCAATGTTGTACTCTTTTTTTAATGACCAATGGTGGTGGGAGAAAATCTTCAAATGCTTCCCCTGCTTTAAATCAAATCACAGATGCTCCGTACCCTTAAAGTTGGGTGATTGGTTTCTCTATGAGAGGTGTCAAAATTCATCAAGCTCAAAGAACAGTTAAGTCTACAAGGGTACAATGTTATTTTGAGAGACCACTGATTAGTAGATCTGTAGCATAGGACATAACTGATCTTAAAAAATGGGAATAGCTTGAAACAGTAAACTGTAAAGTCACAGAGCTATATTCCTCTTATACAGTTGGAAGCAGGCAGCCAGGTAAATGTAATTTGTTGTTGGTAAAAAGTATAGGATGGCTCTTTGGATAATAGTATTGTGTTGTACGTTTATTAGTCCTTATGTCTACAAAAGCATCATATGTATAAATATTGGAAAAGTTAATTTATATACACACAGTGGTTTCTTTGTATACATATTAAAAGTTACAAATAATACATTTCATACAGTTAAATGTTCTTCACTTCATGATTCATCCATATTGTATGGTATTGGTACTATGTACATATCCTAATGCATTCTTGGTGATGCTCTGAGCAGAGGTTTTGGGAATTGTCACTCCAACCATGAATGTCCAATCTGTGCTGCTCACATCAGCCTAAAACTGCATGAAGAAATTGTTAGAGATACTAATAGAGTTAAAAATACGCCAACTACTACAATGTAACCTACCAACCAAAAAACAGAATAAACAGGGAGCATATTGATGGAAACTTAAATTGGAAAAAAGTAGATCTGATAAAACATGTAGGTTCAGCTGCTTTTGCCATAAGGAAAATTATTAATTTCATTGTGTTTGGGGAGCACTGCTGCTCTGAAACTGTGCACTGAATTAATGAATAACTGCTCCAGTTATGTTCTTTAGTTTGGTCAACAAACAGCTTGTATGTTGAAGTAATTTTCTAATAGATCTGAAAATAGCTTCAGTATAAAAGCCAAAACTGATCATGGACTAATCATTCAGGCAACTGAAATGGCTATCAATTTATCAATTAATATAAATAATTGCCAACCCTGGTAACATAGAAATAGGTAAATCAACATATCTTGCACCGTTTAATTTCACTGATATCCTACAGGATAATATTCTGGGGAAACTTCTCATTTAGGCAAACAGTACTCATTGCACAGAAGAAAGTAATTAGAATTAGATGTGGAGTTTGCAAACGTACATCTTGCAAGCATCGGTTTAACATATTTACTGCCACACACATAGTGATGAGTGTTTCACCATCTGGGCAGGGCACAGTATGAGACATGAGGTTCTGCTATGGCCATTGGTGGTCTCATGACAGTCAGTGTGTTAAACAGCTGGGAATATTAACAGTAATCTCAGTACATTTATTTACCCATGAAATTTGTTCTCAACAATGTATTGAAGTTTGAGAGTAATAGAAATTTTCGCCAAGACAGTACTAGAAACAAAAATGATCTACACTTCCCTCTGGTGCATCTAACGTCTGCACAGAAAAGAGTGCAATATGCAGCTACAAAACTCTTCGATAATCTGCCCATGAAATAAAAGATGTGATAGATAGCAAAGTGTTTTCAAATGTAAATTAAAATAGTTTCTCCTTAACAATGACATATTCCATGTCATAACTTTTATTGTGAACATGACTGCAGAACATGGAACTAAAAGCATGATGTAACTTTGCAACATACCTTGATGAAAAATTATCTCAACCTATCCATAGGTAGTACTCACTTCACTTTAAGTATATTCTTGCAAATGTTGAATTCCGTGACCTCTGTGTTGAAAGCATATATCCTGTATGAAGCCCATAATGTGGTGGTACGTTGATGATGTAGAATTCCACTACTAAATATATCGCTGCACTTATAAAAGGTTAATGCTGAATTGGTAATTAGTAAGGATGTTATTCCATTAAGAAATTTGGAATGCCATTTTCTTATGATCTTATGTATGATGGCTTTCTGTCAATCAGTTATACAAAGTGACAGGTTTCTCCTTTGTAAATCTTACAACCCATTAACCATTGGAATATTAAATATGATGTTGAAATGGACTGAACTTAACAATAATTTCTAAACATTGGCGAATTATACAACAAATGTAAAAAAAATATTACTTACTGTGTAACATGATGATGTAGCTAGAGGTTATAAATAAAATTAAATATGTCGTCATCATCTGATCCACAAAATGGTACTATCTACTTATTGATCATAAATCAGTATGTCAATAAATTCTATCCTAGTCCAATAATGACATTGAAGTCACTTACATTGTGCAGTGTTATTTAGAACTTGCTTACGGTAACTCACATGAACCCATTTATTACTAAGACTACAATAGCTGTCGTTAAATCAATGCCAGTTTAGTGCACTCTGAGATAGGTACCTTCTACTAAATCAATGAAAAAGACTGGAAAACATGCAGCACTTTGTTGTCCATGAGCAGGTGATCGCTACAAACTTTCCACCACTTTTGAGAAACAAAAATATGTTGGCGTCGTCTCACTCACATGATTCCATTTTCGATCTGAACACAGAGTTACTCAGTTTTCATCTTAGAGGTCTAACTTTTCCAGCCATCCTGTCTGCTTCAAAAACCTGAGGAAAAAACAATTTTTTAACATTCCACTGAACAAGTGTCGTGTACTTGTGGAATACACTGTGATTGCTGACTGGGGTCTTTTAAGAATGCTGCAGGAACGATTAGACCTTAACCGACACTGGTATGATGCTCTCTCTCTGATTTAGTGATTACACCTCTGGCTCAGTCCTATCTGATACTGACTGTCCTGTGATCATTCTGTTGCATTGATACATGTAAAAAGTGACTTTGCAAAACATTAGACATAAATAGTGTCACACTCATAAACATCATCTGGTCTGACAACATCTGCTGAATAAAGACTGCCTCCAGATTTCTTCATATATGATAGTCTTCAGTTATATGTAGCCATGTTGCTTTCGCATACATTCTACTGTCATCCACCCAACTTCCTTTATGTCATCATTTCAGTATTTCCTAATGTCTCAGAATCTGTTATCCATTTCTCTCTGTACATGTCTTGACCACTCTGCCTCATTTTCATTCCAGTTATAATTACATCTTCTGATCCAGTCTGTTTCCTGATCCATTAGCTTCCTTCCCCCCCCCCCCCCCCCCCCCCCCCCCTTTCTCTCTCTCTCTCTCTCTCTCTCTCTCTCTCTCTCTCTCTCTCTCTCTCTCTCTCTCTCTCTCTCTCTCCCTCCCCACACAAATATTTCCTGATGTGCAATACTCCACTTTTCAGTAAGTAACCTTCAGTTTTTTTAAAGCTTTTGATATTGAAAGTACATCTCACACTATTGAAAGTCATACTTTCCATTCCTAACATATGTAATACTTATTGTTTAAAATTTTTTTGTGCAGTGAGGTAGCACTGTGGCTGAGACCCAGACTGTAGATCAGGTTTTCCATTGTTTCTAAATGACATAGATTATCACCAGCTCTTTTCATTTGTGGTTAATTCACTTGTATTGGCATCAGGGTTTTCTATGTGAATAGCTGTGGCTGATTTAAACCGTGAGACTTCTGGTGCGAAGAACAGCATGTATTCCGAAATTCGAAGCACCAGTTGCCAAGGTGCAGTGCATGCTGGACACAAAGGCACCTACACTTAATCTACAATTCAGGCAGGTATTCGACATCAGGAATATCATTTTGATGTTCACGAGTCCATTCTGATTTTTTATCTTTCTTTTATAAATTGTTGAAAGGCTGTGCAATTTGGTGTGCATTGTGAGCAGGCTTACTGTAGTAACTGACTTTTCTAAGAAACTTGGTGTTGGTATTTTTTGGCCTGATATATGGCTGGTCATTCCAAATGCTGCATACTGAAAATTTACACTTTTATTCATTGTATTTATGGGCACTTGGAGAGCATGGTACAATATTCTAAGCTTGCCTTGTTCTGGCAATACTCTTACCAATGAAGCTATCCAGACATGAGCCACTCTCACAGCTCTACTCTCTCCCACTTTCCAAACTCCACAGGAGCTCTCCTGTATACCATGATGGACTAGCAGTCCTAGAAGAA
This sequence comes from Schistocerca gregaria, assembly GCF_023897955.1. Lineage (NCBI taxonomy): Eukaryota > Metazoa > Arthropoda > Insecta > Orthoptera > Acrididae > Schistocerca > Schistocerca gregaria. Next base: position 77,110,452 of record NC_064931.1, read on the forward strand.
AGGATACTGTGGAGAAATGTCTGACCCACACTATAGGGCAGGACTAAATGACTTGCCGATTTTGAGTGTGAGCACTTAACACCTGCTAATGCTCTCATTTGCAAGCAGAGAAGGTGTGGCATGATGAGGAGTGAGAAATGCATGTACATGATATAGTTGCAATTATACAGGAATAGTGGGAATGCTGAAATAGGAAAGTGTTAGTTTTGACAGTGGTGCCACATAATAGCAGCAATGTTGAATCAGCTTTGTGTAAAGCCAACAGTGTTGTCACATATCACTCTGCAGTTAGTGGAAACTCGCCTTATTACATAAAAAGATTGGTTCTCAAAATATTTAGTGTGTCACAAGTCATTGGATAGTTTTAGGAATCTCAATTTACAAAGGCCCTACATGTATTACCATGTCAAACAATAGAGAAATTGAAAATATAAAGGACCTAATTGTGGACAAGAGATTTAAAAACTTAAAAGAGACCTTCCTGAAGAGGGGGAAGTAGACAAAGAAAATTTGAGGGAGTCTGCTATTCAGATGAGGTAAAAAACTGCACTACTCCCTGCAAAGTCTTTGCACCCTTTCACAGATGACAGTGTAATGAAACAATGCTTGGTAGTTTGCAGTTGAACATTTATGCCCATTTCAGGTCAAACAATTTTGAACAGTGCCATTATCAAATCTGACAGTCTTGTATTGCATATGGGACATGGAAGGTGACATTCAGAGTCATCTTGCCAATCTTTATAAAGAGTTCATCACATATGCTTCAGCACTCAATGAAAGTGTAGACATCTCGGACATGGCCTGCCTAGCTCTTTTTATGAAAAGTAAACAGTGAACTTGAGCTCAGAAAAGAGCTCTTGTACTTATTTGCTATCAAGAACATGACAATTGGATGTGGCATTCTTAAAAGCACTGAAGAACATGTGGAAAATATGGCTTTATCATGGAATTTATTGGTATGTGTGTCTGTAGGTGGAGTTCCAGCCATGTTGAGAGGAAAAAAAAACAGGATTCAAAGTGCAAATGAATGACCAAATGAAAAAAAAAGTCTAGAACCAAATGAGATCAGGAATGTTGACTGCATGATTCACCAGAATTTATGTGCATTGGACTTCAGTACCACCAATTTAAGAACTTCCTTGAAGATCCTGACAGGCAGTACAGAAGTCTGCCTTGTTACAGTAAGGTGCACTGCCTTAGTTGGGGCCGTGGTTAGATCAATTTGTCTTTTGGATGAAAAAGATATGTCTATGGAAATGAGTAATTTGTGTTTTCCTGGAAACAGTTGGAATAGTGATCTTGCATTTCTTGCCAATATAACCAACCATTGGAATGACATGAAGGCTTCACTTTAGGATAAGGATCTCCTGGTAACATCAGTTGGGAGAATCAGTTAAACAAAGGAAGCTTATTTCATTTTCCAAAATTATCTGCATTGAAGGACTCTGACATTAACATAGACCTTGAATGCTGTCCACCTATTCTACATAATATAATGACAGAATGTGACAGCACTATTGAGTATTTAAATCTGTTTGTGCCTAAATATTTAGCAAATAGTGATGATATTTGTGCTGACCTGCTACTTGAAATGACTAACCTGCACTGTGACAGCCAACATAAAAGACAAATTTAATAGCAAGAGAAACACTCCAGATTTCTACAAGCATTTCCTCTGGAATTGATTTCCTTGCATTACATAAGATGGCTGCAGTTGTAATAACACTGTTTGGTTTCACATATATCTATGAACAACTATTTTCAGCATTAGAGAGCAATTAAAAATGTTTTAGACACTTGTTGTCATGCCATAACCTAAACTACATACTACATGAACAATGCACACAAATGACTGCACCAAATATGAACATTCTTGTAATAGGAAAAAGAGCAAAAAGTGCAAGAGTTGATTAAAAATCATTACACATGCAATGTCTAATAAACTTCAAAGAGAAACATGTTCCTTCCTAATAGAATTCTGTGACAGTACAACATTTTTGTTTATTTATTTAATTTATAGGAGTGAAACCTCATTGCAGTAGGTTATGTGTTTCTGATTCCAAATTTACTAGTGTGAGAAACACAGTGAGTCTGAATCATCCCCTATCAGGTCTCCAAATGGCTCCCCAGATACCTACTCTGTCGTGTGATGACATAGGGGCTACGGTGTTTACTGCTTGCAGGCCTTTGCTCGCTGACTGCTCAGGAAGCATGATGACTGTGAAACTGATTACTTTCACTCTGCAGTGGAACATGTTCTGTTTTTAAAACATACTAGCTGATTAAAACTGTGTGCTGGCATGCTTCTGTGAAGCTTGGAAAGCAAGGGAGAGAGGTGCTCACAGAATTGAAGCTGTGATGGTGGGTAATTAATTACTCATACATGGATATCTCACTCTTGCAAGAACATTTCCCATAAAAAGGCTATGTTCTGTGTTTGAGATATGGTTCGGTGCACAGTTTTAATGTGCCAGGAAGTTTCAAAACTAGTGTGTACTCCACTATAGAGTGAAATATTCTTTCTGAGTAGTTTAAGATTCTTGAAAAGTTATTATCTTACTGAGCCAGTAACAGTTACATAATGAAGGTACTTAGCACATTGAAGTGTATCACTGAAAAAGTGTGTGTATGCTAGCCACTCTAATAGGGAGACAACTGGATTGAAATGAACTATATGGTACTGTATTTTTATTAACATCGTTTTCCTGGACTCATTGAGAGTAGGTGTTGGGAGACACCAATTGGCTTAACCTTTCTGAAGAATTTACTTCCAGTCAGTTTTGTCATTATCTGTTCATTGCAGAGAACTGAACAAGTGTTCACTTCCAATTATTCATAGAATTTGTTTGTTGTCCCCAAAAATGCCCAAAGATGCATTTGATTTTTGTGCCCTCACAAATGGCATAGCTGAAATAGTAGAGGAGACAGGCGTTGGTACTTTTTGTTCTTGAATACCATGAAATTTAACTTTCTAGTCTTATCAGAGTGTGTAGAGAATTAGCCTAGGCTGGAAAAAATGAGGTAGTGTTGTACACTTCATTTGGCATGTGCTCTGAAGCTGTTTATAAAATTGAGTTATATCCATTTCTTCATTAATTACAGCCTGAGCTGTAGCAGCAGTTTTGTACCCTCATGCAGCTGAAAGAATTTCATCCATTTTAGGATCAGACAGTTTTAATGCTTGGATTCCAACCTCAGCACTGGGGGCCAGGATGACCGTTATAATGGCTTTTGCATAAGAACAGTCAAAAGATGAACTATTGGGGTCTACCAGGGAAGTAACCTCGATACAAAGACAACCTGTAGGCACACTCTAAGATCAAGATCATTGATTTCAGTTATCTTGAAATGAAGATGTAGTCAGTGTTGATAAGTTTTTCAATACTATTTAACTTCTTCGAAAGCTGGAAATGATAGTGATGCTTCAGGTGTGGTTAGCAAGATCTGTTATGAACTGCATCTCCTATTGACCTCTTGCCATAGGGGTCGTATTCTTGTGCAAGACCCAAGTGCAAGACATGACTGATATACCAACCAGCACATCCTACTCTAGTCCTATCACAGATTTACCCTATCCCATTATAGGCTGTGAAAGCAGCTGCAATTTCTGCACAGCAATGAGAGGCCACTGCCAAATTGTGGCCAAGAGCAGAGTTCATCACCTAGTGGCACAACATGCTACTGAGCACATGCTCAAGTTTAACGCCCCCCTGCCAAAGCTCCAGGTTTTCTCTGAACTACCTAGATCAGAGTTACCCTTACAGCACATCCTTCATTCCCATAACTCTGTTCTCAGTCTCTATTAACACTCTGCAACCACACCCTCTACCCAGCACTTTCCCCTTTTTCTGTTATGTCACCCCCTCCCAATCCAATCCACTCCTCCATGTCACTATAATCTTTTGTCACGTGATTTCACTGACCCCAATGCCTGTATGCCATATTGCTATCCTGTGCACCTGCTGCCTCTTCCTCCTGCACACCAAACTAGATGGTGCAGCGCTCAGTACACTGGACTCACATTTGAGAGGACGATGATTCAAAACCATGTCCAACGAACCAGATTTAAGGTTTCTGGGACTTCCCTGAACTGTTCCAGGGAAGTGCTGGGATTCTTCCTTTAAAAGAGCATGGCCAGTTTTCTTCCCTATCCCTAAAACAATCTGAGCTTGTGCTGTGTATCTAACAACCTCATTGTCAACAGGACGGTAAACACTAATCTTCCATTTTCCCTCCCACATTCCCTATGCTGCACACTTTCTGCCTCCCTTCAAGCCATCAACAACCATTTCCCAACCCTCCTCCTACTCTCTCTCTTCCAAATATGCAGCCCTGGTATTACAGCATTGTGTGTTCAATGAGCACAATGTAGCTGAATATGTGTGTGTGTGTGTGTGTGTGTGTGTGTGTGTGTGTGTGTGTGTGTTGGGGGGGGGGGGGGAGGGGGGGGGGGTATGAACACTCAAGCATCAACTGCTCAACACTCCTCCAGAACTCTCATTACCATATTGATACAAACACAAGGTTTATGTGGTTACAGAATAATATTTGGTGGAAACAAGAATTGCTAGTAAGTTGCGTACTGACTCAATGTCATACCCTAAAGAGAACCAAGCTATTCTGAGTACAGACTCGAAGATCATTGCCAAGCTAATCCTAAACACTACCAACAAAGAACAAAACTTGTAACTGTAGTAATAGTGGAGCAAGCTGGTAAGTATGCAGCCAAATCTTAGTTGCACAACACTGGTGGTTCTAGGTTTGTCACAATATTTTAATGCCATATGGTAACTAGTGGGACTGTTCAGAAGAATTGATGCTGGTGCATCTGGTTGTACTTGAGTGCATTATATTCTCAGGAAAGTCTCCCACCTGTATTGCCTGGCAGGTATATGAAACATGTGTGGACCTCACCATCAATGGTCTAAAAAGTTACGTAAATAAGACTCTTTGGTAGTGATAGCATGCTCAGTTCACTATGAACAATTTTAGTGTGTTCAGGTGTTTCTGTTGAACATATGCTTTTGGTAATAAAGTGTGCATTGACTGCATTTATTAGTATTCTGCTTCAGTCTGTGAGGATTTCCCACTGGAATCACTTCAGACGTATCCACCCACAATTCAAACTTGTAACCTGCCACTAATGACCTTGTCATCAATAGGGCATCAAAACATAATTTTCCTTCCTTTCTCTATTATTACTCTCATTCTTTTCTCTTGCTGTTCCTTAACTCATTGTATACAACTGCCTTAATGGAAAAGGTCATCAAATAATTCATTGCTAATTTCTACAATTTCCTTTTCAGTGCATGAGTTTTACATGATTATAGCCTCATTATCATCAATTTTCAGTTGTACTTCCAAACTTTTCCTACGTAACTGCTCCATTTCATTTTGAAGCTTAAGACATGACAGCACTATCTCAGTGACCATGCTCATTTACTAAAACTAATATGTAATCAAATAGGCAAATGAAGAGAATCATTTATGGTGGATCATCATGTAAATACATGTTCTGTTTAATTCACAACTGATTGGTGAAAACTGCATCTTACCTTGGCATTTGAATCAATAGATATTTGAATTTTAATTGAGTAAGCCCGTCAGAAGTCACAGAAGTGCATAAAGGCTGTGTCTGACTATTGTAACATGGGGGCTACCAAGTGCCCAGTGAAAATGCAAGTCATCCATGGCAGGGCAGGTGCAAAGCATTTTGACAGTTCTGGAGCCTTGGTGCAGCAATATTGCTGGAATAAACTAAATTCATGACACAGTTTTCAGATTCGGACACTCCGTAGCAAAAGGTGTTCGACTCATCTCGTGCCCTGCAGGGTGGGAGAAGAAAAAGTAGTCCAGTTAGAAAAATCATTTTGCAGGAGACAGCACAATCACAAAATTATTTCAAGCAACATTACTGGAGAGTTGGCTTATGAGGAACCAGTGTGTAGCATAATAATATCAAAATTATATACATCAGGAAAAGTGATATGTCGGATGTCAATCCTTTTAGGATATAAATAGGGGTTGCGGGCCATTTTTCAAGGCAGAAAAAAATAGGTGTTGACTGAAGATACACTTTCAGCTGATGGCAGCTCCACCTCAGTGACATGGTAAGATTTTTGTAGTTAATTTGATGTTTGCAAAGTTGCACTGTGAACAGTTGCATAGGAAGTAACTTTGAATGACATTTTGAAGTTGTATTTTTGACTGTGACAGTACCTACAGTCTTAGACATTGGTAGTTCAGGTAAAGAAAATTTACAAATTTACATCATGTTATTGTGCCATCTCTCACATTGTGATGGCAAGAAGGATGATGGATATTATCTTACTGTGAACTTTCCCAGTGTTGTGCTAAATAGTAGCAGATGAACTTTGGATCACGATTGTGAGTGTTAATTTTTATTGTCTTGGAGAATATTGTGTCTCCCACTGCCAAGTAGGTTCATAAATACCCTAATGTTCATGATTCTCCACCTTTCCCAGTGTGATTCATGATGAAATAGTTCGTGGTTGAATGGCCAGAGTCAGTGTCCAGTTGGATTCTAATGATTCATTGTCCTGGCATTTCATTTACAAAGTCCCATACAGCAGCAGCAGTATTGTGATCTAGATAGGAATTGCCAAGGAAGAAAATTTAAGGGTGATTATTATCAATATGAGTTAGTGGCTACAGTATAGGCTCTGTGAGTTCTGGTGTATGGTGACTGTGTCTTTGTGCGTGTCCTGTTGCCGCTGTTCACCCAATTAATTGGAGGGCATAGGGCCTTGACAGTATTCAGTAGTTTATTTTTATCAGAACAGTGTGTTTTTATTTGCTGGTGAACATGTCTCTTTCTGAGTTGTTTTTGTAAATGTAAAGAGTATTTATAACACAACAGTTGGAGCTCTGCATCAGAATAACTGCACTAAATAAGGGCAGGTGAGTTTTGCCAGATGGAGGATGTGCAGAATGACTACAAGTGGCCAGAATCAGTATATAGACCTCTGTGTGCACTCAAATATCCATCCCTGTTATTGCAGAGCTCTCTGCTGCAGACAGTTCATTCCAAAATACATTGCAAACTTGTTGTTGTCATATAATTAATTTGAAATCAAAGCACTAATTATTGGTGGGTATGGAGATTTGAAGTTCCAAAATTATCTGCAGTAGATCCAAACAGTACAATGACAGCAGGAAAGCAAATAAACTTCAGGTATGTTCTGTTAACAGATATTCATTACTTTTCTTCCTTGTTTGGGATCTGAAAATTTCCTGTAGGAGAACTAATAATACTGTTGGTGACATGGAAACACTTTACCTGACTCCTCTTTCAATTCACAATTTCTTACCATCTTGCTGAAGGCTAATTGAAGTTGTAGCATTGATGTATCTTTTCTTCAGTACACCAATATAATTATTATCAATGCCTTGTTTCTAATGGCTATTAGTATATAATTTGGCCTTAGTTAAAAGATTCCACAAAAGCCATGAATCCCATACAAAGTTACTATATATATTCTTAAGTCCTGAGGCGTCATCTGAGGAACAAAGTCCCATGACAATGTTGGCACCTCACAATGGAACCACAAGTGAGGACAGTCACTGCCTGATCCACCAATGAACAAGAAATGTTGGTGTAGATATGCCCTCTAGAGACTCCATATACCACTGCTGCTGGCAGGGTATTCCCCATCAGAGTGTAGTCCACTCTGAAATCATCATTTATAATGACAGCATCATCTTACTTCACTTCAGATCCAGCAGCATGAGACATGCTAGAAGTCAGAAATGTACAGAAGTTTATATTCAGTTATACATTGAGAGGTGAATATCATTCTGTACTGTATCAAGTGACAAGTTAACAGAAAAATGCTCCTGTTGGAACACAAAAGTGGTGAATATACTCCTGTTTAAATGACTGTGACAGAAAACAGGGGTACCAGCTGTCTCATTCTGCTTTCAACATTTTTAACAAAAATTTTGCCATGCAGATATATTCTCACTCTTTTTAACATGCAACTTACCTCTCACTCCTACGAGCTTGCCAAACTGTAACTTGCTCACACACACTAGTTCATTGCTGTAAGATGCTCCTACCCACCCCCTCCTACTTGCCCATTCTCACTCACTCATTTAGTCCAACTAATTTTCATATCTCTTTGCATCTCTCTAAATGTCACTATCACCTGGCTCACAGCCACGGTCTCTTTCATTCTGTCCTGCTATTACTGTTCCCTCTCAAGCCACTGCCTCCTACTGCTCACTCCTACTGCTACTATCTCATTCATTCATACCCTCTGCTGCTGCCTCTTCTCACTGTCACTATCTTTCTCTTCCTCATTTTCATTTTCATAGACTCTGTTCTCATTTTCACTGCTCTAACCCACTTGCATTTTCTCCTTTTCTTTATTCCTCTCCTACTAGCACTGTCTCCCTCACTCTTTTCCTGGTGCTGTCACCTAAGCCACAGTGTCCCACACTTTCTATATCACAACTACTGTCCCTTATCTTCCACTATTTATTACATTTACTTCTCCTTCCGGCTACCTGTAAAGGGATACCCTCCTCTAGCATTAATTTCTTCAACAGAAGTAGACAATACCAAAAATAATTACAACTTGTTAAACAGGTTAATATTATCTCAGCTGTTTTTCCAAATGAATTTCATATGATTTTGTACATGATGTGGTATATTTCAGGCTATAATCCATAAATTGAAATTATTTTCATTGTTACAACCGATATGTACTAGCTCTGTATGTACAGTTAAAATTACTTCTTTTTTAGAAATATTTGAAATTACAAAATATCTGGCACACTTAAAATTTCTATTATTAATTACACAATCTGACACTAATTATTAAATATATTTTTGGATTCATTTATAAAATAATGATATAAATTGATGGAGATTCACTTGTAAAGAAAATTTGTAAACTCCTTGAAATATTGTTAGTACCGCAGGATGGATTAGTAGTGGGCATTCTTCTGTTGTGACCAGATGTGTTTTTATTTTTGGAAATAACAATGTAATTTTCGGTTTTGTTGAAGTTGAAATTGTAAAGACATTGTCATTTAGGAAGAATAAAAATTACAGAAGCAGAAATTACTGCTCATTTACGTCAATTGAAACCATGAGAACCTACAATGTCAAAAATTTCAGCTTCAAGAATCAGCCCTAGACATGAAGAACAGGAGCCAACGATGAGAAAAGAAGATAAGTAAAACCTTTATTGTAAATCTTACTCCTCTTGATGTGTATTAAAAGAGTTAATTATGAAGTCTGTGACAACAAACAAATGATGTGAGGGAGGGGTAGATTAATCACTGTCTCCTTCTCTCTCAGCATAAAAAAGTGCTAATATGTTCACATGCCAAAGTTTTTGGGAAAATTTTAAAGCTGCTGAGAAAGGTAGAATGAAGCAGCTGGCACCCCACTTTTCAGTTAGTATCTTTTAAGCAAACAGGAACATATTCGCACTTTCTATGCTCTGATAGGTGCAATTTTCTGCTAGTTCCTTTCTTTTCCGAACTGTAGCAGGGCATAAAACTCATTTGAAAAGAAATGTATTGGTAAGTAAAATGTATATAGTTTACTTAAATAAACTTGAAATAACACAAAACTAATTTTACACCTGAGACCAGATTATATGTCCAAATAAATTAAAAAATGTGCATGTTCATTTGTACTAGAACACTTGGTTCCCAGATGATAACAGACACACTTTACAGCATATTTCTCTGTGCTGCATCACTTTATAAACTACGTTTTCACCTCACACAGCATTTTACATGTACAGGTTGCATAACTTTGTATCTTGGAAATAAAGAAAAATATAAAGAAAAATTTCAGGCTTGTTGGGGATCAGGATCTTAAGAATATATCATAAATATTTCAACCATTTTCCGTGCATACCTGTCTTGGAATTGAACTGTCTAGAGACTCTATCATTAAAATTTGAGCAAATTGCTGCTGTTAGTTATTTAGATATCTGCATATAATGGCGAAAAAATTATGAAAAATGCTTTTTGCAGTTTTCCTCATAAACCACACATGAATTAAATGATGCTTTCATTGTTGTTGTTGTGGTCTTCAGTCCTGAGACTGGTTTGATGCAGCTCTCCATGCTACTCTGTCCTGTGCAAGCTTCTTCATCTCGCAGTACCTACTGCAACCTACATCCTTCTGAATCTGGGCACTGTAGACCTCATCTAATGAAAAAAGAACAAACCAGTTTGCTCCATTTCTCTAAGCTGGAGGAAGTATATAAATTCAAACTTTGACCCTGCACTGCAAAATAGTTACAGTAAGACGGTTCTTCTGTTGAGTATTCAAATGGTCCCTAGCCCAAGGGCTATCCAAAACAAATTCAGTCACCAACAGAACCCGAGGTGTGGGTCCCAGAAGAACAGTGCTTACTGACAGTGTACATAAATACACAGATATTCCTGTGGACATGGATTTTTTCCAAGTTAAGTATTTTATATCATTCAAACTTTAATAAAGTGATCTAATATTTTGTGTGTTGTAGTATCCACTTGTCCTCTTCTGGAAGTAAGTGTAGGCTTATTAGAACTCGCTACAGTGCTGTCATGAATCTCTCAAGTGTTTTTACATCCAGCACTATGATAACAAGAAAGATAGTTGTTGTTGTACTCCAATGCATTGCCTCCTGCCCTGGTCTTCCTGGTGAATGTTTTGAATTCGGTCCAACATAGTATAATGGCAGTATATTTTTGTGTCTATCATAAAGTGTTTAACCATGTCTGAGCCCCCATGAGAAACATCTGTAAATGAAGTTGTTCAGTTTCAGACACATGAGATTAAATGACTGCTGCTCACTGTCCAACAGGTAACAACCTTACTGTCATAACAAGCAGCTCCACAAATGGCTGCTGCTCCCATGTTTTGCCACTTTCATAGCAAAGAAGAGGACAGATCCAAATATTGTGCACAACTGGAAGCCCACTTCACAACACAAAGCATAACAGGTATGGCACACATTGCCTTCTTCTTATCAATGGTTGGAGCTGACGTGTACAGACTGTGTCTCAAATTGTGCCCCAACTCTCATCTGGAAGATATTGCTTTTGAGGAACTCATTTGCAAACCTGACAAACATTATGAATCACAGATTAGTGTCACTGTAGCAAGATTTCAATTCTTTCATCTTTCATCTGAAGAAGTACTCTGAGCAGTCATTAAAACAGTGGATTGCTGAACTCAAAGAGCAAACATAAAATTGCAGTATTCTAATGGACAAAACTACAGTGATGTTATGTTACATGATGCAATCATGTATAATATACCAGATGCACACATTAATGCTGCAACTCTAAAACTGCCGCCAGCCGTGGTGGCCGAGCAGTTCTAGGCACTTCAGTCCGGAACCACGTGACTGCTATGGTTGCAGGTTCGAATCCTGCCTCGGGCATGGATGTGTGTGATGTCCTTAGGTTAGTTAGATTTAAGTAGTTCTAAGTTCTAGGGGACTGATGACCTCAGATGTTAAGTCCCATAGTGCTCAGAGCCCATTTCTAAAACTGCCAGATTTGTACCTCAAAACAGTTTTGTCTATTGAAGAGTCTCGAAGATTGCGGACACAACTCAAGTCAATTTTGAGATTTCATCTATTTCTCCTGTTGGTAGTGCGCAAGGCACTCAGTCTCAAGTTCATGCTAAAGTAAAAAGTGAATAGAAACAGGGCTCAGATTAACAAAGGTAAAATTTTCAGTCATGTGGTACATGAGGTGTACATCAGAATAATGTTTGGCCTTAGTGCTTCTCAAATTTTGATGGAATAGCTTGTCCTTGTCATGATGCAAAGTGTTTCCAGTGTGGTAAGCAAGGTCACATCGAAACTACCTGTTACAAGGCATTCAGTGTAGGCACCACTTGCGAGCGAGGCTACAGCATGGCTTTCAGGAAGTGAATGTTGTGTCATCACTGCCATTACCACCAACGCCATGGATGGCTTGCATTTTTGCATCATGAAAATGTTCTGCTGTAATCCACAGACAGAAGAACAAGCTCTTTGTTCAATTAAGAGTGCCTCAAAAGACAATAAAATTGCAGTTAGACACAGGTGCCTCTATTTCCCTAATCAATAGAAACACCTATGAAATGATCAGTAGCCTACAACTACAGCAGCTTTCAAGAGTGTTTCATTTCATGTACTATGTTCTAAAGCAGGGGTTCCCAACTGTTTCAGCTGGCGGACCCCTTCTTCAGTCGAAAATCCATGGCGGACTCCTAGTCAGTCAAGAGCACAGTAACTTTAACTTTCAGAGCGAAACCTATGGGAACTGAAAGCTTCTTAATGCAAGTGCCATGTTCCCAATGACCCCTCCCCCATGCCCCCCCCCCCCCTCCCCCCACCCTCCACCGAAGTATCAATAGTCTTTGGTTTAGAAATGAGAACAACTTGAAATCAATGATCCAACTTGAATTCCCACTGTATCCAGACACCTACTAGTGGATTTACTCCCTTTGTTCAACACACTATAGCCTAATTAAAATTACTCAGTAATTGACATTTCAGACGTTCGAGCTGCCTTCCTCCAAGAGCAATCAACATCACGTCCAAACTTCGCTGATGACAAGTTGCCACTTGTGGCCTGTTCACTTCCACTGTTTGGCTACTGTTGTGTAAGGAGCATGCATATTTCGTAATGTGTGTGTGTGTGTGTGTGTGTGTGTGTGTGTGTGTGTGTGGTTTTTCATGAAATCTGAAGAAAAATGTTCAAATGTATGTCTATGGGACTTAACTGCTGAGGTCAGCAGTCCCTAACCTTACACACTATTAACCTAAGTTTAACTTCCGCTAAGGACAAAACACACACACACGAGGGAGGACTCGAACCTCTGGCAGCGCGCAGTCCACGACGACTTGGCGCCCTAGACTGCGCGGCCATTCCACGCGGCTGTGAAGAGAAAAGGTAGACCCATGATTCGGGATGCAAACACATCACAAAAGAAAAGAGGCCAAGGAATTGCCTTTAAAGGACTATTGTTACATCTGTCGTGCAATATGTGGGAATACAATCACCCAGTTTACATGCGTTTCCAAAACCGAATTTCGTAAGCCGATGTCCCAGTTCCACCTTTGGTTGGTCAGGTAAACACTTCAAAATCGATTCTTGAACTCTGCTTTTATAAAGCCGTTTTCCAGTTCCAGAATTGATTTTCGTGCCCATGCAAACAACTAGGAAAGTCTAGTTATTTATATGTCTTTGCATATCTACTAAATGGCAGCTGTCAGTCCATAACCGGCAGCCAGCAGGCGGCATTGCAACAATGTACTGTCAGTTGGTAGCTGGCAGCTGGAAGGTGGCATGGCAACAGTTTAGCCACAGCTGACAACTTCAACTACTACTTGGACACTATATTGTGGCAGTCAGCCTCGACTGTAAACAAATTAGGAAAACAAGCTGACACTCTTATTTCTATATAAGAAGATAAAGCATTTCACAGGACGTAAGACTTTTTTTCTCAAAGGAAACAATTCTGGCAGAGGAGGTTTACCTTTTACAAGGTGGCATGTGGAAAGTCCTCATTTGTGTATACTTGCAGTCAGTTGCCACAATATAGTGTCAGAGTAATAGCAAGTCATTGTAATTGAAGTATAGGCAGGACATATTTTTAACTGAGAGGACGGAGTATGTTATAAAGAAAAGAAATTAGCTTTAGAGATCATTTTAATTTTCTTAACAAAAATATCAATGAATAATTATTTTTCAAGTGATAGAAGACAGAAACAAAATTCCTACAGAGTTATAGTTCAGGTACATTCACTGAGCATTTACGAAGAAAAATGCTTTCTTCTTTACTATAGATGAGTGTATAGAAATAATAATAGAATCCTAATGTGATGGTTGAGGGTGCTTCTGCTGACACAATTTTTCAAAGTTGGGTTCAATTCTTGACAACTGGAGATGATAGAATTTTCAGCTTTTTGAGTACAGTGAATGGGTTGACCACCCATTCGTATTTCTGCAGCTTCTCATCTTCAGCTGTTGGGAAATAATGCTCCAACAATGGCATCAAGCTTTGGAGAGGTTCTGTTATTTGAAGAAGCAATTCTTCCCAAGCACCAATGTTTGTGTTTCAAAAAACCCCTGAGAAGAGGAAAACCTGCAACCTCCCTCTGCTCAACACTCTCTGCCCAAAAATTGATTTTCCTCTTGAATGCTCAAACTTTGTCAATAGCAGTGACCATTGTTTCACTTTGCCCTTTGAGTGAAATATTCATTTCGTTCATTTTGGAGAAAATATCTGACAAGTAGGCAAGTATACACTGCCAATTTTTCTCATTAATAAGGTCTGCTAATTTGGTGTTATGCTCCAAAAGGAAAGCTAAGACATACAATCTTTATTTGTACAACCGAGAGAGTGCATTCCCACGTGAGAGCCACCCACTTCTCTGTGGAGAAGGAGGGAACGATGAAGGCTTCCCACATCTTCATACAGTACTGTGAAAAGTCTGGACTTCAATGGCATTGATATTATTTAGTTAATGATTTGAATGGATTCGTCTAAAACTTTCTTGGGCGAAACAGGCATTTGTTTTGTAGCTAAAGCATATCTGTGGAGAGCACAATTACTACTGCTGCAATTCTTGGCGTTTTCTTTTATTTTCATTATTGCTCCAACTGTAGGACCCATCATAGCTTTTGCACCATCTGTGCACACATCTATGCAATTAGACCATGAAACTTTGTTAGTCCTTAAAAAATCATCCACCTGCTGTGTTGGTAGGTGGTGGTTTGCACAATAAGAGGTCCTCCTCAAAACATCCAGAATATTCATAATGGACAAAAACCAATAAAATCGCTAATCCTGCAACATCAATGGATTCATCTGTCTGCAGAGAAATGAATTGTGTTGGATGCAAGAAACAAGAGTGTCTTTCACATCATTTGACATGTCAACAATGCGTCTCTTGACAGTATTGTTTGATAATGGCACCGAAGATCCAAGCTTTACTTCCTTTCATGTAGCATGCAGGAAACAATATCATTAACACACGGCTTTATGAGATTTGCTGCAATGGTATGAGCTTTGCATGTTTTTGCCACTCGATAACTAACCAAGAAAGAAGCTTTTAATGAATTTTCATAAATTGTTTTTGCATGAGTTTTCATGCAATGCTGAGAAGCAGCTAGTTCAGCACTCTTCCTTTTGAAAAAAATCGATGTCTTTAGCCTGGAAATCTGGGTGAGTACCTTCAAAATGACAGTGCAATTTAACTGGAAGCATTGAACAGATCGGAAGGACTCGCGCACAAATTACACACTGAGCTTTACCCTCCTTTGTCTCCATAAAGCCCGTTTCTAGATAGCTTTCATTTTACTTACGCTTCTTGGTTATTCCACAGGATATTGCAACCAATAGAGTACTTGCAGCATTTTCACATACTAAATCTGTCTATGAGGCTTCTTGTGATTGTTCTTCCTTTGGTTGTCCTTGGTCAATTATTTCAACTGGAAACTTCCCTTGTTGTGAAGGCAATGGAGAAACTGCACCCTTCTTCGATGATCCTGACTTCAGCCACCCATCCATTTTAGAAGTAATAAACTGGTCAAAAATCGACTTATGATATGGGTGTAGTGCACTGACAAAGCAATTTTAATATTTAATGATGCCTGGGGCCGCACATGTGCTAGCGAGCACTGTGATTGGTCGACAAAGCTTCCTCCATGGATGCGTAAAAGGTTTCAGTGCATCTATCGCTGTGAGCTGGCGCACAAACTACCCACGTATTGTTGCAAGACAGTCGATCAGAGAAGCCGCATTCTCCGACACTAAACTGTGTATGCGTTCTCACTTAGGAACTGTAAAGGCTGCTTTGGGAAACTACCTGAAGTAAAAGTACACATGTTTTTCACATGAAAAAAAAGTGATGAATTTGATTTTCACATTTTTATTCAATAATTTTACTCATTATTTTACACGATTTGGTGAAAAGTGGCCGTGGACCCCCTAGAAAGAGCTGTTGGGAAGCCCTGTTCTAGAGACAGTGCAAACATTTTTGGTTTATACTTGTTTGATTTGTTTTATCTGTACTTACAAGATGATACATTACAGATCAGTGTTTCAGTGCCTTATACTAATATTTCTGACCTGTGCAACAAGTACAGTGAACTTTTACAACAAGGTTCATTAGGGGCTAGAGATTTTGAAGTGCTCATTACTATTGAAGATAATATGGAATCACAGTTTTTACAAGCAAAGCCTGTGCTCCATGCAGCAGGTGTGCAGGTTGCTCAGGAACTGCAGCAATGGAAAGACAATGAGGTGATACAATCTCTTTCGGCAAGTCAGTGGGTATCCCCCTTGGTCATTCTCAAAAAGCCATCAGTAGGTTTGTGTTCTTGTGCCAACTTTTAAGCAACTGTAAACCCACAGTCTGTAATGGATTCATTTTCTCTTCCATGACCAGAGGAACTGATGGAAAGATTGGGACAGGGCATATTATTTTCCAAGATTGATTTATGTGAGGCATACTTACAGTTACTGTTGGACAAGCAGCCCAAGCAATGTTTTGTGATCAACATTTACCTGGGATTGTTCCAGTTTCAAAGACTATCATTCAGCATTGCTTCCACTCCTGCCAGTTCCTGAGAGAATTGACAGCCAGAATCCATTCACATGCAAACTATCCAGATGATGTTATTGTCATGGGTCATATGGCTGCTGAACATTTGGCAAGTTTAAAATGTTTGATTAAATTACATACTGCTCCTGGCTTAAAGTGTAACAAAGAAAAATGATCCTTCTTCCACGAATAACTTCAGTACTTATTACACATCATAAATGCACAGCTAATCCATCCTGCTTAATTGCACTTGTCAGGGGTTTAAGGTTTGTTGGTGTCACGTGAGATCAAAGAGCTACTGGCTGTCATGGGGATGCTCACATATTAGATTAAGTTTAACAAATGCTGCACAAATTGCTGCCCCACTGAACTGCCTATGATAGAAAGGTGTTCCTTTTGTGTGGTCCAAAAAATGTCAGGACACATTTCAGCAGTTAAAGGACACTGTTAAGTCGTCATTGTGTGATTCATTTTGATCCAGCAAAGCTTTTTTTTTAGCTGTGAATGTGTCTTCTTACAGGATTTGAGCTGTGCTTTCCCATGGAATTGGTTCATCTGATCAATCTATAGCTTTTGCTGTAAACACTCTTAACAAAGTGCAATTATGGTCAATTTGAAAAAGAGATGCTTGACATTATCTATGGTATTACCAAGCTCTACCAATATTTGTATAGTCAGAAGTTCTATTTGATTTCAGATCATCAGCCCTTAATGACTTTCTTCAGTCCTTCCAAACCTCCCCCATCACAGACTGCGCAAAAATTTCAGTGTTGAGCTGTGTTGCTGCCTAATTATCTAGACAAGTTGTTGTACAGGCCCACTGCAAAACATCTAAATGCTGTCTTGTTGTCTCACTTAGCAATTAGTACAGACAAAGTGTCTGATTCATCTGAGGAATCATGTTATGAAATCAATATACCCAGAATTTTCCTTTTGACATTTGGCATATTGCAGGAAAAACTGCTTGGGACACAGCTCTTCAGGTCATTTTGCAATACATGTGCCGTGGATGGCCACATAGCTTGAAGAAAATTCCTCACCCAATGGTGCATTGCTACTTTTTGCACAGCCTCACACTGACTGTATGATTAGGTGTTATGCTGCTGCATACACAGAATGACAACATGTGTGTAGTGACTCCTCAGTCTACATCTACATCCATACTCCGCAAGTCACCTGACGGTGTGTGGTGGAGGGTACCTTGAGTACCTCTGTCAGTTCTTCCTTCTATTCCAGTCTCGTATTGTTCATGGAAAGAAAGATTGTCAGTATGCCTCTATGTGACCTCTAATCTCTCTGATTTTGTCCTCATGAGATATACGTAGGAGGGAGCAATATATTGCTTGATTCCTTGGTGAAGGTATGTTCTCGAAACTTCAACAAAATCCTGTACTGTGCTACTGAGCATCTCTCTTGCAGAGTCTTCCACTGGAGTTTATCTATCATCTCCATAACACTTTCGTGATTACTAAATGATCGTGCAATGAAGCACGCTGCTCTCTGTTGGATCTTCTCTATCTCTTCTATCAACCCCATTTGGTACGGATCCCACACCAATGAGCAGTATTCAAGCAGTGGGAAGTTTTCCCTTCATTGCATTGAGGTTACTGGCACATAGTTTACACAAAGCTACTTGCTTGACCTCATTATACTTGACAGGACATGGATGAGCAGATTCGGCAAAAGTTGTCTTATCGTAATGTGTATGTGCAGAGCATCAATCTGTTCCATCACAATGCTTTTTTCAGTGACCATGTCTGTCTGGTCTGTGGCAACACATCTGTATTGATTTTGTGGGTCCATTCTGGAACACATTATAGCTGTTGGTGCCATGCAAGCAGTTAATTTCCTTTTGTAGCCTCAATGACATCCACCACAACTGCTCATACTGTATTGGCTTTGTCTTATATTATTTGTCTTCCTGAGGTCCTTGTGTTAGCAGACAATGGACCACAATTCATGTCAGCTGATTTCAACAGTTTTGTGTCCGTCCCCGGTAGCCGAATGGTCAGTGCGACAGACTGTCAAACCAAAGAGTCCGGGTTCTATTCCCGGTTGGGTCAGAGATTTTCTCTGCTTAAGGACTGGGTGTTGTGTTGTCCTCGTCTTCATCATTTCATCACCATCGACGCGCAAGTTGCCGAAGTGGCGTCAAGTCGAAAGACTTGAACCAGGCGAACGGTCCACCCGACGGAAGGTCCTCGTCACACAACATTATTATTATAACAGTTTTGTACCCACAACAGCATATGTCCTGTAACTACTGAAACTTTTCACCCTCAGCCTAACAGTGAAGCTGAACTGTTTGTTCGAACATGCAGAAGTCAGATGGAGAAACTCTGTTCCTCCTATGCATGGAAGCAATCCTTAAAGATTTTTCTTTCCTTCAACTGCTTCTTGCCACATGACAGGAAGTCGCTGGCAGAATTGTTACACTGTCATCACCACTGTACCCTGTTGCATCTTCTGCGTCCACCATGTAAACAGTTCATTCTGCCTGGTCAGATAAAGTTTCAGCCACAGGAGGAAGTTTTCTTTAAAGTTTTTGGCAAGAAACATTGTTGGGAGCATGGTATCATCACAAAATTTCTGTTGATCCTCTTATGTCATTCAAGATTCCACTGGGCTGCATTGACACCACCAGGATGAGCTGTGGCACTCTTATGTCAGTGACTCTGTAACAGAATTTTGCCCACAGACTGGCACGCTACTGAGGGTCCACAACTGCAGTCATTAGTGTCTCTCTGTCCATCATAGTCAGCACCATCCAGTGGTGCTGTCGGAGATTGATGTTGTGCCATTGCTGTTGTCAATGTGACCGACAGTCCTGCAGCCATAAGAGGTGTCATCTCAGGACAGCCATCATGATGCTCCTGGAGCTTTGCTTTCAGTTTACCTCACTACAATGCCTGCATCACTGGATGCAGGCATGCAGCCTGTGGCTGGTTTTTCAGCTGGTGTGCTCATTTATTTGCAAAGTGACTCGAGTACGGACAGAGAGCTCCCATCAGCTATTGTTATTCTCACTGTATCCTCATCTGTGGCCTCAGTCAGGCCTCCCCTCTGCTGTCATCAGCACAGCATTACACAGCACTACACATCAAAGGTGCAGAGGGTTGTGGGGGGGAGGAATGTGGTTTTGTCCAAAGGATGAGGTCCTGTGGCAAAGTTGGTACGTCACAGCTTAACTGCAAGGAAGGGCAGTCACTGCCTGATGCAGCAACAAATGAGAGACATTGGTATATACAAGCCCTCAAGAAGTTCCATACATCACTGCTACTGACAGAGTCATTACATCAGGGAGCACTGCCGATCTGCCCACTCTGAAATCACCACTGATGATGACAGCATAATCGTACTTCGTATTTGGCAGTACAAGATGTATTAGAAGTCAGAACTGTATTAAAGTTTATGGTCATTTATACACGGAGAGATGACTGTCACTCTGTAATGTATTGAGTGATAAGTTATAGTGTAAAGTGACAGCAACAAATACATGGGCCTTGCTGTGGATGTAAATTGTTTCCAAGTTGACAGTCACTTCTCAGGTTTGCTGCCAGATCATATTGTGTAAATAGCATAATATTTCATTGCCGCAGCTGCTTGACAGCAAGGCACTTTTTAGCAGTGACAGCAACAAATACCACCTCCTGATGCTGTCAAGCAGTTTAAATGATGAAACTTTGTGTGATTTTCACAATACGATCTGGCAGTAAACCCGAGAAGTGTATTTGCAACAGATCCATTGGAAAAGTGTGAAATATTTTCAAGTTAATTATTTTAAACATTCACAAACTGATATAATATTTTGTATGTGTTGTAATATCTGCATGTCCTTCTCCAGAAGTATATCTAGACTGGCTAGAACCCACTGCAGTGCCATTATGAATGCCTCAAGTAAGTTTTTTTTTTCAGCTGACTCTATGGCTCCACTCTAAAAATTTATTGAAAACTTGCAGAAGGCCTATTATGCTATACACCGATCAGCCAGAACATTATGACCATTGACCTACTATTGGTATAAACTTGTCCAGGCGATAGTAGCACCACCTGGTTAGTAATGAACATTAGTCAGACACATGCATGGTGCATGTGGTATCAGGGAGCATGCTGTCTGTGTGTAGAAGGGGGAAGGCTCATGATCTATCTGAGTTTGACTGATAGCAGATTGTGATGGCCTGGAGGCTCAGTACAAGCATTCTGGAAACTGTACGACTTGTTAGGTGATTGAGGAGTGCTGTGGTGAGTGCCTTCAACATGTGGCGAAACCAAGATGAAACCATGTCCAGATATCGTGGAGTTGGGTTGCCAACCCCCATTACAGATGTCAGGCATCATAGGCTAGGCAGACTGGTAAAACGGGACAGGCAGCAGACTGTGGCAAAACTACATCAGACTTTAAAGCTGCGAACACACAGTGCACCAAACAGTTCTAACAATGGACCTCCACAGACAATAATTCATGCATCTGCCAATGTTAACACCACAAAATCAGCAAATATGACTGAAATGGGCACACAACCATTGGCACTGGACATTGGTGCAATGGCAGTGTGTTGCATGGCCTGATGAATCCCAATATCTTCTTCATCAATGCCGATGCTGATGGGAGGGTGTGAATTTGTCGTCTTCCAGGGGAGCAGCTCCTTGACACCTGAGCTGCAGGACAGAGACAAGCTGGCAGTGGCTCCAATATTCTCTGTGGAACATTCGTGTGAGCATATGTGGAGCCAGAGGAGTTCATGCAAAGCACAATGATGGCCAAGGAGTACTGTACACTGGTTGCAGAGCATGTATACCCCTTCATGATTATCATGTTTCCCAATGGAAGTGGCATTTTTCATCAAGATAATGTGCCAAGATCAGAAGTGTGATGGAGTGGTTCGAGGAACACAGCGGCAAGTTCCAATTGATGTGCTGGCCCCCCATCTCACGAGATCTGAACCTGATTGAATACATCTAGGATGTGATTGAATGTGGTGTAAAAGCTCATTACCCCCCTCCCCAGTGTCTATGGGAATTAGGTGTCTTGTGTGTGCAGATGTGGTGCCAGCCCACTCCAGAGACATAAAAAGACCTCATTGCTTCCATTTCATGATGAATCACTGCTGTTATTCATGCCAGAGATGGACATACTGGCTATTAGGTAGGTGGTCATAATGTTCTGGCTGATTAATGTATTTACGTTGCTGCTAAATAAGATGTGCTGAATTGTATATGTGGTACTGCATTTTCTGATGAAGGGATTAAGCATAGCTGTTAGTTACTTTGTTCAAGCATTATTGCACCAATATTACTCAGAATAGGACTGAGTGGCATACTTTGGTTAAGGACTGTAGTCTATAAAATCTAGGAGATGCAGCAATTTTGTTTGTGACGTTTTTTGACACTCTTGACCTTGAAAGTTTTTTTTTCTACATCTACATCTACATCCATACTCTGGAAACCACCGTGATGTGCATGGCATAGGGAACACCCCATTGTACTAGTTATTAGGGTTTATTCCCATTCCATTCATGTATAGAGCATGGGATGAATGATCGTTTGAAAGCCTCTGTGCTCTAATCTTATCCTTATGATCCCTATGTGAGCAATACATAGGGGATTATAGTATATTCCCAGGGTCACTATTTGAAACTTTGTAAGTAGACTCTCTCAGGATAGTTTATGCATGCCCATATTTTCTGAGATTGTTGTGGGACTGGGCTGTTTGATACAGGGCGTCAAATTAAACATGTTTCAGCCATCTAGTTCCTAACTTATTTTATTTGGCTAGCAGTTTTGGCAATTTACTATACCATCTTCGGGCCCCTGAATCATGTGTAGGAGGATTTTACCTTGTATCTAATCAAAACAGGGGCCAGAAGTACTGGTATTAGTAGATTTCTGCTTGCCACAGTGATACCTTCAACCATCATGTGCTGAACAGTCAGCAGATGATGGCTGAAGGTATTGCTGTAGCAAGCAGAAATCTACTAATACCAGTATTGATGGCCTCTGTTTTAATCAGAACTGAGGTAGAATCTTCCTAAACTTCGGTCAGGGGCCTGAAGGTGGCATAGTAAATTGCCAAACTGGTAGCCAAATAAAATAAGTTTGGAAACTAGATGGCTGAAAGGTGTTGAATTTGACATCCTGTTCTCAGGTTAGTTTATGTTTATCTTCAATTCCTTCAGTATGTCTATGGTACTCTTTCATGGAGCAAACAAACCTGTGACCACTCGTGCTGCCCTTCTCAGTATATGTTCAGTATCTGCTGTTAGTACTGTTTTGTACAGGTCTCACACACTTGAGCAATATTCTAGAACTGGTTGCATGAGTGATTTGTAAGCAATCTCCTTCATAGTCTGACTGTGCTTCCCCAGTAATGTAACAATAAACCAATGCCTACCACCTGCTTTACCCTGTTTCTGGGGAAGTTCTTCCCATTACCCGGGTCTTGTTTTATTCTCATGTAGATGACATTCTTGAGTAAGTTGTATATTTCCCACTTGTGTTCTTAAAGAAGTAGCAGGAATGCTGCGTTTCCTCCATCTGCCAGTAGCCTGACTGCCACATCTAAGTGCCTTCCTCTACTCCTTGTAGAGGTTTGACTTGTGTGAACCGGTAAGTGTACATCACATTTAAAACTATATTTCATGTGCTATGTGGAATATCAAAATCAACCTTTGCAACATCACAGATAAATTTGGCACTTGTAAGTGTAACATGCATCATTGTAAAATTTAACCTTTTTAGAAGGACTGATAAAGGTACATCACACATTACTTTGTTTGTGTAATTGATTACAGTTCTGACTCATATAAAAGGGTCAGTACAATAATCTGCTCTTCCCTCAACCTATGCTATAAACTACAAGAATACATGAAGTGTTTATATCTATGTTCTGTCCTTAGATAAATACTTTAGCATTAGAAATTTAGAAAATTAGAAGCTACAAAATCAATGATCATTAGTTGGATAAAGGCAGAAAAATTTACTAGCCATCATACTAGCAAATTATTTTGCAGTACATATTACTTTCTTTCTTTCCAGTGTCCTTTATTCAGCCAGTGCTGGGTGATGACTGGTAAAATACTTCTCCAGTTTCATCAAGAACCAACCACACATTTTTATAGGATATTACTATGAGGGGGTCACCACTCTCAAAGGAATTTTGATGCTGCTTCCATCTGCCATCCCCCTCCTGCCTGAGAGGAATCTGTGTACCTATTCCATTTGCATCTAGTGTAACCACATAGTCAGATGTGACATCATTTTTCAGAGTGTTTGCACATTGTGTATCTGAGGTAGGACATATGAACCAGCCCAGTATTACATCAGTGGATGTGGAGAACTGCCCCAAAACCATATCCAGGCTGGGCAGTTGACCATGAGGCAGATTACATCAGGGCTGTCCTCTCACACCATGTCTCAGAAACAGAAGTTTTAACATGCTCAGCTGTTTGGGCAGGTCTTGCATATTTAATGTCATCATTGTAGTGTGGATGTTAAAAATGTTTGGAAAAACTTCTGTATACAAAGCAAATCCTTCAAAACTGAATTCACTTCACTAGAAGATGCTTTGGCATGTAATTATTTCACACAAATATTCAAGGCAGGAATGTACAACTCTCACTGTTTCTCAAAAACAAAAAAAACAAAAAAATGAGAAATATGGTATGAGTACAAATACCAATCCTGGTTTGATAAGTGACATGTCATACAAATATGCAGGCAAGGGGAGCAGTTGCACTCACAATACTTCACAGAAAATTTGCATCACCAGTGATTATGTACTATCTCACTGAAACATGTCATGTGGAGTTGCTTCAAGACAAGGCAACACCTTGGATTGTAAAACTGCTATGGTGTAGTGGTTCCTATTAAGACTGCTGTTAATTCATAGGAATTAAGACTGCATGTAGTATCCAATAGTACCTCAAACCATCACACTTAGAGATTGTCCCCTGTATTGTTCAACAGTGTAAATATATTCTCTGAGGATCACAACAAAGTGAATGTCAGGGGATAATTTTTGTTGTACCACATATTAGAATTTTGTCTTGTTGTACATATGGATGGACTGAGTCAGTTGGCATAGTTGTTACATCACTGGAACTGTGTTCAGAAGGCGTTTGAATTCCTGCCTGGCTGTCCAGTTTTAGATTTTCAGTGGTTGTCCCAAGGGAACTGAAGCAAATTCTGTTATGGTTCCTTTAAAAAACTGCACATGAAAGCAAAGAACAACTGTGATACAGAGTTTCTCATGTATGTAAACCAATGCAAAAGAATATTTGACTCAGTTGTTAAACAGACGAAACAGTGGCAAACAGTAAATTCAGCTTGGATTCCATGAACAGCTCAAAAGCTGTATGGCAGTTTGGAAGAACTGAAACAGCTGCTGAGAAAACTAATAATTTTAAGTCCAATACAGAAATTATTGGGGAAACTGCAGGAACCTCCAGACAGATCTGCAAAGTATTCAACAGGTACTTTATAATCACAAATAAAATGGGTGACTCAAATAAATCTCAACATAATGCAACACAATTCTGGAGAATTTAAGTTTACTAATGTATCCCTACTAAAAAATCTTAAATTTATAGACTTGGGTGAAATTCCAACAAAAATAATAAAGACAGGATGTCATAATGTTGCACCCCAACTATGTCAATAAAAATCATTTGATGTGGGTTGCTTTCCCAACAGCTGGAAGTTCAAACAAATCACAAAAGAAGTAGAAAGATGAGATAGGAAACATTGCAAAACAACTACAGAAGTACAATGAAACTTATAAAATTATTTTGAAAAATCAGTACTGATTAAGGAAAGAATTGAATATAGTGCATTCTGTTAACAAACTAATCATTAAAATAAGCAAATGCCTTAATAACAAGCTGTGGGTATCCAGTCTTGTTTGTGACCTAATGAAAGCATTTGACATGATAAGCTATAAGCTGCTACTTCATAAAATGGCTACTTATGGCTTTCATGGAAAATTGTTAAGTTGGTTCTCATCCTACCTCAAAAACAGATGGTAATTGTTCAACAAAAAAGTGAGAGAGAGACTGTTCTAGTTGGAAGAAGGTAGAAGAAACAATTTCATATGCAGATGACTCAACAGGACTAGTTTTCTGGAAAAAAATGAAGAATTAGCACAGAATAGCAACAAACTTTTTGTGAATTTGGATATATAATAATGTTGCAAAACTGAACCTCACGTTAACATAAATTGTACTCTTCAGGATCAAACAAACTGCTGAATATATATCAAAGTTAAATTTTAAAATTAAGAAAGCAGAGAACTGATCACTGCATTCTTTTGGCGTTACTATAAACAAAAACTTGTCATGTGGATTGCTTAGTGAACTGATTAAACATTTTGGCCTATGCAGTGAGAATTCTATATAATGTAACTGACTTAGCTGTTAAGAAAATTGTTTATCTTGCTTGTTCTATACTGATTGTTAGATATGACATAATTTTTGGGGTGTTGAAAAAGCAGACCTTCTCAGAAGATTCAAGCTACAGAAAAAAAATCATCAGAACTATGATGTGAACAAAAACCGGCAGTCATGCAAACTGTTACTCAAAAGCCTAAATTTAAAAAGAATTATTTGTCTGTTTATGTATGAAATACTCCTTTTTGATCTAAAAAAACCACAACTTTCTGATGGAAATTTTTTTATGCATCCTTATGAAGCCAGGCATGAATTGGACTACATGCTGCCCTGTCACAGGTTTACCTTAGCTGAAAGTACCCCATACTATATGGCTTTGAAGCTTAGCTATAAAATATGGTCCAAGTTCAATTACTACAAACTAAAACCTACAAAAGAAAACACTGAAAAGTTGTTAAAAAGTAAATGATGTTATTGTGCAGAAGATTTTGTAAATGAGGAAAACAAGTAGCAAATATTGAAAATTATGACATTACTATTTCTCTCTCTCTCTCTCTCTCTCTCTCTCTCTCTCTCTCTCTCTCAATGCTACATGCTATTTCTTAAAAATTCCCCACTGTAATTGTTGTAACCATGACAGGAACGGTTGCAGGGTTGCCTCTAATGAAAACGTGGTGGGACCAAATGGGAGCAGCCCACGAACAAACAAGGTGGACCAAGAACAAGCACGACGACAGACAACCGAGCAAGACATCAAGATCAACAACAAAGTATTAAGCAATGGGGTCACAAGAGATAACCTCATGAAATCAAAACAACGTCCGCTCGTAAACGGGAAGTAAGCAAACACAACGTAAACACAATGTCTGTAAGCAAGATATCAACTGACTCAACGCAAATACCAAACTGCCTCGCTGAGTGGGAGGCAGCTGCCTAAATACATGACAGAGTATTTCACTATTGGCCAGTGGGACCAAGTGCTCCACAGTGGTGCCCTCACACTAGATTTGGGGAAAGGAGCAGACACCTCTAGTGGTAATCAAGTTCCATGCCATCTGGCACAGATTTGAAACCTTCAGCACTCGGTACCAGATCCCTCCCCCCTGAAACTTGTGTGTAGGGGTGAAAACGACCCAGACGGTGCTGCAGTGGTCGGCAGATGGTAGAAAATCCGGGCTCATCAACTGCCATTATTGAGGAGGAAGGGTCATCCTAGGTGTCCATGATGGCCAACCCAGAGGCCAGGGCATCAAAGGGAACCTCCAATCCACCTGGGGTTGGGGAGGGCCAACAGCAGGCTCAAGGGGAGGCAGCAACAGGGCGCAGAGGCAGTGACTCGAGGACCACATCCGTACCCGAAGGAGGTAGTGTAGGAGGAGGCGGCGGCGCAAGTCCCACGGGGGTACGCAGCCAGAGCTGGTTATGATGGCAGCGCTCCAACCCTTTTGACGTCTGCACTAACATCACATGCTGCCCATGGGCCATGATGACCATGGCGGGCATCCAACCCACCTTGCTCCCGTACACACGGGCCCACATGACCTCACCTTGGGTGTAATGCTGAGAGGGCGGGGAGTGGGGGTGGGAGGGTGATGGCATCAGCAAATGGAGCAGGGTCTGCAGCTGTCACCCATGGAGGAGCTCCACAGGACTATGTCTGTCAGTCGGCATGGTGTGATATGTGCTCAAGAACAGGGTGAGGGCCGACGTGGTTGGAGATGTTTCAACTGCCTTTGTTAACTGTTGTTTAAATGTGCAGACAATCCTCTCTGCTGTGCCATGGGAGGAAGGGTATAAAGGCAGGCTACATATATGTTTGCTACTGTTGGCCTGACAGAAGTCATGGAAAGAGGATGCCATGATTTGGGGGCCATTATCAGAGACCAATGTGTGAGGCAGGCCCTCAATGGTGAGAACCTGGACCAGGGTCATGAGTGTGGCCTCTGTAGTAGTGGATGCTGTGCAGACAACATATGGGTATTTGGAGTAGGCATCAATGATAAGTAACCTCATGGACCCCAAAACCGTCCTGCAAAATCGAGATGGATGTGATCTCAGGGCCGGCAAGGCACAGGCCTGGGTGCGAATTACTGAGGGGGCTTATTGCCATCAATGCTTGGCCAATGCATGTGCTGGTGAGCCAATACTTTCATATGGGACATACCCCAGTGCCCACGGTGTAACAAACGGAGCACGTGAAATCTAAAATCCAGAGGGATGACCAACCAATGGGCATCTGACTCCGTGGCCTACAGAAGGACATCATCGACCACAGAGATCCTGTGGGACAGGTGATGCCAGTGGCTGAAGTCAGTCTGCATCTGATGAGTAATTTAGGAGGGCCAACTGTAGACCATGTAGTGAAGAACCTGCTGCATGATAGGGTTTTGATGTGTAGCCGTGGCAATGTGAACAGCCATAAGAGGTAGACCGTCCAGTTCATCCTGGTGGGCAGAATCAATGTGAAAGCAGAGGACCTCCTGTTGGTCAAATGTAGAATCAGGGCCTGCTGGGAGATATGACGAATCAACCAGTTAGAATGGTGGGCAGTAGGCTTATACCGGATGGTGTAAATGTAAGTCTGTAAAAATAACGCCCAGTGCTGGAGACGTTGAGCCGTCCTCTCTGGAAGGTGAGAGTGAGGTCCAAAAAGCATAACTAAGGGTTTATGGCCCTTCAGAAGGGCGACCTTTGCCCCAAAGAGATAGATGTAAAATTTTTGGACAGCGAACAATATCGTTAGGACCTCCTTTTCAATCTGGGAATAGTTCTGTTGTGCTGGGGTTAAAGTCTTAGATGCATAAGCGATGGGCTGTTCTGAGCCATCCGTATTCCAACGTGCAATGACTGCCCCAGTGCCTTATTCTGCCACATCAGCTGCCACAACTGAGGGGCGGTCAGGAGAGAAGGGAGTAAGGCAAGGGGTGACTTCAGAATCATCTTTAAATGGAGAAAAGCCTGGTCACAGGCATGAGTCCAATCAAAAGTCACCCTCTTGTGATGCAAGTGATTTGGGGGTTGAGCAAAGGAGGCAGTTTGGAGTAAGAACTTTAAGTAATAAGTAACCTTGCCGAAAAACACATGGAGTTCAGATAAGTCCTTGGGACGAGGAAGGGCCTCAATGACCATGACATTGTGATCCAAAGGGCGAATGGCATCTTTGCTAAGCCAGTGGTCTAAGTATACCACTTCTGGTTCAAAAAACAACACTTGTTCAGCTGACAGTGTAAACCTGCAGATTGCAGAATGTGAAACATGAAATAAGGTGCTGAGGTTTTGCAAATGTTCCTGGCGGGAACGCGCGGTGGCCAAGATGTCATCCAGATAATTCATGCAGGCTGGGATAGGCTGTGTAGGATGCTCCAGGAACTGCTGGAAAATTGCCAGCGTGGAAGAGACACCATGTGGAAGGCGCCCGTACTTGTATAAACTGAAAGATCTGTTGATAACCATGATGTTCTGTGAATCGGCATCCAAGGGTAACTGGTGGTTTGCCTCAGCCAGGTTGATCTTAGAAAAGTACTCGCTCCCCTCAAGCTGGTGAGAAGGTCTTCCTATTGGGGAATGGGGTAAGTGTCTACTATGGACTGAGCATTGGCAGTAATGCCAAAGTCCCCACACAGCCAAAGGGACCCATTGGGTTTCCGTACAAACACCAATGGTGTCACCCAAGCCCTGTTTGTCACAGGCTCTAGGATTCCAGCAGCCTGGAGCTGATCAACTTCCTGTTTGACTGTTGACCATCAGGCCACCAGAATGGGTCTGGCCCAGAAAAAGCCAGGTTCCTGAAAAGGAACAACCATGGAAATGGCCTTAACTTCATCAGAAATTGAAACGTCTAACAGTTGAAACTCATCCAGGCCAAAAATATTCAAATCTGATAGATGGCCAACAAAAAATAGGATAAGGAGCTGGGGAACATGTTTGTATGTTGCCTGGATGACAAACTGCCCATGAAGGGGAATGAAACCAACGCCATAGGCGTCCAAATGCTGAGAGGGGGTGACTATGCAGGGGAGTGCAGGTGGGTATATGACACAATATTAATCAGGGAGAAGGTGGCCCCAGTTGACCTGAAAACTGGCATCCTCAGTATAGGTGGAGCATGAGAAATAGCTTCCATGCTGATGGGTCCTCCAGTGGGACGACCGATTGCAGAGCATGTACTGTATAATGAGGCCCAGGAGGGGCAGGACTGGAGTGAGTCGAGCAACTACAACAAACAGATCAGATGTGGCCCACCTTCTCACACAGCATGCACATTTTCCAGCGGTGGGGGCAATCAGCTTGAGAATGTATGGTAAAGCACTGTGGGCAAGTTGGAAGTGGGCCTCACAACTGGTGACAAGGGGTTACCGGAGGCTCTGATGCCATAGAGACTTTGGACATAGGGCAGTCCTGATGGTGCTGGCCTCTGTTGGCTGGGCCACCTCTACATCGTGAGGACAGAACCCACAGAGACGCATCGATCGCCGCCTCTTGCAGCCATGCCATGAGAGGCCCATTAGCAATTTCAAATGAGTGGGCAATGCGGAGAATCTCTTCTACTGAGGGATTATTGAGCTTCAATGTTGCAATGCAGACCTCAGGATCAGGAGCTGGCTGAACCACCACATCCCGTATCAGCAAGTCCACATATGAAACTTTACACTGCTGATTGGTGCTTGTAAAATCACATCGACGGCTGAGACCTTGCAAGTACTTGACCCAGGAACGATATGATTGACCAGGCTGTTTATGGCACTGGCGGAACTCCAGCTGAGAGGCAACCACATGATAGCGCTGTGAATAATAGTTTGTCAGCAAAAGGCATATCTCCTGGAAAGATAGAGCCACCAAATCAGACAAGGGTGCCAACTTGAGAGAAGAAATAATGTGTCTGGTGAGACCCAAGACAAAAACAACGATTGCTGCAAGGGGTCATCTGTGACTTGAAAAGCCCTGAAATGTTGTTTCAGCCAATGTAAGTAGGTTTCCCAGTCTTCTTTAGTGTCATTAAATGGTAGGAACGATGGTGGACTTGGGAAAGCGTCGGTCACCTGAGGACTCAGAAATTGTTGTGGTGATGCATCCCGGGCATCGACTTTGTCCTTTAGCACTTTTGTAAGATGTCTAACTGGAACTGC
Source organism: Schistocerca gregaria (assembly GCF_023897955.1). Taxonomy (NCBI): domain Eukaryota; kingdom Metazoa; phylum Arthropoda; class Insecta; order Orthoptera; family Acrididae; genus Schistocerca; species Schistocerca gregaria. Next base: position 77,141,541 of record NC_064931.1, read on the forward strand.
TGCCACTGCATGAGCTGCTTCTGTTGTTCCAGAAGACAGACGAACTTAGCCTCCAAGCTAACAACTACTACCATTTGACTCACCACCAAAATGTTGTAACTGCGACAGGAATGGTCGTGGGGTTGCCGCTAACGAAAATGCAGTGGGACCGAAAGGGAGCAGCCCGTGAACAAACAAAATGGACAAACGGGAATGGAAGGACAAGCACAATGACAGACAACTGAGAAAACCACCAGTGTCCTACATGTGGTCTCCTTTACAGGTAAATTGCCCTTTTCTAAAATTCTCCCAATAAACCAAAGTTAACCATTCACCTCCCCTACCATAGTTCTCACATGCTCGTTCCACCTCATATCGCTTTTCATTGCTATGCCCAACTATTTAAATGACTTGACTGTGTCAAGCAGGACGAACTGTATCTAAACATTACAGGTCTGATTTTCCCACTCGTCCACATTAACTTGCATTTTTCCATATTAGGCCTGGCTGCCATTCATCACACCAACTGGAAATTTTGTCTAAGTCATCTTGTATTTTCCTACATTTGCTCAACTGACACCTTACCGTACACCACGGCATTATCAGCAAAGAACCACAAATTGCTACCCACCCTGTCAGCCAACTCATTTATGTATATGGAGAACAACAGCACTCCTGCCACATTTCCCTGGGGCACTTCTGACAGTACTCTTGCCTCTGATGAACACTTACCATTGAGGACAACATACTGGGTTCTATTATTTAAGGAGTAATTACTACTGTCCTATGTCCAACTTTGTATCACTCTCTTGTTCAGTTTTAGGAAACCAAACAAAGAGCATGTTTGATCTCTGCAGTGTTGCATCCAGGCATAGTGAAATGATGCCAACAATTTGATTGTGTCAGTACAGACATGGGTGATGTAGATTAGGAAGGAAGGCCATCAACGTCAAGCACAGATGACTGGAATGGTGGTCTGATCATTGAATATTAAAAGACTACGACCAAGGTGTGGACGGGGCCAAGGAATTGACATATCAGATGTGATTTAACACATAAATAATTTATTCATAACATACAATACATAACACCAACTACGTAAATCCTGCTTCGATGCTTACAATTGCCCAAAATGGGAGGGCCACCACTTTCGAATTGGAAAGGCTTTAATTTAAGAAACTGAAACGCCTATTATAATTTTTAAAAATAATAATAACACAACACATAAGTAAGCACTAAGTGAACGCACTCTTAAATCTTTAATTATTAATCACAAAGCATGGGTTTAACACATTTAAATTCTCATTGCAATATAAAACAGAAATACATGAATTCACAACACAGCACGGCTTCAAAATTTCTCTCTGGACAACCTATGGTCCTAAAACTTTCGTATTACATTCCAGTCAATCACATTAATAACTTTGCTTTTAGGATAGGTGCCTTCATGAGGACGCCATGCCACTACATGCGTACTAAACTAGCTGCGTATTTGCTGTTTAAGCCAAATATTAACAACACAGTTCCATATTCCTGACACCCAAATAGTCGGGATCAAAACAAAACCAAAAATCCCAAGAGCGCAAGATCCAGCATAGCTTCAGAACAGATTTTACTTCATGCGGTTACCTTCACAAATACAGGTATTGAAATGAAAACAAGAATGTGTAACACCATTCCCTAATCAGCACTATGTTCCTCTTTAGGTCTCAGTAGCCCTAGACAATGCTGACATGCCAATGTTAACAAACCTCTAAGGCAACACCCTCCAACTGACAAGCCAAAACCAATGTGACCCCTTATCAGCTCCGTGACAGGACTCGAACCCCCAACTACTGTCAGTGCAACTCACTTAGAATAAATACAACGCAAAGAGTACGGAGGACACATATACCCAGGTATTAACAGAACACTAGAATGACCTAGAATTAACCTTAATAATACAGCACTAGATCTTGGGAGACAAGGAACTAACTCCCCACTCGAAATTCTGCAACCACAGGGCGGGAGGATGAACTACCGAAACATAGAAGTGCAAATGTACACAAATAACTACCAAAATACACCCCAACACCGGTTAGCAACTATGTGTGGAGGAATGTGCACTGTCAGAATTGCACCAGTGAACAGAAAAGAGGATTGCCACAAGGTGGGAAAGATGACTGGATGAACTAAGTCCCAAAGGACTATCAACTTGAAACATTCACACTTAACTTCTTTTCTCCTTTCCCTTGGCGCACTTCGTTGTTTGCCCAGGACTGCTGTGCACAATTCTGAGCCATCCCCAGTCGTTGCGGCAGACACCGACCCAGCCGAACTGCTCCCAGACTTAAACCCTCACCCAACGGCGACTCCACTGCCCCATGATGGTTACTGTTTGTTTGCCTTCTTCGACACAGGCAATGGTTAGACTGCCATCTGCCTCCTGCGGACAACCAGTGAGGAGCGGACAGAGGGGCCCAACCAGGCCGGTGTTCCTCCACGGGTAGAAGTGCGGGTTCGATAACAACACCCGGAAGCAGAAGGCAGGATGTCGACGTCACCAGAGCAGACATGAAGGTCACTGCTCGACAGCCTCCTCCAGCCTGACCGTGCTCGCCTATAAATAGTACAGGCCAAAGAGTCTGCTGCAGTAAACACATGAGTTGGTCGTGTTACCAACCTACGGTTTCTAATTACACCAAAGACAGAACTCGCAATCGATAGTTTGTACACTATGGGCAGGAGCTCTAATGAAAGGGCTTCATAAGGACCAACCCTGAAAACTGTGGAAAAATGAAATAGAAGAGAAGCAATAAAGACAGAAACGAGATGCTAGAGCTCGATAGCACCCAAACACTGTCTCTTACCAAAAATATTTGCTTCGCACGATGCTCAGGAAACAAACCATGGAAAGATGGAAGTACACACGGCTCAATGACAGTGTCCTGGCATTTGAGGAACTGATGAACTGATTTACAGGAATCATGGAGTGGCTATTACAGACATTGCTCGGCACATGCACATCTCAATGCCAGTGCTCATTCCGTCACCTGAGATTCTCTGCAGCATTGGAAATTGTACTCATTCTGGGTCCACTATCACTGTCAGATGTACACGAAGTCTACCCCATAAAGAACAATAGGTGTGGAGAATTAAGCAAAGGGATTTTGCTCATGCATGTCAAGCAAACACCCCACACAATATGCACAACACATGCTTGGCTTCAACATTTTTGATGGGAGATTGGGAAGAAACCACTATACAGTCCAGATCTTCAACCATGTGATTTTCAGATTTTTGGCATGCTGAAAAAACCCCTGGCAAAAGAGATTTTGCAACAATGAGGATGTGACCAAGAAGTGAGTTTTTGTCTTTGATGAACTGAATGATTGGTGGACCATTCTGCCCACTATTTTCAGAGAATTCATGACTGTGCTGAAAAATGGTGTTGTGGTGACACAAATAGTTGGCTGTTAAGACAAAAACTATGGAAAATCTGCACTTTGTCTGATTTATTAACTATGGAGTGCTTTCTGTTTCCCACCTTGTCTTTGTATATTTTCTCTTGTGTAACATGAATTATATGGTGTATCATAAGCAATATAATAAAGTGCTTGGTGTTATCACAGTTCTTATTTAATTGTGAATCATCATTCCCACAAATTGTGACCCCATGAAATAGTATGACAAATGATGAAAATGTTAAAAGTGATGTTACCTTTCTGGCTGCTGTGGATGCCATCTCTTCAGAACAGTTGCTGTGTGCATCAGAGGACAATAGTATCATTTCATAGTCAGTGTTAAATTTTGGTCAAATGTGAGGCACTGCACATGATATGCAGCTTGCGGATAATTTGCTAACAAGTTGAATACATCTTCCACACTATGTGGAATGCTTGCCACCCCACCGTACATACCTGAACAATCACATCTATGGTTCCAGCTCCTAGAACTTTCTTCGTAAGTCTGTAATATCACAGATGACAATCTGCAATCCATCTTGACAATCAGAGTATTAAACAGTCAAACATTGTTATTATTGTCTGATGTTGTGTACAACATGCCACAAGTGAACAAATAGATGCACCTTAAGGAAAATCTGCTTTGCCAGGTGTGTAGACCTACAGACCTCTGTATTTAACAAGTATTTCAAAGTGAAGTTATTGGTGACAAGTCACCTTCTGTATTTTGGAATCATTTCTTGTCTTTAGTTTCCAAAATGTCAGATCTAGACTCATAATTACTAATTTGTTGTTATGTGATAGCACAAGTGGAAATCCACAAACTGGTTATGGCACCTCAAGTGTAGTTGTAGAAGATGCCACTAAAGGGGAGCAGCTTCCACTAGCTCAACTAGTTGCATCACTAAAGAGTGACTTCAGCACTCTCACATGACACTTCTGGGTAGCCCCTGCAACTCTAAGCAGCCACCTACCTGCCAAGTGATGCAGCTTTTGCTGTGAAATTACCCAGTATCCCCTACAGTTTTTGTATTGTTCCCACTTTGGATGGCTGGCTTGAAAATCCTCTCATCCATGCAGTTATCCTAATGAGAGCATCAATCAGAATTAGGCATGACTGACCACTTTGATTAAGGTGCCTTTAAACCTGTACAAAAATTTCTTCATCAAATGGCCCAGTGTCAGAATCGAGCTTTCAGTCACAAAAAGGCAGATGCCATCCTTGTATCAGAAATGTGACTGTTTCTGATATGCCTGACAGATGCTCTGTTGTTCATAGTTTTCCTTCATCTTACCGTTTGCATGTTCAGGACACCAGCAGTGCACAAAATTATTTAATCAACTTAGGATCAGATGTTAGTGTCCTACTGGCAAAGTTAGGAGACCAATCTTCTGTTGCAAGCTGACTCATGACTGCAAACAATTCTTGAATAGAATACATACTTACATATAAGACAGTGAATTTGTGTTTCACAAAGAAGTTCTGGTGGACCTTCCTGATTGTGGGTGTTGCTGAGCCTATTCTTGGGGCAGGTTTTCTATTTTATTTCCACATCCATATATTCGTACAAGCAGCTCAACTCAGACTGAATGGCAAGACTTTTTATGTAAGTTCTTCATGTTCATACAATGCTTACAAATGGACAGACATAGCATCTGTTAATTCATCTACAGATGTGAGATCATAATTATTTAAAGAAATTCTTACCGTAGTGAACACTATAAGTGACAACCATGGAGGAAAATGTTGACACTGATGTGTTGTGAACCTTGCATTACTGATTGCACCACTGCACTCAAGATGGCCCAGGTTCAAATAAGTAGGCTACAAGATGATGTCACTTCTACAGTGACTTTGAATGATGTGATTCAGCAGTTCATGCCACTGTCTGGAATATGACATAACAGTACCCACCATATTGCTGCTACACTGGGACCATGGTTTGTTTTCAAAACCTGACAGTTGGAGCCTATAAAATACATTGCAGCAAAGAAGGACTTTGATGAGTTACTGGCTCCAGCAATTAGTCAGGGTTCAGATATTCCTTGGGCATCTCCCCTTCCACTTATTAAAGAAAAAAAATGGTTACTGGTGTGCTTGTAGGGACTATCATGCCTTAAATGCATGAATTATGCCTGACTCCTATCCTCTTCCACATCTCCAGGATTTTATAGCTGCATTAGAAGGTGCTCAACTGTTCACCATGATTGATTTTCAAAAGCATCTCATCAGATTCCAGTGACACCAGGAGATATACAAAAAGACAGCAGTAATCACACCTTTTGGCTTCTTTGAATATGTTTGAATGCCCTTTGGCCCAAATTATGTGGCTCAAACATGGCAGCAATTCCTCAATGAAGCCCTTCCAGAACTGCACTTCTACTTCGTGCATCTCAGTGCCAATTTTGAAGACTCACAACTGCATTAACAGACACAGGACACTTGTATACAAGACCACTAACTTTATGAATCCAGTTGTGATGTCAGAGCCAAAAAGATTCTGTTGTATGTAGTATTAGAAGAATTCATATGGCTGTTTGAAGAAAGATTGTATTTGTTGGTGACAGAGCTAACACGACATGAAATTCCAACTGAGAATGCACAGCTGTTATAACCCTGAAGCCTTACTGCTTTCCCTGTCTTTTAAAATCACTCATAGAGGATGTTAGTGTTAGTGTTAGTGTTAATTTTTAATCTCTATTTTTTCATCACTGGTCATAACATTTAATTTATATGATATTTGAGAGGTAATATAATTTTTTAAAAACCACCCGTATTAGCATGAAGTTTTAGTGAATTGCATTTTGTTTGACTACTTACTATATTTAATTAAATTTAAATTATTGGAAGAAACATATTTATAAGTATTGACAAGTAAATTAAGGAAGACATAGATGTCTCCTGAAAATGTATGGTTGTCATGATTTGTGAAATCCCTTATACGTGCAGTCTGGTAAGGTACCCTGAACTACTTTACACCTTGACATTTCAAGCTGCACACACAGAGACAGGCCCCATTTGGCAGTTAACTTGCATAGCAGTGAGATGTTGCTAATGTAGCGAAAACGAATAGTGTAGGTGCAAATTTTTTGAATATACAGAATTTACACTTTATCTACAAAAATGAAGGTTCGAGTGGGAGTTGAACTATCACCTCGTACACATTTGTCTTACAAAGCTTGAATGCACCACTTGACCACTGTGAACTCTAACATTTGACACCCATGCGCAGATAATAATAATAATAATAATAATAATAATAATAATAATAATAAAGATTTTATTGTCTTTAGACCATTACAGCAATTGACAATGTCAAATGAAGTTACAATTTATAATACAATGTGATAAGGTATTGACTACTGAAATATTTTAGCGTATATTACAATACATGTACAGTGGGTCGTCTGTTGGATTACTGCATTTTACAGTTGAAGAATTCATTGATATCATAGAATGGGTGGGCAATAAGCCATTCATGCAGTCTTTCTTTGAATGTATGTTAAGGAAGATCCTGTATAGCATGTGTCAGCTTATTAAATAGTTTGTGCCCTGTGACTTCATAGCTATTTATTGATTTTGATAGTCTGTGGTAAGGCGTGTATATGTGTTTGATGCTTCTTGTGTTGTAACAATGTACAATTTCTCTACGTTTCACATCTTGTAGGTTCTTCTTCGTAAAGATTAAGACATTGTATATATAGAGGTTTATTACTGTCATAATTTTTTGTTTAGTAAATAAGGGTTTGCAGTGAGCCTTATGTGAAGAATTTGTAATTATCCTAATGGCTTTTTTCTGCAATAATAGGATGTCATGTATATGACTACAGTTACCCCACAAGATAATGCCATAGGATATTATACTTTGGAAAAATGCAAAATAAGATGGTCTGATATATGTTTCAGGTACACAATTTCTGAGTTGTCTTAATAAATAAATTACTCTAGATAGCCTACTGCTAATATAGTTTACATGTTGGCCCCAGGGCAACTTTTCGTCTAAATAAACTCCCAGGAATTTAACAGATCTAGGGTCATCAGATAGTGGCTTGTCTCTTAGAGTGAAGATTATCTGCTGAGTTTTATTTTCATTTAACAGGAAACCATTTGCTCTGAACCAATGTGCTGCATGAGTGAGTGTATTTTCAGCACAGGTTTTAAGATCATTGAGATTGTTACTGCTATGAAGAAAAGTTGTATCATCTGCATACAATACAGTGGTGGATCTAATAAATGAGGGGAGGTCATTGATCATTATCAGAAACAGGAAGGGCCCCAGTACAGATTCCTAGGCACACGCACTTTAACATTTCCTATGTTTGTCATTTCCTTACCAACACAAACTACCTGTTTACGGTTGTTGAGATAAGCTTTTAATAGTTTGAGACTGTTTCCTTTGATGCCGTATAATTCTAGTTTCTCTAGTAGTGGCGTGTGCTCAACATAGTCGAAGGACTTGCTTAGGTCACAGAATGAGGCCTGAGCAAAGCCTTTGTTCTCAAAAACTTTGAGGATGTAACTGACTACCGTGTTGATTGCATCAATGGTCAACAGATTCTTCCTAAACCCGTATTGCGTAGCATTAATTATTCCTAGATTCTCAAAGTGAGATGATAATTGTTGGTACATGATGCATTCTATTACCTTGGAGAATGCGGGTACTATTGAAATAGGCCTGTAACTAGATGGAGAGTCTTTATATCCCTTTTTGTATACTGGGATGATCCTAGACAGTTTTAACTCATCAGGAAAATATCCCTGAAATAAGCACTTGTTTACGCAAAGGGTTAAAGGGAAAAGAATGCAATCACACACTTTTTTTTAACAGGTTGCATGATATGCCATATATATATATATATATATATATATATATATATATATATATATATATATATATATATATATATAAGCTATCAAATGATTTTAGTTGTTTTATGACCCCTTGTACATATGTAGGGGATACTTCGGATAAGGTTAGCATGCTTGTATTTAGTGACTGTCTACCCCAATTTTGGGAGAGTAACTCTGATGGTCTAATGTCTGGTTTGGTAATTACATCTCCTATTTCTTTCACTAAATTAATAAAAAACTCCTTGAGTGTTTGTGGTGGGATATTAATTTTCTATTTTTTAGTATCTGTGGCAGCATTGTTCATTACTTTCCAAGCAGTTTTGCATTTATTGGTGGAATTATGTATGCTGTTGGCATTGTAGGCTTTTTGGCTTGCAGGATGGCTTTTCTCTATTCATTCCTGCATTCCACATAGGCTGATTTGGCACATTAAGACTTCATACTATTGTATATGTTGTACAGTAACAAAACCTGTTTCTTCAGATCTGTCTGCTGTTTAGTGTACCATATATTTTGTCTGTTTTGAGATCTGGATTTGTGGCTGCTGTCCATTATTTTGATTTTCTTTATGAGAATACTATGGTTAAATAGGGTCAAGAATGCATTAAAAAATCTATCAAATATTATTTTGGCTGGCAGGTAATTACTTGATGTGTAATGTCCATCGACACTACAATGGCCAAACCAGTCTCTGTCAGCAAGGGAATTACGAAATGTGTTAATTTTATCCTCAGTTACGGATCTGGTAATCACAACTGTTGGGACAGGTCTGTTTGCATTGCTCCTATTGAGGGGAATTTTACTTGCATAATTTAGAGATATGGAGTCATGGTCAGAGAATGGGAACACTATAACTTCGCATGTGTTTTCAGTGGTCTTGAAGTTTACAAAGATGTTATCTAAACATGCTTTGTTTCTTGTGGGCCTGTTATTAACATGATGTAAATTGTATTGTCTTCATAAGTTTTTCAGATCTGCAACACTACCCTTACATTTAGTAACATCAAAATCAGCATTCAAATCACCTCCTATTGCAATATCATAGTGAAGCCATTTAATATTACTTAATTCACTCAATAGCACATCCATTTTTTTCTAAAAATATGTTAATTCTTCCCCTTGGTGATCTGTACATGGATACTACTATTAGCTTATGACTATTAATGATTATACCTGTAACTTCAAAGTGCTGTTCATCACACAAGGAATTTAGGTCTAGTTTGGTTATTGTACAATTCAGTGACTGGTTGGAATAAATTGCCACACCACCTCTAATGTGCTCTTTCCTACAGTAGCTATTTACTATACTAAAATTGTCAAATTTGCAACTGCAAGTTCATTCTCATTAGCCCAGTGTTCACTCAGACAAAAAATATCAAACTGGTTATGAAGACCAAACTCATTTATGATAAGTTCTTTATCTTTCAGTCCCTGAACGTTAAGGTAACATATTTTAAGATCCATGTTCTTATTGCTTACACACTGAACACTATGGTGATTAGTTTTAAAACCTTTTTCAGGGCTTATCTTTTGGATTTCTGTCTCTTGTTGCCTTTTACTAAAAAATTGTTCACTTGGAGTGATAGCACCACATGTACTGTTGTATGTCTACTCTTCCCTCCTTGTGATGATATTTTAGATGAGGCTGCTACTACAGGAAATGATGGAACTGCTGTTACGCTGAATGGAGACACTGTTGTGGCATCTGGTGACTGAGGAGATAAAGTGGTTGCTTCTTCTCTGCTGCTGTTGAATCTTGCTGATGAAGTGTTATAGGTACTGCTGCTGCTGCTGCTGTAGGCATTGTTGTGGCAACTGGTGACAGTGGAGATTTGGATGTTGCTTCATCTTCTGCTGCTGCTGAATCCTGTAGATGAAGTGTGGTAGGTACTGCTGCTGCAGCGTTTGTTATGTGTGCAGGTACAATTGCTGCTTCCACCTCTACTGCTGCAATAGAAGTAACCATTTCTTCAAGCTCTGCTTGCATCAAGCAAGAAACTGGAAGAGCAGCAATTACTTCTTGGTTGTCAGATGCTTTCAGTATCATGCTGATGTTTTGGCACAGAATCTTCTTGCCTCTGTTATTAAGGTGCATGCCATGTCTCGTGTAACAGTCTCTTTCCAAGGAGTCCATACTTATAAAATATGCATTTTGGTAGGCCTTGCAAATCTTTGAGTATTGTCTGTTTGCTTTTATGATTTCCTCGTTCACACATGACCATTCCGAAAGGTCATGCCTATGTGGAATTCCGACTACAAAAACTGATTTCTCTTCTGTTGAATTTAGTATTGCCTTAAGGTTTTGTGTTTCACTGTGGAGGTCGTTTTTATATACATTATTGGCTCCAGCTATGATGACAATATGACAATCATTTTCAGTTTCTATGTTTCTAATGAGTTCTTGGATGGGTGCACCTGGTTTGACAATACTAGTTGCTTGTATACAATGACTGTAACGTAGTATTTTTGCGATCTCATGTCCATGGCTATCAGAGAATATTTTCACTTTGAGTTTGTCTTCACATTTATTGCGGAATTTTCTGCTCATGTGCTTGTCACTATATAGATTCAGCATGTTGTTGTCATCACAGTTTTCCATGGATTCCACATTTATATCTGAATCTAGTGAATTCTACAGTCACTGGGATTCACACGACCAACCCCTTTTGGCCTAGTAAACATATGTTGCCTTGTTGTTTCTGCCTTTAGGCCTATATCCACTTTAGAGCACTCATTTATTGTAGGTAGGATACTGAAACTACTTTTATTGCCACAGTTTGTTCCAGTCATTGTATATATCACCTTTTCGCTTCTTTCTTCCGCGATCATGCTAGTCCTGTGCTCCCAATTCCGTGTTTTACTTGCTTTGGCTATCGGGATATTACGCGCCTTTTTCAGTTCAGTATTTTCATTTTCTAAATGCGCAATGTCTCACCTTAGTACATCTACAATTAATTGCAGGCTTGATACACTTTCATTTAGCTTCACTATTTCAGTGTTATAATTTATGTATGTTCCGTTTTTCACCACACAACTATAACTTTTGTTCACTTTCTCGCTATTAACAATTTCTCTCCCAATTTTCTTGGAAATGCCAGAATAGCGTACCTTACTTCTTGCATATTATATGTTTTAAAGGCCCACTAAAGGTGATGAAGATAATGTTTGGTTTGTGGGGCACTCAATTGTGCAGTCATCAGCGCCTGTGCAAAGTCCCAATTCCTAGACAGCCACTTTTTTCACAATACAATCTAGACACAGTCACAAATGATGAAGATGATGATGCTGTTACGCTTACTTTTGTTCATCAGAGGCTCGAGAGACACTTCTGCTTATATCTTTCAGTAAATAATGGACTCAGTACCCATTTTCAGTATTTCAAATTTAGATAACTAAACAAAATATCAAAACCACTGCTGTAGTAATGTCCAACCACTCAAGTTAGGTTTTCACCTGCATTGTTATTACTATTCCCCATTGAATTTTTACATTACAAAATTAATTCCATGCATTTGTTATATGATATTGTTATAACGTTTGGTACACTTGTTTTGAGTATTGGTTTTAAATGTAATGATTTTTAGTAACTGACAACAAGGGTATGAACCTTTTGTTTCATGCTAAGGTTACAAAAAAGTAAATTGTGATTTTCTCTTTAGATTTCTGTAAGGTCACATCATTTAATATTTTGCAATGGGAATTATAATGTTTGATACTTTCAACAATGTAGACAGCTGATTGGTACCATTGCTGCAGTTTTATGTTTATATTTTGATACATCTACATCTACATGGTTACTCTGCAATTCACATTTAAGTGCCTGGCAGATGGTTCATCAAACCATTTTCATACTACTTCTCTACCATTCCACTCTCAAATGGTGCATGGGAAAAAGGAACACCTAAATCTTTCCGTTCGAGCTCTGATTTCTCTTATTTTATTATGATGATAATTTCTCCCTGTGTAGGTCTGTGTCAACAAAATATTTTCGTATTCGGAAGAGAAAGCTGCTGATTGAAATTTCATAAATAGATCATGCTGCAAAGAAAAGCACCTTTGTTTCAGTGACTGCCAGCCCAACTCATGTATTATATTAGTTGGTATGGCCATGAAGGCTTAGAGTTTTGAGTAAAATTAACTATTAGAATTTAAACAGAACATTTGTAAAGTTTAACCTTTGTATCCAAAGGACATTTGAATTTGTAACTTTTCCCCCAAGACTTCCTCTCATGCTAGCCATACAAGTGTTGCAGGAGACTTAACTGTACCTGCTGCTCAAGCTAGTCAACGACTGTGGGGACCAAAAACATCACCTTGTGCATGCAGCACAATCTGACCTGCTGTCAGCCACTTGTAAGGCCATTTTAAAAAAAACTGAATGTACACATTATTTGAAAGCCCATGTGGTGAACTTAGGCTCCCTTAACCTCTAGCTATAACCCCTAAACATGAATTACACCACCACTACATGTGGGCCTACAGAATGTGGAAGGAATGTGTAGGGTGCCTAATCAGTCTAGAGAATACTGCAAATTTTTATTGTCATTTCTAGTTTTTCTCTCATTTTTTATCTATGATATTCAGCTATAACTATAACTCCTCTGGCCTACATGTCAGGTAGGATGACTGTATCAGCAGTGGTCACTTGCTCCCACAAAATGTGCTGATTGACAAGCCTCTATGCACTAATTCTGAACAGCCAATGAGGATTATGGGAGGCAAAGTCACATGCTGGTTGCTGGATGCTTATGGAGCATCAGTTCAAGATAGGACACTTTTTGTGATTCCATCCTCCAGCTAGACATTACATGCACTAGCTCTTCTTTATCCTGATTGTCTGGACTTCATTCTGACACTAGAATGACATCCTTCCACTGACTGGCTGGCTAATGATCTGGCATTCTGACCTGGGTGCACCCGATTGTGTACCATGTACCAGAATACAGCCTCTTGTTCCCAAATGAACTCCTTTATTTACAAAGAACTCCCTTCAGATGCCTGCAGTCTTCCTAGCCAAGACCCACCTTTTTTTTTTTTTTTTTTTTTTTTTTTTTTTTTTTTTTTTTTTTTTTTTTTGTCTACTGACTGGTTTGATGTGGCCCGCCACGAATTCCTTTCCTGTGCTAACCTCTTCATCTCAGAGTAGCACTTGCAACCTACATCCTCAATTATTTGCTTGACGTATTCTAATCTCTGTTTTCCTCTACAGATTTTGCCCTCTACAGCTCCCTCTAGTACCATGGAAGTCAGTCCCTCATGTCTTAGCAGATGTCCTATCATCCTGTTCCTTCTCCTTATCAGTGTTTTCCACATATTCCTTTCCTCTCCGATTCTGTGTAGAATCTCCTCATTCCTTACTTTATCAGTCCACCTAATTGACCTTAGCTGTTTAGTCCCCCTTAAACATCCTAACAACCACCACCACCACCACCACCTAATTTTCAACATTCGTCTATAGCATCACATCTCAAATGCTTTGATTCTCTTCTGCTCCGGTTTTCCCACAGTCCATGTTTCACTACCATACAATGCTGTACTCCAGACGTACATCCTCAAATTAAGGACGGTATTTGATAGTAGTAGACTTCTCTTGGCCTGAAATGCCTTTTTTGCATAGCGAGTCTGCTTTTGATGTCCGCCTTGCTCCGTCCATCATTGGTTATTTTACTGACTAGGTAGCAGAATTCCTTGACTTCATGACCATCAATCCTGATGTTAAGTTTCTCGCTGTTCTCATTTCTACTACTTCTCATTACCTTCATCTTTCTCTGATTTACTCTCAAACCATACTGTGTACTCATTAGACTGTTCATTCCGTTGAGCAGATCATTTAATTCTTCTTCACTTTCACTCAGGATAGCAATGTCATCAGCGAATCGTATCATTGATATCCTTTCACCTTGTATTTTAATACCACTCCTGAACCTTTCTTTTATTTCCATCATTGCTTCCTCGATGTACAGATTGAAGAGTAGGGGCGAAAGGCTACAGGTTTGTTTTACACCCTTCTTAATACGTCCACTCTTATTATTCCCTCTTGGTTGTTGTACATATTGTATATGACCCGTCTCTCCCTATAGCTTACCCCTACTTTTTTCAGAATCTCGAACAGCTTGCACCATTTTATATTGTCAAACGCTTTTTCCAGGTCGACAAATCCTATGAACGTGTCTTGATTTTTCTTTAGCCTTGCTTCCATTATTAGCCGTAGCGTCAGAATTGCCTCTCTCGTGCCTTTACTTTTCCTAAAGCCAAACTGATCGTCACCTAGCGCATTCTCAATTTTCTTTTCCATTCTTCTGTATATTATTCTTGTAAGCAGCTTCGATGCATGAGCTGTTAAGCTGATTGTGCGATAATTCTCGCACTTGTCAGCTCTTGCCGTCTTCGGAATTGTGTGGATGATGCTTTTCCGAAAGTCAGATGGTATGTCGCCAGACTCATATATTCTACACACCAACGTGAATAGTCATTTTGATGCCACTTCCCCTAATGATTTTAGAAATTCTGATGGAATGTTACCTATCCCTTCTGCCTTATTTGACCGTAAGTCCTCCAAAGCTCTTTTAAATTCCGATTCTAATACTGGATCCCCTATCTCTTCTAAATCGACTCCTGTTTCTTCTTCTATCACATCAGACAAATCTTCACCCTCATAGAGGCTTTCAATGTATTCTTTCCACCTATCTGCTCTCTCCTCTGCATTTAACAGTGGAATTCCCGTTGCACTCTTAATGTTACCACTGTTGCTTTTAATGTCACCAAAGATTGTTTTGACTTTCCTGTATGCTAAGTCTGTCCTTCCGACAATCATATCTTTTTCGATGTCTTCACATTTTTCCTGCAGCCATTTCGTCTTAGCTTCCCTGCACTTCCTATTTATTTCAGTCCTCAGCGACTTGTATTTCTGTATTCCTGATTTTCCCGGAACATGTTTGTACTTCCTCCTTTCATCAATCAACTGAAGTATTTCTTCTGTTACCCATGGTTTCTTCACAGCTACCTTCTTTGTACCTATGTTTTCCTTCCCAACTTCTGTGATAGCCCTTTTTAGAGATGCCCATTCCTCTTCAACTGTACTGCCTACTGCACTATTCCTTATTGCTGTATCTATAGAGTTAGAGAACTTCAAACTTATCTCATCATTCCTTAGAACTTCCGTATCCCACTTCTTTGCATATTGATTCTTCCTGACTAATGTCTTGAACTTCAGCCAACTCTTCATCACTACTATATTGTGATCTGAGTCTATATCTGCTCCTGCGTATGCCTTACAACCCAGTATCTGATTTCGGAATCTCTGTTTCACCATGATGTAATCTAATTGAAATCTTCCCGTATCTCCTGGCCTTTTCCAAGTATACCTCCTCCTCTTCTGATTCTTGAACAGGGTATTCGCTACTACTAGCTAAAACTTGTTACAGAACTCAATTAGTCTTTCTCCTCTTTCATTCCTTGTCCCAAGCCCATATATTCTCCTGTAACCTTTTCTTCTACTCCTTCCCCTACAACTGCATTCCAGTTGCCCATGACTATTAGATTTTCGTCCCCCTTTACAGACTGCATTACCCTTTCAATATCCTCATACACTTTCTCTATCTGTTCATCTTCAGCTTGCGACGTCGACATGTATACCTGAACTATCGTTGTTGGTGTTGGTCTGCTGTCGATTCTGATTAGAATAACTCGGTCACTGAACTGTTCACAGTAACACACCCTCTGCCCTACATTCCTATCCATAACGAATCCTACACCTGTTATACCATTTTCTGCTGCTGTTGATATTACCCCATACCCATCTGACCAGAAATCCTTGTCTTCCTTCCACTTCATTTCACTGACCCCTACTATATCTAGATTGAGCCTTTGCATTTCCCTTTTCAGATTTTCTAGTTTCCCTACCACTTTCAAGCTTCTGACGTTCCATGCCCCGACTTGTAGAACATTATCCTTTCGTTGATTATTCAATCTTTTTCTCATAGAAACCTCCCCCTTGGCAGTCCCCTCCCGGAGATCCGAATGGGGGACTATTCCGGAATCTTTTGCCAGTGGAGAGATCATCATGACACTGCTTCAACTACAGGCCACATGTCCTGTGGATACACGTTACGTGTCTTTAATGCAGTGGTTTCCATTGCCTTCTGAATCCTCATGTTGTTGATCATTGCTGATTCTTCCACCTTTAGGGGCAATTTCCCACCCCTAGAACAAGAGAGTGCCCTGAACCTCTAACCACTCGTCTGCCCCCTTTGACAAAGCCGTTGGCAGAATGAGGCTGACTTCTTATGCCGGAAGTCTTCGGCCGCCGATGCTAATTATTTATCAAAATATAGGCAGTGCCGGGGATCGAACCCGGGACCAAAGACGTTTTGATTATGAATCAAAGACACTACCCCTAGACCACGGCTACTTGTATATTTGATATGGGGAAACCACAACCTGATACGAGACATCCTCCTCCAGCATTACTTTTCCTCAGCAGTAGTTGGTGATACCAGTATTATTTTTTGAATTTTGACTGGTCAGCATTATCTCAGTTGCTTTTCTGAAAACTTTCATATAATTTTATACACAGTATGTTATATTTCAAGCTAAAATTTCTGAAAAGGGATTACTTTATAAAATATTTTAGTGTTGATGTTATAGTCAATAAGTACTAGTTCTGAATGTACAGTTAAAATTATTTTTTTTAGAAACATTTGAAATTACGAATTATTGACACACTTAAAGTTTCTATTATTAATTACACTATCCTCTACTATTTACTATGGTTATTTATGGATTCATTTATGAAATAATAATTGAAATTAATATTGTAACATGAACTAGTAGGAATTCATTTTTAAGAAAAATTGTAAACCCTTTAGAATATTATTATTTTTGCAGAGTGAGAGAGTTGTAAGCATGCCTCTGATGTGATCAGATGTATTTTTGTATTTGTGTGTGAAAAATGTAATTTCGGCTTTGTTAATGTGGAAAATCAAAATACTGCATGACATATAAAACTGTGAGGAAATACGTTTACATAAAAAATGCTGCAGCAACAATCTTCAAATGTATTTAGTTCAGACCAGCCATGAAGACCTGTTACGAGATTTTCAATTTCAAGAATCAGACCTCTAGACAAGAAGAACGGGAGCCATATCAACATGACAAGCTAAGTAAACTAGAAAGTTTACTGTAATCTTTGCTCCTCTCAAATTTGTATGGACATTTTTTAATGTGGACAATAGATGGAAGTACATAGGAGGAGGGAGATTACAAGTGGGGGCATCATCCATAATTAATTGTCTAATAATGAAGTTTTGCCTGTTGCAGAAATTGTTTTATTTCATTGATTTTTGAAATTTATGTACAAATAAATTTTCGATCACATGGAGCAAAACTGAAGGCTGCCCAAAAAAGGATCTTTATATCAACAGTGATGATGCACTGCCCATAATGATGGGCTGGATCTAATGAAAGTGAGGAGGACTTCACAACTGTCCATTATAATTATCCAGGCTGTTATGCCGTGGTCGGTTGGTGAATTCTTTGTCAAATCCCAACGTTTACCGTCTAAAGGAGATATCTTTAAGGGGGTCTGTAGTACGATGGTCCAACACACCCACTGACAAATAATTCACCAACCGACCATGGCATAACAGCCCGGATAATTATAATGGACATGACATATCCGGCCGTGAAAGTCTAAATTTTAGACTTTACAACTACAACCAGGGACATCAAAAAGGAAAAAGATAAGTACAAACTATTTGCAAAGTTAATTTGTTTGTGGACTCCTGTGCCTGTTAACAAAATGAATAGGGATGAAAGCTAAAGTGAAGTAGAAATGGAAGCTGCAGGCTCCAGTCAGGACATGTTTGAGCAGAGTGAAATCACAGACAGTAAACAAACAGTAAAGAATGACATTTTGCAGTTAATTTTGGCAAAACTAGAGAAAATGAAGACAAATAGTAATAGCAAATTTAGTGCAGTTAATGATCAGTGAACTGAAATAAGAACAGATAATAAAAGAAATTTACTTCACTACAAGGACAATTAAATGGCTCGAAAACTGAAAACAATAGTAAAATGAACAGGGTACAAGATCAGATATATCAACTTAGTAGTCAAGTTTCAGAGTGGAAAAATGGGTTGTCAGAGGGATTAAAAAGTGTGAATGTAAAAGTTGATGTTTTAGAAAATAAATTTGTTGTTTTAGAAAATAAATTTGTTGTTTTAGAAAATAAGTTTGTAGCTGAGTCAGCAAAACAATCAAAGAATGTTGATGACATCAGAGTTGAACAGAAGACCATAGCAGAAAAACTGTGTGAGTTAGGAGCTACAACTCAACAAAATGTCACCAATTTAAAACAAAAAATTTTAAATGTAGAAAACAATATGCAAACTCATGTAACTGTTGTAGATCAAAAAATTTCAGCAGTTCAGGAAAGTTGTACTAACAAAAATCTGTGTGTCAATAATGGTTCAACACTCCTAAAAAAAGTTTTACATTAGGTAATTTACACCCGGTGGATTTTCTGTACCACTGCAGAAATATTTATTATTTATTTTATTTATCTAAATTTGTGTCAGATGAATTACAATCAAAAGATCAAATTTGTTAAAAGAATTCTTGAAGGTGAAGCTCTGTCATGGATAAATTTAAATTTAAGTCAGTGGGAAACATATCAGAGTTTTGAGAAAAGTTTTTTAGATAAATTTTGGTTGGAAGCAGAAATGGGAAGAATTAAAAGTGAATTTTTGAATGGTCCTAATTATAGGAAGAGGGATGGCACTTTGAAATAGTTCTGTAAGAACTAACTAAAGAAATTAGCACATCTTGACAAACCATTCGACAAAATGAGCTTGAAAAGGAAATTACCAGAAAGATTGCAGTGGGATTTGGTACATGGACCTGATGATTGTCTTGAACAGTTTTTATGATATGTTGACAGTCTGGATTGGTCAGTAGAAAGAAGTATGTACCATCTACATCTACATCTACATCTACATCTACATCTACATTTATACTCCGCAAGCCACCCAACGGTGTGTGGCGGAGGGCACTTTACGTGCCGCTGTCATTACCTCCCTTTTCTGTTCCAGTCGCGTATGGTTCGCGGGAAGCCCGACTGTCTGAAAGCCTCCGTGCGCACTCAAAACTCTCTAATTTTACATTCGTGATCTCCTCGGGAGGTATAAGTAGGGGGAAGCAATATATTCGATACCTAATTCAGAAACGCACCCTTACGAAACTTGGCAAGCAAGCTATACCACGATGCAGAGTGCCTCTCTTGCAGAGTCTGCCACTTGAGTTTGCTAAACATCTCCGTAATGCTATCATGGTTACCATATAACCCTGTGATGAAACGCACCGCTCTTCTTTGGATCTTCTCTATCAACTCGATCTGGTACGGATCCCACACTGATGAGCAATACTCAAGTATAGGTCGAACAAGTGTTTTGTAAGCCACCTCCTTTGTTGATGGACTACATTTTCTAAGGACTCTCCCAATGAATCTCAACCTGCTACCTGCCTTACCAACAATTAATTTTATATGATCATTCCACTTCAAATCGTTCCGCACGCATACTCCCAGATATTTTACAGAAGTAACTGATACCAGTGTTTGTTCCGCTATCATATATTCATAGAATAAAGGATCCTTCTTTCTATGTATTTGCAATACATTACATTTGTCTACTTTAAGGGTCAGTTGCTACTCCCTGCACCAAGTGCCTATCCGATGCAGATCTTCCTGCATTTTGCTACAATTTTCTAATGCTGCAACTTCTCTGTATACTACAGCATTATCCGCGAAAAGCCGCATGGAACTTCCATAATAATAGGAATGATGGAAATCACAGTGGGAGTAACCATGTAAACAGGGCTAATGGTAACTTCCATCAGGATGAAAGTGTCAATAGAGAGAGAAATGCCAAACATTAGCAGGAAAGGAATAATGGGAATAACTATTGCCATTTTAATAGAAGAAACAATCACAGAAGCAACTACTCGGGAAATGCCAGTTTGCCTCAATGTCGGTCCACAGTTTTAGGGCAAGGAAACATAACAAGCACAGGACCACTAAGTTACACTTGTAATTAGACAGAAATAACAGTGTTAATTATATGGCACATGCATCTGAAACTGAAAAGAAGGAATATCAGATTTCTCAATTGTGTTTTGATCAAATGTTTTGGGATACTATGTTTAACTATGGTGATGTAAGTGCTAATCACAAACCAGAAGGTGAGAGTAGTGAGACTGTTGATGTAGTATGTACTAATGATTTCTTCTCTTGGGTGGAAAACAGTGTTGGTGATGTATGTAAATCAGGTGATGACTGTATTGGATCTGAACTAGGTGGTATTTTTTAAGTAAATGTGAGTGAGAACTGTGAAGTAACTGAGTTTGGTAAGTCTGAGACTGGCAGCTTACTACAAATGAATGAGGTAAGTGACTTTGATGGTGATGAAACTTGTATTTCAGTGATGTTGTTGATGACGTGAGTTTGGAGGAATATGATGATGATGAGTATCAAGTATTTGTAGAGTTTAGAAACAATGAATTTTCAGAGTTATTTGTAAATGATATTGGTAATACAGGTAAGTTAAGTGATGTATGTGATGATGTAAGTGAGTGTCACCAACCTAGTCAAAATATTTTTCATTAAAGTCATGCAGAGTAATGATCCAAACAGTGAAGGGGAGGTATCTGAGCCTGGAGAATAAAGGTAAAAACTTTTTGAAGTTTGTTTGGGACCAGATTGCTGACAACTTAGATAAAGGTGCATTCTGGAATAAGTTGGCTGTTTTTAGTCAGAATTTGTGTCCCAAATGGTGGAATGAAGTGAAAGAGTATCTAAGTGGGAAGTGTAATTTTGACAGTAATGTGTTTTTTGTACCTTCTGTAACAAGTGATGTTAGTTGTGCAATGGGATCTATTCATTATGTTCAATCTTTATCTGACAACATGAGTAATCAAAATAATGTTATGATACCTGTAAAGTTGATAAAACCTTGTGAAAACAGTGTGGACGGAGCTTTTGATGAAACTGAAAGTGATCCTTTGCATGAAATGTCTGACAACAGAGAGGATGATTCAGATTTTGGGTGTCCTTACATTAAAATTAAGATTGATTAGTGGGAAGGCAACTGTTTGATTGATACAGGTAGCCCGATTTGTGGTATATCTGAACAATTTAGAGACAAGATCAAGCATAGTTAGAATTTTGTGGAAATGCCCATTGTAGATGTAAAGATAAGAGGAGATACAGGTAAGCAAAGTAGTATTGAAGGCAAGACCATTAAACATGGATGCTGAGTGATCCCTAGTCTGGAAGAAACTATAATTCATGGTATGGATTGGATAGTGGAATTTGAGACTTGTTTTGGATGGACTGGTAAAGAATTGTTTACTGTGGAATCTGAAAGAAACATTTATGTGAAAACTAATTTCTGTATTTTAAACTGTGGGAAAAGTTATAACAAAACAATATGAACCAAGGTTAATACCAGATGTTTTATGATTATATACATTCTGATGAGGCTGAGGATCAGAATTTTGAAAGTGTAGTAGATTCTAAAGAGAGATGAAAGACCAGGGAAAGTGAAGGCTATCAGTGCATGCTTTATCTTAGATATCACCAACCTTTCTTTGTCAAGCCATATAGTATACCATTTTCAAAAGGGGAAGATGTAAAGAAAGAAAGTCAGAAAATAGAAACAATGGGAGTAATTGAGAGAAGTAGGAGTACTTACAATAAACCTTTGGTTGTGATAAGTAAGAGAAATGGTGGAATGAGAATTGTTTTGGACTCTAGTCATCATAATAAGTTTCATATCAGTGAGAATGACCATCCTGAGAACATGGATGAGCTGTTACACAAATTTCATTATGTAAAATTCATGAGTAATTTGGACTTGACCTCTGGCTTTCACCAGATACCACTTGAAATTAATTCTAGAAAGTATACTGCATTTTTTATGGAGGTAAGTGTTTTCAGTTTTTTGTGGTGCCATTTGGGCTAAATGTATCTGTAGCTGAATTCATAAGAGCTCTGGATTCTGTCTTTGGGAAGTGAAGTGAGTTCAGAATAAATTGTGTATGTTGATGACATTTTGGTCACTGAATAGACTGAGGAACAACATTTGGATCTGTTAAGAGATGTGTTTTCAAAATTGGAAGCAGAAGGTATGACTTTGAAAATAGGTAAATGTAAATTTGGTGTGGAAGAAGTAAGAATTTTAGGTCATGTTATATCTCAGAAAGGGAAAAAAATCTCACAAAGGAATTGCATGTGATAAAGAGAAACTTGATGCTATTGCTACTTTTTCCTGCTCCTTGCAACAAAAAACAGCTTAAATCATTTTTTTGGGTTAACAGGATTCTATAAAAGATTTTGTAGCAGCCAAGCTTTGAATGCTTAATGCCTGTGTGAACTTTTGAAGAAGAATACTGTAGTAGTCGTAGTAGTAGTAGTTTATTCATCCAAAGACAATGTACATTGCATGGATTTCATCAAAAAATACATAGTATATATACACACACACATATAGGGTGAACAATACTATGCAAAATACAGATGTGCATAGTAGACTACATAACATCAGACGACATTGAAATAGCATGTACAACTTTGATTATTTACATTGATGTATGAGAAAGACTTTTTACATGGGATATACAGTTGATATTTAGGTATAACACATACAATTCTAGCACTTTTGTACATATTATTTATTTAGATCATAGCAACAGTCAGATAAAAATTACTATTGGCACAGAGTACATAAATATAATTGTTTAGTATGAAGCTATTCCAGGTATTCTTTTACACTACAATAGCAGTTGGTCATTAAAAATTTGAATACTGCTTCTTTAAATGAAGACAATTTTTTTTTATTTCTCTTATCTTTACCGGTAGTTTGTTATACAGTCTGCTTCCTTGTATGTTTGTTTGTTTGTTTCTGCACCAAAGCCTTGTTAACTCTTTTTAACTCTTTTTGTATGAATGTCATTGCACTTTCTCATGTTGTAAGTATGTAGATCCCAGTTGGATTGGAAATTGTTAATACTTCTTTTTACATTAATTACGCTTTTCTGTATATAGAGGCATGGTAGGCGTAGAATATTCAGCTGTTTAAATAATTGCTTTGATGGAGTTAGCCTTGAACTGTTGGTAATTATTCTAACAGCTTGTTTTTGTAGAGTGAAGATGGTTTTGAGATTTTTCTTACTATGACCCCAGAATGTGAGGCCATAGGTAATAGCAGAATGTATATAAGCAAAGTAAACAGTTCTGCTACATTCCCTACTACATAAAAAGCTAATAACACGTAAAGCAAAGCAAGCAGAGCTTAACTTATGCGAGAGATACAGGATATGGGATTTCCAGTCTAAATTTTCGTCTATATGTACACCTAAGAATTTTGTGGTAGCAACTCTCACAATTTCTTTATTTTGTATTCTGAGATCTAGGTCAGAGTGTGACTTTGCTTTCCTGTAATGGATATAATTAGTTTTAGAGATATTCATGGTTAATTTGTTCACTTCAAACCAATTTTGCAAGTATTCTATAACTCTGGTTGCAGATGTTGGCAATACCCGGTTTATGTCAGTTACTACAATGTTTGTGTCATCCACAAACAAGGTTATATGGGTACCATTTACTGGAATCTTGTTATCATTTATGTAAAGAAGAAATAGGAGAGGTCCTAGAACACTCCCCTGTGGTACCCCAATTGGCACAGTCTGAATATCCGATCTGTAAACAATACTTTGGTTTTTACTTTTTGTTGTTGCAATTTCTACTACCTGTTTGCTATTATGGAGATATGACAGAAACCACTTTTTAGCTACTCCTCGTATACTGACATATTCTAATTTGTCTAGCAGGATATCATGTTGGACAGTATCAAATGCCTTTGAGAGGTCCAAATTTATTTCTATTGTACTGTTGTTGTTATCTAGCCCCGTTACAATATTTTCAATGAATTGGGTGATGGCTGACTCTGTACTCATTCCTTTGCGAAAGCCATGTTGGTTTA
Organism: Schistocerca gregaria; assembly: GCF_023897955.1. Classification (NCBI taxonomy): domain Eukaryota; kingdom Metazoa; phylum Arthropoda; class Insecta; order Orthoptera; family Acrididae; genus Schistocerca; species Schistocerca gregaria. The sequence goes on from NC_064931.1 coordinate 77,165,853, forward strand.
CAGACAATAGATTGAATTTCTTGAGGTAATTTGTAATTCTGTTTTTCATGACTGTTTCTATTACTTTTGAAAATACCGATAATAAAGCTATTGGTCTATAGTTTCCCAATCCATGTATATTGCCCTTTTCATACTTTTGCAATTTTTAATCGTTGTGGAAAGACACCTTCTGAAAATGATATGTTTATGATATGTGAGAGTGGGTCTGATATGACACTAGCACATCTCATCATGACTGAGCAAGGTATCTCGTCAATCCCTGAGGACATTTTATTCTTCATTGTTCTTATTAGTCGATTAACTTCCAATTCGTTCGTGGGAGGTAGCAATAATGAATTAACACTTTGTTCTTCTGGGATTGATGCTCTACTAATCTTAGAACAATTTTTATTCAGATTGATTGGACTATTTATGAAGTAGTCATTAATGTAATTTGCTAAAGTAAGATTTCTGACTAGCACACCTTGATCATCTTTTAAAACAAAGTCATCTGGATTTCTAACATTTTTGTTTGGGCCTGTTTCTTTTTTTACTACATTCCATATAGCTTTCGATTTGTTTGCTGACCCAGAAATTACACTATCATTGTGCATTGTCTTGGCGTTTTTGATCACCTTCCTGTAAATTTTCTTGTATGTCTTAACATAATCTATGAAGTGTTCATATTTGTTATCTTTTTTGAGTTGACTGATATGTTTTAGTGTTTGACTAGATACTCTAATAGCAGGTGTTATCCACTGGCTTGTGTTCCTAGGCATGGCATTGATCTTTGTGAGCTTTTTTGGGAAACACATCTCAAATAGGGACATGAATGTATTAGAAAAAGCATTGAAAGATTCCTTGGTTGTTGTTTGTGCAAAGACATCTTCCCAGGTTTCATTAGCTAACAACTGGATGAAAGTATTCACTTTTTTTTGTATAGAAGTGTCTTTTGTATCCCCACTTATATTTTACTGCCTTTGGGATAGAGTAATTTATGTATGTTAATAGTGTATTGTGATCTGGAAGACCTATGTTTACGTTTAGTGGCTCAGTGATACCATTCTCCATATTTGTGAAAATATTGTCTAAAAGAGAAGATGACAATTCTGTTATTCTGGTTGCATCTCTAAAGAGTGGTTTCATGTGGAAGCTGCTGAGCATACTCAAAAGCTGTCTGCTACTACTACTACTACTACTACTACTACTACTACTACTACTATAATGATGTGGAATGTTGATGTTCTATTACTGCTGATTTGTATTGTTCAGTACAGAAATGTGAAAACTTAAAAAAATTCAGGAGTATGATCTATGAACCCTATTGTAAATAATTATCAGAATCTGATAAAATTAGGCACTGTTAGGCTAGTAGTCATGCATTTCAAAGAATTTTCTTATCCCAACACTTAGAATGTATTTTTTTAATTGTACATGAATCTTCTAGAATTCCATGTACATAGGTTAGTTTGTATGAACAATTAGCAAATAGTGTGGAAGACATTTACGTTTGTGATCATAACTCCTTATGATCTGATGGGACTTCAAAGTCCCAATTTATAACAATGAGTGTAAAACATTCTTTGTCATTTGAATTGCTGCACAAATGTAGAACCCCTTATTCTTGCTTTTGTACGTTGTTAATGCATCACAGTTCTTCCATGGATGTATTATCTGTGACACTGAAGCAATTTGAATTTCAGTGCCCCCAGTCCTTGCAGTATTTGATTGTATGCAGTTGCAAGGTGATTGTTCAGTTTTTATTTAGTGCATTTCCTGTGAGAATCCGATCATCATAATTATTTTTCCTGCTACTTGGTTAGTCAATTTATGCTAGTAATTGGCTAGAAGTGGAATCTATTATAAATCCTTAGAATAAATTTTTAGAGATAATTTGGTGCTTGTCAGTTTTGTCAGACGTATAGATATGTGTTTTTGCATGAAAGGCTATGGCGAGAAACCTGAAAGATGAAGAGATACTGGAGTTATTCCTGGAGGATTTTCCGTCTGACATCGAAACGCCTGATTAGTAAATTAGTGATTCTGATACAAAACAAGTTTTAGAAAAATTAGAACTCAACAACGTACAAGTGCAAAGAACAAAAAATTATGCCACATCAACCACCAATCAACAAGAGAATGTTTCCACTTGTTCTCAAGAAGCTGTAGAAATACATTTTGAAGACAGTAGTGATTTTCAAAATGACCTGACAGACAACAAACGAGAAAGCAACAATGTATAAGCACAACAAGAGGGAAATAACAAAAAGCAAGCTGCTAGTTGCAAAGTCAATACAGACTCTCCCCCCACAGAAAATGAAAGAAATGCCAAAATTTTGAATTGCAGTCTAAAAGTTTGTCATAAATTTAGGAGACAAAACTGTGTAACAGATTTTCCTAAATATATGCTCCAAAAGGGTGGGATCAAGTAATACTTTTATCAAAAGGATTCTGCAACAGATATCTTTTTGACTGTTTTGTTGAGCAAAGTGATTGAAAATATTATTTTTCAAAGTAATCTATATATTATGTAAGAGGCAAAATGGATACATCCTTTAATTGAAGAAGAGCTTTACAGATTTCTTGGTCTTGAATTCTTCTGCAGTTATCATTGTTTGCAACAAAAATGTTGTTGTTAGTGTTGTGACAGTGATCTGAACATTCCATTTGTCACATAAACAATCACAAGAGAGAGATACAAACAAATTCTGTCCCATGATTCACCTAAATGATAATCATTCTATACCTAAGAACAATACAGACCAACTGTATAAAATACTCCCACTAAATACAGCATTGAACAAAAACTGTCAGAAACTATGGCTTCCAGATCAGATTCAGAGTATTGACAAGAGTATTGTTCAATTCAAAGAACAATCTTTCCTAAAACAATACAATCCAATGAAGCCAGTGAAAAATGGGTACAAGCTTTGTTGTCAAGAAGATATATCAGGTTACATCTATAAATTTGATTGCTACCAGGGTAAAACATTTGATGAAAAATGAAATGTCATGTGCCTAGGGCCTCCCATCGGGTAGACCGGTCACCTGGCGCAAGTCTCTTTAGTTGACACCACTTCGGCAACTTGCGTGTCGATGGGGATGATATGATGACAACACAACACCCACTCCCTGAGGGTAGAAAACCTCCGACTCAGCTGGGAATCGAACGAGGGTCCCTTTTCAGGGCATTCTGTCATGCTGACCATTCAGCTATTGAGGCAGACAAAGCATTTGATAGCGGCTAAGAAATGTTTGGACTTGGTGGAAGCAGACCGCAGAAACTGACATCCCACCTTCACTACAATAAATATGTAGCTCTGATGGACAATTACTTCATTTTTGTGGATCTTTTTGAATATCTAAAAGCTCATGGTGTGTATGTGCGTGGAACTGGACGTCCCAATAGAGTTGGCCTACCAAAACTAAAGAGCGATCAAGAGCCGTTAAGAGGTGAATTTGACAGTCAAACTTTAGAACAAGGAATAACATTTTTCAAATGGAAAGACAATAGGAGTGTATATTTTTTAAGTAATTTTCACGGAACTAAAACGGTTAACATAGAAAGGAAACAAAAAGGGGTACAAAAATTCATGTGACAATTCCAGTAGTGGTTAGAGATTATAATTCACATATGGGTGGAGATGATAAAGCAGATGTGCTCTGATACATTTATGACAGAGATTGTAAAGCTAAAAAATGGTGGCACCACCTGTGTTTTGCTGCCATCAATGTAACACTTGTGAATTCATATGTTATATATTCAGATTTCAATGGACAAATAGCTTTCCTTCAGGTGAAGCATATGGTAACTCAGGAACTTCTAACAAAAGGTAAAACAGCTGTGAAGAAAAGAGGAAGACCAAATAAAGAAACGTCTCCCAGCCATTTACTGAATGAAAGAAGGAAGAAAGGTTTTTCACCTTCAAATGAAATTCAAAACCAAAAACTCATGGCTCATTGGCCAAATTTTGTGGCAAATCATGATAAATGTGAAAACTGTGCTACTCATAGAATAGAATCAAGGACTCATTCTAAATGTTCTCATTGTAAAATATTTTTGTGTGTCAATGAAAGAAAAAACTATTTTTATTAGTACCACATTTCATAAACTAATGTTTGTTACTGTTTGTACCATTGTGACCTGATAGTACTCTCAAGCCCCTTCTTGAAAAAAATTAATAAAATCTGCAAAATATTATTTGATCTGGTTTTTCTTTATACTAAACCTATTTCCTAACAACAAGAATACCATGGAAAACTTATGAAGTGTCAAAGTCAAAAAATAAAAAATTCAGGCCATAAAGGGGTATGTGGGTTAGTCTGTATGAACAATTAGCAAATAGTGTGGAATACATTTATGTTTGTGATCATAAATTGTGTATAGATTGTATAACAAGATGTATACATTTCTGATTTCACACACTGATTTTGGTCATCATGCTACTCAGTTATGTGATCATTTGAAGCTATTTATGACTTTGATTACCTGTATTTCTTGTGAGTACTGCATTATTGTATGCCATTGGAACTTGTGTTGTGTGCAAACTCATGCTTAACTCTGTTTTGGGTACCCCTGGTCATCATGACTGTGTGTGTCCTCAAGGAGACTGTGCAGCTCTTGATTGAGGCTAGACACTTCCTCTAATTATTCTTTACATATAATTGAACTTATTGATATATGATTATGAACTTTATTCATTTTTGGTGTGTACTCAGTGTGGTTTGGATTAATGGGTCGATCCCCACATCGTAAGCATAGACCCTAATATTTTTTCATTATTTTCTCATTTTTTAAGTCATCATATCTTTACATACTCTGGTTTATATGGCTGATTGATTTTACGCTATACTCCTACTTGTGATTGAGTATGTTATTCTGGTCATTACCCATTGTTGTTAGTTTCTTGAGTCAGCTCACTCATCGTACACTTAGGATCTGAATTTTTTTTTTCTTCTCTTTTATGATTTTGAAGGTTTGACTATGTAGATGTATACTAGCAATTTGTAATTCCATTACTTTACATTGCCTCTGCACTTATTTCTGTAGCTTTTTTGTTGTAATGTTGTAGTTTTGACTTTGTATCGTATATATTGGGACAGAATGTTCCACAGACCTGAAAATCTGAATGCCATGTCCTCATATATGCATAGATTATGATTTGTATAGTAGATATTTTTCTTATGTTTTCTGTAACATGGTATGTATCAGATACTTCTGTACGTCTGAATTCTACTCTACGATGGTTAATATGCTTATACTTGTGGTATTTACTATATTTGTCAGAATAATCTTTCACTTTTATATAATGTTCATTTACATTAGGTTATTATGGTAATATTTTTCTATAATATTTTATTATTCATTTTTACGTAACATTAACAGACACTTAAACCTCATTCATTGAAATGCTGAAAGAGACTTAAAGATTACACTAGATTAGACCACTGTGTATGAAGCTAGATATGTTAGAGCAACTTCATGTGAATTTTATCCATAATTTTGGAAATTGTCACAATATGTTAATTCTGCTATTCACTACTAAGGTTTCACACTTATTTGGACTACAGACAAATTGTAAGCAAGAAGAACTCTGTTGTAGTCAGAAATTTGTCAGATGTTATGTATTTCCTTCTATACCTTTTGTAGTTTTTTGTAAGAGAACCTATACTTACGTTCATAGGAAAGTGATGATCATACAACCTAAAATTTTCTTGTAATTTTGGAATTTAACTTCAATACTCTGCATTGTATCTTTTGGCATCATTTTTTACACCATTTGGCAAACCTTATAGCAGGCACAAAATATTTTAAACACATTGTTTGCATATTATGTGAGAGGGATGTTGTAACAGGATATCCTCTTCTAGCATAACTTTTCCTCGATAGTAGCTATCGATACCAGTATTATTTTTTGAATTTTGGACTGGTCAGTATTATCTCAGTTGCTCTTCCGTAAACTTTCATATAATTTTATACACAGTATGTTATATTTAAAGCTAAAATTTATGAAAAGGAATTAATTTTTAAAATATATTGGTTTTGATGTTATAATTGATAAGTACTAATTTTCAATGTACAGTTAAAATTATTTTTTTGGAAACATTTGAAATTACAAATTATTTGCCCACTTAAAGTTTCTGTTATTAGTTACACAATCTTGTACTGTTTACTATGTTTCTTTCTGGATTCATTTATGAAATAATAATTGCAATTAATATTGTAACATAAACTAGTAGAAATTGATTTGTTAAGAAAAATTATAAATCTGTTGAAATACTGCTATTTCCACAGAATGAGAGAGTTGTAAGCATACCTCTGATGTGATTGGACGTATTTTTGTATTTGTATGCAAAAAATGTAATTTCATCTTTGTTAATGTGAAAAATCAAAATACTGTTAGATATACTAAAATGTGAGAAAATATGTTGTTGTTGTTGTGCTCTTCAGTGCTGAGACTGGTTTGATGCAGCTCTCCATGCTACTCTATACTGTGCAAGCCTCTTCATCTCCCAGTACCCACTGCAACCTACATCCTTCTGAATCTGCGTAGTGTAGTCATCTCTTGGTCTCCCTCTATGATTTTTACCCTCCACGCTGCCCTCCAATACTAAATTGGTGATCCCTTGATGCCTCAGAACATATCCTACCAACTGATCCCTTCTTCTGGTCAAGTTGTGCCACAAACTTCTCTTCTCCCCAATCCTATTCAATACATCCTCATTAGTTATGTGATCTACCCATCTAATCTTCAGCATTCTTCTGTAGCACCACATTTCGAAAGCTTCTATTCTCTTCTTGTCCAAACTATTTATCATCCATGTTTCACTTCCATACATTGCTACACTCCATACAAATACTTTCAGAAACGTTTTCCTGACACTTAAATCTATACTCGATGTTAACAAATTTCTCTTCTTCAGAAACGCTTTCCTTGCCATTGCCAGTCTACATTTTATATACTCTCTACTTCTCTACTTCGACCATCATCAGTTATTTTGCTCCCCAAATAGCAAAACTCCTTTACTACTTTGTCTCATCTTCTAATCTAATTCCCTCAGCATCACCCCGTTTTATTAGACTACATTCCATTATTCTTGTTTTGCTTTTGTTGATGTTCATCTTATATCGTCCATTCAAGACACTATCCATTCCGTTCAACTGCTCTTCCAAGTCCTTTGCTGTCTCTGGCAGAATTACAATGTCATCATCGAACCTCAAAGTTTTTATTTCTTCTCCATGGATTTTAATACCTACCCCGAATTTTTCTTTTGTTTCCTTCACTGCTTGCTCAATATAAAGATTGAATAACATCGGGGAGAGGCTACAACCCTGTCTCACTCCCTTCCCAACCACTGCTTCCCTTTCACGTCCCTCGACTCTTATAACTGACATCTGGTTTCTGTACAAATTGTAAATAGCCTTTCGCTCCCTGTATTTTACCCCTGCCACCTTCAGAATTTGAAAGAGAGTATTCCAGTCAACATTGTCAAAAGCTTTTTCTAAGTCTACAAATGCTATAAATGTAGGTTTGCCCTTCCTTAATCTAGCTTCTAAGATAAGTTGTAGGGTCAGTATTGCCTCACGTGTTCCAACATTTCTACGGAATCCAAACTGATCTTCCCCGAGATTGGATTCTACTAGTTTTTCCATTCGTCTGTAAAGAATTCGCGTTAGTATTTTGCAGCTGTGAGTTATTAAACTGATAGTTTGGTAATTTTCACATCTGTCAACACCTGCTTTCTTTGGAATTGGAATTATTATATTCTTCTTGAAGTCTGAGGGTATTTCGACTGTCTCATACATCTTGCTCACAAGATGGTAGAGTTTTGTCAGGACTGGCTCTCCCAAGGCCATCAGTAGTTCCATTGGAATGTTGTCTATTCCGGGGGCCTTGTTTCGACTCAGGTCTTTCAGTGCTCTGTCAAACTTTTCACATAGTATTGTATCTCCCATTTCATCTTCATCTACATCCTCTTCCATTTCCATAATATTGTCCTCAAGTACATCGCCCTTGTATAGACCCTCTGTATACTCCTTCCACCTTTCTGCTTTACCTTCTTTGCTTAGAACTGGGTTTCCATCTGAGTTCTTGATGATCATACAAGTGGTTCTCTTACCTCCAAAGGTCTCTTTATTTTTCCTGTAGGCAGTATCTATCTTACCCCTAGTGAGATAAGCCTCTACATCCTTGCATTTGTCCTCTAGCCATCCCTGCTTAGTCATTTTGCACTTCCTGTCGATCTCATTTTTTAGATGTCTGTATTCCTTTTTGCCTGCTTCATTTACTGCATTTTTATATTTTCTGCTTTCATCAATTAAATTCAATATTTCTTCTGTTACCCAAGGATTTCTACTAGCCCTTGTCTTTTTATCTACTTGATCCTCTGCTGCCTTCACTACTTCATCCCTCAGAGCTACCCATTCTTCTTCTACTGTATTTCTTTCCCCCATTCCTGTCAATTGCTCCCATATGCTCTCCCTGAAACTCTGTACAACCTCTGGTTCTTTTAGTTTATCCATGTCCCATCTCCTTAAATTCCCACCATTTTGCAGTTTCTTCAGTTTTAATCTACAGGTCATAACCAATAGATTGTGGTCAGAGTCCACATCTGCCGCTGGAAATGTCTTACAATTTAAAACCTGGTTCCTAAATCTCTGCCTTACCATTATATAATCTATCTTAAACCTGTCAGTATCTCCAGGCTTCTTCCATGTATACAGCCTTCTTTTATGATTCTTGAACCAAGTGTTACCTATGATTAAGTTGTGCTCTGTGCAAAATTCTACCAGGCGGCTTCCTCTTTCATTTCTTTGCCCCAGTCCATATTCACCTATTATGATTCCTTCTCTCCCTCTTCCTACTACCGATTTCCTGTCACCCATGACTATTAAATTTTCGTCTCCCTTCACTATCTGAATAATTTCTTTTATTTGATCATACATTTCATCAATTTCTTCGTCATCTGCAAAGCTAGTTGGCATATAAACTTGTACTACTGTAGTAGGTGTGGGCTTCGTATCTATCTTGGCCACAATAATGCATTCACTATGCTGTTTGTAGTAGCTTACCCGCAATCCATATTTCCTATTCATTATTACACCTACTCCTGCATTACCCCTATTTGATTTTGTGTTTATAACCCTGTAGTCACCTGACCAGAAGTCTTGTTCCTCCTGCCACCGAACTTCACTAATTCCCACTATATCTAACTTTAACCTATCCATTTCCCTTTTTAAATTTTCTAACCTACCTGCCCGATTAAGGGATCTGACATTCCACGCTCCGATCCGTAGAACGCCAGTTTTCTTTCTCCTGATAACGACATCCTCCTGAGTAGTCCCCGCCCGGAGATCCGAATGGGGGACTATTTTACCTCCGGAATATTTTACCCAAGAGGATGCCATCATCATTTAATCATACAGTAAAGCTGCATGTCCTCGGGAAAAATTACGGCTGTAGTTTCCCCTTGCTTTCAGCCGTTCGCAGTACCAGCACAGCAAGGCCGTTTTGGTTAATGTTGCAAGGCCAGATCAGTCAATCATCCAGACTGTTGCCCCTGCAACTACTGAAAAGGCTGCTGCCCCTCTTCAGGAACCACACGTTTGTCTGGCCTCTCAACAGATACCCCACTGTTGTGGTTGAACCTACGGTACAGCTATCTGTATCGCTGAGGCATGCATGCCTCCCCACCAATGGCAAGGTCCATGGTTCGTGGGGGGAGGGTGAGAAAATATATTTACATAAAAAAATGCTGCAACAACAATCTTCAAATTTATTTACCTCAAACCAACTATAAGGATCTGATGTGAGATTTTTTCAGCTTCAAGAATCAGACCCCTAGACAAGAAGAACTGGATCCATCTCAACACGACAAGTTAAGTAAACTATAAAGTTAATTATAATCTTCACTCTTATCAAATCTTCATAAAAGTCTTTGCTTATTAATTACTTGGACTGGATGTTTTTTAATGGTGGACAGTAGATGGAAGTAGGAAGGACGGGGGAGATTGCAAGCCATCAGTCACCTAACGTGAACAACTTTGTGTTAATGGCCAGGGTTTCTGGAACTATTGCAAATAAAAAAAGCAGCTCACTGCACAGTGTCATTAGGTGCTTGAAGTATTGAGTAATGAATCAGAGTATACATCTGCATGTGTGTATGTGCTGAACACAGTTCATTTTCACAGGGGTTAGTGGGTGGGCAGGTAGGTACTACAGTTTGTTGCTGCTCGCCCCCCCCCCCCCCCCAAATAAAAATAAAATAAAATAAAAAAGTTGCCATCACCATCAATTTTAACATGACACAGTTCCTTAAGATTTTAGTTATAATAACAATAAATTTTAATATAATGATGATGATTAGTTTATGTCAGTACTTATAACTTTCAAAAAACTGTAATTCAGATAAATACATACATAGTTTGAAAAAACATTCATCCGAAATATTGAAATTTATATCTTCCATGCAATTAATTTAAGAACTAGTGTATAGTAACAACCAGTTCTCACAACTTCAACAGTGTCATGATATACACAACATAAAATCACAGTATGCACTCAGTATTATCAGCATTTAACTTAGTAACTATGGTTATAAACACCAGTCTGCAGACTGTGCCTATGTGAGCATGTAAACAGTGAACAATGTTGTTTCTTCCAGTCCCTTACATCTTTAGTCAGGAAAGTCAATCACTGAGTTGTTTCTTTTTTTCCCTAGTGGAGGGCCCTTCCCTTTCTGCCTTATATTACTCAACATCCTATGAACTAAACTCCTTCAAAACAGGCCAGGAAGTCCCCATAGTACTGACTGGCTGCCATGTCATCCTCAGCCTACAGGTGTCACTGGATGTGCATATGGAGGGGCATGTGGTCAATACACCGCTCTCCCGACCTTATGTCAGTTTACGAGACCGGAGCCATGAGTTCTTAATCAAGTAGCTCCTCAGTTTTCATGACAAAGGCTCAGTGCACCCCCCACTTGCAAGCAGTGCTTGGCAGACTGGATCGTCTCATATCCAAGTACTAGCCCAGTCTAACAGCACTTAACTTTGGTGATCTGATGTGGACTGGTCTTACCACTACGGCAAGGCTCTTGGCACTCAACAACCTATGATTTGTCAATTTTGATTATGGACTTAGGAGCTTTATCAGATTTGTTGTTGACAGTAGCAGCTGCCAGCCTGTGAAGGGTACATTTTCCAGGCTGGAAAGTTTTGTGAGGCTGGTCAATGTGCCAGGCTAACAATCTCAGCTAGGCCTCAGGTAATAAACGGTAAGATATTCTGGGTTAAACATAGCTTGCACTTTTCTAGAATCATTCCCCTTTTCAAGTTCCTTAGTTTTCATGCTACTTTATTCTCCTAAAATTGGCTGAGAAATTTGGAAATTGATGTATGTAAAAATACAAAAAGTTTAGTAACATGATCCTCCCTCTTGTGACCTGTACTGTGTGGGTGCCTCCTGCATGGGAGCTGACCTATTTTATTAGTATGAAAATAAAAATTTTATTTTTCTTTTCTATTTATTGAAATGTAATAAGTCATGGACATTGGGTAGCTGCAACAGTCACAAGCACTGAACGTGGAGGTGTTAATCTTTTCCCAATGAGGGGTGCTGAACATGGGATGTGTTCACTGCAGTTTGTTAACCTTTTCAGTCAATAAGAAGGTGTGAGAGGAATTATACATTGTCTTGGGTGTGGACAAGTGAGGAACTGTGCTGAAGTGCATCACTCTCTTGCCTACCAGTGCTTATCTAATTAACATGCTCCTCTCCCACTCTCCTAAGCCAAGACACAGCCTCCTGTGAATTGGACTTAAGGCTCCTTTTGTTACCTCTCCCTTTCTGCAGGCACAGATATATACCAAAAGGATGATATAAACCTCTTTGTCAGTCAGTTTCTACCAGTCAACATTTATTCATGATTTAGACCACCTAAATCAGATGCCCTCTCTTTTTCCACTCAAGCACATCTTGTACAAATCTGGCGTCAGTACAGTGGGTAAGTCCCACCATCCATTCCAGAATAGTGGTTCAGTTGTGGCTGGTTGTTTACAGAATTTTGCGTGTTGACAATGGAAAAATGTGCAACATAAGTTTTGTTACAGCCTGTAGCCATCTCTGGCTCACTTTAAGCTATCACAGTCAATCACCTGGACTCTGTCTCTTCTGTGCCTCACGTCTTCAGCATGACACATCTGGTGTGTATATACATGTATGGGTTCAATATCCTGCTATGCATGGGCCATTTGATCATGCTGCCTCTGCTGCCATTCTCATCTGTGCTGAATCCTGGCCAGCTGACAAACTGCCGCTGCCTAGGCCCCATGCACCTTGCAACCTTGTTGTTGCCTGCCTGCCTACCTGTCTGCAGTTTGATGTCAGGCTATGTCTGCTGCCTCCTCCTGCTGTTACCATGAGGGTCACACATTCAACCCCTGCATCATCTGTGCCTCACTGCTGCAGTGCCCATGATGCCAACCCTGCCTTCATTACATGACATCATTAATGTGAGTGTCACTAACCTTTGATTTTTGGATCCTGTCACTGACTTTCCAGCAAATGTACATGCCACTCAGCAGCCTAAAGAAATGGGGACTCTTGCTCCACAGGGTTTGGTGTACTCCCTGTGCTATTTTTTTGTTGTTGTTGTTGTTTGCTGTAGGCCCCATGCGTTGTAACCATGCTCCAAAACCTAACCTTGAGGTAAAAATACCTCAGAGAATGAAGATGAAGGTCCTATTGATTCCTTTCTATGGTTAAAATTATGGGGTCAGAAGAGAAAAATGCAAATTCTGGAGCCAAGCACCACAAACCCCTCCAGGAGCCCCGTCAAAAGCAGTTTTCAGTGATCAAGCTACCTAAGGTGAAGCTAGAGAAGTCTAAACTAGCTCAGCTACTATCTCACTTGCCCAGTCCACTATTGCCAGTACCTTTTCAGCTGTCAATTTCATTCCTTCATTCTCAGGAAAGCTCGGTGAAAATGTGGAAAACTCTCTGCAAAATTTCCGTGATGTGGGTTACATTTGCACCTGTCCTGAAGCTTTCCTGTTGTATGTGGTACAGCTGAAATTAGCCAGTGATGCATGTGGATATGTAGAACTGGTTGACTCTTTAAAATATGCAATTAGATATGAATCTCTAACGAAAGGTTTAGAAGAGCAATATACCAACAAGCACAGTGTTAGTTACTACCATGACAAACTGTATACCCTTGAACAGAAGTCAGGGGAAGATTTTGGACAATTTAAAGACTGCATATGTACCAACTCTTGCAAAACATACCTTTGGATACAACCTGCAATGACATATTTCTTGAAGAATCTTAGGTTCTAAGATGCATGAAATTAATGTCTTCATCCATGGTATCAATCCACAAATTAACAGAGAAGGCAGACACTCCATTGCTCACCATACCCCTACCCACACCCCACCCCAGCACATAACAGCCAGCTCCGCCGTGTGTTTACAATTAAATCGGAGAGCTCCAATGCAAATGCACTGGTCATATGGCTGATACCTGTCTAACACCTTATTGTCCTTGTTGTGTCTGACTTCTTGGACACAGAAGTGGCTAGTAATAATTCAGTTAATTAGAACACTCTGTATAAGTAGTATTTTATTAATTGTAACAAAACTTATCTTTGTCTAGCAGGCTAGCCTGCATTTATGAGACTGCAAACATGGACTTGCAGTCCAGAACATGCTAAATGACTCACAATTACTGTTTGGTGAATTGTTACAAGTTCAGAATGGCTGTACTATGGCTCCACTACAGTCACTAGAAAACATAAGTTCATAGACACTTGTTGACACAGTTCTGATAGTGTCGGCACATAGACACAGTTCACAGGAGACAAAAGTCCCTTCAACCCCAGACAGTTGACATGGGCTGTGTCACAGCAAGTAGGTGGCACAACAACATTACTCTGACAGGAACTTCCTGGCAGTGGGCAAGGTCTGACCTTGAACAGAACTGGCCTCTGACGACGCAGATGATGTGACAGGCGGTACACTGTAGATGACATCTGGGTCCTCCAGGGCACCCGACCAGGTGACCGTGCATGATCTTGTTGCTGGCTGCATCATGGACTGCCAGCATGACTGCAACACTGGTGGTGGCACCATGTTAACATTCATGGGCATCTCCGGCTATGGAAATGATAGTGCTGCTGGAGGCAAAATCTGCAACTGTGGTGGTAGCTGCTGCAAACCCTGACTGTGTGCTGGATCTGTGAAAAAAAGAGAGTGGCAGAATCTCCTGAATGGATCGGCTGAAGCTGGTTCTGATACATCCTGTGAAATCTCATCAGACCGTGGATGATCTAGGTGAAATGGGACAATACCTCAGATAGCACACCTCATTCCTATCTGCAACCCCTGCCAAACACGTGAAAGAACACTGGTTACTGAGGCCAAAACTGTGACTCAGAAAAAGGGTCATGAGGTCTCTGCAGTGGAGATAGCAAATGGAGCAGAGCCCTGTGGCATTGACCATGCAGGAGCTCTGCTGGTGACTTTCCATCTTTGAGAAGTGAGTGATATAATGACAGAAAAACTTTAAAAGACAGGTCCCACTTATGTGGTTCACAACTTGTCCATCTGGGATTTGAAGGTCCTTACAATGTATTCAGCTTCATCATTCAACTGCAGATGAAAGGGCAAATGCTGAATACTGTTGTCTGCACAAAACTGTTCAAACTCCTGAGATGTGAACTGTAGCCCATTATCTGACACTATCACCTCACCTAAGCCTGTTGTGCACACAATCGATGTGAGAAATGATACTGTGCTCACTGATGTGGTAGATGATGGAGGAAAACTTGCTGCACGCATTGACAACCACTAGCTAGCACATGACCCAGCAAAACCGATTGTGTGCACTGCAGGCTTATCTGAGGTGTCAGATAATGGGCTACAGTTCACATCTCAGGAGTTTGAACAGTTTTGTGCAGACAACAGTATTCAGTATTTGACCTTTCATCTGAAGTTGAATGATGAAGCTGAACACATTGTAAGGACCTTAAAATTACAGATGGACAAATTGTGAACCACATACATGGGACCTGGCTTTTAGTGTTTTTCAATGTAAGAAATGATACTGTGCTGCCTGATGTGGTCATCCTACTTGGTGTGGACAGTACCCCAATGATGCAACAACTGAAGAACTCCCTGCCGGAGGGATTGAGGAACCATGACTATAGTATCGCCTCTTTCAGTGTGCATCAGGACAACACCCATCTGTTCAGAGATGGCATGCTGATGAGCAAAGTAGCAACAAACCGCTGGGTGGCAGATCTCCTTCAGACTCGGTGGTCACCCACGACAAACAGACTTGAGCACCCTCTTCAATCCTGGGTCCAATGCCATCTTCTATGCCACACGGCGAAAAGTGAACAGAAAATCTTCCAAAAATAGGATTTATTCTGAATAAATGTGATGACAGGAGTGCTCAGAGGAATCAAACACAGCATTGGAGCCAATAGGAAGCCTCAACAGGAGGTCAGCATTAGAGTGTTTAGTAATGGGTCAAAATGACAATTCATACTGGTAATTGCAGAAGAGAAGTGCCCACCATTGTGACTTCTGCACTGTACATTCTGGAACAGGCTGGGTCAATGTTGCGATCTGAGCAGCAGAATGGGTGTAATAGGTTAGCTTTCACATTACAACTTGTGATTCTGATACACTGGTTGGTGCATACATGTCTTGAGTGACCACTAAGTGTGAATGTGATAGGTGGATACCAAGCCCATTATTCATGTGGCCAAGATACTCAGTTTCAGTGAGAAAAGAGAATGACTTAGAATGGTTGCACATCAGTCCCATTTTGGACAACACTTGAAACGATGCCTCTAAATTTTGTAAGTGTTCTGCTGACATATGACAAGAGGCAACCATATCATCTAAATAATTAGAACAAAAAGGTACTTGTGCTGTCAATTGCTCAAGGTACCTTTGGAAAATAGTTGAGGTAGAGGTGCTAATTTATTTATTTAATTGTATGGCTAGGGACCCCTGTCTGGCAAACTGTTTGCCGGGTGCTAGTCTTTCAACTTGACGCCACTTCGGTGACCTTCAGTCAATGAGGATGATAGGATGATGATGAGGACAGCACAACACCCAGTCCCTGGGTGGAGAAAATTCCCTGACCCAGCCAGGAATTGAACATGGGCTCAGAGGATTGACAATTCGTCATGCTGACCATTCAGCTACCAGGGTCAGGCAACGTGCTAAAACTGGAATGATCCCTTGTGTTTATTGATCACATAAATCTTCTTTAACTCCTCATCTAAATGCTTTTACTGGTGGGCTTCCTGGGGATCAATTTTTCCATCAAATCCTCAGGTAGTGGCAACAGAAAATAGTCAACACCAGTTTGTGGGTTGATGGTCAATGTAAAGTCTTCACAGAGGCTCAACTCACCTGCCAGTTTAATAAGGATCACCAGGGGTGATGCCTGTCAGCTGGCCAAACCTGGTTTGATGACGTCAACGTCCTGTAACCACTGCAACTCAGCAGTAACCTGGTCCTGTATTGCAGGAGGAATAGGACAAGCCTGAATAAACTTGGGCTACACATTGTCTTTCAATGTCACATGGGCCTCAAACCTCTGGACCTTGTTAAGACTCCCACAAAACAGAGAACTGCACTTGTCACATAATGCATTAATGATGGGCAGAAACCCAGATGAATGAATGTGTAACACCTTCCTATGAATTGACAATCCTAAAATTTCAAAGATATCCACACCAAAAATGTTTTTAGACTTGCAAAAGCACAACACATGAAATAACACTGTTTTAGTAGTACCGTGGAATGTGGCTGGTAAAGTGCATATCCCAAGTGCTGGGACAGGTTCTCCATTGTATGCTGACAATGAGTTACATGATTGCTGTAGCTGTGGGCTATCTAATCATTCATACATAGTGTGGCTGAACAATATAATAGTGGCACCAGTATCTAACTGGAAATTAACACACTTGTTTAACACATGCAACTGAACGTAAAGCTTATTGGAGTGCTGGATGATAAGTTCAGAGTTTGCATACTGGCAGTCTGACGAAACAACAACAGAATCAGTGGACAGTTGCATAACAGACACATCATACATCTCATTAGAATCACTGTCTGACATGGAATGTGAAAACCACTTAACACCATCTATACTTAAACATACCAAGAGTATGTGGGCTTGTTTGCCACGTGGGAAACACTTGGCTTTGAAACACAGCCACTGAGGCCAATCTTGGGTTTGAATGCAATGTGGGCAGGACTTCGTGATTGAGCAGGCTGCCATTGCGGCCTGATGGTGTAACTGGTTTGGACATGCCCTAGACATCGGGTGATGTGTTACCTGAGAGGAGGGTTGGCCATTGAATTGTCTTACTCTTGACAACAGATATTGCAGGTGTTTAAAAATCACACTCAATTACATCCTGTGACTCAGTAATTGACAATACTGTACTGAGGTCAGGGTTTGGATGCTATAATATGGCATCATGAATACGGGAATCAGATGTGTACTGAGTAATAGCCTCTCTCATCAAACTATGACTGTTATTTAACCCACATGAACACTGAAAGTGACACTGATCAGTAAGGCCACAAACTTCTGTTACCCATTGTTTGTAGGGCTGTCCTGGATACTGTTTTAATCTGAAAACCTTATAACAAGCAGCCACTACATGGACTTGTGATTTAAAATGATTTGACAGCTTGTCAACTAACTGGTCATAGGGGACCTCATGAGACTGGGAACCTGGAAATAGTTTTACTACCAACTGGAATACCTCCAAGGCTATGGTGGAGAGAAAATAGTCAATATGCTGATTACCTGTTATGTTGTAGGTGTTGAAATGCACTGTCAACATAATCAGCTCAGTCATCACTGAATTTAGGCACTTTAACCATTTGTTGAGTTGTTTTTTGCAGTTAAACAACATGCCACAGTGAGTTGATTATGAGATGCATCCTTAGCATCACTTTACATGTGTCTGACTTTTTGTACACAGAGGTGGATAATAATAATTCAGTTAGTTAGAAGACTCTGAATAAGTAACACTTTATTAATTATAACAAAACTTATCTTTGCTCAAAAGTCTTGGCTGTAGCTATTCGTAGCTAAATGAGTGGCAAACTGATACAAGTTCAGAATGGGTGTACTGCGACTTCACTACAGTCACTAGAAAACACAAATTCATAGATACTTGTTGACACAGTTCTGATAGCATTAGCGTGTAGGCACAGTTCACAGGAGGTGGAAGTCTCTTCACTCCTCTATGGTTGACATAGGTTGTGTCACTGTGAACAGGCAGCACAATGACATTACTCTGACAGGAACTTCCTGGAAGTGGGTAGGATCTGACCTCAAACAGAACTGACTTCCTGGCCTTTGGTGATGCTGTTTCATGGCAGAGGCATTACAGTGGAGCCTCGGAACTATGAGTGGCATGTCTTCTTCCTAGTGTCTTATTGGCACCTCCTGATACCACTTTGCTGTGCAGCATCTCTGCGGTCCTCTATTCTTCTGGTGCTGCTCTCCATACTCAATGACACCAAAGTCCTCATTGCTAAAAGTTTGGGCATTTAGAAATGGAGTGTCCATAGAACTGAAATAGATAATTCCATGGCATCGGCAGTCAACTCTGGGGCAGGGAAAATGCTCATTTTGATCAGGGAAACTACAGGAGAGGCAAGCACAGCCACCTAACTATACCCTCAGTAAAGGTTTTTAATACTGTGAAGTAAGGAGATTTGGAGGAAGTGGCAAACGTGATTGTTAGAGGAGAGATAAGAGAAAAATCAGCCAAAATTCTTACTCTGGGTGACAAGTGGCCATTGAAACCACCTCGATGGTGTATCAGTGATCTGAGTAGTGACATTATAAATTCTCCAGCTGTGTGTTCAGTTAAGCTGAAAATTGATGATGCAATCTGTGAATGATATGGAGGTGTTAAGGCAGAGAATGTTTGATTTTGACATCATATTGGGAAATTATTTCCTATGACAGTATCAGGGTGTAATTGATTTCCTGTCACATACAGTCAAATTCAGTGAAGCAATTCACCAATTTGGCAGTGACAACACCTTGCAGACACGAGGATATCCCTACAAGAGACCTATTTCTCAAAATTCTGACAAACTGCATATACTGATGCTCAAAGTGACAACCCTTGTGAAAATATCTGGTGGCATCAGAAGAGTTCTTTGGTTGACTGTCAAAATGCAAGAACCTAAGAGGAATGTCCTTTTGATTGGCCCACTCATTCAAAGTGACATTCTGAATTTAATGCAATTGTATGTGAAACGATGCCTGTACAGAGTTGAATCCATAGGAGAGAAAGTCTGAATTTCTGCGTGTGTTTATAATTTTGGAATCTGAGATGTGGAGGTACCCAGAGAGACCAAACTGGCCATTATGCAAGAGGTAGCCAAAAGTGAAGAATTTGTTCCTGAAAACAAAGTAAAGGAAAGATGATAACTAACACTGGTCTGAGAAACATGTAAAATCACACCCCTACTGTAGCAACAATTGCAGAATAAGTTGCCCCATTTATATGACTCTCAGCAGAACTCATTATACCCAGTTTTGGAGAAGTATTGGTGGCTATTGAAGAAAGACAATATTTGCCTGCCACTGATGTTGTATACCATGAGATTACTACTGGTAACACCAGGGCAGCTTCCTGAAAACCATATAGAGTACTGTATCAGAGAGAGTCCATTGTGGAAGACACAGTCCAACAATAGCTTGACACCAAAATTATTGAACCATCAGCCATTCCCTGGTTGAGTCAGACTGTCATTGTCCTGAAAAAGTCTGTTAGTGTCGAGAAAAACTACTAACTTTGTGTGGACATGTGAGCCAGAAACGAAGTCATAACTACTGACAGCTACATCTTGCTGTGTATTGATGGTACATTGTATATATTAGAAAATTACAAGTTTTTCACTAGTCTTGATCTAAACTCAGGCTATTATCACACCCTGAAAGCTCCACATGACTAATATAAAACAGCTTTTGTTGTACCCTCTGACCTGATTTTGTTGGTGCCTTTTGGCTTAAGAAACACTCCACTACATTTTAAAGTTGTGTTGATTTGTTATTAAGATATCTTGAACCCTCTGCCTGTTTGGTATGTCTTGATGATATCACATTTTTTTCCTGAGCTACAGAAGAACATGCAGAATGGATGAGAAATGTTTTGGTGAGGTTACAAAACGCCCATCTAAGTTTAAAGTTTGAAAAATGCTCTTTTGTAGAGTCACATGTCCAGGACCTGGGACACATTATTAGCTCTGATGTAGTAAAACCAGACCTAAAGTTGACAGAAGTTGTGGATTATTTCCCTGCTTCCATAAATGTAAAAGAATTATGGAGTTTCTTGGGGTTAAGTAACTACTACCATCATTCTGTAAAGGGTTATCACACTGTGACTAAGCCTTTAACCAAGTTATTAAAGAAAGGAGTATCATTCAAATGGGCCACAGATTGTGAAATCACCATGCAGAAAGCTATAGAAGTTTTGACGAGTTCACATTTAGTGACATATTCTGACTTTGAAAAACCATTCATAGTTTCATGTCAAGCACGGATTATACTGCTGATGCTGTTTTGAGCCAAAGGAATAACAGCAAAGAAGAACCTGTTGGTTATGCTTCTAGCCAGTTCAGTAAAGCTGAAATAAAATACATTACCACTACTTTAAATGCTACCTGTATTATGGTAACTGACCATGTTGCCTTATTATTGATATTGCATTTAAATGGCCCCAGAAGCCACCTGACATGATGGGCCTTAAAATGCAAAGACTATGACTATAAAGTAGGTCATAAACCTGGAGAACTGCATCAAAATACAGGTGGCATCAATAGAAAGGTCCAAGTTGTGCAAGCAGACAAAGAACTAATATATAAATTAAAAGATGTCCAGGAAAAAGATTCTAAATGTTAACAGTATGTCACACTGCTTGACTTTGCATTAGAATTTGATATATTGTACCACAAAACTCTGTTGGGAAACTGGATGGTGATACCAAAGTCACTCCAGAACCAAATCATTGCTCAGTGTCATGATAGTATACAGGCCTGCCATAGTGGTAGATATTCTACAAATGTGTATATTGCTATGTGGCATTGGAGGCTCATTCAGTTCCATGACATCAGTACATATAGCCATGTGTGTTTACATTGCACCCAGTGCTCACAGTGAATGTGGTAGTGCATTCCTTCACAAACCTTACCAGAAGTCTCCAGACTATTTGAGACCATGGCTCTTGTTAGTACTGACTGCTGGTATGACAGCTGAGAGTGTGGCCAGAACATTTGTAAATCACTTGGCGCTACCATCTGGCAGTCTAACTGATCAATGTGCAAACTTTATGTCCTCATTATTCATACAAGTGTGCAAACTGCTTAGAATCAAAACATGGTGGACTAACCCCTATCATCTGAAGACTAATGGACATGTGGAATAGGTTCATAAGATAATTAAGTGGATGTTACCCTACTATGTGAGCCAAACATATTCAGACTGGAATAAGTACATTCCTTATGTACAATTTCTATGCAACAGCAGCATTCATGAATCCACAGGGCATACCACTTTGAGTAGTCTCTGGCTGTCCCATGAATACTCCCTTTGAGACAGACAAAATTCCGCCAGCAGAGGATTTAAAAGAACTGAGAAGCTTAGCACAGAGACTTAAAGTAACCTGGTGTCAATTTCAGTGCAATAATATGAAGGCAACAGCCAAATCACGTGTTTGACCTCTCCTGTCAACACAGAAATACAATTACCAGATCGCCTTGTGATTGTGCTGTGTTGCCCCAGCCTGCTGCCCTAATAGATCCACCTAAAGACAAGTCACCTGCCGATAGACCGGCACCACAGAAAAGAAAGATTATACTGCCTCAGGCTCAGCCTACATATTCACTCCACTCTAGGTATCTCTATGTGCTATGGTCAATTGATTATGAACAGTGTGCTAGTAATACAGTTTTGCTAATACATAGGATCTATATTCTCCAGGAATTTGCACTAGTGACATGTCTTTGGTGAACACAGAGATCCAGAGCTGATTTCAACAATTTTTCCTGCCATACTCTTCTTTTTAATCTATTTTACATTCGTTCTTATTCCCTTGGTGTGGTTTTTGCAGAGATCCCACACTCAGGAGAAACAGATTTCCTCATGTTGGTAATGCAGGATAAACTGTTTCCCCCATTTTCCTATTGACAACCATTCTGCTAGTCACTTATGTATAATTATGATTATGTTAACCAGACGACACCCATAGCTGATTCATCATGAAATGTGGTGAAACACCACTAATTTTAAACCAATGAATTATACTGCAGAGTTTCATGGTCACCTAGATGAATTTCCTGACATTCTCTCCTCATGAATAGAACCATGTATCTTAATCAGTTGCCTTCCTGCTGTATCTCACTGCACCACATGTTTGTAGTTTACTGTATGTATTTTGTTTTCAACCTTTTCATGCACTTCTGTATGTGGAGAAAGTGAGTAGACATTACCCGCTACCCTTACTGCTAGCAAGTGGCTGTACAGTGCATTTCCCTTCCATCCCAGTCTCACATGCTGACTGAGTAAAAAAAATTGCCTATATACTTCCACACATACTCTAATCCACCCCTATATTACCGGAGAAATACGTCAACTTTTCCCAAAGATTTTTTTCTATTATATATTCGAATGGAGTGTTCAAACCTATACAATCGTAGCAGCATCCACTTGATGCTTTTATTTTGTAGGTCAGTCATGTAACATGAACAGATGTTGGCTCAAAGGATTGGTAAACAGTGACTATCTAGTATGTGAGCTGTTGAATAACTTTTACTGTTCACCTGTACATATCATTTAACGATGAAAGGGTCTATATGTGTTAATGTCAGGATAGTAACTGACAATGACCTCAAAGTTAGAGTGAAAATTGAGAATGTATAGTGAGGTGCAAAGGTAGGACTTGTTCAAATAGAGTGGAAGGAAATGTGTGGCAAACTGACATATATATTGAGGGTAGTTGATAGATAAGTATAAAATTTTGTCTTGGTATTCCTGTCTTCAACAGCAACAGTGTCACTGCATCAATAATCATTGGGCTTGGTGTTGCTGCATTAAAATTATCTGCCTGAGAGTCATGAACACACATGGGCTGCCAGAAGTGGTATGTGCTGCAGTGGAGCGAGAGTGGATCTGTGGTATTATTTTGCTTAAGATAGTGGGGGCATTGAGATGGAGATGTGCTGTTTGTGATTTTGGTCACTCAGTGATTCTAAGATCAACAAAAGTTCATTGCAAGGTGGTATGCATACTCCAGCAGGTTTTGCATGCTATAAATGAAGAATTCAAAGGATACAAAAAACAGTTATTTGAGAAATAGTGTCACATAGTTTTCAAATGTCAGTATACTGATGCTGTGTGTGATTCTCTCTCTCTCCCACCATTACCAAATGTTCCATTAAAATTAGAGAATTCATGTCATATACATGCAAATAAACCCCATTCTAATTTTGAAATGTAATTTGCCTATGAAGAAAAAAATACCCAGTTATCTTGGGATGCACTGGATGGCAGAGGGCATAGGTCACATTGCAGTGGTGGCAATTGAGTCTATCAGTAGATAGGGTTTCACTTGAGGGCCTGCACCTCAATAGGTATGGGAAGGGGAGGTTGGCAAAGCTTATAGGTGACAGTGTAGTGGGTGGTGGTGGGATCACTCATGGAAAACCTCCTGTAGTAGTTGGTGTTAGAGCTGCACCTTTTTTTAGATTGAAGTCAGCTGATAGGTATACCTAAAGGAAGCCCCTATAACTAAGGAATCACCTTCAGAGGACGTCATGTTTCCAAATAGAAAAGGAATTAGCATATTTCATCAAAATATAAGAGTTATTAGAGATAAAGTTAGTGAACTGCTTATAGATGTTGACTCGGACTTTATTGGTATATCAGAGAGCCACTTATAATATTTGACAATTCAGAGGCTCCTTTACCAGGATACAGATTAGCTGGCTGTTTCTCAAGGAGTTCCTCGTGGAGTGGCCATGTATGTTAAAAACAGTATTCCATTTGGGTCCATAGACATATGACAGCACTGCACTGAACAAAAATTTGAATGTTGTGCAGAGGCAGTTGAATTTAGTGAAACTAAACTTCTAGTTGTTGTTGTTTGTAGGTCGCTTAACTCCAACTTCAGAGCATTTCTGCTCAAGCTAGAGAGGGTTCTTGGTTCACTTCATACGAAGTACCAAAAATTAGTTATATATGGTGACTTCAAGATTAATTTTGTATATGATTGTGCAAGTAGCAATGTTGGTAGACCTCCTAAACTCATATGATCTGATGCAGACTGTGTTTTTTCCAACTAGTGTACAGGGGAACAGTAGCAAAGCCATAGACAATATTTTTATTCATTCTTCATTAATAGATGGGAATTCTGTTATAAAAGGGTGAATGGCCTTTCAGACCATAATGCCCAAATTTTAACACTAAAAGGCTTTTGTACTAAAAAAATGTTACATATAATTACAAACTATGTGAGAAACTAATCCAATGGCAATACAGAGCTTTTTAAACCTCGCTAAGGAACAAGAGTTGCATGATGTTTATAGTGCCAATAACATAGATGACAAATATAATGCTTTCCTTAATACATTATTCATTCTCCTTGAGAGCTGATAAGGATATCATGTAAAACAAAGTGGGAATTGTATCAAAATGTTAGAAGTAGTCACAATCAAGTTGCAGTAGCCCATTACAAACAATATTGTAAGGTGCTTAAAAATGTTTTTCGAAAGGCAGAGAATATGTTGTATGCAAATTGAATGGCAGTTTCACAGGATAAAATTTAAAGCATATGGTCAGTTGTGAACAAAGTGTCTGGTCAGCAGCACGTAGTTGACAATATAAAGTCAGTTTGTAGTAAAAATTTTTCTGTTACTGATAAGTCAGGTGTATGTACAGTATTTAACAATCATTTTCTGAGCATTGCTGATGAATTAAATAAAAACTTAGTTTCTACAGGCAATCATATAACTCACTTGGCAAATGCCTTTCTGAGATTGGTGTCTGAAATATCCCTCTGTGATACTGTCTAGGAGGAGATTGTGTCAATAATTAAATCACTGAAGACTAAGGACTCTCATGAATATGATGGAGTGCCTAGCAGGATATTAA
Source organism: Schistocerca gregaria (assembly GCF_023897955.1). Lineage (NCBI taxonomy): Eukaryota > Metazoa > Arthropoda > Insecta > Orthoptera > Acrididae > Schistocerca > Schistocerca gregaria. Next base: position 77,191,038 of record NC_064931.1, read on the forward strand.
AGTACAGTGCTGCACGTGTTAGCCCTGTACTTACCCATATTTGTTACTTCTCCTTTAAAAATGGCCAGTTTCCTGAATGATTAAAGTACTCAGTAGTAGGGAGAAAGTGATAATGTAGACAATTTTAGGCCTATTTCTATGCCATCAGTGTTTGCGAAAGTTATTGAAAAAGCTGTGTATGTAAGGATAATTGATCATTTTGTATCACATGATTTGCTATCAAATATACAGTTTGGCTTTACAAGTCATTTAACAACTGGAAATGCTATACTCCCTTTTTTCTGTGAGATACTGGATGGATTAAACATAAGGTTTCGAATGATATGCATATTATTTGATTTGACTAAGGTGTTTGATTGTGTTGATCACAAAATATTGCTCCAGAAGTCAGACAGTTATGGAATATGGGGAGTAGCTCATAATTGGTTCACCTCTTACTTTAACAACAGACAGCAAAATGTTATTATTCACAGTGTTGAGAATGGCTATGATGTGGGGTCTGAGTCGGGTATGGTGTTGGAGCCAGTCCTGTTTCTTATTCATGTTAATGAAATGCGCTCTAGTATTATGGGTAATTCTAAAATATTGCTGTTTGCTGATGACACTAGCTTGGTAGTAAAGGATGTTGTGTGCAACAATGGCTCAGTTTCAAATAGTGCAGCTCATGACATAAGTTCATGGCTTGTAGAAAATAAAATAATGCTAAATCACAGTAAGAGGCAGTTTTTGCAGTTTCTTACACACAATTCAACACAACCCGATGTTTTAATTTTATGGAATGGGCATATGATTAGTGAAACTAAACAGTTCAAATTTCTAGGTGTTCAGGTAGATAGAAAATTGTCATGGAAAACCTTCATTCAGGATCTTATTCAAAGACTTCATTCTGCCATTTTTACTATTTGAAGTAAGTGATCATTTCACATGAAAATTATCCTACTTTGTTTATTTTCTTTTGCTTATGTTTCATAGTATTATATTTTGGTGTAACTTTTCCCATTCTAGAAGTATATTTTTGACTCAGAAACGTGCAGTATGGGAAATAAGTGTTGTAAGTTTGCAAACCTCTTGTCGACCCCTGTTCACTAGTCTGGATATTTTGACATTGGCCTCTTTACTTTCATTACTTGTTAACAATATCAGCTCATTTCCAGGAATTAGCAGCTTTTACTCAGTTAATACTTGACAGAAATTCAATCTGCATTTGGATTGCACTTCCTTAACTCTTGTGCAGAAAGGTGTGCAGTATACTGCTGCATCCATTTTCAATAAGCTACCACAATAATTCAAAAATCTTAGCAGTAATCCAAGCACATTCAAATCAAAACTGAAGAGTTTGCTCATGGTTCACACTGTGGCGCTGATGAGGTTGACAACAGTGTCAATCTGAGTATCATCTTTGTACTAAGCTAAACATTATCTTTGTGCAGTTCCACCAGTCAGTTCTTTGTAAGCCTTGCTTGTGTAAAGAGGTGAATAAATGAACTCCTGATAGTAGGGTGTTGTTTGGTGTAACTGACCCTAAAATCCACCTCACTGGTGACCCCGAGTTGTAACATCTTCAGTTTTCGTTGTTTTACTGTGTCCGCGGCCTCCGCTTTGGTTATTTTTGCAAGCATTACATCAACACAACATTTGAACAATGGCTTCGGCCCAACACCTAACGCCAGATTTTGTGATCGATATGCATCGTGTTGCGGGCGATGAACACCTGCCAGGACTTCAACACGATGCCTCTCACTCAATGATTACGCCGATTTCCCTGGACGTTTTTGAGCCTGCAAGTAAGGTTAGGAGTGTGCATGACTCTAGCTATCAGACGCCTTTGTTCCCACCACATGTGCCCTCCGTCTTCGACAGTGCAGTTTCCTCTTACGAAACTCCGTGCAGTGCAGCACCAATGTCGATTTTTGCAAATACTTCGTTGGCAGCCTACCACCCCCAGAGCAATGATTTGCCATGCCGCAATCCGTGCAGTACCACGCGGATTCCTGCCAAGTGGCCAGAACTGCTTTATTCTCAGGTCAACCTCATCAGCATCCGACCATGCTCATGCCTGCCTCGGTTCAGCATCAGCACATGCCTTCCTGCTTCGATACCGCAGCCTGCAACAGGAACAATAGCTTGTTATCTGTGCCTGACCTCCATCTCCGTCCTACTGCTATGCCTCAGTGTTTTGTGCCAAGACATTCACCTTATCTGCACACCATTTTGAATGGAGTGACTCTGAAAGGTGAACATTCACACATCCTGTCCGACGTTCAACATCATTTTCCACACTGTGCTTCTGGACAGCCTGCACCTCTGCAGCCTCCCTGCAACACAGGTGGCTCCGGCTCTGATTGTATGTCAAGCTTTCCGTGGACTAGCACGCGTTTTCAAACTTTGAACTTTTTCTCACCTGTCGTCTCTGCGCCATCTCCAGAAAAGCTTCCGCTACCATTCTTGGTACATCTCGGTGCCTCGTCCCCGTCGGTCTTCTACAACACATCAATCTGATCACACCCGCAATGTGTTAAACTTCCGCAACCGCAATCGACGCATTACGGTGTCTCACCCGCATCGGCCTTCCACGTCGTGACAGATCACGCTCAACCACAACGCATCACCTTCACATTGCCACCCAACTAGCCGTCATTGCCACATACTCTTGAGACACACTCTCCTGGAATACTGCAGCAACAGCAGCTTGTTTCAGGCAGTGCCCCAACGAATTCAACTCAACCTGGTCTTCCGAACATTCTACAAAGCTTACCGACGTTTCAGCTGTTTAATCACGACAGGGAAACAACCTGGTTCAAACTTTTTGACAAAGTGTTCAACCATTACAAACTCGACGAGTCAACCAGATGTATGTGCCTTCTCAGCCACCTGCACGACCACGAGGAGTTGATTGCTGACCTGGTCAATGCCCCGGACTCAGCTACCCAGTACACTCTAGCCAAAAAGACAGTTCTGCGTCGGCTTGCACACTCAACTGAGACAGCTCCACGTCGAGCATCTAGGCAATGACAAACCTTCCCAACTCTGGAGATGGCTACAGGCCCTGGTCAGCGACGATCTACTCACTGACACATCTCTCCTCGCCATCTGGTCAGATAAACTACCTCCTCACATCCACTTTGCTGGTGCTCAGAGGTCTCCCAAACCTGTCGAGTAACAAATGACAATTGCTGACAAACTACGTGATGCATCACTGCTATATTTAGCCAGCCACTGTCTACCTGGCAAGTCTCAGGTTCATGCTCTTCGTCCCACGGCCGGATACAGCTGGGGCCGTACTGTACCGACTGTTCCGCTTGTTCCGGGAAGCAGTAAACAAGCAGCTGGGACGCCACCATCTCTGCCCGTGGTCACGCCCCCTCCTGCAACTGAACCTGCTGTCGCCGTGAACCACGGCCACCACCTCTGGCAACGAACTTTCAGCAGGAAATGCAACAGCACTACCCATACTGTTACTTCCACACACGGTTTGGTGAGGTTTCACGGAACTGCAGACCACCCTGCTGCTTCCAAAACGCCAATCGCCTCCTGCGCACAACATGACAGGCACCTCCCAGTGCTCCATTCAGTCCGGGAACAATCGGATAATTACAGACGACTTTATATTAAAGACATTTCGTCGGGATACTTTTTCCTAGTGGACACAGGCGTGGATGTTTCGCTACTGCCTACGTCCTTAGTGTCGTTGAACATCCGCCCTCATCATACTTCACTGCAAACCATGAATTCAACTAAACTACAATGCTCCGGTTCAACCTCCCACGTCGTCTCACTCTCCGCAAACTGCAAACTCGAGTGGTCTTTTTTAGTGTGCGATATTGCGGAACCTATACTAGGCATTGACATCTTGCGACACCACAAATTTTCACCGGACCTAGTGTGAAACACCATGTTTCATCAGCCGCCCAAAACTCACTTCCCCTGTGCTCCGTCGGGCTCATCTCATCCATACATACTCGTCTCTGTCGACGACATTACAAGAAACAATGCACAAGTGCCTTGTCGTACTTGAAAACATTGCTCCCCTACGCAAGGAAAACTTCGAGCTCTCCCTCCGGCTCCACGAATCTCAGCTCCAGCTCTCCGACGCAGCACAGGAATTACAGACACTGCAGCAAGGACAAAGCAAGGTCAGTAAGTGCGCCGAATCTGCTTGTAGTCCCAGCAATTGTGCCTGCATGTGCTTACCTCCGGCTAACCCTCGCAACTGTGCTATCAAGTGTACCATAACGTGTACTGACAGTTCCACAGGACCACTACCTCCTAATACGGTAGCATTTGACAGTCAGCCGAACACGAGTGCGCATGCTCGACGAGCGCCACGTGTTCCCGAACTGACACCTCCTACCGCTCCCCTCACAGACAGCACCTCAAACTATGCAACTTCGGCTCCTGCGCGCCGCTGTGCGACCACCACTCACAACACAGACAGTGCACTCGCGCCAAGCGTTTCGCCCGCGACCATTCTGTCACAGGCCGCGCCGTCGGACAATGGACTCACTAACGCTTCGAGAGCTCTACTGAGCTCATCCGACCACGGTGCCACTGCTTCGGGCCGGCGGCCATCTTGTCACGTTGACTCCTGAGACACATCGCCACCTCGGCTCCCGTCGCATCGGCAGAGTGGCTCCGAGCACCACGACCTCTCCTCGCCTGCCCCGCCTGCCACAACAAACCGCCTCCCGCGCCGCCGGCAACATTTCCGTCGTCACCAACGGCACGATTCGCAAGCTTCGCCTCACACCAGGCCCCCTGATCTCCAGTAAACCACGTCGACTTTCTCCCGAGCGCCTCTCCGACCTTAAAAAGCCGATTTCTGAACTTCTAAGCTCCGGCGTCATTGAACCCTCTGCCAGTAGCTGGTCCACGCCCATTCATATGACACCCAAGAAAGACAGGTCCTCGCGCATGTCCATAGGCTACCGTCGACTAAACGCACGAACAATTATGGACACCAACCACATACCCAACATTGCCGACTTTACCAGTTCCCTTGCAGGTGCGACCACGTTCTCTGTCTTTGATTGCAACCGGGCCTACCACCAGATGCCCATGGCACCTGAAGACATCGAGAAGACAGCAATCACCACGCCAATCAGGTTATTTCTGTTTAGATTCATGCCCTTCGGTCTGAAAAACGCAATCCAGACCCGGCAATGCTTCATCAACGAAGTGCTATTCGACCTAAAATTCCGCTTTGCATACCTTAACGACATTGTTGTGTTCAGCTCCTTCGTCGAGGACAACATTCGACATGTGCAAACTGTTATGAACACTCTCGCAGCAGTAGGCATCGTGACCAACCAGGACAAATTGCACCTACACCAAACCCACTGTCACTTTTCTTGGTTTTCGGGTCTCTGCCGACGGCATTTCACTGCCCCCTGAAAAGGCACAAGCAATACTAAACCTACCCAGACCTGCATCATTCAAAGACCTCCTGCGCTTTCTGGGGACGGTTAATTATTAACACCGACATCTACCTCGGGCTGCGGAGATCCACAGGCTCCACTGATGGACGCCTTGGCAGGCAGCAACACTTCTGGATCTCAGTCCGTTCCATGGCCCCTGCTATGACTGACTCTATCACCGCCCTCAAAAGTCTTCTTGCCGAGGCCTGCACCATCGCGCATCCTCATCCCAATGTGCAGCTTTTCATCATCACAGACACGAGCAATACTCCATCGGCGCTGTCCTTAGACAGACAATCGACGTCCAGACTTGGCCTCTGCAGTTCTTCTAGCGCAAGCTCACCAATGAGCAATGCAAATATTCTGTGTTTGACAGGGAGTTGCTCACAGTCTACGATGCGATCAAGCATTTTAAGACTGACTTTGAGGGACGCCCTTTCTATGTCTTAATGGACCACGAACCTCTGGCTGTGGCCGTTACAAACCCGCCAGCGGACCCGCCTCCTCGCCACTTCAGATACATGGACTTCATATCTCAGTTTACCACCGATGTCAGACACGCAAACGGTGTTGACAATATAGTTGCTGATTTCCTTTCACAAGTCGACGCCGTACATTCGCTGTTAGACCTCTCTGAACTGCCTAACCTCCAACCCGCCGACAAGGACACACAAAACCTGATTTCAGACTCTACCTCTTCACTACGCTTCATCAGTACCACATCCCCTGGCATTTCTGGTGAGATCTGGTGCGACGACAGTACGGGCACGTTACGCCCCCTCATCCCAACCACGCTCCGTCGAGCTGTCTTCAACGCACTGCATAATTTAGACCACCCCGGTGTTCGTGCGTCCGCCCGCCTCGCAGTGGAGCAATTTGTGTGGAGAAATGTCAACAAGGACTGCCAGCAATGGGCACACTCCTGCGTTGCGTGCCAACGCTGCAAAGTACACAAGCGCACGTCACCCCCCTTCGGAGTCTTTTTGATCCCTCGTGGGCGTTTCCAGCGTATTCATATTGACATTGTCGCCCTCTTCCCACTGAGTTGAGGCTGTCCCCCACCCAAATATTACGGCAGAAACTGTTGCTCAAGCTTTCATCGAGTCATGGGTATCGCGTTTCGGATGTTCAGCTATCATCACGACTGACCAGGCAAGACAATTTGAGTCGGCCCTGTTTAACCAGATTTGTAACATCTGCGGCATCGACGCAGCATATCACCCGCAAAGTAACGAGCTAGTTGAGCGTTGGCACCGCACTTTCAAGGCAGCTCTTCGATCCCACGACTCTCTATGGATGGAGGCTCTTTCCCTTGTGCTACTGGGCATTCGTGCAATCTATAAGGTAGACCTCAAGGGCACAATAGCCGAGTTCGTATATGGCCAGAACATTGTTCTCCCTGCGAACTAGTGAACCCTTTCGCTTCTCTTCCTCAGTCTGACTTACCTTCCTTCGTGGACCGCATCAGACGCCACTTCATCAACCTCCATATCCCCCTGCCTGCCAGTCACTCCTGCCCTAAGGTTCATGTCCCAAAATCTCTGGACAATTGCGAATACGTCATGCTCTGAGATGACACTGTCCGTGCTCCCCTCCAACCTCCATATACTGGCATGTACCGAGTTCTCCGGCGCTCAGCAAACACCTATGATATCCAGATAAAAGATTCAGCTGACACCGTCTCTATCAACAGACTTAAGCCTGCTCATGTCGAGCCTTCTTCTACCCCCCTTCAGGCCACGAGCACGCCACTCACTGTCATGGCTCACAATGCTCTGACCACTACCTCCAGGTCGGACTCGAGTGACCTCCACCTCCATTCGTCGAGCTCTCCTCTGACCTCGCTCCCTACTCCGGTCTCACGCGCTCCGTTGAGTGACCCCGTGCTTCCCACATCGAGCTTACCTACGATCACGCCCTCGCTGCTGGGCCTTTCGCCAGTCCCTTCAACCTCTCCCCCTTCGCCTGCCTCGCCCTGTCGATGTTTCTCATGCCCCCTTATCTTGAACGTGCTCTCACTCGAGGTTTTTGTGCCTGTTCCTCCTGACATAATACACATCATCTCTATAATACTATATGATGATGCACTGTTTGTCTTGTGTTTCCCTTTATCCGGTGCTCATGACACAACCTCCACCATTCCCTACCACTTGGTGAAATGTGTTCCCCTCTCGCCCGACGTCGACCTGGACATGTCTCATGTGTTCGCCACACCCACTGGAGACATCATTGTCGTCGCTCCGTGCCTCCCGCAAACCGCCGGCCTTCCTGTCGCCGCATGACCAACATGCCCAGTACAACGCCTGGCATGCTTCAATGACTTCCAGGTTCGGAGGTTGGATCTTCCTTCACGACATCTACCCACACAGCTCCCCGACGACACTGTTAAGCTGACCGTAGTCTGGCTCCCACGAACCACCCATGCCGACGCCATAGTCACCCCACCCCCAGCCTATCAAAAGTACTCCATACTGCAGGGGGGGGGGGGGCTATGTGGCGCCGATGAGGTCAACACCAGTATCGGATTTGAACTGAGCTAAAAATTATCTTTGTGCAGTTCCGCCAGCCAGTTCTTTGTAAGTCTTGCTTGTGCAAAGAGGTGAATAAATGAACTCCTGATAAGTTGTTGTTTGGTGTGACTGACCCAAAAATCCACCTCAACTCCTTCTATTCTGCTGAGGAGTTCCTTGAAGAATTAAGCCGATTCTTATGTTATATTGTTGCTTTTGTTTACTTAAACTTTTAGCTGGACTTTTTTGGGTTCATGAACATTTTATTTTTATCTGTTATTACTTTTATGTTGTAATTTCATGTACTGACATGTTCCATGACCTTGGAGACTTGCTCCTCAATTTGGTCCTACGGAACTAGACTTGTAAATAAAAAAATAAATGTGTAACATATGTTCCAAATAACTGTCAGGGCTATTTAACTACAATGATGCTGTGTATGGTAGTTCCTTCCATAACTAACAAAAGTTCAATTAAAACTACAGCCTTCTCCACCATATACATTACATACTGATTTTTGAAATGTACTTCCACATCACTAGCATTCAGACAGGATTGAACTCGAGCAATCCATTTCCACAGTTATAAATCACAGCTTAAAAAACCAGGTTCTTGTAAGCAAAGGAAGGTGTAGATGTTTCCCCAAACATTATGGGTTCCCACATATCCATTCTGATTATCTGACTCCATAAGTAAGTAGTAATCTATAGAAGGTACTCCAATAGTACAGGCTGATGGTCCATTTCAACATCAACCAGATACTCTTTAAATAGATTTTTTATATTCCCGCTGCATTCACACCTATTTCTCCTAATATACGCCATGCTCCTGACTATGGAATATGGTACAATGTCTCTAGACTGCATAGACTTCGCCTATTGAAGTACTGACATGTGACATCATCCTTCCATCGAATATAGAGTGCATTTAGAAACCAAGCACCTTCAACCATCAATTCTGATTACATCTGCTGTGTAATGCTTTATGTAAAAGTAATATGATTCGTGGCCATAGGCAGCACTCAGATTTATTTTCTCCCTGCAATGCACCCTATCACAGAATCTAGTTGCTACTATCTTTGGGGTTTACATGCTGCAAAGCACTTGTTACCAGATCATATGGAACTCTTTAGCACAGATCTTAACAATAGTACTCTGCTGGGGATGTAATGTTTTTATTGTGTGGGGGACTGCATAGTTGACAGAATGATGGTAGTGTACATTGGTTCCATGCTTTGAAACTAAAAAGAAATCATGACTCTTCAATGCAGGTCAGGAAGTGTTAAGATCACAGTGTAATCATAGCTATTATATTAAGAGCACACCTAAGTGTGACTGATGTAGAAAAAACAAGAAAAGAACGCATTTTAATGATGATACCTTATTCTTCACAAATCATATTAACAAAGTATAAAAAGTACATCATAAAATAATAGTATCTCTTACAACATCATTGCCTTTGTCAAAAATGATATGAGTGTAGCTAAAACAGGTCTCTGACACAACACACAAGGAAAGGGTAGTTCCACATATAACACAAGCAGCAGTATGTTACGAATAGTATTTCCACTTCTTCCTGAGAGCAGATTTTACACAGGTGAGCAGTTTTAGATGTTCTTACAGTTACACAGTGTTATGTTACTGGTTTTGGAAAATCTGATGGAGGCTTGATATTAGCTACAACCTTTGCAGTAATTTTTGCTTTGCTCTTCAGACAGATATTATCCACAAAATCCTTATCCCTTGCAAGAAGCAGAAACAAGTATTTCAAAAACCACCCACCATGTTCAACCCATGGGTTTCTCATTTCATCCCAATATTTCAACCCTCCACGACAATGGAAACTTATGGTTTCATCTCTGTCAACAGTATAAAAGAATCCACATCAACAGGATGTTGCTTAACAGCTAAATACCAACCTTTGAAAGATGCCATCATGTGTTTTGTATTTAGGGTGAGTTAACGTAATCACTCACATATCACATGTTGCACTGCAAAGTGATCCTGATTCAGGAGATGGATGTTGGAGTATCTCCATTCTGCACAGGTTACAACTAACGTACAAAACAAACAGCTCGATCCATCAATATACCTTCCCAACACCCTCACACATCCACCATATTACAGATTGACCAGCTTTCTAAGCTCTTTTTATATATAGTCTACTCTGAAGATCCACAATGTGGACTCTTTTGCTCACCTGATTGTGACACGTCTTTGGACCATGTATTCTAAATTTTCTTGTGAATGTAATACAGTTCTAAACAACTAGCATGATTGCACTTTTTCCTGTTTGTTTGTTTGTGTGTGTGTGTGTGTGTGTGTGTGTGAGGGGGGGGGCAGAGGGTGGCCAGGCACCATGTTGTAGCTAATATTAAACCTCCATCCAACCACTGGTGAATCCACCTCCATACATCACCCTGGATATATGAGGGTGGATTCACCTTCGAAACATATCTTGGACCTATTGCTGGAGAATGCACTGTATTGTGGGAGGACGTATCTTAGAACCCTATCCCAGCTGAAACATGTTTTGGGTCCACCTCCAAAACCTATCTGGACATGACACATGGTGGATCCACATTTGAACCCTATCTCAGCCATAACATGTGGTGGATCCACATTCAGACCCTATCCTGAATGCAATGCCTAGTAGAACCATGTACAAGCCCTATCCCATTCCTTTCCCATTTTTATAACAAATAAAAATATGACCAATGTATGGGATGAATTTAAATTTAACAAAAATATTTTTGTTGAAAGGAATAATAAACCAAGAGAGAAACAAATTAAATTTCATATGTGCAAATATTATTTTAAATCACCTTTAATTCTAGAACATTTGACAAGTATATAACATAATAATGCTGCTGATTATATTAAAGAATATTTTGATGAAGATACACTTGAATTTGAGTTATAATAAAGATTTGTTAGGAACATGGGAAGAAATAGAAAAGTCACTATATCTTTTTTATAAATTTAAAAAAGTTTGTCAGTTATCATGTAAATATAAACATTGACAATAAATTTTATTTTATTTCTGATGAAATAAGGAAAAAATTTAATAATTTACCGAAAATATTACAAGTTCATATTTTTGTTTATACATGGTGATTTTTCCACTGTGTATAAACTCTAGGGATTGGTCAATGACAGAATACGGAACAGAAAAGGTCTAATGAACTTATGTCTGGAAACGCATGACTTCAATACCAGAGGTAATTTATTGAATCATACTTTGTTACTGAGACTGTGATGTAATACGCATTGTACCATGCAGTTACAGTTACAGTGTGCATTGTTTCCTTCTAGAGAGTGGTATTGTTCCTCATACATAATGCCCTAGCACGCCCTTCTGCCATAGTAATTGGTAATGTTGTGTCCGATGCACTTCTCTCGCTGACTCACCTCATAGATGATGTAATACAGTGTTGTGCACATTTGTTCCATGTTCAAATCGAGAGCTTGCCAACTTGATGTTTACTTATGGAAAGGCAAATGGCAATGGGTGGTGAGCAGCAAGGAGACCTATCCCCGCTGACAACAGACACAGCATTCAAGGTTTGCAACAGTGTTACACTGTCTGTCTGAGACAGGTTCATTTCAGGAAACATAAAATTATGAAGGAAATAACCTTAAATGTTCAGACACCAGACTTAGAGGAAAATGTGATTAATACTGTGGAAAGTGACTGCCATGTCATTACCATGCAGTTGGCCCTCCAGAACATGGTAGGCCAGACGACCATGTGCAACATTTTCCATAAAAATTTATAGTATCCTAATCACTTACAGCATCTGCAGAGCTTGCTAGTGACAGGCTTTCCCTGTCTGGAACAGTTTTGTCAGTCGTTGCTTCACCGAGCAACCACGATTCTGGGATTTGTATCATCCACCCTATTCACAGATGAGACCGCATTTACGCAGAGTGGTATCTTCAACTTTTATAACAGTAATCTGTGGGATAGAATTGAGAATCTCTATGGAATGGTGACACCAAATCATCAGTATTAGTGCAGCTGGAATGTGTGGGCTGGTATATTTTGAGACCAGTCTTCCCTCCATGTTGCCTGAAAAGCCAGAACCATCAGCATTTCTTGTGAGTGACTTTGCCTTCCATGCTGGAAGATGTACCATTGCTGATTCGAAGGGTTATGTGGCTGCTACATGATGGTGCTCCAGCCCACTTCACCATTAATGTATGGAAGCATCTCAATCCTGTCTTCTCTGGTCAGTGGATCGGACGAGGGGGTTCCCGTTGCATGGCCTGTTGGTTCATCACATCTCAACCAATGCAATTTCTGGTTATGGGGTCACCTCAAATTATAGTGTATGCAGAGCCCATGTGGAAACAAGGGACCAGTGTATTCATATTGCTTTTGACCCTGTTCGGATGCAGCCTGGGCAATATGAATGTGTGAGATGGAACATGCATGTGTTGTGAGACGTGGAAAGCATTTTCAACACACATTGTAACTATGGCTGCATGGTACAGCACATATTAGACCACAGCCTCTGTAAAAATGTACGATTGAATAAATGGTCTCTAGCATGGAAACCATGCACTTCTGGTCATAAGTTCATCGATCAGTCCCTAGAGTTTGCACACAGTGGAAAAAGATCATCCTGTAAATTATTTTTAAATACTTCACATTCAATAACAAAAAATATAAATATTTTTTTTAAAATTCTCAATCAATATTCTATATAGAACACCATAACTTAAATTGTTTTTTCCATGGAGAGTTATGTAAGTGGACAGTTCTATACCAGACAGACTGTATGTACTATTGGACAGTGTTGTGTGGAACATGAGATGATATTCTGAGAAATCAGCAGTGGTGGAACATGCTTTAGAAAAAGGACACTGTATTGCATTTGCTGAGACATCTGTTATTATGCGGACTAGTTTTTGGGACAGTGTTATAAAAGAAGTGATCAAGTTAAAAATTTATGACCACACGCTCAATAAAGATGGTGGTCTGCAGCTTAACACAGCTTGGAACCAGGCCATCAGAAATTTGTAGTGGGTGTGGCAATTGAGCAATGAAAACATTACCATATACGGCACTGGAGTGAGCACCAGTGATATCAGTGAAGACAGTGTGGCTATGTAAGAATGACAGCAGTCACTATTTGACAATGGCTGAGGAGAACTCAGCTAAAAGCTTGTGTATTTTAAACCACTTGTTTTTTGATTGAATGTTTATGTTTCACATTTATTTTCTCTCTAAAAACTGTGAGAAGCCTATATCCATATTAAAGGAGATAAAATTTTAAATAAAATTTTATTAGAAGGGATGTTAAATTAAATATGGCTTTAGAAAATAGTGTTGGGGAATTTTTAGGCGTTAGTAATGAAACTGTTATAGCTAATCAAAATTGTTGCTTATAATTAGACAAAATTAATTCCTGTTGAATTAATTAATAATTTTAATTTAGCTTATGGAATGTTTATAAAACATAATCATTTTTCTCACTGAGAAACAGTTATTACTTCTTTTAAACCATAATTAATATTTGGCGATCCAATAGTTTATAAACTGCATTTTCCTTCATTTCTTCGTATTCATAATAAATTTCAAGAATTAGAAATAACTATAGGCCCTAATTGATGAAAATAATAAAGTGATAGATTTCAATTACACTACTGTAACAGTTGTCATGGAAATGAATTAATAATTTCTTTAAATTAAATAGTTTCATAAATTTTTTAAAAGATTAACTTTATTAAACTAAACAAATTTTTCTCTACATAAATGAACAATTTTACAGTTAACTATCTTTCTTGCTGAGTGGTAAAATTAAGCCTAAAACAATTAAAATGAAACTAAATAATGAATGAATAAATAGTATTGATAATTTTAATACTGATACTCAAAAAAGAAAGAAAGATTAAATTTACTTATTCAGTAAATATTCCGATTGTGAAAAAATTATTTAAAATCTTGTAAAAAAAGAAGAAACATGTTCTCTATTAACAAAATATGATGGTGATTTTCTACCAATTTTGTTAGCAACGTTAGGCCACATGGTTCAACAGTTGGTGGAGCAGCATCTATTAGACCATTTGTTCATAGTAAGTTAAAATATGATAAAGAATTAGAAGCAGAAAAAAGATATAATTTAGTAATGGAGAAGAAAGGAAATGGAGAAATTTTTTTTAAAAAGATTAACCCTTAACAAATTAAGATTCAGAATATTTTTCTAAGAATTAAAAAAATAACATTTTAGAATTGTTTTATGATTGATGAACTACCTAATAAACCAAAAATTTTGAATCTGACCAAATGAATAATCCTAAAGTATGTGATAACCTAATAACTCTATTCACATTTAAAATGGGTAATTTTACTCTTCAAAAGTTGTTGTTATTGTTGGTAATAGTATAAATGAAGATTTTTCTTTTAATGATTTCACTTTAAATCATTTTAAAATATCAAGTGTTTTGGATAATCTTTACAAAACAGCTACTGCTGAGCAATCAATAAAAATTGTATGTAAATCAAGACTTCTATCTATAAGAATAAAAGACAAAGTTAAAATTGTTCCAGTAGATTTTAAAAGAATTTTATTTGGCAAATTGATTTTATAATCAAATGAAGATGATAGATTGAAGCAATAATTATATAATTTTTATTCTATAAACATGGATTCATTTCTCAGAAAACTCAACAATACTAACAATTTAATTTGTTTAAAAAATTAGTGAACTAGAATTAAATTTTCTTAAGCATTTATATATAAATGAATAACTAAATAAATGAATATATAAATGCTAGATATGGTGAAAAACTGGTTTGGAAGAAAATAATCAATTTAAATTTATTTTGACAAAACGATATATTAAATTATTTACTGGATATGATATTAATTATTTTGAAGAATTAAATATTAAACTAAAATATAAGAGAATGGAAAATCATAAAAATAATGAGATTCATGATCTGGAATTCATAAGGTAAAAAAAACTGTTTTTTGTAATATTACATAAATTTACATTTTCAAAAATCTAATTGATTTTTTTACTTTTAAATAAGAATGCAAAGTAAAAAATGCAATTGTAATGTCCATAAACCATTATTAAGCTGGAATTAAATTTTTTATATACTACCACTAATGATGAATATATAAATTCTAAAGATGGAATAAGAATTTGTTTAGAACTCAATTACAAATTAAATTTGTTTTGCCAACAGGATATAAGAAACTAACTGATGGTTATAATTTCAGATTTTTTAAAGAAGGTGATGTTAAGCTAAAAATATAAAGCAATAAAAAATAACAAGTGTTAGAATCTAGAAATCACTAATATGTACAATATGATTGAAGCTTGTGACTTTCTGAAAAGTAACTTCACAGTAAGTGAACGTGGTGATTGTTGCAAGTAACTTTACATGAAAGGGTATTTAAGTTAAATAAACATAACAGTAAATATAATTAAATGCTTAATAAGAAAGACTTTACTTTATTCTAAAATTGAAAATGATGATGAAATTTTTAAGAATGACGAATCTAAATTTTTACATGAAATATTTCCTTTTTATAACAGTTTATTTTAGGAAAACAAAAAAATAGTTAAACACTTAAACATCATTTAGTTGGAAAAAGCATTTAAAAAGATTTCAGATAACATATTTCGAAAATCATATGAATAAAATTGGTCCCAATCATTTCTTAAATGCATAAAAACCAGAAATTATAATATGGTTAAAGAAAATTTTAAATTATTTAACGGCTTGAACACGTATTTTAATTTTTTTGTTAATACATTATGAGACAAATAATAAAGTAATGGAATATGCACAAAAAAATGGTTAATTTTCTAGTATGAGGTTCTTGTTGCACATTAAATAAAACTACAGGAATACATTTAGCAATAAATAGGCAAGTCCTGTTAAGGGGTTCATCTTATATTGAGCTGCCCAAGAAAAGAAAGTGAAAGAAAGCTAGTTTTAATGTAAAAAAATAATGATCAAAAATGTTTTCTGTTGTCTATAGCTCCTACAATAAAAAGACAGAAGCGCAAAAAGCCAGATAGATCAATAAATTATGAAGTATTTGGAAAAGAGATTGAAGAAAAATATCTAATATTTCGTTTCATATTGAAACTGATGTTTTTCCTACAAAGTGATACTAAAATTAATGTATATATTAACGTTTATTCTTTCACTGAAAAATATGAAATTTATCCATTAAAAATACAAATTCTAATAAAGGAAAGTACTTTAATTTGCTATATTTAAAAAACGAAATAATTCATACAACTGTTGGATGAAAGGGTTATGTAAACATGTTTCGAGTCAAATTTACTTGTGATTTGTGAGTAATGTATTTTGATAACAGAGAAAAATTTGATGACCACCAAAATAGCTGCTTACTTAATAAATCAGTAAGAGTGAAACAATCAGAAAACGATCAATAAATAATATTTAGAAATTGTATATTAACCTAAAAATTCCCTTTTTTTATTGGTGCAGATTTTGAATGTTTATTATTAAATATGGATAACTAAAAGGTGTACAATTTTGATTCCGCAGTTTTTTCCCCAACATTTGAGGCTTTAATGAAACAAATTGGTTACACATCTATCATTCAAAGTATTTTCCATCGCTGGCCACTACTTTCTCCCATCTTTTGGGCAGTGTACGAATCCCGCGCCGAAAAAATTGTTCATCTTTTGAAGCGATCCGCGAATCGATCCAATTTGTGACTTCTTCATGAGATCGGAAGTATTGGTCACCCAGGCCATACGCCATTGATCTAAACAGGTGATAGAGGAAGCAATGTCTGGAGAATACGGAGGGTGGGGTAGGACTTCCATTTTAACGTTTCCAAATACGTTTTAACCTCTTTTGCAACGTGGGGTCGAGCTTTGTCATGCTGCAAAATCACTTTATCGTGCCTCTCGCAGTATTGCGGCCGTTTGTTTTTTAATGCTCTGCTCAGACGCATTAACTGCGTTCGATAATGAGCACCTGTGATTGTTTCACTAGGTATTAACACCCCACAGTACACAACGCCGAGTTGGTACCACCAAATGTAGAGCATGATCTTGGAGCCGTGAATAAACGGTTTCTCCGTCGATGTGGAAGCATGGCCAGGATATCCCCATGATTCTTTTGCGATTAAGGTTATCGTAATGAACTCATTTTTCGTCCCCAGTGACAATGCGTTGCAGAAATACCTTCCGTTTTTGCCTCTGAAGCAACTGTTCACAAACACACAAACGCCGTTCAATGTGTCTTAGTTTCAGCCCACACAGGACCCAAGGTCCTTCTTTCTGAATCATGCCCATAGCCTTGAGACATTTTGAAATGGCTTTCTGTGTCACTCCCACTAATCGTGCCAATTCTTCTTGAATTTTACGCGAGTCTTCACTCAGCAAATGTCTCCAATTCTGCAACTTCGAAAACATTCTTTCTTCCACCACTGTGCCGGTCTACGACTTTAAAATCACCATTCTTGAAGCGTTGAAACATCTCACGACGCGTTCTTTCACTAATAGCGCCCTTACCATACGTACTTGTGAGCATTCGATGAGAGTCAGCCGCTGTTTCTTTCATACTGAAAAAAAAACTAGTAACACCTCCCACAAATGACGAGAATTAGGCTCGTAAACTGATATTTTCAATCACGAACAACTTCGTGATACTGACACAAATTGACTAATGTTTGAATAAGGTTACGTTGACCAAGGTCCAAGCTAAGTGCCTGACGTTTGCGATCTGTTTCTTTCGACTGCTACTTACCATTGTTGCCACCTATCGGCATGTGTGTAGTGGATAAACTATGTGAGGAACGTGATGCTCATACATTCGTTACACTAGTTGTAACTTCTACTACGTTCTAGAAGTATCTGCAATAGCAGAATAGAAATGTGGAAAACACAAGTCTGAAAACAATTTATTGGACTTTCAAAAACGAATCAACAATACAGTCTCCAAAAGAACAACAGACTCGACCCCAACTGCGGATCGTCAGAAATATCAAATAACAAATAATAATGGAAGAGACCCATCTCTTGATGGAAAGATATCACAATAAAAAAATTATGCAATGTCAAGAAGCCTGTCGCTGTACCAAGTCCATCTGCAAGAGATTGGCCAGCTAAAAGAGGTGTCTGGCCGTGGCTGCTGAGGTGGCAGCTCCTTGTACTTCGAAGCAGTGCATCGAACTGCCCTTTGCAGGCAGAGAACCGCTCTATAAAGCCACTTTGGCGGATGTATCTGCCAGAGTTATGCAAATATCAAAGTAGTTCTTGGGCCAGCTGTAACCTCTGGTGAAGCTGTTCTGCAACCTCTGCAAATGGGTAGCGGTCCCTGGCAGCCGTTGTGGAGACCTAGTGATGTGCTACATTGTGGCCGCTGGTAAGTATTAGTGTTGACAACACAGATGACATAGGTTTTTCTGGTGAATATATGCCCTGTCATGTAGGCATCCCATGTTGATTAGACGTGAAGATAGATGCTGATGCAGTAGGCTCTACAATGTATGAAGTGGGCAGCAACAGCAGACCTCCCCCCCACCCCACCCCACCCCACCCCCCCACCCGCCAGGGGTGAGTGGAAGGCTCATCGCTATTTCGGGCCCCGGGTCCATCGACGACAGAAGACTGGGGTGGCCTCCATGGCCATAGGGACCTCTGCCGGAGGGTCCACCTTGGATGTGACCAGCAGTGATCGTGGAGGCAGTGGTGGGGCAGGGAGAGGAGCACCACTATCCCTGAACCATGGAGATGGCAGAGGAGCTGGCTGCAGACCACACCAAGAGCGAAGCTGGTTGTTGTGCTTCCAGCACACCATCTTGTTGTCGAGGGTGACTGCCGCCATAGCATGGCTGATGAGTGATGAGATCCTGGGGGAGACTCACTGGGTTCGATTCTAGGTGAATGCTATCACCCAGACCAGATCCTGCAGAGAAAAATCGGGCCGTGCCGAACACAGACAAGCTGTGTGGGGAGAAGACAGAAACAGGAGAGACAAGGGGGGCTGATGAGGGCAGCCGTGAAGTTTTTCAGCTGGGGATGACCCATCATGGACAGTGGACCAGTAGGAGGAAAGAAAGATGGTAAGGGCATTGTCCAGGGAGTGTTGTGGATGCAATTTCAACATCTGGACTTTGAATATACAAACAAACCATTGAGCTAATCCGTTATATGCAGGATGAAATGGAGTGGTATGAATCAACTGGATGCCCAGGGTGGTGCAGAAGGAGGTAAATTCAGCAAATGCAAATTGAGGGCTGTTGCCAGTCACCAACGTCTCTGGAAGGCCCTCAGTCGCAAAGATGCAGGAAAGAGCTTGGATGGTATGGGTGGATGTCATGGAGAACATGTGGGAGACACAAGGAAACCTACCGTCTGCACCCACAAGGATAAGCCAGGAGGAGCTGAGGAATGAGCCCACGAAATCCATCTGCAAATGGAACCAACCATCGCCCTCCAACAGACATGCTGGTGGGCATGCCAGTTCATCAGGACAATTCCTCAATGATGAACATCCAGGAGCTCTAAGGCCCACTGGTGAGGGAGTGCAGGAGCACAACCCGCCAATGATCATCATCATCCAAGATGTGGAGGAGCCCATCTCTGACAGACAGGTCCTGGCAGCAGTGCCAGTAGGCCCGGACCTCTGCCTGCAGCAGTTGACAACGGTCTAACAGCCAACCATACTGAATGTGGTGCATCTCCACGTGGAGGGTAGCGTCATCTGCTGTGTGACTTGTGACTAGCTTGGCATCCAGCCACAAATCAGCTACTGCCTCAGCAGTGGCATCATCCAGGTGGAAATAGGCAAACAGGTCAGCATTGAACCCTGAGTTGGCGCACACTGGGAGATGAGAGAGATGATGTACATTGGCATGGAGAACTGTGACCCAGAAACGGATGTTATAGGAATATTCCACGAGGAACAATGCCCAGCACTGGAGGCGATGAGCAGTCCTCATGGGAATGGCAGAGGCAGCACTGAACAACGAGTCCAGAGACTTGTGGTTGGTGTATAAGGTAAAGCAATGGTTGTAGAGGAAATCGTGGAATTTCTTAAGCCCAAAGATGATGGCTGAGGTCTCCTTCTCAATTAGGCTGTAGTTATGCTGAGCCAGGATAGCCTTTTGGAGACAAATACCATCAGGTGTTCAACTCCGTTGGTGATGTGAGACAAGATGGCTCCCACACCATAGTCTGACGCATCGGCAGCCAAGGTGAGAGGCTTAGTGGGCTTATAAGGGACAAGGCTATCCGGCATCAGGAGGGAAGCCTTCAGACAGAAGAACACCCTATCACAAGCTGGCAAAATTCTCACGGAGGAGGTGGTGAAGTGGTTCTGCCAGAGCCACAGTATGTGGGATAAAACAGCAGTAGTAATTGATTTGATCCAGGACTGCGAGATGTCCTTCGGAGGCGGTAGTTGACGAATAGCCTCACCGTACTGGGGCATCGGTCGGATGTTATTAGTGCTCAAAACATGGCCGAGGTAGGTCATCTGAGGAACAAAAAAAGTCATTTCTCCTTGTTTCAACGTAAGCTGGCACCCTGAAGAATGTGGAAGAGGCGCCAGAAGTTCCGGGCCAAGTCTGGGATGAAGACGCCAGCTACTGTCATTGAGGTAGTTAGCCGTCCTTGGAATGTCTCTCGTCAATGTTCCCAAATAGCGCTGGAAGATGACTGGAGCACTGGCGACCCCGAACAGGAGGCAGTTGTAATAGAAGAGCTCAAAAGGGGTACTGATTACCAAGATCGTTTTTGACAACTCATCCAAATGCAACTTCAGATAGATGTCCTGCAGGTCAATTTTGGCAAACACCTTGCCTCTATCCAACCGAGACAGGATGTCCTTAATCTTGGGTATAGGATAGGAGTCAATAACAGACTGAGCATTGACAGTGGCCTAAAAATCCCCACAAATGCCAAGATATCAGTTCGGCTTCTCAAGGACCAAGATGAGTGTAGCCCAATGACTATGGTGGACCGGGGTCAGGTTGCCCTCAGTCTCTAGGCAATGAAGCTCCTGCTGCAGTTTGTCACAGACGGTGAACCGTACTGATTGAGCCTCGTGGAACTTTGGGACTGACGAGGGGAGGGGTTCAATATCGACTCGATTGTCTGCTGACAACGACAGGACGGCTGGGGCCGAGTCACGTATCTCGAGGCCCAATAAGGGAAAAAGATCCATTCCCAGTAAGTTGGTGGCCTCGGGGGCAGCAACGACCAAAACCTTGGCCGTGACTACGTGAGTGAGGTACTGGACCCGAGCCGAGAACCAACCGTGTAGTCGTATGGTGTCATTGATGTAGCTCTTCAGGGAAGTACGTAATGGACAAAGTGGTGGTGAACCCAACTGATGTCGGAAATTCCCATTGATGACGTTAATGGAGGACCCCGTATCCACTTGAAAAGGGAGAGGAGTGCTGTCCAACTACTTAGAGTGATCGCTGCCACTGTGTGCGGAAAAACCGACTGAGTGAAGGAAATTGGCAGCAGCGGATCTGTCTCATCCACCACAGTGTCAGAGGCATCAAAAACAGTGCTGTCCACAGCCATCGACAGTGCCGACCGACAGACCTCGCTTTTGTGACCCTGCTTTCCTCAGGCCAAACAGGTCACCCCCCGGAAGCAGAAATCTTGCCTCTGATGTGTGACAAAGCACTGACTACAGGAGGTCAACCGTTGTCGCTGCTGCTCGGCACAGTCTGGGACCGGCATCCTGGTCCTCGAGGGCAGATGCGGCCTCAGGAGGGGGTCCTCAGGGCCGTCGCAGCAACTGCGCTAATGGCGTCGCGGGGAGCGAGTGGCAAACACCTGCGCTGGGGACTGCAGCGTGAAAGCAGAGCAAAAGGACTGTTCACGAGCACGGATAATGGATAAACAGGTGTCTAAAGAGGTATCTTTCAGCTTCAGAAGATTAGTCCGTAAACTATCGTCTGGAGGACAAGAATCGTATCACGAACGAGTGCCGAACCGTAAGACTGCGTGCAATGGAGGTTGCCACAGAAAAAAAGAGTCGCGGGAGAGATCTTGCAGCATAGCAATCCATTCCCTGTATGACCGTGCAGGAAGCTTCTGACAACAGAATAACTTGTGACATGCTGCCACCACGTGGACCTGAGAGTCAAAATAATCCAATAGGCCAGAAGTCAACACCTTGTAGGAGAGACCGTGAGGTTCTGCATCAGGATACAACTGTCTCAGAAGGTGATAAACTCCTGGTCCACATAGGCGAGAAAAAATGCGCGTTGCTGAACGTCACGAGTGACATCATGAGCAATAAAGTGTTGCTCCAGACGAGCCACGTAGTCGCCCAAAGGCTCAACCGATTTGTTGAACTTGGGAAACCTGGGGAGTGTGGCACAGAGCCGCAGAAGCGGGGAAGCTGGGTGGGACCCCTGCATAGAGGGGCGGAGGAGGGGGTAGACAGCGCCTATAAGTGCTGAATAATGAGCCCGTTCGTTTGTTGGATACATTCCAACAGCGCTTTGACTCACACTGAGGGTTCACCAATACCTGGAATACCATCTGCCATAGCAGACAACAACCGAACAAACGTGGGAAACTCTTAAACCAACTCGTAGTGACTGAAGCATCTGTGCTAGCAGAATAGAAATGCGGAAAACACAAGTCCGAAAACAGTTTATTGGACTTACCAAAACGAAACAATAATACACTCGATCCCAGCTGCGGATCGTCACAAATATCAAATAACAAATAATAATAGAAAACACCCGTCTCTTCGTGGGAAGATATCACATTAAAACAATTCTACAATCTCAAGAAGTTTGTCAACTACACCTAGTCCATCCGCAAGAGATCGGCCAGCTAGAAGAAGTGTCTGGCCATGGCTGCTGGGGTGGCAGCCCTGTATACTTCCAAGCGGTGCATCAAATTGTTCTTCGCTGACAGTGCGCCAGCCTATAAAGCCCGTTTGGTGGATGTATCTGCCGAAACTATTTGAGATCACATGCCTGGGGTATCAAAGTAGTTCCTGGGCTAGCTGCGACCTATGGTGAAGGTGTTCTGCAGGCCCCATGAACGGGTAGTGGTCCTTGGCGGCCATTTGTGGAGACCTGGTATTGTGTTGCGTTGTGGCTATCGGTAAATATTTGTGTTGACAACACAGGCAACATAGGTTTTCCTGGTGAATGTACACCCTGTGATGCAGGCATCCCGTGTTGGGTGGGTGTGAAATGAGATACTGATACAGTAAGTACTACAATGTATGAAGTGGGCGGTCACAGAAATCGTCATGATTTATTGTTGCTATTTGAAAGAAGTAATTATTTTTGTCATAGATAATCAGTTGTACAGTCTTACAAAACAGTGAAAATAGTAATTTTCCTTTAAAAAGAACCTATTTATGAAACCAAAACACAGTCTGACCCTTTTTGTTTTCACTTCTCAGAGAATTACAGTTTACCCCTCAGTGGGTAATTACCCCCAGGTTGTGAACTGCTGGCCAGGAAAATGTAAAATGGGACAATAGATATCACTCTGCTAGTATGTTCCACTATGCCCATGTTCCTATTACATTCTTTGACAACAGTAGGTTTTTTAACTTGAATTCTTTTCTTTCCTTCCTTATTATAACCTATCTTGAACAAGAATGTGTAGCTTCCACTAATGATATCAAGGTCACATTTCTTCTATACAGACACCTGAAAAGGCAAATTTACTCATTTTGTTGATCCAACATATCACAGGAACCTTTTCCTTCCTTTCTCATCTCTTTATCACTTCTCTCGAAAACCTAAGATTTTTTACTGTACCGGTAAATAGAAAGCATTGAACCAGAAGTTCATTGACTATTTTCTCAATTGTGAAACACTGATTGTGGTAAATACTGTGACTAGGTGTAAGACTTTCAGTCAATTTGAGTGCAGAAGACTCTCCTTATGAAAACCCAGAAACTATTAATTCTGCCAAAGTACTTTCACCCTGGTAGAAGATAAAATCTGAGACAGTTTCATTTGGAATGGCTAAAACAAATACTTTCAGGTCCACCAGGTTTGGTCTGTCTGGATAGTATTGCTTGAAATTTCATACACCAGAAAAAGGCACAATCATCTCATCTACACATACATATTGGTCCTTGCTTTGCATCAAACATTCATTCCTAATTCAGACAACAAGTGGTTGTAGTTTCCAGAAGCAGTCTATGTTACATTTATTCTCTGGAACACTTTCATGAAATGCTACTTCCATAGACATTCACAATGTGCAAAATCTTATGTGTGACATGTTGTCAATAGTTACTGCAATGTGCCATCTGTCCTACCAGTACTGTAATCAGCTCATTATCACACTAATTCTAATGAAAACATTAAGTTCTTTGAGATTTAACTTCAGAGGGTGGTCTCTCTTTAAGGGTTAAAAAAAGCTGAGGGCAAGCACCTCCTGCAATTAGTAAGATGCAGTCACATAGTACCAAAAATAACAAATGCAGCTTATGTGCTCTACACTTGGTGCTGAGGTGTCAGGAGATCTGATTTCCCAACACCTAACATACACAACTGACACCCACTTTACCGCACCAAGACTTTTGAAGGAGCTTTCCTGCACACATTTGCAACATTGCTGTTAATTTGAATAAATGTGGAGTCAATGTTGCGCATAATGGGATTTGAGTAGAAGTGAGGGACAGTTTAGTGATGTTATTAGCTGTTCTGGTAATTTACAAATATTATGTTTAACTGGGTAATTTAAGTTTGCCGCTTCAAGGATAAGGCCTTTATAATTACTTATTTCATATGACAATTTGTTATATGCCACCAATTGATTCTTCCAATCGGCAGTATCCTATTATGAGGGCATGTTGAAAAGTAGTGCCTGAGAATTTTTTATGTGAAAACTCTTACAGATTATTAAATAAAACAAAAACATTAACATTCTACATCTTTATTCTTCATGTGTGCCTATTTTCAGTCCTCTGCCACTAGAGGGCTCTGAATTGTAGCATTTAACATGGCGGTGTATAACATAACGATGTTGGTGCATGAGAAACAGCGTGCTGTAATCGAGTTTTCTAATACAAAGTGTTTGTCCACACATGGACAACCTTCTACTTCAGGTGATGTTGTGAGTCTGTCAACAAACTCAAACATTCTGCAGTGACAGTGTCAACAAACTGTTCTATTGTTGGGAGAAATATGTCCTGTCACCAGGATGACTATGTTGAGAAATAAATATGTAGACGTGAAGAATAAAGACGTACAGTGTTAATAATGTTTTTATTTTTTCTCATAAAAAATAGAGGCACTACTTTTCAGCATTACTTTTCAGTGTTTAAGAAAGAAGGGCAGCTGCAGTCTCTTGAACTCAGTTTGGAAGTGAAGTGGAACAAGATGTATCACAAGACACAAGATTATACATGATGTGATACAAGAACTAGGTCATGGGTTGTCAAAAGTTGATATTATTTACAACAGTATTTTGATGTTATTATTATTCACTTCATTATAATTAAGTTAAAGAGAATGATTTGATGAATTGATCATCAGCTTCTCTCTTGAGTGAGAATTTTTTTGTGAATGTTATATTTCAAGCTTTATTCATATTGTTTCTATTAGCAAATTTAGAAAATTTTGCACTGAATGCTTCTGACACTCAGCTGTATTTCCAGATACTCAGGAACTGAACACACTGCAATGTCACACTGCAATTTCAAGCATATAACTGAGGCTTTTGGCTAATAGTAAGTTGGAAGTAGCAAGGAACCTTGTGTTGAAATCTCTTTGTGTCAGTTGGTGTTGCTTGTCAGTTCTCACTTCCTGGAGTAAATAGTAGAACTGTTGAAATGCATCACATACATGGTGGAATGAAATTCATTTAACACTGTTGCTAAGACATATGAAACCTCAGACAAAGAACTTTGTTTTTACCAATAGAAGTGTGATAAGTTGTGGTTAAGTGTATATCCCTTAATCTGTTTGTAGCGCATCTGCTGAAACGATGGATAAGAATATTGTGTAGCAAGTGACAAAGTGAGGGCCAGTTTTTATAAGCAGGTATTGTTTTGATGTGATTCTTGAGTTTCTCCCGGCGTATTTGATAATCAAAATATCCACGGGTGTACTGCCGGTCTACAGTGTCCAACGGGCACAATATTTCGGCCATCATACATGTCGCCATCATCAGGTGAACTGACGGACAGAGCTCCTTTGAACGTGCCGGCACGGAGATCCGTACGCTATGGCTGCTCAGAGGGAACTGGGTTCGGTCGCGGCGGCGGCCGATTTAAATACCCTCCGCCCGCGGCTCTCTCTCTCCGCTGTCCGCGCCCCGCGCCACGGTCGCGCGGTGGAACAGATTGCGACGGCGTCTGAGATGACGTCGGTGTGATGGCTCTGTCCGCCGCGGTCGTCACAACTATACGTTTGCTCCGACGTCATCTCAGACGCTGTCGCAATCTGTTCCACCGCGCTACCGTGGCGCGGGGCGCGGACGGCGGAGGGAGTGCGCCGCGGGCGGAGGGTATTTAAATCAGCTGCCGCCGCGACCGAACCCAGTTCCCCCTGAGCAGCCATAGCGTACGGATCTCCGTGCCGGTGCGTTCACAGGAGCTCAGTCCGTCAGTTCACCTGATGATGGCGACATGTTTGATCGCCGAAATATTGTGCTCGTTAGACACTGTAGACCGGCAGTACACCCGTGGGTATTTTGAAGTATTGTTTTGGTTGGAAGCATGTGCAGACATTGACTGGAATAATATGAGCACTCACATAATATTATGTAACGCTATCTTTGCCATTCAGATCATCCTGAATCATGTAGGTACTCGATATATTCAAAACTTGTATGGTATTTGATGATATTTTGTACTAGTTATTGCAGTGACACTATTCCATTTCCTTGGGAGGTATTGGAGTAGGATACATTGTTCACTGTGGGCTGCATAATTTTCCATTTATTTGCTATTGGCAAATTTCAACTGTATAGTTGACATAGAGATTGTTCAATGTAACGTTCCACAACAGATGTGACATATAAATTAATCAGTCAACATCTGGGACCACACATGAACAGTAAAACAATCTGTATAGAATGTGATCAGAAAATTTGTAACACATCTGAGAGAATGATGTACAGTAAGGTTTAAGTATGTATTTGACATCCAACTACTGAAAAATCGCATTATTCTATATGTGAACCTGAATTTATTCTTTTGATTTGTCCAGACACATACTCAACTTAGACTGCGATCACTTGATAAAAATTAAAAATTAAATTGAGCATTGTGGTGACCACAAAGATATGCCCTTACATACCCTTAAACCAGTCTTAAACATTTCCTGAGCGGAAATGTTAGATGTAATTTGTGAAACAACACCATATACAACGATCATTCTTCATTAAAAGACGAATTTCACGGTATACAGTCACTGAAATTGGATGTGACTAGACTCTGAATTCACGACAATTTATTTGCTTACATGTTCGGCAATGAAGAAAACTTGCTGTAAATATGCTCCTGTATTGATTTTATACTTTATAATCGAGAAAATATTACTGTGAACTGAACGTACCGTCGTTTATATGAGCAGATATGAGAAGAGTAAGTCCACAGACGGCGAATGCTTGCTGAACGATACACCAGCTCTAAAGACGCATGCCTCAAAGGCCACTGGTAAATGTTCACACCATTACTAACTTGTTTGTAGACATCTCGAGCTGCCGATTTAGAAACATAAAAATGATATTCATACTTCTCACAAAACTGTTGTGATTAAACACTTGTGTCCAAAATTAAAGTAACAAACGGAAATCTTGCAGGGTTGGGTTTATTTTGCCTCAAAACAGTCCAAACAGGTGATAGTAAAGTAGAAACAATGTAAAGAATAAAGAATGTACACAACTACAACGTGTATAACGGTGGACAAAAATGTTCTTCATTTTTTCCAGCTTAACGGAGTTGCACATACATTGCGACAGCTGGTTAATGTGCTCAGTATGGTGTGTGACCACCTCTGACAGAATTGAGGCCTGACAACGACGGGGTATGCTGTGAATGATGTCATCAGTCTCATTGAGGCAGTAACGCCCATTCTTCCTGCAGAGCTGGTCGCAGTCTTGGAGAGTTGTTGGTGGATGCATTCCAGGCATGGTCAATGGGAGTCAAATCGGGAGAGCGAGCAGCCCGCTCCCTGCACGCAGTATCTTCCGTTTCCAATAAAACATCATTCACCCGTGCTCTATGAGGTCGAGCATTATCGTCCATCAATACGAAGTCAGGGCCCACAGCACCTCGCAACAACCGCAAGTAAGCTCCCAAGATCTCGTCACGATATCTGACAGCAGTTAAACCTTGCCGAATCACCTGTACAGTTTAATGAATAGGTGTTCGAGTGGTCAATATAATCGCTCCCCACACCGTTACGGATCCTCTTCGATATCGGTCTCTTTCCACAGTGTTTTGGTCTAGAAATCGTGTTTCACGTTCCCTCCAGATGCGTATCCACTGAGAATCACTCTCCATACTAAATCGGGCTCATCTGTGTAAACAACTTTGGCCCACTGTTCGACTGACCAGGTGGCATGTCGATGACACCACTCTAGACGTTCCTTCTATGAAGACACACCAGAACAGATCTCTGTGCCGGAAATTTGCTCTGACCATTCTGCCGAAGCCTTCTGCACACAATTTGCCTCGATACAACACGTCCAGTTGATGCTGTGAGTTCCCATGCCATTTACAGTGCAGTACTAAGGCGGTAATGTCGTACCCTTAAGCCATCGGCACACGGACCGTGCTGTCGAACGTTAACGTTGAGCGTACCCAGTTCAACGTGCTCCTCAACGCTTGTGCATACGGTGCGTCGGCCCCAACGTGGTACATGCGATCGCAACGCACTCCAGCGGCAGTTGAGGGATGTTTCTAGTTCGTAAATCACACTGTTTACTCAACGGACGCTCGTAAAATTCCCACGTTAGCTCTATTAATACGCACATTTCCTCCATCGTCCACGAAAAGGAAAGTACCATATCAAATGGTTCAAATGGCTCTGAGCACCATGGGACTTAACTACTGAGGTCATCAGTCCCCTAGAACTTAGAACTACTTAAACCTAACTAACCTAAGGACATCACACACATCCATGCCCGAGGCAAGATTCGAACCTGCGACCGTAGCGGTCGCGGGGTTCCAGACTGAAGTGCTTACAACCGCTCTGTCACACTGGCCGGCAAAGTACCATGTCCATGATACAGGATTATAAAGGTTCTATTACAAACAGTGCAATACAAATTTGGAATACTTTTACGCCTAAGATAAACATTATTTCATCATTTCCACATTTTAGTAAAACCCCAAGGTCAGTCTTACTTTATCACTGTTCCTACCCAGTAGCATAATCTTTGCAATATGTGAATTACGATGTGTAAATGAATAAGGAGCAAAATATCTTTATACAAATAGTGCAGCTGTCCTGTAGATTAAGCCAATCGAACAAAGTCACCCCTCGAAGAAAAGGTGAACTTATATTTACATAACATCAAATATTATGGTATATACTTATATTAAACTAATAATAAAGAATCAGAACCTAATAATAACTTGAATGTTATGGAAAATAATCTGGAAGTATCAAGACGCGAACCACCACCCCAACAAATTCAATATAGGACAGTTAGGCCAATCATTACGCTAAACCAATACCACAGATTGTATCTAATCACAGTGTGTTATGCCTTGCCGAAGACCTTAATCGTAGATATGTTACTAACTGAAATTTAACTTTAACAAATTCTACCAAGAACAATCCGTTTTGGATGGATCTTCAGTGTGTCGCTGCCTTCAAATAGCCTATTCTCAAAATACGCAAGATACAATAATTCTTTTGCCATGAATATGTTGTTTCTCATTATTTTATTGGAACGAATCACACAGTTAACAATGAGTTTTCCAGGGATTCTCAATTTGCTGGTGCTCAGAAACGGTATATATGCATATAGGCTCAAACTAAATGCCAATATGGCGCCTCACAACTCTGTACTGAAGGAAGACATGCCAGATATTGCTCTGCACGTTCGGAAAGACTCCCGAACGTGCTATTCAACGCTATGACGTCAGAAACTTGACACGCTCAACGTTCGGATACACGGTCCGTGTGCCGACGACTTTACAGCCAAATAATGATCCTGTCTTCTGAATTCACACACGGTAGGCCCTGCCATGGACTTCGGGATACAGTTTCGGTATCTGTAAACTGTTGCTACATTTGAGAAACAACAGAACGACTCGCATTAAGCCATCGGGCCACATCAGTTTGCGACTGTCCTACTTCCTTTCGTTCTATGGCCCTCCATTGCAGACAGTTTGGTAGGCATTTTCCCTGCGCAATTCTGCATCGTTTGTGACTGTGCATACAGAGTTTGTGGATGTGGCACTACCTGGCAAACACTACCTCGTTTCATAGGTGCCTTTAAGTCATCATCGTTACGGTTGTTCGTTGACCGGAATGCCATCTTCCGTGCAGAACACGATCGTACGGACGTCTGGTTGACAGTCTGTATGATTGTATCGTGAATTAGACACAGTATGGGGAAACAGTGGTTAGTTGCTTTAATTTTTGGCACCAATATATTAGTACCAAAACAATCGATCAGTTGTAGTAGACAAAGTACGACATACCGTTTAAGGCCAGTGCTACATAGGGTGGACGAAAATGCGGAAACGTTATAACACGACACTTTACCAGTGGCGTAGCGTGGTTGTAAAGGTTGGGGAGACTCTGCAGTTATTATAGGGAGACAAAATAGTGCAATAAACAATAATTTAAACAGATGAAACAAAATGCATCAAATAAAACAACAACAACAACTACTACTACTACTACTACTACTACTACTACTACCACTACCACTACCACCGCCACTAATAATAATAATAATAATAACTAACTTGTTCAAGAAACGATGACAAAGTTGTAGAACTCCATCAGAAAGAGAAGAAGCACTTATATTTTCTTGTACACAAGTGCAATGCGCCTGTCTTTTCTTTCCACGAATAAGTCTATAACTCGGTCTACAAAGATCTGATCACTGGATAGCTCTCCAAGTAGTGTCTTTTCTTTGCTAACGTGCTCAAACACGACAGTCGGATGTTGGACACTGAATTCCTTAAATAATTCTTTTCAATCGTTTAAGAGTCCTCATGCTTCGTTCACTGCTTGCTGTAGTTGCGGGTAGGGTCAAAACCAAACGCAGGAACTTCGTTGTTTCTTCATAAACGGAGTCTAAATCATTGTTGACAATGTAGTTTAAGAGGATTCTTGGAGATAAGTGTTTTTTCTCATCAGCGTAAATGTTACACAGTTCTTTTTCAAGTTGTTCTTGTTTGAAAAAGGGTACTGTTCTAATAATTGAAGCAGTTTCAACTTTGGGAAATCGGTTTTAAAGTTCGGGAAACACTTTTCGTTTTATAGTTCAACAAACTGAATCTGAGGAAAGTCTTGAAACCTTCCTTCCATCCGAACAGTTTGCAAATCCAGTATCTCGTAAGTTAGTGCCCTGAGAGAATAATAAGTTGCCATTCAAACATAAGCTCCATTTAATGCATTCATCAACGAATGTTTCCGTTCTTTACTGTCGTAAGTCTCTCTAAACAGTTCTTTCGACGTGGCAGACAGTAATAATGACAGATTTTGACTGCTAGAACATTAAAGAGATGATCGACATAAACAAAGCACCCTCCGTAGAAGCAAAGCAAGCAGACAAACGTAGGGTCATCCATCCGTCGTTTCATTCCCACAGCACAGCTCAAAGATTCTGGGTCCCACTGAGAGTCTGTATCATCAAATATATAATTAAAAACACTGTATAGCCCTGAGAAATTACTAGATGTTGTTGAAACTGCCCTGGAACGAAAGTTCCAGCTAGTGTTGCTTGCACGTGGCAGTTTAAATCCTTTCTCAGTTAGCGATACAGTTCGTTTTGATGAAATGCTGAAAAACGAGTGGAATACAGTAAGATCACTTACAAACATTCGTACTTGTCGTATGATTTTGGAGGCATGTAACAGTACCAAATTCAGTTGGTGTGCGTAACAATGAATAAACAGTGCATAGGTACAGAACTGCTTCACCAATTGTTGTAGTCCTCTTTCTCTGCCCGCCATTACTGAAGCGCCATCATATGTTTGAATAACCACTTTTCCTTCCGCATTTCATTCTTTCTGTTGTATCCACGGACCCAACCAACCAACCAACTCGCGCACGCGCGCCCTGACCGTGTCATCGCTGGCCACAGTTCCTGCCGCGGCCGTCGGAAGAGGTAGCGCCATGGCTGAGCTCGGGCCCGCAGCGCCCTCTGCCTTTTGCATATAAGGAGGAGCGCTGGCCCCGAGACGGACAGTATATAGCGGAGCCATTGGAGTGTGATATTTGGTACTGTATTCGACTAGGCTCAGTACACGGATTACTCTTGGATATTACTTGGACTTGTATTGCTGGTGCACGTTTCGTTAGAAACCAAGATAAGTTATCTCTTCATTCTAGCTGGCGCAATTTTTGTCATTCATTACTTTTCGGCCAACAGACATAGCTACATACTGGTCACTACCCACGCTTCATACAATTTGTAGTGGCTGCCCCCAAAGTATCGCCGAGGACCTTGGGTTTGGGAGCCGTCACAAAACTTTCAATACTGCATGAACAATGTTTGACAAACCTTCAGCAGTTTTATCTCCAGAAACATCATAAAATCCAACGAATCTTTCCTTACTTTTGTCTGCAATACAGTACCTGAATATTATACTCATTTGACTCCTGCATGACACGTCTCATGTTTCATCAGCCTGAATTGAAATGAAACTGCAATTCTGAATTTGAGATTTTATTTTCTCATTAACTACCAGAGTTATCATTTCTATTACATCATTCTGTATATCTGGAGAAGTTCCTTTAAAGGTTGAAGATGATGACAGATGGTCTCGGATTAACTGCCCTCCTTGAGCTAGTAAATCCAACAATTGCAGATAGTTACCTTTGTTACTGGAGGATTCGTCTTCTCGATGGCCGCGAAACGCTAGTTCTTGTTTACAAAGTAATACAATTGCCTGAATAAGACGAGCCAATGCTCTCCTGCTGGATGCAACTTGTTTGTTGTATTTTATTGCCATCAGACGAGCGGCTTCAGAAAGGGCGTTCTCATTCTACTTTTGCCCAGTAACTGAAATGATTCTTTGTTCTGCAGCTGAAGTTTTGATATCTGATGTTTTTGTGCTTTCCTGTCAAAGTTCTTTATTGTACAAATGCCCTCATTGCACCATTCCTTTTCACCACCAAACAGAAGACATATATAACAATATAATCTGTTATTAACTGCATTCGCAGGCTTCCAAGCATACTTTTTGTACCAGGCTGTCTGAAAAGTGCGTTTTTGTTTGGCTTCACTTAAAACTACACTGAGTCCTTCAATTCGCACTTTTTTTCGTACGTTAATGTAGAAAAAGGCGTTTTTAATAAAAATTCTATGAGGTGTTCAGCTGCTGGCTCACTCATGTTGGCGACACAACGAAAATATGCACTAAAATCAGACAAGAACGATTATGAAGACAAATCGCCCGACTGTTCACTTCCGTGTTAAAAGACAGCATAGAAGCGGCAGAGACTAGTCTCGATACCTGCCTTTGTGGAAGAGGGGAGGAGCCGAGAATGGCACTAGCGCGGAGGCGCACACAGCCAGGGGAGGGGGCAGATGACAGAGCAGTCGAGTCTCGAGCAGGCAGATACACCAATACTCAGGGTGCGACGGCGCGGGCTACAAAACTGATATCTTCAAACATTTAATGCTGTTAGTAGAAAGTTGTTTATATTTTTGTTATGAATTACTATTGCATCTTTTTTAAGCACGAATACAGGGGAGACTACGTCTGAAAGTCTCCCCTCACGCTACGCCACTGCACATTACCATGCCTAATACGGTGTAATGAAACCACTGGCATTCAAAATAGCTTCCAGTCGTCTCGATATGGATAAATACAGATCCTGTATTGTTATCAACGGAATCTTATACCATTCTTCCTGCAAAATAGTGGCATGTTAAGGGAAGGATGATGTAGGTGGACAGCTATCACACACCCTTCTCTCCAAAGTAGGTAACAGAGACTCAATAACGTTGAGATCTACTGGCTGTAGTGACCCAGGGAAATACAACAATTAATCCTCGTGCTCACAAAACGAGTCACGGATGGTGCGAGCTGCTTGAGCAGGGGCCTAGTCATCTTGGAACACAGCATCACCATTGGGAAACAAACATTGTACCATGGGATAGACCAACCTGATCAGCAAAAATACTCACATAATCCTTGACAGTTCCGCGACATTTCAGAGTAACAGTGTGGCCCTTGGAATACTACGATGTGGCTGCCCAAATTATTACCAAACCCTCGCCATGTTTCACTCTTGGGACGTGAACTCGGATAAAGTTGGAAACAGTGTGAAACAAGACTCATCCGACAAAATGACTTTCTTCCGCTGCTCCATAATCCAGGTTTTGCGGCTTCGACACTAAGTTTTGCTATTGCGGGCATTTGCATAACTGATGAATGGTTCTGGAGTTTCAGCTCGCCCTAGAGTCCCCTGAGTCTGGATCTCTGTACCTGTTGTTTTTTTGCTGATGGGTACCGAACTCAATCACTTTTTCCAGCTATCGTTATCATATTTTTCGTGACAATTCTCTTGAAAGACTTAGCGGGTGCTGTTTCTCCACTTTCCCTGTGTGCACTATAAATGTTCGATACGGTGCGCCTTGAAACACCAAACACTTCGGCTCCCTACAATTAGCCCAAGGCCGGCCGCGGTGGTCTCGCGGTTCTAGGCGCGCAGTCCGGA
Organism: Schistocerca gregaria; assembly: GCF_023897955.1. Taxonomy (NCBI): domain Eukaryota; kingdom Metazoa; phylum Arthropoda; class Insecta; order Orthoptera; family Acrididae; genus Schistocerca; species Schistocerca gregaria. Next base: position 77,225,786 of record NC_064931.1, read on the forward strand.
ACCGTGAGCCTGCTACGGTCGAAGGTTCGAATCCTGCCTCGGGCATGGATGTGTGTGACGTCCTTAGGTTAGTTAGGTTTAAGTAGTTCTAAGTTCTAGGGGACTGATGACCACAGCAGTTGAGTCTCATAGTGCTCAGAGCCATTTGAACCATTTTTTTTGACGTTGCACGGGTGCATTTTGCGATGAAATACAACAGCGCAGCTTTCAGGTTTGGCCAACATCTGCACTGATGTTCAAGCATGCGTTTCTTGGGATGTTTCCATGTTGTTGTCTAGTCCCTGTATATACACTACTGGCCATTAAAATTGCTACACCATAAAGATGACGTGTTACAGAAGCGGAAGTTAACCGATAGGGAGGAGATGCTGTGATATGCAAATGATCAGCTTTTCAGAGCATTCACACAAGGTTGGCGCCGGTGGCGACACCTACGACGTGCTGACATGAGGAAAGTTTCCAACCGATTTCTCATACACAAACAGCAGTTGACCGCCGTTGCCTGGTGAAACGTTGTTGTGATGCCTCTTGTAAGGAGGAGAAATGCGTACCGTCACGTTTCCGACTTTGATAAAGGTCGGACTGTAGCCTATCGCGATTGTGGTTTATCGTATCGCGACATTGCTGCTCGCGTTGGTCGAGATCCAATGACTGTTAGCAGAATATGGAATCGGTGGGTTCAGGAGGGTAATAGGGAACGCCGTGCTGGATCCCAACGGCCTGGTATCACTAGCAGTCGAGATGACAGGCATCTTATCCTCATGGCTGTAACGGATCGAGCAGCCACGTATCGATCCCTGAGTCAACAGATGGGGACGTTTGCAAGACAACAACCATCTGCACGAACAGTTCGACGACGTTTGGAGCAGCATGGACTATCAGCTCGGAGACCGTGGCTGCGGTTATCCTTGACGCTGCATCACAGACAGGAGCGCCTGCGATGGTGTACTCAACAACGAATCTGGGTGCACGAATGAAGAAAGGTCATTTTTTCGGATGAATCCAGGTTCTGTTTACAGCATCATGATGGTCGCATCCGTGTTTGGCGACATCGCTGTGAACGCACATTGGAAGCGTGTATTCGTCATCGTCATAATGGCGTATCAGCCAGCGTGACGGTACGGGGTGCCATTGGTTACACGTCTTGGTCACCTCTTGTTCGCTTTGACGGCACTTTGAACAGTGAACGTTACATTTCAGATGCGTTGCGACCCGTGGCTCTACCCTTCATTCGATCCCTGCGAAACCCTACTTTTCAGCAGGATAATGCACGACCGCATGTTGCAGGTCCTGTACGTGCCTTTTGGATGCAGTACATGTTCGACTGCTGCGCTGGCTAGCACATTCTCCAGATCTCTCACCAATTGAAAACGTCTGGTCAATGGTGGCCGAGCAACTGGCTCGTTGCAATATGCCAGTCACTACTCTTGATGAACTGTGGTATCGTGTTGAAGCTACATGGCCAGCTGAACCTGTACACGCCATCAAAGCTCTGTCTGACTCAATGCCAATGCGTATGAAGGCCGTTATTACGGCCAGAGGTGGTTGTTCTGGGTACTGATTTCTCAGGCTCTATGCACCAAAATTGCATGAAAATGTAATCACATGTCAGTTCTAGCATAATATATTTGTCCAATGAATACCCGTTCATCATCTGCATTTCTTCTTGCTGTAGCAATTTTAATGGCCGGTAGTGTATATTAGCAGTGTCGCAGTTATCAACGAGAGTAAACAATGATATTCTCACGTCATAAATTCTTCTCTCTTTACTCATTCAATGTTAGTAATTCTACAAATATTTCGAACCTCGAATTTACTATGGAAAAAAATGGAAAAGTTAGCTACAAAATTCTTGCTTTATGGAATTTTCAGTCATGCATTAATGCATTACTATTTGACACACATTAACTCCATACACTATGCGTGTGTTTTGACTGAAAACGTTTTTGAAAAAGATCTCTTGTGCTTACGTTGCAGACATCATATACGTATGTATTAGAAGTATTTTTGAGGAAAAGATGATCTGCAGCAAACCCATGTCCGACTATAACACTTAAAAATTTTTCAAAACGCTTGGGCTGGAATCGAAGTTAATAAATCGTAATCTGGACCTCAACATGGAGAGTTTAAGGAACACGTGGATCAAATACGTAGATCTTGATAGCTCGATTTTTTTCAAGGTACTTCGAGACAACAGCAGCGCACAGGTAGTTATACTGAATTATCAGAATTAACTAAATTACCTCTTGTTGAGGAACAACTTCATGCTCCAGAAACAATCTATCATGCTAGGTAGATGGGGAAAGCTGTTTATTGCTTGAGAACTTATATGTTCTGTCACAAATTTTAGTTTTCACCACAAGCATATAATGTAAGTTGTGATATTTGTATTTCTCTTATATGAGAACGAGTATAACACATAATATCCACACAAACAGCTAAAACCAACGTTTGCTCTGACAATTTAACTAACGAATGTAACTATGTAGTTGCCGAAGATGAGTTTTACTTGAACTAATGTTCCGAAAAATGTCGAAGTGCGAAATAAAATCAACTGCTGCTTTATGCACATGTTGCTTACCGTTAGTAACAGATTGCAGAACTGGTAAATGTTCATACTCTGATCTATAAACCATGCTTGGCGTATAGCACAACAGCCCCACAAATTAAGTATTTAGCACATCTAAATTATTTTGTGATAGTGAAGAAAACATATTTTAATACCAGAATTGCTGTTTATCTACTGGATGACTAGTTACGGTATTTGCCAGTTTTCACAAGCTACCTATTACAGAGGACCAATTTTTTAATGATTGGATGTATAGAACTTGCATAATAAAGCTACCAGTGATTAAATGGTAGCTATTTAGGATTGTTTGGTATGGACAGTTCTATTTATGTCATCACACTTAAATGTAACTCATATCTGCATTGATAGATGTCAGAGATGTAGTAACATTTTACAGTATTACGATAATGTATATGAATAACTTATATTTTTCTTAACTGTGGTACCTTCAATATCCACCTTGATGTGATCCACATGACAACACTATTGCATATACAATGGTGAATTCTTTCTTATTGGATTACACTGTGTGTCACGCTGCTTTATTTACGTAGGTATTATCGTAACGTTGATAGATCCTGAAGCAGAGAATTTTATTACTAGGTCTTATATAATATGTGATATATTCAATTAACTTCGCGATTGTATTAATAGCACTATGTTCAGTGTGAAAGATAGTGTTCCATCACATCATAGGTGTACAACAAATTTTCATTTCCTTTCCGCCCCTTTGTAGGTGGAAACGTACTATCTCATTCACATTTTAATGGGCTGCACATAAAACAGTACCGTTATGCTGCTATAATTTTCAGTGTATAGTCTGTAGTCTCCTATTGGGTCAGTGATTAAGGTAGGATGGAGTGCAATTCATATGCTGATTAAGGACTTATACCGTTGTGCCTGACGCATGTTGTTCTCGTATTTGTGGTGCATTGGAGGATTTGTGGTGGACTGGCAAATACACTGAAGCCCCAAAGAAACTGCTATAGGCATGCCTATTCAAATACAGAGATATGTAAACAGGCAGAATACGGCGCTGAGGTCGGCATCGCCTATGTAAGACAGGCGTTGGAAGTTATTACCATTTTCAGAAAAAGTATAGTTTAAGGACCAACATTTGGCTAATTGCTGAGACGGTCCATAAACGAAAGAATAATTTCAAAGTTTGTGTGAATATTGTGTTAGGATCATAATTGACACTGAGGTGCCATAGAAACTGATACAGGTATTCGTATTCAAATACAGATAAGTAAAAAGGTAGAATATGGCGTTGCGGTCGGCAACGCCTTTATAACACACTAAGTGTCTGGCGCAGTTGTTAGATAGGTTACTGCTCCAGCGATGGCAGGTTATCAAGGTTTAAATGAGTTTGGACGAGGTGTTATAGTCGGCGCAAGACCGGTGGAACTCAGCATCTCCGAGATAGCGATGAAGTAGGGATTTTCCTGTACGACCATTTCACGACTGTATCGTGAATAGCCTGCCGTGTGGCCGAGCGGTTCTAGGCGCTTCAGCCCGGAA